>NC_139005.1:43065991-43668991 GCF_964374135.1 Grampus griseus
TTCTCTCCTTCCCCAGGTATGCAAATTATCTAACTTAATTTGTGTAGCCTATGTTTTTCTGTGCTTTGTGCTCTTCTTGGTGATGAGATTAAGAAATCATTTCATTGTTAATAAAGAACTCGGTGTGGGGAGAGGGGAGATGAGAGACATTTAGATGGAAACATAACTGGTACCCTGTCCTATTTGAACCTTGTATCCCCCGAATAAGACCAGATACAAGAGATTTGGGGATAAATGGAACTTGAGCTGGGACCTGGGTCCTGGTTCCTGTCTTCCCTATTTAAAGCCTCAAGCTTCTGCAGTTTTATCTTGAATTTCACTGGTCCTTGCATTTCACTCTCTAATGATGAATGGAAGTTCAATGTCAGATGATGCCCAAAGTCAAGAAATCCTTCCTAGTAACAATGTCTTTAGCTTGGAATTCCCTCCTCCCATCTCTGACTACTAGACTCCTACACAATCATCATGGGAGAGCTCACATATTACCTCCTGCCTGAGCCTTCCTGGATAACCTCAGCCAGAAGCAATTTATTTCCTTTGAATTCCTACACTCCTTTGAGTATCAGCCTTATCATACACTGTCTTACGGTACACTGTCTTCAGCTGTGTTTATTGTGTATCTTCCTTTCCTCAACTGTAAGCTTCTGGAGTGGACAGACTGTGCCCTGTATATTTTTATATTCTCTCCATAGTGCTTTAGAATTGTTAAATACCATTAATGAGTGGCATAGAGTTGCAGGAAAAGAGGTCATCAGTAGAGATGTAGAAGTAGGGGTATTATGGGTATTGATTAAGGATATTATTGTTGATAAAAGTCTGGCTACGATACTTTCAGGTATAGATCATATTATTAAGGAATTTTTATCATATGGTAGACTTATTCCCATCTAATTTACTTATTCATCATTCTCTTTCTCTCATTCGAATATAGAACTTTTCCTAGTGGAAAATAGACAATAAGCAAGAAAACAAATCTAACAATTATAGATTGTGGTAAATACCTGAAGGAAATAACAGGGTCTTGTGATAAAGAATAGCAGGGAGTCTTCTTTAGATAGGGAAGTTAGGAAAGACATTTCTGGTCACTGTCATATATTTACCCTACTACATGATGAGTTAATTCAGTTTACAACCTGAATAACAATAATAATAAAAATCAATAACAGAATGAGAATAACAGCCTTCCTACCAGGGGGCGTTTTTGTTAGCCCAACCTCAAGTTTGGTTCCTTCCTTGGTCCAAACTCTTAACCTCCCAACCTCCCCTCTGCCTTGGGAAGAGGGGAAGTCAGGGCCCTCCCCTTGCCTCAGGACGGACCCCACCCCCTCTTTCTAGCCTAAGAGTTGACAAGCAAACTAGGTGTTAAGAGCTTTGATCTTGCTAGAGACTTGGAGACAGATCAAGGTAGAGGCCTCTGAAGTAATGCCCCAGGATGTGAGAAGCTGGGGAAGAGATGGAGACAAAGGTAGACAAAGAGAAGAGAGAGGCAAACTGCTGTCACAGAGACTCTCTTTTACCTCCCACCTCGGTCTCAGTGGGTTCTGGGGTCTATACTTCAGGGGGAGTTGGTCAAGACCTTTGGGCTTTTGGGGAGAGGAAAGATGTCCCCCGAGTGACTTGAGATCCCCTCTTGGTCATTCCTGGATCCCAGCTCCAAGGCTGAAGACAATCAAAGGCTGTGAGGAGTATGCAGTCTGCCAATCTCCCAGCAGCTTCCGGTAGTTCTTGCATTACCAGGGTCCTCCTCTGACCACTTTCTTTCCTCCCTCCTCCTGGCACAAGTTGGTAGCGTTAGTTTCTGATTCTCATAGAGGATTGGCCACATTAAGAAAGGCTTGGGAGAGGATAAGAATCTGATACCGGTACCCAGAGATTTTTTTTTTTTTTTTAATTTTTTGCATTACGTGGGCCTCTCACTGCTGTGGCCCCTCCCGTTGTGGAGCACAGGCTCCGGACACGCAGGCTCAGCGGCCATGGCCCAGCCGCTCCGCGGCATGTGGGATCTTCCCGGACCGGGGCACGAACCCGTGTCCCCTGCATTGGCAGGCGGACTCTCAACCACTGCGCCACCAGGGAAGCCCCTACCCAGAGATTTTATATCCACTAATCCTTTCCTGACCCCTGCTTCCTTTTGGGATGACACATTTCAGTTGCTCGCTCAAGACTAATGGTTCCCCTTCTCACAAAGGGCATGACTTCCCTGCTCATGTTGAAGGACACCTCAGACCATTGAGAGGGTCTTATCTAGATTAACGTAAGTTTCTCTAATTGAAGTTGTAGCCCTTGCCTCTCTGCAGCCTTCTCCCACCCCATGGGGACTAGCTTAACTGCAAATGGCATCCTGCACAAGGATGGATCCTGTATTCCTGCATAGTTCTAGATGAACACTACCCCTCTGCTCCATAATCCAGAAATGTACCTAGAGGACTCAGATTGCTTTGTTTTGAAGAGATACTTATTGGAGGAGGAAGAACCACATTTCCCTTTAGCTGCTCAGGGCGTGCATAAGACAGACTTCTGACCATCAGAGATAGACAGTAGAGTAGTGGTACCTACATAGCCCTTGAAGTCAAACAGCTAAGTTCTTGTCCAAGCTGGGCCACTTGCTATGTCTGGAGCAGGAGGCATGTAGGATAGTCGTATATCTTCTTCCATCTGCACTGGGGCTGGAACCTGAGATGAGCTGAGGTTGGTTTTACATCTGATAAGGGACTTCATGCTATGGGTGCAGAGTAAATGAGGTGGAACAGAAATAACACTGCTTGGAAGAGGAAAAGGAAGAGTGAGGCAAGAGCATAGTGTGGGGGCAGGGGAAATGGTTAAGCTGACTTCTGCACGCAGGGAGCCCAGATTTACACTGGGGACACAGTTAATAATTTCTGAGATGTACCAATATTCTAGTTCTTAGCTTGAGGTTCTTTCTGGAGTCTGTCCTTCAGTGGGCAGCAGCATTATTGGTTCCTTTCTTAGGCAGACAGGATAGGGCATGTAGCTTAGGGCAAGCCAGGGCCGATTCTGGTGCCAGGGCTGACATTAATGCAAGTGAATATGGGCAGATTTTCCCAAGGAGCTTTGTTCGAGAGATGGCAGGGGGAGGAGCAGAGGATGGGAGATAGAGGAAGAGAGAGGGTCCACTGATCCTCTCCGGGTTCATTGGATTAGGGGATGAGAGAAAAGGGGGAACTTTAGTCAAGGTCATGGCCTCCATTAACTGCTTTACTTTCATATGTTATACTTTTTCAACGGCAGTCCTATCTCCTGATCTACAGTCCAATCTCCTATGACCCTTTTAGTTCAGGGGAATATCTTGAAGTCCCAAGTCCCTTTCAGAAAAGGCTCTGCAACACCAAAGCAGCACGTGTATTAGGAATTCCTACGTTAGACTAGACCTCATTTCCTTTTCTGACAGAAAGGCTGTCTGCCTGTCTCCCTATTCCTCTCTTCCTCTTTTTCCCTCTTCACCAGGTCTGTTTCTTTCCATAACCACTTAGTGGAGTTGGGGAGAATGTTCTGCACATGCTGTTTGCTCTACTCATGGATCGTCCGTCTTTTGCTTCTTCCCCGCGACGTCTCCCCTCTCTACCCCGTCCTCTTAACTCCTCTTCACCCACCGCCTGGTCGGTTCTTCTTGCCTTCTTCACCTATGACTCCAACTTTGAGGAGATGGGAAGATAAGTTTTAGAGACAGCATCTGTGAGGGAGAGGGCTTTGGGCACAGCAAGAGGCATGGTAGTCAGACATCAGGAAGAACCTGATAGGCACCGACATGGGTGGCAGTTGTCTCTTGACCCATCCTCCCTAACGGATGGGGCTGAGGTGCAGGTGACAGAGATTTAAATAAAATGTGGTTAGATTAAGGGGTCAGGGCAAAGGGAACTCCTTGGTCCTATAAAACAATATTCCTTTACCCATTCTTCCCTCTCCATTTCTTTTCTTTTCTTTTCTTTTTTTTTTGTTGTGGAGCACAGGCTCCGGACGCGCAGGCTCAGCGGCCATGGCTCACGGGCCCAGCCGCTACGCGGCATGTGGGGTCTTCCCGGACCGGGGCATGAACCCGTGTCCCCTGCATCGGCAGACGGACTCTCAACCACTGCGCCACCAGGGAAGCCCCTCTCCATTTCTTAATTCAGGCTTTGGTTTGTGGGCTCATAATGTTTTGTGGGCTTATAAGAAGTCAGCATGGACCATGGTTATGGTCTGGACCCCAGCTCTAACCCAGCTTCAGTGAAGGTTTCCTTCTTTAGTCCATGTTGTTCATTAGAACGATAGCCTCAGCTTTCTGGCTTCACTTCATTGATAATTAGCTCACGTTTGGAAGTTGGGTGGCCATAAAAACATGTTTTGTTTTGTTTTTTTTTTTTTGCCTGCATCGGGTCTTCGTTGCTTCGTGTGGGCTTTCTCTAGTTGTGGTGAGCGGGGGCTACTCTTCATTGCGGTGCGTGGGCTTCTCATTGCGGTGGTTTCTCTTGCTGTGGAGCATGGGCTCTAGGGGCACGGGCTTCAGTATATATGCGGCGCATGGGCTCAGTAGTTGTGGCTCATGGGTTCTAGAGCACAGGCTCAGTAGTTGTGGCACATGGGCTTCGTTGCTCTGTGGCATGTGGGATCTTCCCGGACCAGGGCTTGAACCTGTGTCCCCTGCATTGGCAGGCAGATTCTTAACCACTGAGCCACAGGGAAGTCCCAAAACATGGCGTTTTTGGATGAGCGTTTCCTTGTTTTGGTTTATCCATTCACCCAATCCTGAGTAGACCAGGGATAATAATGATGATAACAGCAGCAACTGTTTATTGAGCACCATGATAACATGGTACCTACTTCAGTTCTACAAGGATTCTGTGGAATAGGTGATATTATTCTCATTTTACAGATGAGAAACTCAAGCTTAGAGAGATGGTGTTCCTTGCTCAAAGAGTTATGTCTGTCTGACTCTAAAGCCTTGCTTTTACCTACCGCTGTGCTATATTGCATGACTACTTTTTGGAGACCTTTAGATAAAAAGGTGCTGCTGTTTGGTCTGAAGTAACATCAGGAAAATCTAAGATGTATTGACTCTCAAGAGTGGAAAACTCTGGTAGATTCTGAAGGAGACTGTGGAATATTTTTTTCTCAGTGACAGGAGGATGGCTGAGAGACACTTAGGACCAAAGATGGGGTCCCTTTTGGCTGTACTGAGAACAATATCTGGCATGTAATAGGAACTATGGGTCTAGTGAGGAGAATGCACTTACTCAGTTTAGGAATGCGGATGCTGGGAGAGCTCAGGGTAATACCTCACCTCCTATAAACTAACCTTGGAGAGATAGTGGCTCTGGCGTTATCTGGGGTTATTGGCAGAAGAATGTTTATCTGCTTTCTGGGTTACTTATTGGCAGAGTTTGAATTCTCTGACTGGCTTTCCTCAGTGACACTCTCCCTGCCCCACCCCCTTCAGTTTTTTTTTTTTTTTCTGCTATATACTCCCCCTACTACCCCTGGAGGGATGTGAACTTCTCATATTTATTTGAGTCAAATGGAATTGGTATGGTAAATTTGCTATAAAATATTATGCAGTAATTTCTGGAATCTCTGCATTAATGAGGGGGCAGACACGGATGATCCTAATTAGTGGATAATCCAAACTTTATAGACAATCAAAATGTCATTTTAGTCTGGAATTGATCCTGATGTAAGAACAGGATATATCTTCTGTTCTTGGGATTCACAAAATTTTAGATCAAATGATGGAGCTTCCCCGAGGGGGTCTAAATCCTCTTAGGGTGATGGACACAGTCTGGCTCTCCGTCTGGCCTGCATGTCCACTCTCTGAATTCAGACAACTACAAATAACCTGCCTATGCAGACAGGATCTTTCCTTTTGTTAATTAAATGAAAACACATTAGTAATTTGTTTTAAACTGTGCCATCTGAAGGAGAGACGGGTGCCCATGATGACCAGCCCAGGTCTAAGAATGTGAGATTTTCAGTCAGTGGAATCTGCACCCCTTCACCTGAAGAGCTAAGGAAATAGCTCTGCAGCTGCTGAAGGTGACAGAATCAAGCTGCTTTATAGACCTGAGTGAACTTAAGGGAGGGGAAGATGTGGAAGGAGGGTAGGTTGGAATAAGCAGGCAGCTTGGGATGCTCCTTGGTACTGGCTCCTTGGCAACGGTTACTTAGCAACCCTCATTCACGTCTCTTGGCTGCCTTCTCCCTCCTCTCCACACCCCCCACCCCACCACCTCAGTTCCCGCCACCCTCTCTTAGCTGCTGCAAGGAGCTAGAGAGCTTGGAGTGAATGACAATTTGGAGAAACAGCCACAGCCTGAAGATCTAAGAGGCTCTAAAGAAGATGGATAAGAAAATCGATGCATAATAAAAACTGCAGGCAAAGCCACCTTGGCGGAGGGCGGGTGGCTCTCTCCTTGTTAGTCTCTCTGGGCTCAAAGCTTCCATCTTAGCCCAGTGTCCTCTGCTTCCTTCTTTCCATCTACCTTTTACGGGTTTAGGGAAGGTTGTTTGCCTTTGGGGTGGAAAAAGGGAGCAAGGAACCCAGAGGAGAAGAAATCAGAATATGTGTGGGGTGTATGTAGGGGTGCTGAGTAAGGGAGAGAGAGGGATAAGGTAGGGATTATAAGAGAGACGCTTTGAATGGAAATGAGTTTAAATTGCACCATAAAGTAATGCCCTTAGTCAAAATGAAAACCTTAAAAGTGGAAGTAGGAAGGCCCCATGTGAAATGTGTGAAGTTAACCTCTCTGCAGTCTATTAAAGAAAAATGAATAAGCAATCTTTCTGGAAGGGCTGGGTTGGAATATGGCTTGATAAATTAGATAATATATGTATAAGTACCTACTACTGACACATAGTAGGGATATAACAAGTACCACTTTCATTTCTTTCTTAGAAGCTAGGGTTGGAGGGAAAGACATTTTAGAGGTCCATGTTGGTCAGAGAATTTGTGGAACAATTCTGTGACTATTAATGGTTTTTTCTCTTACTATCTTTCCATCCACACTGTGGTCAGGAAGTCCTCTCTGATATCAAATGTCATCCCATTCCGTTGAAACTAAAACATTTGATCAGTTAATCAACCCTTTATTTCTTGGTGTTTACTGAGCCCCAGCTATGTTCCAGGCACTGTGAAATAGATACCAGGAGCGTTATGTCTAACTGTGACACAGGGTTTAAGTTATGCACAGAGTGGAATAGAAATTCAGCAGGAAGTGGGGGTCTCAGATGAGAACCAATATATGAGAGTGCTTTGAAAGTTGTAAAATAAGCCACAGTTGTAAGGGCTATTGTTGAGGAGATTTATTTCAGGATATGAAGTTCTCCACTCCAGTAGGGAGTGGAAGGGGTCCTGGGTGGGGGTGGGGGGCTGAGGTGGAACTCATTCAAAGCGGCCAGTCCTGTTGGGAACAGTTCTCTGCTCCAAGGAGCTATGCTGGCCTGGGATTACAGGGCTAACTGGTGGGGGACTGAGATTGGAGAGAACACTTCTCCCACCTGGCTCGGGCTTATCTGCTATGATCCCCTTCTACTTGTTTGCCTTCTACTTTCTCTCAAACAGGGGATATGCTCTTTAGCAAGCCATCTCTTTCCTACCTTTCAAAGCATTCCAAAAGCTCCTTCATTTCAAGGATACCTTCCTGGATTAGAGGACACCTGGTGACTTTGGTCTCACTTTGACTGAACTTGGACCCACCCCACCTCAGCCTCATCCTATATCCCTCCCCCACTCCATTTTTCAAACCCTGTCCTCCCCTCTTATTTCAAACACATCTTGTTCTCTCATCTCAGTTAGACTTTATTTCTGACTTCTATGGGATATTCTTATTCAATATTTCAGCCTCTAGTCTTCTGATTTTTCTTTTTGATTTTTGGGTTCATTTGTCCTCTATTTATTATACAATTATGACTATTTTTTGAGACCTTAATGTGTAGGAAGCCCATCTGTGTAATTTCTTTCTTTGTAACCCTGACCAGAAGTCTGTGCAGATAGGTGGTGAGGAAAAGCTTAATGATCGTACTCTTATGAATTGCTGCCTCTTACATCAATTCTACATCTCACCATCACTGCCTATGTCCTTCCTCCCCAGGTTGCCCATTCCATTTTTTTATACCCCTGTAACTTGAACTCTTTTTATGCTTTGTTCTGAACATAAAACTCTCAAAAAAATTATTGAGGGGGAGGAGAAGCATCACCTACACAAGTTAGACTCTGACAGACACATACACAAGAAATGGTAAACTGGGTACCAGATACTAAGAGTACATAGTATAAAAGGGGGCTTGGACTTGGAAATCTGGCTTACCTAGGGAAGGCTTCCTGGAGGAGGAGAATACTGAGCAAGGCTTGGAAGAAAGGAAGGGATAGACCTAGGTAAGAAAGAGAAAAGGACATGCCAGACAGAGATCAGTGTAAGGGTTTGGAGGCAGAGAGACTAGAAAGAGGTTTTCTTTGCTTAAAGCAGTGAGTGAGCACTGTGGAACTGCAGCATGAAGCTTAAGCTCTAAACTTAAGCTGAGGAATAATCATGTGAAATTTGGGAATATTGTGAGCCACCACTGGTCTCTGAGAAGGGGAGCAGTCAGGGTGATGGTGAAGGTAAAGGTTGTTGAGTTGGGAAGGGCTAGATGGAAACCAGAGGCTTAGGAAGCTTCTGTTCTGACCGGAGACCTGGTCAGTGATCTGGCTGGGGTGTGGGGAGAAGAGGGAGGTGGAGGGGAGGGGGTGAAGATACAGGGAGCACATTGTTTCCCTAGAGCTTGCATCACAGACTTCTTCCCTTGAACAAAACCCTCTGTTTCCAGCTCCCGCTGACTCACCCCTCCCTTTCCCCCATCTCCCCGTTAAAGGAGCTCTCACAGCCCTGGTGGAGACCTGCTGCTGCTACTAGTGGTGACAATGACAGGAGAGGATGACTCCACTGGGCCAGGACTTTTGTGTTTCTTTATTTGTCTATTTTTAGACCCTCACCTGAATCTAAAGAAAACTTGAAAGAACATTTTAATCACTTTCCCTCCTTCCAGGATGGATGACCCTTGACTTATTTCAGTTGAACAGGGAGGTGCTAGACTTTCCTGAGCCTTGTTGGTCACTTCATTGCTCAGGCCACTGTCCCAAGCTTTTTCACAATATCTGGGAGATGCTGGGAAAGGTGGTAGTTGAGGTTGATGAGAATGGGCTCCTTGAAGGGGTGTTGAGGCCCTGAGACATAATACCCTCGAAGGCTTGAGCATCTTCAGAAAGGGTTATAAGATGATGTTGGGTCTAGGAAATGGGGGGATGGAGAAAATAAATTCTCCAGGCTTGGAGTTTGGGGACTAATTTCCTAGATTGGGGAATCCTGGGTGAAAGTTGAGTGGGAAGCTCCCTAGAGAAGGGAGGTTGGGTATGACAAATGTGATAACGAAAAGTAGACTAAGTGCTGAGGATTTCAAGAATAAAGATGGCTAGAAAGCTAGCAGTGATTGAGTAGGTTCGTGTTTCCCTCTTGGTTGTGTTCCCGTGACCTGTACAAGCTGAAGCTGGAAGGCCCCCAAAGGAGGTTCTTCTATCCAACCTACCTTCTTACCAGAACCAAACTGAGATGAAGGAAATGAATATTTATTGAGCATTTATTAGGTGCTAGGCACTGGTGTACTCTTTCCGTATGTTTTCTCATGAAGCCAAATCCTCATAAAACCCTGCACACTGTGCTCAGAATTTAAGGTCTCAGCTAATAACTGGTAGATCCGGGAGGCAAACTCACTTCTTGCGACTTCAGAACCATTGCTTTTTTCAATGACACTACACTGTATTTCCATCCTGGAAGTTCACTTCTTCCGTTGGCCAGTATGGTGTCTCCAATCATATTACTGGCACAATTGTGTGTGTAAGGAACAGTGCTAAATGTTTTTGGGGTGATAAAAAGAAAGTCAGAGTCCCCACCCTCCAGATGCTTGAAGTCATTTGGGGAAATATTAGTATAATTAAGTGTAGCAATGGGAAACTGTAAGTGAAGGCAGTAAGACATGCCCAGCAAGTGATACAGACAATTAAGTGCTATTGGAATTCTGAGAAAGAAGGGATAATTGTGATAGGGAAAGCTTCATGGAAGTGGTAGGATTTTAAGGAAAAATTTAAGATTAGACAGGAGAACGTTCTACATGGTTGGAATGCACAAAGTCATGGAAGCAAGAATCAAAAGATATATTTTAGGGATACCCAACAGAGCTTTCTCTGAACATCTTAAGGTCAAGGATGATATATATTCACATTTGCTTTCTCAACATGCCAAAGATGTAGAAGGTAAATGTTAAATGCATATTTGTTGAATAAATGAATGAATGACCCATTTATCCAGCACTGAGAGTTCATATGAGAACCTTGAAAGAGATATGAATAGAACTGTACGCTCTAATGGAGGGGATGAAATGACATGCAAAAACTGTTTAAATGAGATTGTGCTTGAGGCAGTGGGAAGATAACTTGGAAAAAAGACAGAGGCAGAGATGCTAGTTAAGATGCTGGTGTAAAAGTTTAGACGAGAGATGCTAAAAGACTAAGCTAGGACAAAGGCATGGGAATAGACACGAAAGGATGGAGATACCAACATTGCGAAAGCATGATAAACAGAACCTGGTCACTGACGGACTTTGATGGTGGGGATTGTAGGTAAGATGGGAGAAGAGGGAAAAAGAAAAAAAGGGACTCAAAGATGAAGCTGGAGGTTCTCAGCTTTGGTGATTGATAGAATAGTGGTACCTGTCTAAATAAAAAGAGCAAGTTAGAAGAGACTGGTTTTGGAGAGAATATGAATTACATTTTAGATTAAGTTGCTAGTAGAACCCCCGCTAAGTAAATTCATCATACATTGGAAGTAGAAGACTGGAGAGAATGTGGTCAGGTAAGGAAGGATAGATTGAGAACTCACCTACATAGACATAATAATTGAAGCTGTGAAAATGGATGAGATAATTGAGAGAGGAAGTACCTAGAGGGAAAACTAGAAAGTTGGAGGTTTCTTTGGGAAGGAGAGAGTACATTATAGGGCCACCTTTAATGTCTTCTGGCGCTGTTACCAGCTTTTTACTTGTCTTGTTCTTGAGAGCTGAGGTTAAATAACTCTGGAAACATAAGAGACCCTATGCTCAGCCCTCTGTAAGTCTCTTCTCCATTGAAGTCTGAATCTTGACCAGTACAGTAATAGGCTGGGCTTTCACGGAAAATTTTTAGCTCATCTGGCTGAAACAGATGGAGCCTATCCTACATAGGTATGTCTGTCTTCTCAGTTTTCAGCTCCTTAGGGAAGAAGTATACTCGGGCAGCTCCGTTCAGGCTAGCTTTAAGTGCTCATGCTTTGATGCAAACCTGTTTTGCACCTATTTATGAAAGACTAAGAGCCTCAGTCTGGGAAGTGGGTGGGTAGGGCGGACAGTGATTTGCTCTTGAGCCCCAGACGCTGATTTTTCATGACTCCCTCCCACTCCCGCCTTCTTACTTTTCATCTAGGGATCTCAAAGCTCTAAACAAGCCTTGATCCTCCCTGACCCCCTGAGTCATCTTCTGCTTCCATTTTCCCAGATGAGGGGTGGGCAATGGGATACCATGTTTGGAGATGGGTGCTTGGGGTAGGTGGGGAGGTAGTGGCAGCTGTAGGGATCCAGGCACCCCTTCCCCATCATGGGGTGGGGCGAGGGGCAGGTGTCAAGATGGCTCTACATAGTTCGGTTTCAGCTCGTCCTTTTGAGGCTGTTTTATGACTGAAGAGACTCAGCTAAAGAGTCCGAGCTGGAGAAACTGAAGAACAAACAAAGCCATAAAAGACGCCGATAAAATTCCTCCCAGCTCAGAATAGTCTTTGGAGCCTGTCTCAAGAATCTCAGAGTAATCTGGAAAAGGCTAATTAAGTCTCACAGCCCCCAGTGGGGACATGACTGGACCAGGGCAGGACCAAGTTAGGAGAAAGGAGCATCGAGAGAGATTTCCCTTCTCTCCTCTTTTCTCAAGGGACCCAGGGGTTCAGAGATCCAATTTGGATGAATTAAGACTGAGCAGGGAAAGGGAAATGGATCATGGGAAATACCGATATTTTGTAAGGCCCATTTTTATTGAGGAGTGCTTGAGATTCTGGGGGTAGGATAAGTGATGAGGACCCTGAATTGGAGAACATTAAGAATGGAGGGTAACTGGGTGGGGATGAGAGGCTCTGGGACTGTGAAAATAGTTGGTGTGCATGGGGTGGCACGAAGAATGGGGGTGAAGGTGCCTGGGTTAAGAAGACGGCAGTCTGAGGGTGAGCAGGTGTGAAATGGGGCTTATAAAGCTACAGGTTCTGTATTTGGGGTTCTGGATGGGGCAACTGTGTGAGAATGGGGGGCTCAGAGTGTTGGTGAGATCGGATAGTGGGGGTTAGGAGAAACATCTGTGTGAGAGAAGAGGTATGATGGTTTGGGAGGGCATCTCAGCTGAAGTGAATGGTTAGAAAACCAAGGGTCAGTCTTCCCCTCACCACCCCAAACGAGCTATTTTTCTGTTCTTTTTTCCAGATGAATTAGTGTATTGGCCACAAAGAGAAATCCTGCGAGCTGATATGACTTAGAGGCGGAAGGGGAAGAGTTGATGGGGGAATGTGTGAGAGGGGGAACCGTGGAGACTGCCGGTTTCCATGGTGATGGCCTAAATATTCATTTCTATTCTGATTCCTGCATCAGGTCAGGAGATGCTGTAAGGGAGAACTGCTACCTTTTCATCTCCTCAAAAGAATCAAGATCTGGGATGGGGAGGTGGGTGAGAGTAAGGGTCTTTGATGGGGGAGAGTCTAGTTCCAAAATTAATTGAAGTATCTACTCTGATATTTCTAAGTACATTCAGGAATTCTGTGGATGGAAAGATGCAGCAGAAGCCACAATCCCTTCTTACCAGTGGGGTGGTCTGGGGTTTTGGGGAATCCTTCGAGCGGTGCCATCCTTATCTGAGTGTAGAGAGATGAGCCTCTTCTCTGAAACCAGAGACTAATTTGGGTACCCACAGTCCAATGGTCCTTCCTGAAAACTTCCTCGCAGCAATAGGAACCTATTTCTCACACACTGTGTCTCTCCAGCTCTTCAAGGAGTCTCAATGTAGTCTGTCTGGTGTTGAGCACAGGACATTAAATCAGGGGAGAAGAAGTTGATGATGGGGAGTGGGTACATAAGGCCAGTGAAGAAGCTATTGCTTCTGGGGGCTTCCCTGGTGGCGCAGTGGTTAAGAATACGCCTGCCAATGCAGGGGACACGGGTTCGAGCCCTGGTCCGGGAAGATCCCACATGCCGTGGAGCAACTAAGCCCACGTGCCACAGTTACTGAAGCCCACGTGCCTAGAGCCCATGCTCTGCAACAAGAGAAGCCACCGCAATGAGAAGCCGGCTCATCGCAATGAAGAGTAGCCCCAGCTCGCTGCAGCTAGAGAAAGCCCGCGCGCAGCAACGAAGACCCAACGCAGCCAAAAAAAAAGAAGCCATTGCTTCTCTGGCTCAAGTGTCAAATGTGTAAGACCTGGATATGGTAAAAGTCCTGGCTGTACAAGGACATTTCCTTGTACAGGAACGTTCTATCCATTTTCCCAGCGAGGGCCAGAGAGCTTGAGTGACTCACCGAAAGACACCTAGCATATTGAAGATTCCACCCTGCTTCCTGTCCCAGAGTCCCCTGACTGTTGCCCCAGTCATACCCACTTTGTAATCAGCTCTGAGTTGAAGTGGGTACCCAGATGCCCAGCATAATGGGATCATGTCTTAGGCACAGGAGCTTCTATGTGCTCCCCAAATTCCTTCCACCAGCCCGACTTGTCTAGTGACTTCAGAGTAGGGCAGCTCCCGAAGCCGGCTCCTTCATCCTTGCAGATTTGCTGTGGGATATTTGCTGAAAAAATATGTCTCCTGCTTGTCTGTCCTGTACTCCGTTCTTCTTAGCCACCCTATCCTTAGCACATAACACAGTCCCTGACTTACAGGATCCCCGAGAAGGTACTTCTCCAATAGGAGGCACCAACTGTGCCTCTTGCACAGAAATTTCCCCGTGCCCTGCTTTTTTCCCTGTGACCCTGCTCCCATCTGGTTCCACTGGTATCCTGGTGGCCCCTAGTTCTCTTGCTCCTGTGCCCCCCAAAGCCTGTTTCTCCTCCTGCAATATATGGTAGCTCCTGGGCTTCCCCCCCCCTCCCCGCTTAGCTCTTGTCTCCTTCCCCAAGCTTCCTCTCAGCCTGTCCTTGTCTCCCTATGTCCCTCAGCCCTGCCTACCCTCCTTTTCCCTCTCTCCCTCCCCATTCCTTCACCAAATACTTACTGAGTACCTGGTAAGTGCCAGGCCTTCTGGTTAGCTCTGAGGGGCACACGGGCTCTGAGCAATTTGAGGAAGCACAAAGTGCTTGAGCAATTTTTTTGTAATGTGACAAGCGAAGCCCCTTGGCCATCTTTTTCCACAGTAGCTGTGGCAAGTTGTATTGACGACTCCTATCCCTTAGTTCCGCATTCTTTTTTTTTTTTTTTAATATTTATTTATTTAATTTTTGGCTGCACCGAGTCTTAGTTGCGTCATGAGGGATCTTCGTTGTGGCATGTGGGATCTTTAGTTGTGGCATGCATTCGGGATCTAGTTCTCAGACCAGGGATCGAACCCGGACTCCCTGCATTGGGAGCGCTGAGTCTTACCCACTGGACCACCAGGGAAGTCCCAGTACTGCATTCTAATGTTTGATAATTCCTACAGATGGTAAGTTCTCAATGCCTATAACTTTAGTTACTCCTGCAGTTAAGATCATTCCTTGTCCTTCAGTATTCAATAAATAAATAAATATTTTAAAATGAGCATCGTAATAATAATACCTACTTTCCCATATCCTGGGATGTTTGTGAAGATCGGTTGAAATGATGGGTGTAACAGTTCTCTAAAAACTTTGTGAATGTTAGATCATGACTCCCTCCTAACTTCTCAGTGGAAATGGAGGAGAGACCTTTTCTCCTATAACTAGTATAGCTAAAAAGGGAATTTGAAATAATTATCAATTACATCAACCTTTAGCCTTTGTTGTATTTACGCATTAGTAGATGGCAGTTCTTTGGTCCTTCTTGCCAATGACAGCCAATGTCCCTTTAAAGTTTTTTTCTTGAAGAAAACAAATGCTTTTCGTTGTAGTAATAGGGACTGAGGGCTGACTTCAGAAAGGAGCCCTTAACCACTTAGGCATGAGGACATAAGTAATAGGAGAAATCCAACAACTCCCCCTCCCGTCCCCCACTCCAGTCATGATGCAGTTCCTTGGCGTTATAGCTGGAGACCGGGGAATTTCTATGATGATCTGGGAGGAGCCCGAGGATTACATGGGAGAGTGGTAGTGATGCTTTGATCCCAGATGATGGATTTCCAAAGAGAAATTAAGAGTCTGACTAGGCTGCCCTGAGTCAGGAAATATCATCAAGCTCTGTTCCTGTTAATGACTTCAGAGCAGGTGCTGGATTCACCCCGTTACCTACAGAGGGTGGAGGCAGAAAGCAGGGGCAGAAGCTGCTCAGGGGCAGAGAAATTGCCTGGATCCCGGGATCTTCCCAGCTCCCTGGAACCCTTGCTGTCTGAGCTCACCCTGATGGATGGGTTGCAGTGGGGTATCGCTCTGGCGTTTCCCCATTGGATGGGTCAGCATAGTGGGTTTCAGGGCAACTGCCTCACTTTTCTAAGGTTTCCTTTCTTCTCTACTTGCCTCCACTCTGACCCGAAGAAATGTGTTTGGTTTCCCAAACTCCCTTCTCAACACCCCCTCAAGCCCATGATCCTGTCAAGGATTTCTTCCAGTTGTCTGGCTTGAGGCTCATCCTTGATTTTCTGACAAGCCCACTTCACAGCCCACGCCTGGTAGAAACATTTACACAGCGTGCTGGCACGCTGTAGTGTGCAGCGCCTTCTCTAGCCCAAACATGTCCATGCCTCTGACTGTAGACAGAGCTGTCTCTTTGCTCCTCTGGCCTCTCAGGATGGCCACTATTTTCCTCTTGGGAAGGTTTCCAACTTGGATCGCTGGTAGGTTCTTTTTACAATTTGTTTTTATTCTCTACCAGTTCAGCTCATCTGTTTTCTCCCTAATTGCCTTGAGGAGCCAGAAAACAGCTGAGTGATCCCCAGGACTCTGAGCCTGGGCATTTTGAGAGCTGGCCTTTCCTCATTGTTGGCCTGTTCTTTCATCTGCTGCCTGCTGAGCAAGGAGATCCGTGCACGGCCCGCGGAGCAGCTCCTAGTGACTCAAGATGAGCAGGTCGAGCTCAGAGGTGCAACAGAAACCCATTTGTAACGTGGTTGTTTTTCTTTCAAATCCTTAAGAACGTAAGCATCTTGTATTATGGCAGAGGGGTAAAGTGGAGGGGGAGTGGGGTTTGGGGTTAAGAGAGTTCCAGATTTCACTTTGACTTTAGGAGACCCATTTTCCAGCATCCCCTCAGCCTGGGATGGGCTTGGATATTAGTCATATTTAGAGTTTTAGTCATATTTACATAGTGTTGCAATCTTCTTGTGGCCTCTGCCTCCACCATGATTTTTTTTTATTGTGGTAAAATATATATAACATAAAATGGACCATTTAACCCATTTTTAGGTGTGCAGTTCGGTGGCATTAAGTACATTCACATTGTTGCGCAACCATCACCGCCATCCACCGCCAGAACTTTTTCACCTTTTCAAATTGAAACTCCGTGCCCATTAAACGCTAACTCCCCCTCTCCCTGCCCCCAGCCCCAGGCATGCCTCCACTACCGTTTGACCTAGCTTCTTAAAGCACCGTTCTGACCACAGAGGCTCTATTTCTTCTGTTAAATTTAAGCTCCTCAGGCTGAATTTCTAGACCCTTCCCCACTGGCCCCCACGGACTCCCTCCAGTGAGCTCCTATCATTTCCTGGCTCAGAGTCCTGCTCTGAGAGGCAGTCCTGGGTCCATGCCCTTGTGCGAGGGTCCTTCTTTCCCACCTGATCCTGTGCACGTGTTGCCCCTTCTCCCTTCTCCTCGTGCAGTTGGCCCTTACTTTCATATTCTGTTGCATACTTTCTGCTTTCGGACATCCTCCCTGATGTCCTGAGATGTCCCAGCCTTTAATGCACACCCCACCCCTCCCGAACTCTGCAGCATTCTGCCTGGCTGCTCTGATCTTGTTCTTGCCTTTTTCTGTTTTAGTTTCCTCTCAGACTGAGGCAACCGCAAGTCAGGAGCCTCTCACTGAAATCCCTCCTGGGTTCATGTACTCTATCCTAGATCCTCGATACTCACAGTGTGGCCTGGGGTCCAGTGGCATTAGCCTCACTCTGGAGCTTGCTAGAAATGCAGAATCTCAGGCTCCACCCCAGACCTATGGAATCAGAATCTGCATTTGAACAGGCTTCCGACATTACTGACAGGTATATTAAAGTGAGAGAAGCACAACTGAAGGAGGGGTTATCACATAATTTACCTTGTAGGTGGGCATGGGTAAGAGCTACCTAAGTAACACCTCTAGACTAGATTAAAACTGTGTGGACATTTTGAAGAGGGGGAAAAAGGATATTTCATGTTCTTTGAATTTATGAGTTTCTATCAGAGTTGCCCAGAAAGCTGGGAACCGTCTCTCTGAAGCTGAGAGGGCACAGGAGTCAATGTTCTTGAGGGGAAGGTGTGGGGACCTCCCAGCCTGTCTCGCAGTTGTGCAGAACGGGGTCAAGCTCCCTAAACTTCACTTGGAGGTCGACTGATGGTGTTTGCCCCAGAATTAAGCACTTTGTCCCCAAGCAGACATTTGTCACTGAAGTCCTAAGGAGAAGCAGAACTTATAGGTCTCAAAATAACCTCCTGGTTTCTGTCTCCACTGGTCTCCACTGGCTGGTGCTGATTCATATTTTGTAGGAGGGTTGACTGTGGCTGGGAATGGCTGAGGAGCTGTAATTGCCCCCCTTCCTCCGCACGCTACGGAGAGGGAGGGAGGAGAGGCCCGGAGAGCGGAGGCAGGGTGTGGGAGTCAAACCTGTTCTTCACATAGCAATCGTCTTGTCTCGCTCTTTACTCTGACTCCAAGGATTTGAGTCCACAGCTGGGAAAACTAGGAGCCAGTCTCTGAGTCTGCTTGGCTTGTAGCCAGCCTCCCTCTTTTTTTGTTTCCTCTCCCTTTGGGAATCAGAGAGAGTAGGTAACATCTGCCCCTGCTCTCCTGGATCCGGGTATAGGAGAACTGTGATGTCTGGAAGCACAGGCTAAGGTGGGAGTGTGAAATTCTTTAGGCCAGTGCCTTGCCCTCCTTGGTCATCTCCAGAAGAGGATGCCGGGAACTACTGGCCTTGCTGCTTTTTAAGTCTTGAGTGGAATTATGGAGTAACTAGAGAGCAAAGGAGTTTGGGGTCAACCGGGAAGAAGAGGTGGTCTGCTGAGTGAGAAAACAATGTACATGAGAAGTGTTCCCCCAGAGTCATGGGAAGAGATTACTCTGAGTCTTTCTGATGTTTTTCTGGGCCCCCGGGTCTCTGAATGTTGCTCCATTGGTGGAGAAATGTGTTTTCAGTCTTTTCCTAGTGGTGATTTCGAGAGCAGAGGCCTTCAGATCACAGCCTGAGCAAAAGACCTCATCTGTATCTCTTGTCATCTCCAAAAACATTTATCCCATCGACAGAGAGGAATGGATAAAGAATATGTAGTATAATTACATTTAAATTTATTTACTTAAGCAAGTAGGAAAGTGCTTATATGTAACTCTATGGATACAGATAGATATTTCATGGGGTTTTTGTGAAGTATATTTCTGTTCATAAAGTAACTTAAAAAAAAAAAAAGAAAAAATAGGACTTCCCTGGTGGCACAGTGGTGAAGAATCCATCTGCCAATGCAGGGGACACGGGTTCAATCCCTGGTCCTGGAAGATCCCACATGCTGTGGAGCAACTAATCCCGCATGCCACAACTACTGAAGCCCAAGCACCTAGAACCCGTGCTCTGCAACAAAGAGAAGCCACCGCAATGAGAAGCCTGCACACCACAATGAAGTAGCCCCCGCTTGCCGCAACTAGAGAAAGCCCGCACGCAGCAATGGAGACCCAACGCAGCCAAAACTAAATAAATAAATAAATAAAAAGAGAATGGCATAAACAAATGTCATTTAGGAAAGAAATATAAAAACATTCAAAAGAAAGAATATGCAGTACACACACACACACACACACACACACACACACACGAATATTACTCAGCCATAAAAAAGAATGAAATAATGCCATTTGCAGCAACATGAATGGACCTAGAGATTGTCATACTGAGTGAAGTAAGTCAGACAGAGAAAGACAAATATCGTATGATATTGCTTATATGTGGAATCTAAAAGAATGGTACAAATGAACTTATTTATAAGACAGAAATAGAGTCACAGATGTAGAAAACAAACTTATGCTTACCAGGGGGGAAAGCAGGGGAGGGAGGAGGGATAAACTGGGAGACTGGGATTGCAAATACACACTACTGTATATAAAACAGATAACTAATAAAGGCCTACTGTAGAGCACAGGAAACTGTTCTCAATACTCTGTAATGACCTATATGGGAAAAGAATCTAAAAAAGAGTGGATATATGTAGACGTATAAATGATCCACTTTGCTGTACAGCAGAAACTAATGCAGCATTGTAAATCAACTATACTCTAATACAAAAATTTTTAAAAAGCATTTATCTTTTGCAGCAGTGCTCTTTGAATTTTACCACGTGCTATAATTTAATCCTTGAGTGTTATGCGTACCTGGAAGTGGCAGGGTGAGGCACTGGGGCCTGGTAGTCAGGGCCAGGGCGGGAGGGTGTATCCCAGGCCTTTCAGAATATAGATAGTTTCCAGTATTTCAGGCATTCAGAATAAATAATAACAGCCCTCACTTCTCCCTTCTCTGGGGGGTGGCATGGGGTTGGTCATTACGTCTGTTACCAGGATATCTCCCTCTTGTATTTTACACCAGCTCTGGGACCTCAGAACCCCTGCTCTAGCTTTGGGTTCAGTATTTCTGTGTTCTAAACATGCCCATTTTCCCCATCAGGCTGAAGTTTCCCTGCTGGCAAGGATCGGCATCTCCTTTCTCTGGATCTCACTTCACACTAATGTCAGTACAGACTGGCTGATGAGGAGAGAATTTAAGGAGATTCTACCTTTCCACTTCAGAAAGTATCTAAGGGGCTTCCCTGGTGGCGCAGTGGTTGAGAGTCCGCCTGCCGATGCAGGGGACGCGGGTTCGTGCCCCAGTCTGGGAAGATCCCACATGCCGCGGAGCGGCTGGGCCAGTGAGCCATGGCCTCTGAGCCTGCGCGTCCAAAGCCTGTGCTCCGCAATGGGAGAGGTCACAACAGTGAGAGGCCTGCGTATCGCAAAAAAAAAAAAAAAAAAAAGTATCTAAGATATGATTTATGAGAGAAGTAACAGGAATTTTTTTAAAAAACACTTCAACTTCTAGTCAGGTTGTGTTGGTTCAGCTGAGCAAAACTTCTGACAAGGCTGTAGCGTTGAGTCTGTGTTCTGTCCTGGGCTTCTTTCTGGAGAGACTCAATGTTTTGGGCACTAGGAAGTAGGGGAATATTGGTGGTGACTGGGATATGGAGAAAACATGAAATTTTAGCTGGGAGAAGCTATCTCAGGAATCTGTGTAATGAGTGTGTGTGTTGTTATTTCTTTTCCAACAGGCTGCATAATTTTTATGACCAATTATTCCATTTGTAATGACGCTGAGATAACAGAGATCCCATCTCACGCTCCGTGGCACACGCCAGGCACTCCTGGGAGCTAGGAGACGCCATCACTTACACAAGAATTGGATGGCTGAAGTCTTGCGACCGAGATTCAGTTCTAGCAGAAAAGATAACAGGAGTGCTAAGGAAAACTTTGTGAACAGGAAGGGTGTCAGGTGCTGGGTGGGGAACATGGAGAGAACTGTAGTTTTAAAACAAAAGAGATTTATTGGGTATAGATAAAAAACTTGTCTTCCAGCCTGAGAATTTTGTGATCCAACATAGTTTCTGATTATGTTATCTACATATAACAAATGAACAGATGTCTGGCTATGGAGGTAGCGCCATCCCAAGCCAAAAGGAGCCACTTTTCCCACAAAGAATTTCAGAGCTCAATTAGAAAGGTTTAGGAAAGACTAGGCCTAGACTAGGGGGAGGATGCTCCTCTTGGGGCTAGTGATTCTGGTTTGAATCTGGACAGAGCTGGTGATCTCCTTGACAGATCTGGTCATTGGTCCATCAGTCCTGAAAGCAGGCAGGATAAGGATTTACACTGAGTTGCTCCTACCGATTGGTCTGGAATATTTACCTGCTCCTGCCTCCCTGGTTTTCTCCAGGGCATCTACTTACCCTCTTGCCATTTTCTGTCTGGTTTTTCTTGCCCATTAATTTAATTTAATTTTTTTTTTTTTTTTTGGCACGCCACACAGCACGCAGAACTTCCCCAGCAGGGATCAAACCTGCGCCTCCTGCAGTGGAAGCATGGAATCTTAACCACTGGACCACCAGGGAAGTCCGCCCATTAATTATTAAGGGTTGGATATTTGAAGCCAGCAGGCTGGGTTTGAATCCTGGCCTGTATTACTAAGACTCTTTGCTCTTGTTTTCTTGTAAAATGGGGTTAGTAAGACATACCTCTCAGACTAGTTGTAAGGATTAAATAAAAGAATGTTAAGCAAGTGCTTAGTAAAAAGGTAGTTAAGAGTTTTCTTTAGAATTCCCTTTCTCCACTCCCTGGTCACTTTTTGGAAGAGTAGAGAGAATCAGGGAGAGAAAGAGTGATGTCCACATAGATGGACACAAGAAGTTGACTGTAAGAAAAATGGAGGGACAACAAAAGCCAGAGACGCCATGGAGACAGAGACACAAAAATAGTTGTAGTTAGAGGACCTGATAGTAAAAACCAGGCAGAAGCAGAGAGAAAGTGAAAGATACAAAGATGGACAAGGGAGAGGGGAAGAGTGAAAGATAAGTGAAAAAAGAAGAGAGATAAGGTCAGAAAGTCAGATGGAAAGGCAGGGGGACACAAGTGCGAGCCAAAGACTGTCAGGGGACAGAGATGGAGACTTCACTTGTGGAAGTTGGCATAAGGTTCCTGGGGCAAGAACTTTCCTGCTGTCTTCTTGCCCCTTGATACCGTGGGACTTGAATTCCAAGCCCTGGTCCCACGTCCCGTTCCTCCCTGCAATCTGGTCATCCCAGCCCCAACCCAGCCATCACGGATCTGCCTCTACCCTGAAGCTAGAGCAGCCCTGCTTGCTTCTCCTCTCTCTGCTTACCTTGTCCAGCACCACCTTACTTACCCAAGTCCACAGGGATTTTTCATTTCAAACAAAACTGTTTGCAGTGCAGAAGCATCATGGTGTCAGCCAGTCAGTGCAATAACCAGGTGTAGTTTTACAGTCGCTCCCCCTGACGGTAACAGCACTTTCATATATCTCTGGCTGAGACAGGCAATTTTCTTTCAGAGATTGTTTTTCCTGGAGTCTGTGATTTTTACCCTCGCCTCCAACCTCTGGGATATTAAAGCGGGGTCAGTGGCTTTTGGCAGGCTGACCGATTTGTGGTCGTTCCTCAGCTCCTCTGTTCACCCTCCCTCTGTTGCTCCATCTCCAATCTTGGCATCCCTCTGCCTCTGTACCCCATCAAATTAGAGGTGCCAGAGGAAGTGGCTCCTGTGGTCTTCCACACTGAGAAGTTTTGTCAACTGTCTAACCTTAGGAGTTGAGGTTGAGTGGGGTGATGGTGGGGATCCAAGAGAGGATTCACCTTCTAAGCCTGACCCCGGTTCTCCATGCCCCCTGTCCCACCCCCATGTTGTTCTGAGATGGAGCTGTCAGTTCCTTTCCACGGAAGTAGTGTAGCTTATTTTCCGGGAGGGAAAACTTTAAAAAATGGGTGAATAGAACTAAGGTTTGGGCTTCCCTGGTGGCTTCCCCCACCTGCTGATGCAGGGGACACGGGTTCGAGCCATGGTCCAGGAAGATCCCACATGCCACGGAGCAACTAAACCCATGTGCTACAACTACTGAGCCCTCGTGCCACACCTACTGAAGCCTGTGTGCCTAGAGCCCGTGCTCCGCAACAAGAGAAGCTGCCGTAATGAGAAGCCCGCGCACCGCAATGAAGAGTAGACCCCGCTCGTCGCAACTAGAAAAAGCCCACATGCAGCAACAAAGACCCAATGCAGCCAAATAACTAAATAAATAAATAAATACATTTTAAAAAAAAAAGAAAAGAAGCAACCTTAAAAAAAAAATACAGACTCTATGATTCTGCTCTTGCTGCCAAAACAGTCTCTTCCATCGTTTGCTGGTATGGGACTTGCAAGCTAGCAAAATCCCTTCCCTATCTCACCCAGGTAGGGTTATTTTCTTGGAAGAAGTGTCTGCACCTGCCTTTGGGGTTGCTCATTTTAGGATTTCTCTGTTCCCTTCTTGGGCACGTGGCTAAATCCTTCCTGAAGTCTAGCTCCTGTTCCTCTCGCTTTTCTAACAGATCGAATCCTCTTGAAAAACAACAAGACACAACACACTGCCCCTCCTCATTCATACCATCCTTTGTTTTTATTAAATAAAAGTAAGTGGAGCTATAAGATGTGACTGGCCTGGATCCCAGCTTCATAAAACAAAACTAACACCCTCTTTATCAAGGGGCTGAGGCATCCAGAGAAGATTTCTTAGGCCAATTTGCTGTCACGTAAATGGGAATCAATATTCAATAAGCCCTTGATGCACTGCACTAGCAGTTCGCTTAATACTGGCTTCCAGTACAGTAAGTGGCGTTGATATAGGGAGGGCTTGTTTCTAAAATAACACTGCAGCCCTCACCTTCTGGGTATTGGATCTGTCTTCCCCTAGGAGAGAAGATTCAAGACTGAGTGAACAGGAGCGTCGTTTTACCAATCTTGCTGCCTCAGGAAAGACTCTCTTAGAATCTAGCTTGAAAACGAGGATGGAGTCTATGCTTTTAAAGCTAACCAGTCTCAGAGATCCTAGAGGTTAATAGGCCCACATTTCTATTAGGAAGTTTGCCACTGTGCCTGGCCTGATTGCCTTGCCCCCCCTTCAATAAATTAGTCAAATTGAAAACTAATTGAAGGATAGAATTGATTCCACCACTAACATATGAGAGTAGACCCTCTGGTGCCCTCAGAGCCTGCAGTGACTAGTAATAATATCTCATTTTCCCTCAGCCCCTGTGTTTGCTGTAGGGAAAGATTGCTGGCTGGCTGGCCCCCTGGTGGATGCATGGTAGTTCTGGATTTCTCTGTGTACAGTGATTGTGAGGATTTGGTAGGAAACAGACCATTTAAATATGAACAATTATTTAGTCTCCATTTTAGGACATCTTTGTAGGGAATTTGTGACGTTGGGCTTGCTTCCTTCCCACAGCTCGAAGTAAGCATGTGCTAGGGAAGAGCAATCTAATATCTGCTTAAATAACACAGATTAAATACGTGTTGTGCAAAAACTTTGTATAAAACATTTCAGAGCCAAATGGATTTTTGAAAGTTTATTAAACATTTTTGGATTGTCTGGGCCGTTGTTCTCCATTCCCAGGGTTCATAGGGTATAGGAATTCACAATTTGGGGTGAACGTGGGAACTTACAGAGAGATTTATACTGCCTTATAGTCCTGGCTCTTTCTTATCTCATTTAGGGGGTTTGACAGTTCGGAGGAAGCTGGGGACAGAAGACGTTTCCATTCACTACTATTTGGGGACACACTGGAGGAGGTCAGACCCGCTGTCTGCAGTGACCCCGTAATTGTCCCTACAGGAGAGATGTCCTGGCTTAGATCTCATAGGGCCATTTTAGACCAGGCTGTTAGGAAGTTTCCATCCTGTTGCAGGTGGTTTTAGTGAATCTAAAGCAAAAGGCTGGCACTTGGCCTCTCTGCTTGGGCACAGATAGCAGGAGAGAGCTGTCCTGCAGTGTTTGCTCCTATTAAGTTGTTTTTATGGGGCGAGCCATCCAAGGTTATTGAGTAATGGGTGCATGTTTTGAAGAAGAGAAATAAATAAACTCAGGCAGGTTTCTTCTCTTCAGGTTCCTCACTTGGTGCAGCCTAGTATTCTTGGGAAGAGACCAGCAAAGAATATTCAGGAATGCTGAGTTTAGAAGGGGCTCAGGGATTTGATAACTTGGCTTGGGGCTTTTATAACCAGTTTCTGGATTACCTAAATGGAGAAGGGTGCTCGCTCTTCTCCATTTCCGAATAAGAAGAAAAGAGTTTTTTTTTTTTTTTTTTTTTTTGCGGTACACAGGCCTCTCACTGTTGTGGCCTCTCCCGTTGCGGAGCACAGGCTCCGGACGCGCAGGCCCAGCGACCATGGCTCACGGGCCCAGCCGCTCCGCGGCACGTGGGATCTTCCCGGACCGGGGCACAAACCCTGTGTCCCCTGCAACGGCAGGCGGACTCCCAACCACTGCGCCACCAGGGCAGTCCCGAAAAGAGATTTTTTAAAGTTAGAGGAGCTGAGGTTAACCTGAGCCCAGGACTTCCTGAGAGTAAGCACGACATGACTGACTCATTCTGTTTTAAGTCCCTTCTGTCCTCCTCCCAGGCCTTGTTTTCTGCCGCCGTGTGTCGGGCATGGGAGCCAAGTGTGGTTCTGACATCTCTCACCTCATCAATTTCCAGGGTTGACTGGATGGGTGTCCCAGCTTTCCTCTCCTTTTCATGCACGTTCCTCTTGAAGCTGCATATTAAAAAAAATAAAGTCAGGAAGTGCTTTTCTTTAGTTAGTAGTTCTATCTTTGGTTAGACAAGAGCAGTCTTCCCTGCTAAACCTTCTAACAAGCTCCCTTGTTTTAGTGAGCTCTGCACAGCGGGTGAGGCCAGACCAAGAAGATGGACTATAGAGCAAAGTTTCCAGGGGGTGGAACTCTTAGGGAATGGTGAGCGCTCAAATGACTTTCCCAGGGAAAGAGGTTATGAGTGACACTTACAGCTTTCACCACTCTGAGATGGTTGGGCTTCTCCCAGCAAAGGGATACATGGCCAGATGTTGTCTTGAAGAGTCCTACCATGCCAGATGCTAGCCTTTTCTTTTGTGGTCTGCTTTGTACTGGGAATGGACCAGTTATCATGGAGCAATAGCATCCTCCACAGAAGGTATTACCGATGACCAAGCCCCTCTTTGCCTCTGGTTAAACTCCCAATCGTTTGGTGCCTCTGGCAGTCCATTCTTGCCACAACTTGAGTTCTGGCATCAGAGCTCCTCCATGCAACAGTTGATGACATCTCTTGGCCTCCCGCATCCATTCTGCAATGCCTCCCGCCTGCACCCCAACTCCTCTGCCTGCTGTCCCAGCCTGTAACCCTGGCCTCATTTCCGCCTACCTCTCACAGCATTCTAAGACCTCTTGCCTCAACCTGTGCTTGGGCTCCTTTCTTTGGAGCCCCTCTCATTCCTTTGGACAGCCCTCTCCTCTCTGATCCAGGGTCTGCCCTGAACATTTGTACTTTCCCCAAGATGTTCAGGAAGAAGAGGACTCCCCAGAGAGGAGGGTGGCTCTGATCCCTGAGGTTGCCCCCAGCTCCTTAGTGGGGTGGATTTCATGCCTGGGTTGTGTGTTTTTTCTCTGTCTCAGACTTTGCAGCGCCTGAGGCAATGGCTCTGTCTTTGCAGGCTCAGGGAAGCCTTGGCAGCCACCAAATAATAAATAACATCCTGGTAACACCACCTGCAACTTGCTAATGAGTGTCTTTTCCCTGCCTCCCTCACCTCTTGGAAGTTGGGGATGGGAACCCCTGATTTCTGGGCAAATGGATGCTTTCTCCTTTTTCTTGCTTGGGAGAGTTGAGGTTGGAGGGTGGGGGCAGGTCCTTTTTAGGGGCGAAAGAATACAGAAATGACCTTGAGGAATATACTAAATAAAAACAGAAGATACTTCTAGTATTTATTCTGACTGCAGAGTTTTGGAGAGATGGAAACCTTTAGGAACAGGACAACAGATCTGGAGCTCTTTGGATTTCTTGGGGTCTTCTGGGCTTTGGTTTCCAGAGGCAAGCTGGTACTTACCTGACCCCATCCCTTCCCTCAAGGAATGTTAAGATCCTGAGTCCTTGGTTCTTTAAGTTTGATGCTCAGGAAGTCATCTTCTTCCAAGTCCATAGGTTAGGCCACTGAGTGCCTCTACTCTTTTCGTTTTGGAGTATGAAAGTTAGCACACTAAAAGCAGTTGTCTTGAAGGTACTTATGCCTGAAATTCCAACAGTTGCCACCAGGTGAATCCGTGGTGATTTGGCTTCGGGTCATCTCAAGAGGGCAAGACAGGCTTGCTGTCTTGCTCATTTGTGCGTTTTCAACTTGTTACCAAAAATGCCATTATTTTGAAGTATATTTTTGGATTAGATTTGACTCTATTCAAAACCACATATGTCATCAGGTAAAAGCCCTTTAAACTTTTGTTGTGGTAGTTGTAATAGAAAAAGGGAGCGAGTGAAGGATATGATTTTCTGAGATTGTCCAAATGGTCCATGGTATTACTTTGTGGTCCATTTTTCTAAAGGCAGGTTTTGCGGTCTGTATCAGAAACAGCCATTCAAAACGATTTTGGATTCACTTCAGTATAGTAATCCCTGTGGAACTGAGGAGGCAGGTTGGGATGTTTTCATTTACCTGATCCATGTAGCTCGTGGCATGGTATTACGGAGGCTCTCAAGCGGGGCAGGATAGCAGGATTGGTGGTAAACAGAAATCACATTCTGATCTACACATTATGGGTGTCGAGTTCAGTGGATGACAACTCCCCGTTCAAAGGCAGAATTCAGGCTTTGTGTATAGGGCACTTCTATAGAAAAATGGATTTTACCTCCTTTGATACCAGGGAAATGAAGAATAACCCTTCCCTGCTTTGCCACCCAGTGTCCCGCCAAAGGCTTGAGTTTCCCAGAACCATCCTTTTCAGGGCCCCTCTTGATTCAGGGAGTGTTTCTTTTAAGAGATGTTTCCCTCATTTCTGCTTCTCTCTTCCAAAACTACCCTTGCCCATGCCCACTCCCCTGTGCCTCCTACCAGTTCTTGGGGTATAAACAGTCCTGTCTGATATTTGGGGTAGATGTGCTCTGTGTTGGCTTCATTCTGCATGACCCGGCTTGTAGACAGCTGGGGGAGGAGCTAGCCTCCTTTTCATTCTTCTGGAGTTGGGACTGAGACCTGGGCCAAGGAGACTCGTTTTCCCACGTGTAGGAAGCTGGTGGGCCCCCGTCCTCTGCACCATTTGGCTCCCTAGGTTCTCTGAGTCACCCCCTGACCCTGACCGTCTGTAGCAAGGGCTCAGACCCGTCGGGCCAACCCTCATCCAAGAGGGCTTAATGAGCACCTGGCAGCTAAGAGCTTTGAGATCTTTCAGATGGAAAGGGCTGCCGGTGGTTCGGGGGTTATTATTGTCTGGGTGGTGGCGGCAGCAGCAATTACTTGAGATGATCAGGACATCCAGTTCCCTTGTCCCTCAAGGGAGTGCCAGGCTCTAGGAGGAATGGCAAACTGCCTTGCTTTATCTGCCTTGGATTCTGATGGGTATCAGCTAGGTTCCTTTCACCACCTGCCATCTTCCCTCTGGAGCTGGGCAGGTAGCACTGCACGAGCTCAGTAAACTCTGAAATGCTCATTTTCCAGGAGGTGAAGCAGTTCTGAGGAGTGTAGAGTGACGGAATCCAGACGACTCCTTTCCAGCTTCTGTGTCTCAAGAGGGCCTGGATGTGCAGGAGCATTCAGACTTTAGGGATGGAGGATAACCAGCTCTCTGGCCTCGTCTCTAGGACTGAAAGGGGAGGGGAGTGATTGGTTCAAGGGAGCTGAGATAACCAGCTCTGTGGGTAGGCAGAAGAAGAAAAGGAAATGGGTTTGGACTACAGCTGCCCAGGAGTGATGTTAGGTTTATAGGAGAGAGAGGAAAGATGTCACACAAGGAAAGTAGCAGAGGCACCTTCTCTGATGGGTTTTATTGTTTCTTAAAAATATATTGTATTTATTTATTTGGCTGCATCTGGTCTTAGTTGCAGCACACGGGCTCTTCACTGCAGCGCGTAGGCTTCTCTCTAGTTGTGGTGCGAGGGCTCAGTAGTTGCGGCGTGCAGGCTCTAGAGCGCACGGGCTTAGCTGCCCCGCGGCATGTGGGATCTTAGTTCCCTGACCAGGGATTGAGCCCGTGTCGCCAGCACTGGAAGGTGGATTCTTAACCACTGGACACCAGGGAATTCCCTCTGACGGATTTTAAATGAAGAGAATTTTCATCTCTGACTTGGGTGGTTGATGTGGAGGAACATTCCAGAGCTGGAAGGATACTGGGGATAAGCTTAAGGAATATTTGCTGCTAAGTGAATAAATCCACAGGCCATAGCCATGTTCTACTTTTCTGCCTGGGAGGGGTGGGGTTGATGTTCCGGGCTTTAGTTGTTGATAAGGGTGGTTGATGGTGGGGTGTTTTGCAGGGTAACACAAATGGAGTTGCTGCTCAGTTGCATCTACCTGGATGGGGTGGGTAGGTGGGGAGAGCACCACAGGCAAAGGGAACCAGCCCTTATTTCCCATCTTGCCCTTGGCTTCTGCACCTTTACTGTGGGACAAACACCGTTCCTTTACCATTTCCACGAACCCAATCTTCCTTGGGAAGGAAGAAGAGTCACAGATTTTCCTTGAAAAGTCATTTTGTCCCATCCACCCGGGAAGTTATTTTTACCTCTTGAGATATTTTCAGACTCAGGCAGGTGGATGGGTTTTTGTGTTTAAAACCTGAAATGAAGATTTCACACACTCTAACATCTTAAAAGTCTTACCCTAACCATAGATTGTCCTCTTGCCCTTGCTTTTATTTATTTATTTTTATTTATTTATTTTTTCGCGGTACACGGGCCTCTCACTGTTGCGGCCTCTCCCGTTGCGGAGCACAGGCTCCGGACGCGCAGGCTCAGTGGCCATGGCTCACGGGCCCAGCCGCTCCGCGGCATGTGGGATCTTCCCGGACAGGGGCACGAACCCGCGTCCCCTGCATCGGCAGGCGGACTCTCAACCACTGCGCCACCAGGGAAGCCCTTGCCCTTGCTTTTAAAGCTGCAAATTGTGAACAGTGCCATCTTCTTCACTCACGTCTACACTGGATCAGTTATTACCCTCCTAGTGAGAGGCCCCTGGGCTTTGGCGTATACCGCTGCATCGTTTGCTGCCAAAAGTGACTTTTGTTTGAATAATGTATTTTACCCGCTCTGAATCAAGTGATATTCATTACAGTTATTAGGGGTTCTCGAAAAGTGTTTTTAAAACGTCTCATGGCTTTGAAAAAGGATATCACTAAGAAAGTTGTGATTAATATGGAGAAGAGAAAGGTCAGGACTGGAGGGGGAGGATAGAGGAAGTAGGGAGAAGAGAAGATGCTGACCAGTGATTTAAAGTATTGAAAACTCAAGAAAAAGAGAATACCAGCCTTTCCGGAGGCCAGAGCAGAAACAACTGGGACTTTCAACATGAAAGATTAGGATTAGATTAAAGAAAGCACTACCGAACTGGGAAATTGAATACTTCTGAGAAGGACTGTGGAACCTACTGTTCTTAGAAATCCCAAGCAAAGAAACATCGGAAGTGGGAGGGGAGAGCTAGTGCAGAAAGAGAGAATGACTGAAAGAATCCCTTGCCACCCCTCCTGAGCTGTCTTCTGTCCTCCCTTATCCGTCAGGACTGTCCAATCCCGCTGTCTGAAATAGATTTGATGACTCAACAATGGCCAATTAGGCGTTAACACATCTATCTCTGGGGCTATCTAGCCATCTTTATGGAGAACAGGCTCTTAAATCTCTGCTCATCGGGACAGCCAGAGGCTTTGCCTAAATGGTGGAAAGAGCTGTAGACATTTCTCATAATTATAATGACTTTTTACAGGGAGAGCCATAACTCCCACTCCATAAGTCCAGTATGAGGGAAGAGCCCATCACAGACTCCGTGATGCAGGGAATGGAGCCATCTGATGGCTGTCTTCCTTGGGTGGTCTGTGCTTTCTTACCATGAACAACTTTGGGGAGCAAAATTCACAAAGGAGGATAAGATGCTTTCTATTCTTGGCACCCCTCTAAAGAGATGAGACAGACTGCAATCTCCAGAGGTAGACAGTGAGTGACAAAATGTTAGGAAATGAATGAGTAGTACGTAGCCCGGCCAAGCTCCAAATAGCTGTGTGCGGAGAAGGGCATTTTGGGGGTTATTAACTATGGAAGGCTTCCTGGAGGAGGCAAACATGGAGCTGAAAAGGAGGAGATCGTTCTTCGAACAAATGGCCCCTGTGTAGAGGTGGGTAAGTAGGAGATGTCGAACAACTTCGGAGCATAGATTCCATTATGCATCCTCAAGAGCCTGGACATCTCAGTTTTCCAGTTGATTAATTAGCTCATATCCCCATCAATCTCTCTTAGAGCTCCCCTACAGCTTTTTTTTTTAAACATCTTTATTGGAGTATAATTGCTTTACAATGGTGTGTTAGTTTATGCTGTATAACAAAGTGAATCAGCTATACATATACATATATCCCCATATCTCCTTCCTCTTGCATCTCCCTCCCACCCTCCCTATCCCACCCCTCTAGGTGGTCACAAAGCACCGAGCTAATCTCCCTGTGCTTTGCGGCTGCTTCCCACTAGCTTTTATAAGAATTCATGACACCCTTCGAAACAGGCCTATTTTTCTATTTCGCCACCACTCTCCTTGGCCTGCCTTGTTTATGATTTTCGGGTCTATTTCCTCTTCCTCTGTAAGATATAGGTAAGAATACTGAGCATTCATATTTTACTTCCGACCTTGATTTCCCTCAAACTATTAGATAGTCCTTTTCTCAACCTTCCAGCACTCTGTGCTTTCCTCACTACACCTAAGAAGCTCTCCTGGGCCAATAAGAGGACAGCTTGTCAAAATGCGAATTAGCCATCTCTGCCCATTTCCCAAGCCAAGTACCCCCAGAACCTCACTCTGATGTCTTTCTTTGGCTAATTGTATAACATTGATGGTCTTCAGCTTTCTCATATTCATCCTCATTAATGTGTCTTAGTCTGTGCATCCCTGACAACAGAGCCTGTGTTTGCATGGTTTGCTTCATTCCACACCCCTCATAGTGCAATTTAGAGACTGAATTAATAATACTCCAAGGTACTAGAGGTGAACAGTTACCGAGATAATTTGAACTGTATAGACATCTTTTGTTTTTATGAAGCATGTTTAGATAATTAAAATATCCATGTGATTGCCTCTACAAGCCTCGCCTTCGGTCAAGTAAACACAATGAGATGGGTGTATCTTTTATCATAGAGATCGATCTATAATATACTCCTAAAGGATTCTTTCTTTGGTCATAACACGGAAAAGATAAACTACTGTGTTTCTTTGATTCATCAACAAATTGCCTTACTTGTGATAGCTGATACTCTGGACAAGGGTACAAAATGAATAAGACGAGGTGTCTACCTTTTAGGTGCTTTCATGTTGGTGGGAAGATAGACAAGTAAACCAGCATTTACAATAAAGCGTGATCAGAGCTGCGATGGAGTTGTGCACAGGATACCACGTGAGGGCTAGACATCTAACTCAGAGGCAAGGAGGTGTCATTTACTGGCCCCATTGGCAGAAGCAGGTGAGTGGTTGTGGTGGCAGAAGACTAAGCCTAGACATTGGACAGTCTCTCTCAATTAGATAATGATTTTGTCATCTATGCACTCATGCTTGAACAAGGACCAATTATGTGCTAGTCACTATGCTAGGTCTTATTTAAAGATGAATAAGATTGGGGCTTCCCTGGTGGTGAAGTGGTTAAGGATCCACCTGCCAATGCAGGGGACACGGATTCGAGCCCTGGTCCCGGAAGATCTCACATGTTGCGGAGCAACTAAGCCCGTGCGCCACAACTACTGAGCCTGCGCTCTAGAGCCCGCGAGCCACAGCTACTGAAGCCCGCGTGCCACAGCTACTGAAGCCCGCATGCCACAGCTACTGAAGCCTGCGTGCCTAGAGCCCGTGCTCCGCAACAAGAGAAGCCATGGCGATGAGAAGCCCGCGCACCACAACGAAGAGTAGCCCCCGCTCGCTGCAACTAGAGAAAGCCCGCGCGCAGCAACAAAGACCCAACGCAGACAAAAATAAATAAATAAATTTATTTAAAAAAAAAAAAATAAAGATGAATAAGGTTAAATTCCTGCCATCAGAAATTGTAGTTTAGAGTGGCGGATAGAAAAAGAAACATTTAAAATACAATGTGGGCTTCCCTGGTGGCGCAGTGGTTGATAGTCCGTCTGCTGTTGCAGGGGACACGGGTTCGTGCCCCGGTCCGGGCAGATCCCCCATGCCGCGGAGCGGCTGGGCTCGTGAGCCATGGCCGCTGAGCTTGCGCGTCCGGAGCCTGTGCTCCGCAACGGGAGAGGCCACAATAGTGAGAGGCCCGCGTACCGCAAAAATAAAATAAATAAATAAAATACAGTGTGTTAAGGCCTGAGGTAGAAGCATGGGAAAGTTGACAATTCCTCAGTGAAAACCAGTGGAAATGTTATGCCGTTTAGAATGCTTAGAAGGGAAAAAACGGAGGGCCATTTCAATGACTTACCCTCTTACTCCTTTGAAGTCTGTGAATAGGTTGATTCAAATTCCACTGTGCAGTTTATTTATCATCTGGAATCCCAGCAGTTGAAGGATCCGGAATATATCAAACTTCCCAGGTCTCTGTCTGGGCACCCTTTTCAGTTCAGGAAGCAATTAGTCTGAGAGAGACAGAGAGAGAGTGTAGCAGCAGAATATATATCCTTTTAAAATAATTTAGTAACAACCCTAGGTAAGTGACCAATTATAGAGTCTATTCTTTTTATAGAGATATTTGCTTGCTGCTCAACCAGCAAGCTTGCCGGGTTTAGAGGATTAATCTTTGACATAGTAAATATGCTCAGGTTGTAATTCAGTAGCAGGGATAAGGGGACTTAGACTTGTATTGTGTAAGGGAAAAACACTAGACGGATTTGTCCAGGAGCTGCCATGGTAGTCGTCATTGCCTCTTGTACCTTAACATCCCAAGTTTCAGAACTGCAAGGGACCCTTTTATCCAGTGTCTTTATTTTACAGATGAGAAGACTAAGACTTATGGTACGTGAGACGGTAACAGATCCAGGACTGGAACTCATGTCTCTTGAGTCACACTTCAAGACATTTAATACTACACTTTGCTACTTCGTGTCACATTCAAACTCTAGCTTTACTAGAAAGACTCCCCTATCAACGTCCTTCCACTCGGTTCTTTTCTGTCCCTCCCTATTGTCAACTTTAGCCAAACCCAGCTACTTCCTGGCCTCCTATCCATACTACATGTTTTCTGGCTTCTGAAACATCCCTTAAGCACTTCGATCCCCAGACTGGGATACCTTCACTCTTCTCTCCCCTCTGTTCCCTTCTTCTTCTCCAACCAAGCTTCACACTTCCTCTTCCAGGAAGCCTTCCCGAAGTCACCTCTTCTGTCTTTTTAAAAATTTTTATTTTATTTTTTGGCCACACCGTGCGGCATGTGGGATCTTAGTTCCCTGACCAGGGATTGAACCCACGCCCCCTGCATTGGAAGCATGGAGTCTTAACCACTGGACTGCCAGGGAAGTCCACCTCTTCTGTCTTTGAATGCTTCTTGGCTCTCCATCTTTTTAGCCCAGCTGTTTGTTTTGCACTTGCTGCTTTGTTGCTTAATAAACATTCTGAAGTCCGCTTCTAGATATTTAGGTTCTGTCAATTTACTTAGATTAGGAGCTTCCTAATAGCAAGGCCTGGAACATATAGGGGGAATTTTATATTGTTGCCTTACTACCTGGGTTTGGATAGGCTAAGAAAGTTAAAGTCACTTCTGTAATTGGGGAAAGGAAAGAAGAAAAGAAGACTGACTTAGAGATAGGTAGGTATGGTTACCCTGCTTTGAGCCTGGGGCACATTTGAAATGACTTCTTAAGGTTATTTCCAGTCCTGGGATTCTGTAACCGCGTGAACCAACTTGGATGTGCTATAGCCTTAACCTGATGCTGTCACCAATTTGTAGCCTGTGTTAAATGAGACAGCACCCTGCAAGTAGTAGGTGGAAGATTGGCATATCCACTGCATGCTATGCAAAAAAATAGCTGGCGAAAGGACTTTCCTCTGCGGAATGTATTGTTAGGCGGAGCACCTGGCTGCCCAGTGGATGACCTTGGTTGCTGCCTGGAGGTCTCTACCCCAGGGAAGGGAGGCCCTGAGAGCCATTTTGACCCAAGTTCAAATTCCCTAGAACACACAAGCTGACCTCTTGCTCCAAGGCCCAGTCAAAGAGGCTCCAGTGTGTTTATTGCCTCTTGCATGTCCCTGTCCTGGAGAACAAACAGCTCAACCTGACTCATTCCCTCAGTTCCTTGCTGGGGTTTGCCAGGAAAAATCCCTCAGACCCTATGGAAATAAGGGAGCCAATGGTTATGGGTGTCTGGTTATAGATTCCTACTCCCCTTTTCCATAGACACTAATCTTCCCTGGAGGTGCGGAAGACAAGTGGTAACTTCGAATTCGCTTGGCTTGGGCTCCCTCCGTTGCTTGAGGCAAAGCAGCTTGCCTCACTGATTTACCCGCTCAGCAGATGTTTACTGAATGCCTGCTGTCTGTGTGGCTCTTGCTTCTCAGGATGGGGGCTTGCTGACTTTAGCTCTGGAAGATGTTGATACTTCCGTCTTCTAACTAAATGATTTGAAATCCCCCTTTTATAGCATCTAATAATAATAATAATAACGCATTTGTTTCTCCTCTTCCACCATTGGAAGAACTTTGTTTCTGAACCCTAACTAGCTCCTTTCAGTAAGTCTTTGATGGTTATTCCTGTCTCTTGGAACATCCTTCCACTGATGCTGAAAACTCGGCCTCTGTGCACCGGTGCCAAATTGAATCTCGGAGACAGAGTTTTGGGTGAAGTAGAAAAGAATAGCTTTCCTGCTTGGTCAGGTGCAGGGGGACACAGCCGGTTCCTGCCCTCAAAAGCTGTATGTCCCACCAGGAGGATTTGGTAAGGAGTTTTATAGCAATGGTTCAAGGGCAGGGTTGCTCATAAGGTTAGGGTGTGTGCAGGGCCTGCTCTCCTTTAATCTGGTCTCAGGTAACCTCTTGATGAGCTTCTCTGGTTCCTTTAATCTGGTCTCAGATGGTCTTCTCTGGAATTGAAGAATGCTGATGTCTTCCATTCGTTGAGGGTTTTAGTCCTACAAAGAACTTAAAAATACTGTTATGTGTATCTCCTGAGGCAGAACCAGGACCCTGCCCCAAGGCTGCACTATTGTTTCTTAGCTGCTCCTCCCTTGTCTCTGCATCCCCTCCCTTCCCTGATGAGCAGTTTTTAAAATCTGCCCTTTGGGACTCAGGGAAGGTCATGGAGGCTGGAGTCTGTTCCTTACAAACAAGGAATGGGAGACACGGAAAGGCTTCTGTGCCCAGGAGCTGCACAGGGTCCTGCTTGGTTTTACCACCGTGCTTTTCATTGAACCCTGCTGCACATTTTCCTCCATAGAGGAGGAGGCAGTCTCAAGCTCATATTTGTGCTCAATTCTCTCTTTTTTAGAAGGAACTCAACTCAGGCCCTCCCCATTGCTGTGTTTAGAGGAGTGCTGTGTTTCCTAAACTGTGTAATCATCAAAACAGTCCCACGTGATGTTAATAGGAATTTATTTTAAAAGTATTCCATGAAAAAAAAAAAAAGTATTCCATGATCAGGTCAGTTTACGAAACACTGGGCAAAATTCTTAAACTGCAGGACTTCTCAGAACCTTTAACGTATTGATATTCATTTTGAATGTTTAAGAGGGGACATGATATGCGATATTACTAGACCACAGAAACCTTTTTTTTTTTTTTGCGTTATGTGGGCCTCTCACTGTCGTGGCCTCTCCCGTTGCGGAGCACAGGCTCCGGACGTGCTGGCTCAGCGGCCATGGCTTATGGGCCTAGCCGCTCCGCGGCATGTGGGATCTTCCCGAACCGGGGCACGAACCCATGTCCCCTGCATCGGCAGGTGGACTCTCAACCACTGCGCCACCAGGGAAGCCCCACAGAACCCTTTTTAAAGAACAATGTTTTGTCAGTTTGGGGGATGTTAATGTTTCATGAGCTTCAGTTTGGGAAATGCTGATGTAGTGGAAGGAATATTGGACTAAGTGACAGGAACCTGGCATTGCACCTCTTTCTAGGTGACTCTGGGTAAGTCACTTCCCCTCTCCTTTACTGGGAAAATGAGGAATCTGAATTAAATGATCCCTCAATCCTCTCCTGGCTCTGACATTATATAATTTCTCCCTTATTATTCTGTTTCTTTCTTAATGTTTGTTTCTACCATTAGTCTGTGAATGCCTAAGATCAGTGTTACATCTCTTATTCTGTGTGTCTTCCTGAAACATCTAAGACAGGGTCCATCCCAAGATAAAGGGGGGATAGAATGAAAATACCCTACAAGTGCTGGCCACTGTACAAAGACATCCATAGGTAGGCCCAATCTCCCAAGAATCAAAAACTCAGGATCTAAGATAGATTTCCTGACATACCCATAAAGGACACACAAATAATGGAATAAGACATTAAACCAATAGGCGACTAAAGAGAGCTGGAATAAATGCATTTTAGACATTAGAGGAAAGGAAAGCTATTCATGGAAAGAAAACATGGTTGTTCCATAAGCAGCTGTATGTCTTAAGGGAAAGCTCTGAGAAGGCTCCTTGGAAGAGAGGAGCACTGATATCAAGCGAGGAAAGAGGATATTCTCTGCTGATGGGGTGGTTGCAGAGAGCAGATATCCCTGGTTTATGGGGCAACCTACTTGGCTGAAAATTCAAGGAGAACAGAAGAACGCTGATCTGGGAAATGTGATGGGATGGACCTCGTGCTGAAAGTCAATGAGGGAGAAGAAGGACTTTATCTGGAGCATCTGGAAAAGTAGGTCAACACACATTTCACTGGGGAGGTTGAAATCCCAGGGTGCTTGGACAAGACACGCACATATGTGGATGGCCTTGGAGACAGACAGATTCCCCAGTGGGTGGCCCAAACCTCTTGCTTTCTCTTGCATTGGGTGTGATGAGCTTGAGCCCTAGCTTAAGTGTGTTCCTCTGGGCACTCTCACTCAAGAGAACAGAAGAGTGATGAGGGAGATGCTTATCTTTATAGCTTTTCTTATTTGACTTATATTCTGTTTGTGTGTGTGTGTAGTCTGTATGCACCTACGTGTGTGAATGTGTGTTTATATGAGTAAGTGTGCACTTGCCCATATTTGTGGGAACATGGCCATGTTTTATGTGTATATATCAGTTTGCAGAGTGTTTATATGCCTATCTATGGCTGTGTCTGTTGTAAAAGGATTTTACAATACAATTTTATAAGTGTGTAAAATGGTGTATACACTACATGTGTATTTGGAGAGTGGTCTGTTTTATATATATGAGGCATATATTCACATATATATTTTATATATGAACATTTATATGTATTTATATGTCTGCATCTTAGGCTGTATCTATATGAGTTACTTATTTTTACATTTCTTTGTCTTTGGGGGTGGGTTTGTTTTAGTAATTCACTAAGTATTTATTGAGAGCCTGCTATGTACAAGGTACATGTCTATGTATACATATGGGGTGTGTCTCCTTTTGTAGGTATGTATGGAAAGTGCACATACACTTAGGTATATGTCACGAGTTTGAAATGTCTATGTGTATCCTAATTTTCTCATCTATCTAATTTTTAAATCTTGCATTGCAGATTCTTGTAAGCTCCCCCAAATCTTTTTGGAAAAAGCAGGAGATAACTAACTCGATGTAGCATAAGCATTTCACATGGGTATGTCCACATGGAGTGACATTATGCCTTGTTCATCATCCATCTGAGATCTCCTCCTGGGCCTTTGTGCCTTCTCACACTAGGCACTTCTTGCTCCTACAAAGCTTGGGAAACTACCTAAAACACTCATTCACCACTATGAGTAATTAGGCTGTCTTCCCTTCCTGGTCTGTCGAACCAGGAAGAAAAGATAGCAGATAGTCAACAACAGGTATTAAGCTCTAGCTATTTGAGAAGATTTTTTTCTTTTCTTTGTCCTTCTGCCTGGCTTCATTTTTTCTATCGTTCAACCAGTTCTCCTAATCCCTTGAAAGAGAGGCACAAGATTTTCTTTTCCTCCCAAGAAACCAGAGCAAAAGAGATTTTGCTCCAAGGGAATCTGCTCCTATATAATGGGGTTTGCAATAATGTTCCTTCATTAAGATAGAATCTCCGTAGAATGAAAGAGGCCTCTGCTCTTCGTGAAAAGAGTTGTTTTCTGTTGGGGGTGGGTGGGTAGGTGGGGGTATTAAATAAACCTGTTTTTTAAAGAAGTACCTCTGCAGCAAGGAAATATGTTATTATTGTAATTGATGCTAATTATACTTATTACTATAATAACCATTTCGTTGTAACAAATGATGTAATCCTCTTTATTTCTGTTGCTGCCAGAGGTGAGTGGTGTGTCTACAGCAAGAGGGGATTGGTGAGGAGGTGCAAGCAACCCAGTGACAGCGAAGCAGCTTGGGCTGGTGAATGGCTTTGCTGCTCAGGGGCTGGGGGATGCAGGCAGATAGCTAGGTTGTTTTACTACCCAACTTCTCTTTGGAACTTCCCATTTTAGGCCCTTTCTTATAAGTATTTAATTATTCAGTCAGACTTTCATTTATTCACTCAACAAACATTCATGTAGTACCTGCTATGTTTCTTACGTTAGAGTCAAACCTAGTGATATAAAGTAAATAAGACAGGATCTTTACTGCTGAGAAGCTCAGAGTCCAGTGGTGCAGACTGGCAGGCAAAGACTGTTCTCAATGCACTAGGATAAGTGAGCTATAGGGAAGCGTATTTAAAATGCTATGTGTATGGAAGCTCAAAAAGCTGAGGTTTCTGGAGGAATGCTAGGAGTCTGCAGCACAGAGAAGGGGAGTTGGTCATGCCAGGGACAGGGAACTATTAAAAGTATAAACGCATGATGAAACCTGTTTGTTTTGTAGTATTAATATCAATAATAATAGTGGTTAATATTACTTCATATCAGGCACACGCATTTGCATGTTTTGATTCATTTAATCTTTACAACAAGGCTATGAGGTAGGACTGTTGTGAAGATGAAGTGAACCAAAAGGTGACAAGTGCTTAGAATAGTACTTAATATGGAGTCATATTAGCTATTTTTATTCTTGTCTCATTATTGCTATTCCTATTTAACAGATGCAAAAACTGAGGCTTGCGTAGAGTAACTTGCCTAATTTCACATGTATAGTGAGCAATAAAGCATGGGTTTGAAACCCAGTTCTGAATAGAGTGCCAGTCTTTAACCACTCTTGTAATTAAGGTGTAGGGTGCACACTAGAGAGAGGTGATAATTTGTAATGGAACTGCCGAATAGCTTGGGGCTAAGGTGTGAATAGTCTTATGTGCCATTAGGAGTTTCCAAACAGAGGAGTAACAAGATCAGATCTGTGTTTTATTTATTTATTTATTTATTTAATTTATTTATTTTTGGCTGCGTTGGGTCTTCGTTGCTGTGCACGGGCTTTCTCTAGTTGCGGCGAGCGAGAGCTACTCTTCGTTGCGGTGCGCGGGTTTCTCATTGCGGTGGCTTCTCTTGTTGCAGAGCATGGGCTTTAGGTGCGCGGGCTTCAGTAGTTGTGGCTCATGGGCTCTAGAGCGCAGGCTCAGTAGCTGTTGTGCACGGGCTTAGTTGCTCCACGGCATGTGGGATCTTCCCAGACCAGGGCTCGAACCCGTGTCCCCTGCATTGGCAGGCGGATTCTTAACCACTGGGCCACCAGGGAAGTCCCCAGATCTGTGTTTTAGAAAGACAATTCCAGAACCATTTTTGAGAGCAATCCTAGCTGCTGGTCCCTACCAAGAGGCCCAGTTTCTCCAAACAAAACCAAGAAACACAACCAAGGCTCCAAAGATCTCTTTAAGAACATCCCGACTCCTGCTACCACACCTATGAAACTCGCCTTTGCTCGGGCCTGGCAAATATCTGCTTCTGGGGGCACTTACTCTAAGGAGGAAGTCCTTAAGAGTGTTGATCAAGGGCTTCCCTCATGGCGCAGTGGTTAAGAATCCGCCTGCCAATGCAGGGAACATGGGTTAGAGCCCTGCTCCGGGAAGATCTCACATGCCGCGGAGCAACTAAGTCAGTGCGCCACAACTACTGAGCCTGCACTCTAGAGCCCGCGAGCCACAACTACTGAGCCCACATGCCACAACTACTGAAGCCCGCGCATCACCCCTGCTCACTGCAACTAGAGAAAGCCAGCAGGCAGCAACAAAGACCCAACACAGCCAAAAATAAATAAGTAAATAAAATAAATTTTTTAAAGAGTGTTGATCAAAATCATAGCAATTATAATAACCTAGATGGGAAAAGAACTTGAAAAAGAATAGATACATGTATATGTATAACTGAATCATTTTGCTGTACACCTGAAACTAACACAACATTGTTTTTTAAAAAATATTTATTTATTATTTATTTACTATTATTATTATTTTTAATTTAGGCTGTGCCGGTCTTAATTGCGGCACGAGGGATCTTCATTGCAGCATGTGGACTCTTGGCTGTGGCGTGCAGGCTTCTTAGCTGCGGCATGCAGACTTCTTAGTTGTGGCACGCATGTGGGATCCAGTTCCTGACCAGGGATCGAACCCAGGCCCCCTGCATTGGGAGCTCGGAGTCTTACCCACTGACCAATCGGGGAAGTCCCTAACACAACATTGTTAATCAACTATACTCCGATATAAAATAAAAATTAAGAAAAAAAACAGTCTTTAAAAGAAAAAAGAAAGAAAGACAATTCCAGAAAACTGGGACAACGTGGACACCTGGCCTCTGAGAAGGCTAGTCTTACTCTCAGTGTGTTCTGCTCAGCAGATGATACAGCCAACAAGAGCTGCACTACTGCTTTAGTTGACTGCGGGACGTGGAAGAAAAAAGAGTGGGGGAAACTCTCAGGTTAATAAGATCTGGGGGGAGAGCCAAACCAAATTTCCAAGCCCTCATAATTGGGTTGTCTAAATGGGCCACAGTATATAATATCTATAGGCCTTCACTTCCATCAGTGTTAGTAGAAATTTCGAATTTCCCTAATTTGGGGGCTGGGGCCTTGTCTGTCTTGTTCACCACTATCTCTAGTACCCAGCAGAGGGCCTGCCAATAGTATATATTGATAAATCCATCATGTGGATGATTTTTCACTCTTCTGGGGCTCTGGGTACCTCAAGCTTGGCCTAGCCCTCCCACAATTGAATTTTTTTATTATTAATCAAAAAAGTTATTCCTCCTATAATCAGTGCCCTCTCTTCACCCCATCACACACACAGACATGTATTCCTCCACCTTCTCCTAACCTGTCCCCATAAGTTCAGCCAGTTCCCCTTAGTGGAGTTTGAGGAGTACATCAAAGAGGATAATAATGATGGCTAACATTGATTGCGTGCTTACCAAGTGCCAGGCAGAACCCTAAGCACTTTACATGTGTTGACTAAGGTCTCACAACAACTATGAGGAGATACTGTTATTATCCCAACTTTATAGGTGAGGAAACTGAGCTATGAAGAAGTCAAATAACTTGCCCAAGGTCGCACAGCTGTTAAGTAGCGTAACCTCATCCAATACACCAGTGCCTCGCAAACCTTAATAAGCATACGGACCACCTGGGGCCTTAATAAAATGCTCATTCTGATTCAGTGAATCTAATGATGGGGTCCAACATTCTGCAACATTCTTTTTTTTTAAATTTATTTATTTTATTTATTTACTTTTGGCTGCGTTGGGTCTTTGTTGCTGTGCGCATGCTTTCTCTGGTTGCAGTGAGCGGTGGCTACTCTTTGTTGCGGTGCGCAGGCTTCTCATTGTGGTGGTTTCTCTTGTTGCAGAGCACGGGCTCTAGGCACGTGGGCTTCAGTAGTTGTGGCTCACAGGCTCTAGAGCGCAGGCTCAGTAGTTGTGGTGCACAGGCTTAGTTGCTCCGCGGCATGTGGGATCTTCCTGGACCAGGGCTCAAACCCATGTCCCCTGCATTGGCAGGCGGATTCTTAACCACTGTGCCACCAGGGAAGCTCCTGCAACATTCTTTAATAAGCTCCCATGTGATGCTGATGCTGTTGGTTCATGGACCACAGGGCGAGAAGTAAGGCTCTACACTTTGTTCACTGCGTCTCCATGTCAACCATTTTCAGACTCACATTGTCACGAGCTGTCAGAGTTTTCCTGAACAGACAGGACATTTGTTTAAAACAGTTCCGTGAACCATGCGAGTCAGCTTCATCCTGGAAGAAAAAGGAGAGTTGGCACTTGGCTGATGGGTTGACACGTCTTGGTGATTGATGCTTCTGCCAAGAACTGAGCCTAAGTGACGAGAGGGTGGCTTTAGACTTCCTGGGTGCAGGCCCTGCTTACTGGAGGCTCTGGGCATGTCTACTGACTGATGGCCACTGGTGGAGTCATCTCCATCCCTATTCCATTGCGGCCACTAGTTGAATTAGACCGAGGGTTTATGGTGAACGTGACCCAGCCTCAAGGCTTCTGCTGTAGCCTGTTGACTAGCTGTGTCTCTAGAAGTGCCCAAGCCCAGATGTCTGGAATTCTTCCTTGTTAGCCCCTTCCAAATGCAGAATTTAATAAGGGAAGGCAGGAAGGTATGGGAGAAAAGAGTAGATCAATAAATTTATTAACAAGTATTTATTGAGGCCCTGATATTAAAAAGCGGGGATTTTGCCCTAACCCCCCAGGCCTCAGATTAGCTGCAGGAGTGGTGTTGTCAACCCTCATTCAATATCTTTTCCTAATCAAGGCCACCTTCTCCTTTATTTCCCAGCGAGGTGTGCTTATGAGACACACTTCCTAAGACAATTCTGAAGACAGAGACACATTTTTGGAAGATTAAAAAAAATGCTGCATTAAGAAGTCCAAAAGACATTATTTAATTTTTCTGTTGACTTGGTGAGAGCCATGTTACAGCTCTCCTGCCTTAGCCCAGATAACTGGGAGTTGACTATAGCCATTTAGGTGGGAAACTGGACCTCTAAGTTCTCCCATAACTTTAAGATTCTCTGATTTCATTCCAATCAGCCCTGGGGGCCTCTGATGCTCCAGTGAAGCAGTTAAGACCCCCACAGGCAATATTAACTCCAGGTAGGTTTTCTCTTGGAAAAACCTTAGGCCATTCAGCTCTTGGAGAGTTGGAACTCCCAGAGGGGGAAGCAGAGATCGTAGTGTTGAGGGATTTCTCCCATTCTTTCCATTCCTTCCTGTCCCCAGGGCTCTCCTTACAGTCCAGAAGAGCACCAGGCATCTGACTGATTGTTCAGCTTTCAGACCCTTCTTCGACTTTTCCCATTTAAATAAAAATTTAAAACTAGGTTACTAGTTCTTTAAACAAACATTTTAAAGTGCCTATTATCAATAACACATAGGGCTGGTTGCTATGGACTATAAAAAATGAATGAGAGGGCCTTCCCTGGTGGCACAGTGGTTAAGAATCCACCTGCCAATGCAGGGGACACGGGTTCAAGCTCTGGTCTGGGAAGATTCCACATGCCGCGGAGCAAACAAGCCCGTGCACCACAGCTACTGAGCCTGCGCTCTAGAGCCCGCGTGCCACAACTACTGAAGCCCACGCGCCTAGAGCCTGTGCTCCACAACAAGAGAAGCCACCACAATGAGAAGCCCGCGCACCGCAACAAAGAGCGGCCTCCGCTCGCGGCAGCTAGAGAAAGCATGGGTGCAGCAACGAAGACCCAACGCAGCCAAAAATAAATAAATAGACAAATGAATAAACAAATAAATCCCTTCGTGACTTAAAAAAAAAAGGTGAATGAGAGATAATCATTATTTTCACAAATAGCCTAGTAGAGTTATAAGTTGTGAACCTGAGTACGTACCGTGAGGGAGGTACAGATGAAGTCCAATGGGGGTCCAAAAAACAGAGAGCAAATAAAATGATGTGTACAAGAGGAATTTTTAAAGCTGTGAATACTGCATACATATAAGTTTTTAACTTCCAAAAACAAGAAAAAGAGAATAAGTTTGGAGGCCTGGTCCTAGACCAGGGGTTGGAAGACTGTGACCCTAAACCTGTTTCTGTACAACCTTCAAGCTAAGAATTTTTTTTAACATTTTTAAAGGGTTGTATTTTAAAAAAAAACACCAAAGAAGAATGTACAACAGAGACCATATGCAGCTTGCAAAACCTGAAATGTCTGCTGTTTGGCCCTTTACAGGAAAAATCTGCCAACCTCCTGATCTAGACCGAATTTTGCCATAACTGTATGACCATGGAGAAGCCTATCCTGTAAGTAATTGGGAGTTATTCATTAAGTGAAAAAGATGGCTAGATTTGGTGGCAGTAGGAGGATGAATAGAATGGGAGTAGTAAGTAGAAATTCTAGGAGGCAATTTAAAATCCAAATCTAGGGGCTTCCCTGGTGGCGCAGTGGTTGGGAGTCCACCTGCCGATGCAAGGGACACGGGTTCGTGCCCTGCCCCGGTCTGGGAAGATCCCACATGCCGCGGAGCGGCTGGGCCCGTGAGCCATGGCCGCTGAGCCTGCGCGTCCGGAGCCTGTGCTCTGCAACGGGAGAGGCCACAACAGTGAGAGGCCTGTGTACCGCAAAAAAAAAAAAAAATCCAAGTCTAGCATCTAGAAAACCAGTGGGATGTGTAGATTTGGGAGTCATCAGTGCACATTCAGTGACTGAAAATAGAGCGGATGAAATCACCCAACGAAAAGACCAAAGATGGAAATTTGGAAATATCTACATTAAGGGGAGGATGGAAGGACGCGGAAAGAATGAAGGAGACAGAGAAAAAGTGATCCAAGAGGTAGGAGGAGATAAGAGATCAATAGTATCACAGAAAAAGGAGGTTGTCAACAGTGTTAGTGCCAAAGAGAGGTAAAGTGGGATGGAGAATGAAAAGAAGCCATTGGCTATGTTACAGGTGACCCTGTGAGGACAGTTTCAGGAAGGTGGTAAAGTGGGGCTGGGAAGCAGTGGAGTGCCTTTCAGGATGTTGGTGGTAGAGGGAAGGATGTAGACCACCTAGGCTGAGGGGGAACAGAGTCAACAGAAGCAGATAACATCCATTTTGTCTACCATGCCACGGGTATATGAGGGTCAAATTAAACGTATGTGACAGTGCTTTGAAAACTATAAAGTAATCTACAAATAAAAGGTGTTGAGTTATTATAAATTAATTAACTTCCAGTTCTAAATTCGGTGAAACTATTTTTGTCCTTTCCTCAAAGTTTACAATCTAGAACCAACAATGTTCTATTCCCTATGAAGTATAAACTTTTCATTCTTCAAGACCTTTCTAGCAGCTGTGACCATCATCTCCCTAGTTTTTGACTTCCCAGTATGGCACTGTCTGTACCATCTAATCAAACCTATTTCTCCTCCTCCCTGCAAGCCTTATTTCCCTTCATCTGAGAGCTCTCACCCAGGCCATTTATTTTGTGTTAAGGTTTAAGAGTTGCTTGCTTTAAAGGTTGACAGATTTAGCAAATGAAAATGCAGGATGCCAATTAAATTTGAATTTCAGATAAACAACGAACAATTTTTAGTGTGTGTCCCATGGAATATTTGGGCACAGGCATCCTGACTTTTATTTGGCAACCCTACCGCCTCTGTTCTCTTAGTTTATCCGTATGGGTCTCTTCATTTAGAACTCAACTCAAAGCTCATCTCTACTCCTTGGCATGATGATTTAATAAAAAGAACACAGCCTTTTATAGACAATCACACTTGGATTCAAGCCCTGGCCCTCCACTTACCTGTTGTGTGACCTTGATTAAATCTCTTCATTTCTTTGAATCTGTACATTACTTTTCAAGGCTCTTATTAGGATTAAAGTAAACAATGTTTAGTTTGTTTGCTTAGGACTTACATATTTATTGAAACCTCTCCTATCCAAAAGATAATGTCTCTGCTTTGCCTGCCCCCTCTGCTTAGATATTCAACTTGTACTTCCTTCAATTGTATTGCTGTTTAGGTTTTCAGTCTGGGTCAGAGTCCTGGGGAGGGGGTCTTGTCTTTCTCATCAACCAGGGGAGGATCTAGCTGAATCATTCCTTATAGTACCTAAGGCAGGGGTCTACCCACAGGGAGCCTCAGGGTAGGGATAGATTGATGGGTTCCCGTGTGCCTTTTTTCTCTGGACTACTTGGAAGAACCTCAAGGTCAAGTCCCTAGGGAGCTCAAGGTCAAATCCTCAGGGTGCTCAAGAGTAAGTCTTCCAGCCTAGGTCTTCTTGCCACTGCTATGCTAGCTCTGCACAGGTTTTCTGAGGGGGTTGATGATGAAGAAGGTTGTGGTAAGCCCTTTGGGGTGAGAGGTGAATAATGGGGGCGGGTAGCCAGAGTAATTGTTATTACTAGTGTTCTTCTCTGTGACTCAGATTAATTGTAAATACTGAGATTCGGAAGAGAGAATTATAGTGATGGGAAGCAGGTAGAAAGGTAAAGCCCTTCAGTGGATATTCTTTTTAACCCCCAGTTCCCAGCCAGAGGATGTAACTTCCTTTGCTCAGTTGGGCTCCTCTGTCTGCCCCCAGTAGCCCTACAGCGTAGGTGGGAGGTAGAATCTTAATGTCCCAGCTTCCTCTGGCCTGAAGCTTACTCTCGGTGATCCCTACTGTAATATCTGCTTCCTCTCACCCTAGCTGCTGGAGATGTGGATAAGCAGCCAGGTTATCTAGATCTCCCAGCTCTGAGTTTTATCTCCAGCCCAAGGGAAGGGTGGAGAAACCTACACCTGACCAAACTCAGTAATAGAAAGTGGTTCCCCCTCCCTGGCTTCTCTTCTCTGGTCCCCTGGAGCTTATTTCACTGGAAGAGAACGCAGGTTGATGTATTTTTAAATGGCTTTGATTTTATCACCTTGCTTAATGATTTGGCACGTTATTTATTAGATGGGGAGCTTCCCAGAGGGGCCTGGCCCATTAACGTATAAATAATGTGGCAAATAGTTCAATAGAGCCATAAAAAAAGTGATTTAGAAATAAATTGACCTCTGTTTGCTACATGTAAACGAAGGCCCAGGGTCATAATGTATTTCGTGTCCTGAAGCTAGGATGGTGGGATTGAGGTGGGAAGGGATGAGTAGGAGGCTGGTGCAGACACTGGGGAGATTTTTTTTTGGTCACAGCTCTTTTTTTCTCTGCCACGGTTGAGGGTGTGGCAGACATCATGTGGGCTGCATCTGCTATGTGTGTATCGGGGTGAGTAGATACCCATGGTCTGGGGCAACAATACAATTGGTAAGGATTGGGGAGGGGTGGTTTGAAGTGGAGGTTTCTTTCTGGACACAAATCCCTGTTTGTGATTTTGTCATTATTGAGAAGTTGACATTTGACCCACATAGGTGGAAAGAGAAGTTGATAGTTTGGGAAGCAGGAGCTGTCTTGGTGCATTCAGGTGAGCGAGGTGAGCATCTTGGATGGGGATGATATCTGGTTCTTCTCTCCCTAGTACGGTGTGTAGCACAGAGTAGGCAGTCAACTAACTGTTTATTAACACAAATCCATATATCTACTATGATTAAAGGGGGGAAAGAATGGTACAGATAATTTCTGAACTAGTGGTGGATAACTAATGGGTATAATAGTTAACGTTCACTGAGAGCTTAGTATTCACTAGACATTTTATTAATCACTTTACATATGTAACCTAATTAAGTCTTTTTTATGTTTAAATTGTAAAATATGACACATATTCATTAAAGTGTATAAAGGATATGCGTGCATTTTAATGAATAACGTGGCACCTAGAAACACCCATGTAACCGCCACTCCTAAAAAGAAAGAGCTTTGCCAGCATCCCAGAAGCTCCCTGGCAGTCCCTTTCTAATCACAATTGCTTCGCTTTCCCAAAGGTAACTATCCTGTATTTTGTAATAATTTTCTGGCCTTTCATAATAGTTTTAGTATCAATGTATGTTTCCTTAAACAATATAGTTTTGCCTTTTTTTTTTTTAAGATTTTTTGATGTGGACCATTTTTAAAGTCTTCATTGAATTTGTTACAATATTGCTTCTGTTTTATGTTTTGGTTTTTTGGCCCTGAGGCATGTGGGGTCTTAGCTACCCGACCAGGGATCAAACCTACACCCCCTACATTGGAAGGCAAAGTCTTAACCACTGGACCGCCAACAAGTCCCAGTTTTGCCCTCTTCTGAATTTTATGTTGATACACTCAAATTTTGAGTTTTCTTTTGTCTTATATTTTTTACTCAGCATTTTATTTGTGAGGTTCATTCATGTTGCTGCTTGTAGCTGTAGTTTACTAATTGTCATTGCTATACATATTGCACTGCGTGTGAATATACAGTATTTTATCCATTCTACTGTTGGTGGACATCACATCCTTTCTAATTTTTTTTTAAAATTAATTATTAATTAATTAATCTTGGCTGCACCGGGTCTTAGCTGCGGCACGTGGGATCTTTTAGTTGCGGCATGCGGGATCTTTAGTTGTGGGATGTGGGATCTAGCTCCTGACCAGGGATCAAACCCGGCCCCCCTGCATTGGGAGCGTGGAGTCTTACCCACTGGACCACCAGGGAAGTTCCTCCAGTTTTTATCAATTGAAAACAATGTTGCTTTGAACATACTTAAACATGTATCCTAGTGCGATTGTGCCCGCATTTTGTAGGGTCTATACCTGGCAGTAGAATTTCTGGGTTATAGGGTACGTGAACATTCAAGTTTGCTCAGTAATACCAAATTGCTTCCCAAAGTATTTGTACCAATTTTCACTCTAGAGTATCTGAGAGTTCCTGTTGTTCTACCATCCTTGCCAGCTCTCGGTAGTCTCAGAATTTTCCAGTTTAATCCTTACAATATCATATGAAGTTGGAATTTTTATTATTGCCATTTTACAGACGATTAAACTGAGGCTTAGTGTGTTTAAACAACTTGCTCAGAGTTGTATAACTGGCAAATGGCAGACCAGTATTTGAACTTAAGCCTGACCCCATACCCGAGCTTGAAATCTCAATATTTGCACTTTATCTTGATAATGAATACTTTGAGATTTTGGATAAATTCTATAACAAAGCTCTTCTGCACATTTAACTTTTTAAACCAATTAAAAATTTTTGTTATATATAACAATATATAAAATGGACCATCCTTCATGCTTGCTACCAACTTGTGCAGTGGAGAAGGTGGCTGGTTTCATATGTGGGGTGGGGGAAGACATTAAGGTTAAATATTTAACCTTAAATATTAAAGATCTGGGCTTCCCTGGTGGCGCAGTGGTTGAGAGTCCGCCTGCCGATGCAGGGGACGCGGGTTCGTGCCCCGGTCCGGGAAGATCCCACGTGCTGCAGAGCGGCTGGGCCTGTGAGCCATGGCTGCTGAGCCTGCGCGTCTGGAGCCTGTGCTCCGCAGCGGGAGAGGCCACAACAGTGAGAGGCCCGTGTACTGCAAAAAAAAAAAATTAAAGATCTGTTAGAGAGCAGCTAACATGGAGTTGGCTGTAGGATGTCCAGAAGAAGCTTCCAGAAATGATCCAGACCACCCCCCTCTATAGGCTAGTGAAAGATCTGAAAACAACTCCAGGGCAAAGTACTCCTCCCAGGAGCCCGAAAGTCCTTTTTTTCATGCTACTTTAATTTCTGCTACGGTTTTAACTCATCACCTCTAGTTCATCCTTCCAAAGACAACTCTTAATATATGATCAAAGGCCCCCTTTCTGGTTTCAGGGTATCTTGCTGGCTGGGCAGAGTTTCCAACAGAGTCAGGGCTTTAGAATGTCTTTCATCCCAAGAGCTCAAAGCCTCCCACGGACATTAGCCCATTAATCACCAAGCTGCTCTGTGAAGTTGAGAACTAGTCAGTGGGAGCCTCCCCCGCTTCCCAGATAGAGAAACTGAGTCCACGACTTGTTCAGAACTGCCCAGGGAGTCAGGGTGGAGCCAGGAAAGGAACCTAAGCGTCCAGGGAGACCATCTCCTCGACTGCCAGTGATTCAGGGCTCCAGTTTTTTGCACATTCAGCACAAAAAAGAACTCACTAGAGAATGGTGAAAGATGAGGCTAGTATTTCAGAATATTGGACTCCTTTTTGAATTGCTGACAAAGATAGCCTTGCCCAAGGAGATGTGCATACTTCAATACTGGGGCCGGAGACATTCTTTTTTTTCTTTTAATTGGAGTGTAGTTGATTTACGATATTATATTAGTTTCAGGTGTACAGCATAATGATTCAATATTTTCATAGATTATATTCCATTTAAGTTATTACCAATCCTAAATATGCTACCAGAAAACTACTGGAGCTAATCAATGAATTTCGTAAAGTAGCGGTATACAAAATTAATGCACAGAAATCTCTTGCATTCCTATACACTAATGATGAAAAATCTGAAAGAGAAATTAAGGAAACACTCCCATTTACCATTGCAACAAAAAGAATAAAATACCTAGGAATAAACCTACCTAAGGAGACAAAAGACCTGTATGTAGAAAACTATAAGACACTGATGAGAGAAATTAAAGATGATACAAATAGATGGAGAGATATACCATGTTCTTGGATTGGAAGGATCAACATTGTAAAAATGACTCTACTACCCAAAGCAATCTACAGATTCAATGCAATCCCTATCAAACTACCACAGGCATTTTTCACAGAACTAGAACAAAAAAATGAACAATTTGTATGGAAGCACAAAAGACCCTGAATAGGCAAAGCAATCTTGAGAAAGAAAAACGGAGCTGGAGGAATCAGGCTCCCTGACTTCAGACTATACTACAAAGCTACAGTAATCAAGGCAGTATGGTACTGGCACAAAAACAGAAATATAGATCAATGGAACAAGATAGAAAGCCCAGAGATAAACCCACGCACCTGCGGTCATCTTATTTTTGATAAAGGAGGCAAGAATATACAATGGAGAAAAGACAGACTCTTCAATAAGTGGTGCTGGGAAAGCTGGACAGCTACATGTAAAAGAATGAAATGAGAACACTCCCTAACACCATACACACAAAACAACTCAAAATGGATTAAAGACCTAATGTAAGGCTAGATACTATAAAACTCTTAGAGGAAAACATAGGCAGAACACTCTATGACATAAATCACAGCAAGATCCTTTTTGACCCACCTCCTAGAGAAGTGGAAATAAAAACAAAAATAAACAAATGGGACCTAATGAAACTTAAAAGCTTTTGCACAGCAAAGGAAACCATAAACAAGATGCAAAGACAACCCTCAGAATGGGAGAAAATATTTGCAAATGAAGCCACTGACAAAGGATTAATCTCCAAAATATACAAGCAGCTCATGCAGCTCAATATCAAGAAGCAAACAAGCCAATCCAAAAATGGGCAGAAGACCTAAATAGACATTTCTCCAAAGAAGATATACAGATTGCCAACAAGCACATGAAAGGATGCTCAATATCACTAATCATTAGAGAAATGCAAATCAAAAGTACAATGAGGTATCACCTCACACCAGTCAGAATGGCCATCACCAAAAAATCTACAAATAATAAATGCTGGAGAGGGTGTGGAGAAAAGGGAACCCTCTTGCACTGTCAGTGGGAATGTAAATTGATACAGCCACTATGGAGAACAGTATGGAGGTCCCTTAAAAAACTAAAAATAGAACTACCATATGACCCAGCAATCCCACTACTGGGCATATACCCTGAGAAAACCATAATTCAAAAACAGTCACGTACCACAATGTTCATTGCAGCTCTATTTACAATAGCCAGGCCATGGAAGCAACCTAAGTGTCCATCGACAGATGAATGGATAAAGAAGATGTGGCACATTTATACAATGGAATATTACTCAGCCATAAAAAGAAATTAAATTGAGTTATTTGTAGTGAGGTGGGTAGACCTAGAGTCTGTCATACAGAGTGAAGTAAGTCAGAAAGAGAAAAACAAATAGCATATGCTAACACATATATATGGAATCTAAAAAAAAAAACAATGGTTATGAAGAACCTAGGGGCAGGACGGGAATAAAGACGTAGACCTACTAGAGAATGGACTTGAGGACATGTAGAGGGAGAAGGGTAAGCTGGGACAAAGTGAGAGAGTGGCATGGACATATATACACTACCAAATGTAAAATCATAGCTAGTGGGAAGCAGCCGCATAGCACAGGGAGATCAGCTCGGTGCTTTGTGACCACCTAGAGGGGTGGGATAGGGAGGGTGGGAGGGAGGAAGATGCAAGAGGGAAGAGATATGGGGATATATGTATATGTATAGCTGATTCACTTTGTTATAAAGCAGAAACTAACACACCATTGTAAAGCAATTATGCTCCAATAAAGATATTAAAAAGAAAACAACCCCAAAATAAAGTTATTACCAAATAATGGCTATATTTCCCTGTGCTGTACAATATATCCTTGTTATTTATCTATTTTATGCATAATTTGTACCTCTTAATTCCATACCCCTATCTTGCCCCTCCCTGCTTCCCTCTTCCCACTGGTAACCACTAGTTTGTTTTCTGTATCTGTGAGTCTATTTCTGTTTTGTTATATACATTTGTTTGTTTTACTTTTTATATTCCACATGTAACAGATATCACAGTATTTTTCTTTCTCTGTCTGACTTATTTTACTAAACATAATACTCTCTAGGTCCATCTATGTGTGGCAAATTTCATCCTTTTTTATGGCTAAGTAATATTCCATTGTATATATGTGCCACATCTTCTTTATCCATTCATCTGTTGATGGATACTTGGGTTGCTTCCATATCTTGGCTATTGTAAATAATGTTGCTGTGAACATTAGGGTGTGTGTATCTTTTCGAATTAGAGCTTTTCTGTTCTTCAGATATATACCCAGGAGTGGAATTTCTGGATCACATGGTGGTTCTATTTTCAGTTTTTTGAGGAACCTCCATACTGTTTTCCACAGTGGTTGCACCAATTTGCATTTCTACCAATAGTATACAGGGTTCCCTTTTCTGCACATCATTGCCAACATATGTTATTTGTAGACTTTTTGATGATAGCCATTCCAGCAGGTGTGAGGTGACATCTCATTGTGGTTTTAATTTGCATTTCTCTAATGATTAGTGATGTTGAGCATCTTTTCATGTGCCTGTTACCCATCTGTATGTCTTCTATGGAAAAATGTCTATTCAGGTCTTCTGCCCATTTTTCAATCAGGTTTTTTTTGATTTTTGATATTGGGTTGTATTGCATGAGCTGTTTATATATTTTGGATATTAACTCCCTATTGGTCGTATTATTTGCAAAAATTTTCCCCGTTCAGTAGGTTGTCTTTTCATTTTGTTGATGGTTTCCTTTGCTGGGCAAAAGTTTTGAGTTTAATTATGTCCCATTTGTTTATTTTTGCTTTTATTTCTTTTGCCATAGGAGACAGATCCAAAAAATATTGCTATGATTTATGTCAAAGAACATTCTGCCTATGTTCTCACCTAGGAGTTTTATGGTTTCTGGTCTTACATTTAGCTCTTTAATCCATTTTGAGTTTATTTTTGTATATGATGTGAGGAAATGTTCTAATCTCATTCTTTTACATGTAGTTGTCTAGTTTTCCCAGCATCACTTATTGAAGAGACTGTCTTTTCTTCACTGTCTATTCTTGCTTCCTTTGTTGTAGATTTATTGACCATAAGTGTGTGGGTTTATTTCTGGTCTCTCTATTCTGTTCCATTGATCTATGTGTCTATTTTTGAGCCAGAATCATGCTGTTTTGATTACTATAGCTTTGTAGTATATTCTGAAGTCAGAGCGCATGATACCTCCAGCTTTGTTCTTTCCCCTCCAGATTGCTTTGGCATTTTGGGGCCTTTCGTGGTTCCATATAAATTTTAGGATTATTTGTTCTAGTTCTATGAAAAAGGTCATGGATGTTTTGATAAGGATTGTATTAAACCTGTAGATTTCTTTGGGTAGTGTGATAATTCTTCCAATCCAAGAACATGGGATATCTTTCCATTTCTTTGTATCAGCTTCAATTTTCTTCATCACTGTTTAAAAATTTTCAGAGTATAGGTCTTTCACCTTCTTGGTTAAGTTTATTCCTAGGTATTTTATTCATTTTGATGCAATTTTAAAATGGATTCTTTTCTTGCTTTCTCTTTCTGATTGTTCATTATTAGTGTATAGAAAAGCAACAGATTTCTGTATATTGATCTTGTATCCTGCAACTTTACCATATTCACTTATTAGTTCTAATAGTTTTTTGGTGGAGACTTTAGGGTTATCTATATACAGTATCATGTCATCTGCAAATAGTGACAACTTTACTTCTTTAGGGTCATTTATTTTTGCAACTTCAGTTGTGCTTCGTACATAGAAGGCCCTTAATAACTGTTTGCTAAGTAAAGGTGTGAACAAATAAATGACAGGATGCCTGAATTTGTTTTACTGATCTGGGCATCCTCCTCACTCCCAATTTTTTCTTCTAACATGAATATCTTTGGGAAGGGGCACGGGCATGAGGAATTGAACTTTTAGTTGAACTTCTCTGGATGAGATGTGCGCCTGAGTGGAGCAGTGAGGAAAGGTGCCTTAGGTTGAAGGCTGGGAATGGAAGAGGGGAGGGGGGAGGAGTTCCTGAGACTCAGTCTTACTTTGCCCAAGAAGATCTGTAAAGGAAACTAAAATTTAAGCTTACTTCAGGTATTCTGTGAGTTCCTGCCCCTCACCTGCCAGAGTATTCCTCTGGGACAGGCACCTTGGCCAGTTATAGCCTTCATCCATTCCGCTGCAAACAGCAGAGCTCTGGCCACATGACCAGATATGAATGTGAATTTTATTTGCTCCAGGTACCCATCATTTTAGTGACATTATCAATGGGTTACTGTTTAGGGGAAGCAGTGAACATTTGTCACTTTAAAATGCTCTAAGTATGCTCAGAGATCACAAAATCAAAGAATCCTTTAGGGCTGGAGGAAATCCTTGAGGTCATGGCTTACACATCCCTCTGTTGCAGTGGAAGTTGCCTAACTCAGTGAACTGGAGGAGAATTATCTTGTTTAGAATGTTTGCTTTTGCGACTCCTTATGTATATCTCTACATATGACTCCATGTATATATGCAAATCGGTGTAACAGTAATATGTAAGAATCTCTCCGTGTGTCAGGGTGGGGAGGTCCACATTTGCGTAGGCTGCTTTGCTTCCTTTGCTAACGTCTTTTCCTTTAGACTACGTGTAGCTCTTCTCTGTCTTCACACCCTCCTTCCCCTCACCCATCACATGATGCTCGTTGGAAGCTCCTGAGGAATCTTGAGGTTGGGGTTGGGGATATTCACCCTCAACTCTTCTCCTGGCCTGTCTTTATTTCAGCCACCCATCTGATCCCATCGCCGTCTCTAGGCGGGCTCCCTGCTGCCTGCATTTATCTCCCTGTTTTATGATGTCATTTAATTAGCTCACACACGGTGGTTTTATGGGACAAACATGGCCTTGTTTGCCTTATAACTGAATTTCACAGCTCTGTGGGGACAGGTCAGGAGATCTCAGCCCCGCGGTGTTTGGAGTTCAGGAATCCTGGATCTTTAGGAACCTAGGAATTTTGGTAATGATCTGAATTGGAGATCCATCTTCCACAAACTAAAAAAGTGTCACTTCTCTCTTCTCTAGTTGCCCATCCCACAGCGTATGAATAACCCTGTTGCAGAAGTGTGAACGCTGTGCCACCATCAGTGTCTGTCCTGAATCTCTGTTGCTCGTGTGACGGTCATACTACTTTTGATCCATAAATAGAATGGCCACTTATAGGATAGTTAGAAGCCTCCTAAACGTCCATTCTAGGGGAATGAGATACTGATAGTAGGATTGACATTAAAATAGGGCTTGTGAGCTTGAGGTCCCCAAGTGAGAAAAATTGAGAGGATCTTATTCCTTTGACAGAGGAACTTGTGGGCCTAGTGGAACTGTTGGGGTGTTGAGCCAAACAGGGTTCATCTAGATGCTAAGTAGGGAATTGGGGGTTACTGTTTATGCAAGTCTGTAAGAACACAATGTACGTGTGTGTGGGGGGGGGGGTGGGTGTGGGTGTGTTGTTTTGTTAGTTGATTTGGTCATGAAGGTCTGGGAATATATAAACTATCCAGAATCATTGTGGAAAGATACATTCCATCTGCATTTCCTACACCTCTAATGAAGGAGACCCTGCCCTCTGCTGCCATGTGTGACAACCTTTTGTACAGGCAGATTTCTTTTTCCTCTTGTCCACAAAGTCACCAGAAGACTTACACGTGCACACATTAGAAATGTTCATAAGCCATCTCTTGATAAATACACTATTCTTTTCTCAGCTTTAGACAACATGTTTCCTGGCTTGGTGTCGGTGAGGAACCAAGTATGTGTATATGGAATCTGCACAGAGGCAAGAAATGGGCCAGAGGAGCCATGAGAAATCTGCTTCTTTCGCTCTCTGCCTGCTCTCTTCACCCCCTCTGCCCTGCAGGGATGAACTTTTCAACCCCAGGCACCCACTCCTGTCCTCCGTCTGTTCTTCTCTCCCTCCTTAGTCTGGCTCCCGTCTCTCATGTCCCCCTCCCTGGACTCTCCCCCTCCCTACATACAGCTCCTCCTTCTGAAACCCATCAGTCCGCTTTCTCCAAAACCACTGGCAGAAAGACGTGTATGAAAAGTAGCCTGGAAATGGGTAAGCAGTGCTTCTAGGAAAAGGGGAGCCGAAGCAAACGTCAGTCTGGGGTGGGAGGAATATTAGGAGAGAGTAGCAACTGGGGGAGCACCCCGAATTGTAGCTATAAGTAAGAAGAAGTAACATAATCCTAATCTCAGACACAGAGACTTATTTGAATATACGAATATGTTTTAAATTTAAAATTGGGTTTTCTAAATATCACTCCCCTTCTGGAATAGTCTGGATCTAGTTCTGCTTGGAAGCCAAAGGTTAGACCAAATGATTCCCAGACTCACAGAGGAAGGACCCAATCTTTCTGGGGCCTCTGTTTTGTCAGGCTGTCTTCAGAAAATTTAGCCTAAATCCCTCCTGCTGCTGCTTCCAACACCTTATGAGACTGGTGATGCCTACAATTCATCTTGAATGTCCCCTCCTCCCTGGGAGCTTGTGATAGCACATCTCACCTAAAAAACCATTAGGCTCTGAAAGTGTTGGGACTGGCCCCGGCACGCCTTTGCCCTTCTGTGCTGTCCTATCTCTGGATGACTTCAGAGAAGGTGTTCAATGGATGCTCCAACCTTCCCCTCCTCTTTCCTCTGAATTGCCAATATATTTTCTCTGACAGTTTGCACAGATAGTTAAGATACCATGTAATTACTGTTGCATTTGAAAGCCAAACATGACTTATATCTGACAAGCTCAGTCACCTTTGGGATGACTTGGGGTGTGTATGTGTGTTTGTGTATGTTTGTGGGTGTGGGTGTGTGTGTGCACGTATGTATATGTATGTTGGTTATGTTTTTTTGTGGGAGCAGAGTGAGTATTAGACCCTATGCCTTTCTCTCACTCAGTTACCTTTCTTTATTGAATCAAGAAACTGGAGTGTGCAGAGCAGGAGAGGGAGGCTCCCAGTGTGATGGGAACGATGTGATACCCAGGATAATGACAAACATGCAGACATAATGAGATAAGGGCAGAGGTCTAGGTAGTGATGGAGGATGGAGAGACGCCACTAGATGCAAAATGGGTGACTTATCCACAGAGAACTTCCTTCAGGAGAGGTTGTGGGAGAGTGTTTGGAAGAGGCAGATTAGGACCAGAGAGAAGGAAAGGACGATATCTTTTTATTTTTTTAGCATCTTTATTGGAGTATAATTGCTTTACAATGGTGTGTTAGTTTCTGCTGTATAATAAAGTGAATCAGCTATACATATACATATATCCCCATATCCCCTCCCTCTTGCGTCTCCCTCCCACCCTCCCTATCCCACCACTCTAGGTGGTCACAAAGCACCGAGCTGATCTCCCCGTGCTATGCGGCTGCTTCCCACTAGCTATTTTACATTTGGTAGTATATATATGTCCATGCTACTCTCTCACTTTGTCCCAGCCTACCCTTACCCCTCCCCGGGTCCTCAAGTCCATTCTCTACATCTGCGTCTTTATTCCTGAAGGACGGTATCTTTGATGAGAGAAAAGAATGACCTTTAAGGTAGAAGGGGAGACATTTGCAGGGAAGGAAGCAGTTTTGCCTGGCTGAAAGGCAGTGTCTGAGTGAAGAAGTCATAGTCGGGGGTGGGGGGGCAGGGAGAGGGCTGTTCCAATGGGCAGAGGGATCGAAGTGCTGGTGGTGTTTCATCCAACCGCTGCTGAGAGGCATTAGGTAGTCCTTTGACATACTAGGTCCAGGATGGGAAGATTTTTCCGTGCAGTGAGGAATTGGGCTTGGAAAGAATAAGGGGTTAGGGCAATGGGGAGATGGAGGCAGCTACGAGGAGTAGGGGAGAAAGACTGGGGAGGTCACTAGCAGGGCTTCTAAACTTGTGACGGGGGAAGGGTGACCAGTTCTTTTCCACTTCCCTTCTTATTCCAGTAGGAAAGTTTAAGGTTGGACAAGAGAAAGGATTATATAATTTCCCAAAGCAAAATACACCATTCAGTTCGTGATCTCCGTGCCCTAAAATAGGTCTGGCATGTGCGGAGGGCAGCTGCTTGTATGGCAGGAAGGTGCGCAGGGAGAGGGCTCATCTTCAGCCCTGGCGGTAGAATGGGAGTGGGAGTTGTTGGGAGTTCTTAAGTTTTGCTCTTGGCGTCTCTGGCTCAGGTTTCTGTCAGTACAGACCTGCATCCTGGCCCCGCCCCAACTGTTGATTATACCCCTTGGGATGCATCATTGCTAGGAAAGCAGATGTGCCAGATGTGACATGTTTGAAAGAAAAAAAAATCCCTTACCTCTGAGCCTTGGGGAGAGCAGATAATCACTCTCTTGCTGCTGCTCGTGGCGAGGGCAGGGCTGAGGTGGGGTTTGTGCCAAATTTGAACCCTCTCGCCCCTCTGCAGGAGGATCTCCAAGCACGAGAGAAAGAAGGGAAACTGAGGCCCATATCAAACAGAAGAGATTTTGCTTGCACAGTACTGGTGGGCTGCAGCTATTTCATCTTTCTGGGTTGAGTAACTTACGTAAGGAGGTGCTGGGGTGTGTGTGTGTGTGTTTCTAGGAACGAAACCCAATGGCCTCACTTCGGTTTAAGTACCAAATTCTCCTGGAGGACCCCGAGACTTCCTGGGAAGCTTCCTGTTCCATGCCCTGCTACTGCCTACTAGTTGTTCCTACTTTTATTTTTTTTCTGTCCTTGGAAATTGAGCTCAGAACTTGCAATGTGTCTTGTCCTTCGCCTGAGGTGACAAGATGTCTCCTGAGGCTTGCTGACAGACGTCTCAGTCTGGGAAGTCCCATCATGCTTTGCTTGTGCCTCGTTGCCAAGATGGCACCTGAGGTACCCAAATGTCAGGGCCCTGGTGCTTCAGCTACTTCCCCAGCCATTTCCCAATGCTGATGGGACAGAGGAACAATTCCTTTGATAAGACCAGGAGGGGATTAGGAGAAGAAATCCAAGAAATACTCTTGGGTGTACTAGAAAATTCTAAGTCTGAGGTCGATGTAAAGTCAGACGATACTGCACAGTGCCTGGGGAACAGGTATAATGGTTCTACTGTATCCACAATCCTTAGGAATGTAGTTGATTCCCAGAAAACTTTGCTCAGATTCCTAGGACGTGGTTCTTGAGTACATCTTTGTTTAAATGTTGACATTTCCTATTTTCTGAACCGGATTCTAACTCTTCTAATCTGACTTCAAAAAAAGTGGACCTCTGGGACTTCCCTGGTGGCTCAGTGGTTAAGAATCCACCTGCCAATGCAGGAGACACAGGTTCGAGCCCTGGTCCGGGAAGATCCCACATGCCGCGGAGCAACTAAGCCCGGGTGCCACAACTACTGAGCCCGTGCTCTAGAGCCCACGAGCCACAACTACTGAAGCCCGTGCGCCTAGAGCCCGTGCTCCACAACAAGAGAAGCCACCGCAAAGAGAAGCCCGCACACTGCAACGAAGAGTAACCCCTGCTCGCCAGAAGTAGAGAAAGCCCGCTCACAGCAACGAAGACCCAAAGCAGCCAAAAATAAAGAAAGAAAGAAATACTTAAAAAAAAAAAAAAAGTGGACCTCTGACCAAGACATCTAACCCTAGGCTGACCCTAGGATTTTAGTGCATGTAAGTTAGTAGAGTTCTGTTGTCTCTGCCAACTAAAAGTCCACTGACTAAACCCAATCTCAGAGTAGCTCTATCCCTACTTCTATCCTCAATCCTGATCCTGAAATTAACCCTAACTCAAATCCCAATTCTACCTCTGCTTCTCCACCCCCACCTTTCACTGCATAGAATGATTTGAGGGGAGGAGGGGCTGGGGAAGAGAGGGCAAGATGAGGAATGCCTCTGAGGAAAAGGAGGAGAAGGAGATCCAGCCAGAGCGACCTGGAGGAGCCAGTGTGGGATCTGGAAGCCTGGGGCATGATCCCGGTACTTGCCAAGCCATGAGTCACAACATCATTCTCCATGGCATTTTGCTGGAGGTATGGGCTGGCAGCTGGTAAACAGGCTTGCTTCGAATTAGGTGCTTCTCCTCTGCCCCTCTCCCTCATTTGGAGGAGAAGAGAGAAGACTTCCATCCTGAGGGTTCTTCTTTCTTTCCTTTTAGATTTCATGAGACCCAAGCTAAGCAAGAGGAAAGACTTGGCACTTTGTCATTGGTTGCGAGGAAATTGTGGAGAGATAAATTACTGGAAATGCAGAGCCTTGAAGCTTCCAAATGGGGGAGGTGACCTAGTCCAGTCCCCTGAGCGTCACCCCCCTCAGGGATGCCGAGTTGCTCCGCTCTGCCTTGTGCCCTCTCATGACAGGGCCCACGCACTAACCCACCTCCCTGCCACGGTTGTCATTGCTAAAATCCAGACAGGCATCCACTGTGGCTGGATAGAGATCTTTATGGGGTAAACCTGTGCTTGTGAATGAAATAACAGCTGGAAACACCTGGAACTTTTCTCCAAGCCTGGTACCTCTCCCCAGCTAACTTCGGTCACAATGAGTCAGTTTTCTATCTACAAAATGGGACCAGTCTGGACCCTTACTCTTTTTTTTTTTTTTTTTTGCGGTACGCGGGCCTCTCACTGTTGTGACCTCTCCCGTTGCGGAGCACAGGCTCCGGACGCACAGGCTCAGCGGCCATGGCTCACGGGCCCAGCCGCTCCGCGGCATGTGGCATCTTCCCGGACCGGGGCATGAACTCGTGTCCCCTGCATCGGCAGGCGGACTCTCAACCACTGCGCCACCAGGGAAGCCCTGGACCCTTACTCTTGAGGAAGGGAGAGAAGGAGCCGGACACTAATGATTGCTTTCTGATGTTGAGGGATGATCAGGGTTAGTACTGTTTATTCCTTGGGGAAGCCAGACAACCATCAGCCTGACTCTAAACACAGTTCAACACAGTCTCTGCCCTTATGGCTCATGGAAACTCTACTCCTTCCCCCTCTATCCTTAGCCCACATCTGCCAATCCTACTGTAACTACTACAGGTAGGACTGAAGGGAAAGGATGGTGCCTGGTTTTCTGATCTATTCTCTCTAGGCCTCATTTGCACATCCTGGAGCAGAGTTTACACTTCCTCCCATCCCAGATTTAGCTCCTGTCCCAGCCTCCTCCACAGAAGGTAGAGGCTAAAAGTCCTCTAAAATCAACTAGGAAGTGACAGTGGCAGGACCTAACATACAGATGTATGAAAGATCCCTAAATCTCCATCCTTTGGGTGACATGCAGTACTCACTTCAGCCCAGCCTACCAGATGCCCAGGTGTTACCCACTTGGAAAAGACCAGTGTTCCAGCTTGCTGAGGGTTTCAAAAATGCAGTTTGATTTAGAAAAATGTCAACATGTGTAAGTCAAAGAGGGTTGGGGTCAGAGTTCCTGCCAGCTCCCTCCTTTTTCTTTCTCGTAATGCTGAAATATTGTAGTAATAATAACGAATATTTAAATGGCATTTTACAGTTCCAGCGTGCTTTCGTTTATAATCATACAATAGCCTTGTGTGCTTGGAATTCTTACCCTCATTTGACAGACGAGGACACTGAGGTCCAGAGCACTTAATGGGATTTCCTCAAGGTTCTAGAACTAGTCAGTGACACAGCTGGCACCTGATTAAAGTCTGGTGACGGTTGCAAGGGGGCTGAAGATCTGTGTCCAACAAGGAAAAAAAGAGTGAGGGAGCCTTTTCTGAAGAATTTCCAAGGTGGGGAATACAGAGTTTCTAATGAAGTCACAGAAGTGGTCTCTAGCTCAGAGGGTCAGGGTAAGATGGTCTTGGCATGGGCCCCAAAAGAAATGAGGTCTAAAAAATTGTATCTAACTGCAAGGTCAAGAAAATATTAAGAAAACTGGGAAAGACATGCCATCATCTGCGAGCTTGATAATATTTTGTTCACGAAATTTTGGATGTTCTAAGCAGTCTGATTTAGAAGGAAACTCCAGCAGCTACTATGTCCAGGTCGCCACCTGTAGGCGGTACTGTCAGCATGTGCTTGGATGCCCAGTCCTTAAAGATATCAGAGCAACAGGAGCCCAAAGCAGTATTCCATCCACCTGTCTGTTATTAGTTTTATCTTAGGCCCAATATAATCTCTTTTGTTACTGTCCCAACTAGTCTTGTGTTAGTGGGAGTGGGGGTATGAGCTATCTATATCTATATTTGTATCTATATGGGATTTGGAAAGCTGTTTAGAAGCTTCCAGGGTAATATCCATTCACGAGTTTATAAACAGAATTCATGCTTTTCAGGCTTCTTCAGCCTAAATAGAACCGACTTCACTGGCCTTTCCTTCTCACGTCAGCTTTTGAATAATACTGGTTGCTCACGGTCTCTCTGACAGGTCAAGCCTCCAAGAGTATGAAGAGCTATTGTTTCCTTCTGCTCTGATTCAGGCTGTCCTTGCCTTTTTGCTTTATCTGTTGTAAAAGCTTTATCTGTTGTAAAAGAACTCCTCTCCTTCAATTCTCTCCCTTGTAACCATCCTAAACACTGTTGCAAGATTTGTCTTCCTAAAACATGGCCCTAATCTTGCCACTTTTCTGCTCAGAAACTTTGCTGGTTCCCATGGCTACCTTGTTGAGTGCTTGCTATGTGTCAGACACTATACTAAGTGCTGTGTGTGCATCATCTAAGTTACTCACCGCATCAACCCTGTGAGGTAGGGCCTTTTTTTTTTTTCTTTTTTTTTTTTTTTGCGATACTAGGGCCTCTCACTGTTGTGGCCTCTCCCGTTGCGGAGCACAGGCTCTGGACGCGCAGGCTCAGCGGCCATGGTTCACGGGCCCAGCCGCTCCGTGGCATGTGGGATCTTCCCGGACCGGGGCACGAACCCGTGTCCCTGCATCAGCAGGCGGACTCTCAACCACTGCACCACCAGGGAAGCCCAAGGTAGGGCCTTTTGTCTTCTCCGTTCAAAGATGAGGAAAGAGGAACTTCCCTGGTGGTGCAGTGGTTAGGAATCCGCCTGCCAATGCAGGGGACACGAGTTCAAGCTCTGGTCTGGCAAGATCCCATATGCTGCAGAGCAACTAAGCCCGTGCGCCACAACTACTGAGCCTGTGCTCTAGAGCTCGCGAGCCACAACTACGGAGCCTGCGTGCCACAACTGCTGAAGCCCGCGTGCCTAGAGCCCGTGCTCCGCAACAAAAGAGAAGCCACCACAATGAGAGGCCCGTGCACTGCAACGAAGAGTAGCCCGCACGCAGCAACGAAGACCCAATGCAGCCAAAAATAAATAAATAAATTTATATATTAAAAAAAAGATGAGGAAAGAGAGGTACAGAGTAGTTACAGGACTTGTTCAATGTCTCATGACTGGAAAGAGGCAGAGCTGAGCTTTGAACCCAGGCCCTTGTGACCCAGAGCCGATGCTTTCCCAGTATCTGCATATTTTTAAGTGCCTATATCATGTCTCCTGATGGCAGGACCTGTGATATCTGTCATATCAAGCACCAAGCACAGCACCCTATTTAACAGTCTTTAATAAATGCTTGTTGATAATTACGGTGATGCAGGAAAAAGCAGTTCTGTGGTGAATATGATCGGGAGAAAGAGGGAGTTTTAACTGTGATTCTCCAGTTTGCCTAGGAGAACGTGGGCTTCTTGATCCATGTGGACTTTGCTGACTCCATTTTAAGAGCCCCAGGCTCCCAGGCTAATGGAGGTGGCTGCACGCAGATCTAAGACACAGGCATTTTTACTGAATCTGTAGGACTGTTGCAGGTTCAGGCATCACCCAAAAAGAGTTTGGAGGCTCTGGTTTGCTGTGATGGTAGAAGGAGATGGTGACTGGGAGACCACAGGTACTCTTGGTGTCTAGCTATCCTTCAAGAAGTGTAGCCTGGCTGTGGCCCGGGGAATTCTGCTGGGCCGCGTGCATTGCCTCCACCATGTGGTCTCCAGTGAACCACTCAGCAAGGTAAAGGGGGTGCCAGTGATGATTTACCCCAGAACAAGGTAAAAAGGCTGAGGAGACAGGAAGAAGCTCCTCACGGCCATGGGGCAGCAGAACTGAAACTACAACCGAGGTCTCAAATGAACCCACCTGAGTGTCTTGGCCTCACAAGGTATGAGTGGAGAGGTGGCACTGTTTCTATATCAGAATGACTCCACTCACCCCCACCCCCACCCCACCCCTGCCCACCACCACCACCCTGCCTCTCGCCCTGGCCACCCGAACTTTGCTTAAGTGCCATGCCCTGAAGCAAAAGCTGAGATCTCAGTTTTGGGGGAAAGTGAGATGCAGCATCGCCTGACAAATGGGTGGGTCCCCACCCCCACCCCCACCCCCACCCCCACCCCCACCCAGTTTGCAAGCCCAGGGTGGCTCCCTTCTAACCCCCTCCCTCTCCTTATGGCCCTGCCTCAATCTTTGTTGTCTTCTCCTCCTGAATGGGTGGGGGGGGGGGGGAGAGAAGCCAATCACAGCCAGAGAGGCCCTGCCCACGGTAGTTCTCAGGTGAGGGAAGAGGCTCCAGGGAGGAGGGCAGGGATTTAACCTAAGGAGCAGTTGGCTGGACAGACCGGTGCCGAGCATCCTTCCAGATCTGTATCTTTTTGGGAAACATCGACATTGTATTCAGTCTCTTGCACAGTGTTAGAAAGAACATGGTGATGTGGGCTTTGGAGTGAGCCAGACATGGGGTCAAATCCTAGATCCTCAACATTCTAGCTTTTTGGCCTTGGGCAAGTTACTTAACCCTTTGAGTTTCAGTTTCCAAATCTGAACTGAGTAATAGACTATTTATCTCACAGGATGTCATGAGAACAGAGCAAAACATGCCCATAAGGTGCCCAGCAGAGTGTCTTACAGTGAAACTTGTTCCCCTGATTAAAAGAAAAGTTCCTTGAGAGCCAGGATTTCTCCGGCTTGCTACCCTCTGCCACCACATCCCTCCACCTTCTGCAACACCACGGGCCTTTGCCTCTTCCCTGCTTGGGTCGGGAGGCGTTTTTATTCAAGCATCCCCTCCTCTTTGCTCACAAATGCACAGATCTCAGAATCAGTGCCAGTCTTCTTTTCTGTCCTCTGCAGGCCCCCATCTCTTATTTATTTGTTTGTTTTTTGTCTGTGTTGGGTCTTCGGTGTTGTGCGCGGGCTTTCTCTAGTTGTGGCGACTGGGAGCTACTCTTCATTGTGGTGCGCAGGCTTCTCATTGCGGTGGCTTCTCTTGTTGCGGAGCATGGGCTGTAGGCTCAGGGGCTTCAGCAGCTGTGGCACGCAGGCTCAGTAGTTGTGGCTCGGGGGCTCTAGAGTGCAGGCTCAGTAGTTGTGGCGCACGGGCTTAGTTGCTCCGTGACATGTGGGATCTTCCCGGACCAGGGCTCGAACCCATGTCCCCTGCATTGGCAGGCGGATTCTCAACCACTGTGTCACCAGGAAAACCCTGTTCCCCTTTCTGAAGAGAGACATGTTCTGTGCATTAGAGCATGTGCCTCCCTCTGCATTTCCCCCATCCCCCTCCATAGTCCTAGGATCCAGGTGGCTATTTCCCCACCTCTGCCTCTATATCCACATCCCAAATACCTCCTAAGGAACCGGGGAAGAACTGTATGGTGGGCAACATGAACAGTGCACTTCTTTCCTGGAGAGTCCAATAAAATTAGGTCAGAGAGCTGCTGGGCAAAGAGTCTCCGTTTTGGTTCCTCAACTTCCGCTTCCCTCCTGCAGCTTTGCTTGGCTGGAATCAATTGACATTGAATCTGTCTGTTGCTTTTAAGAGAACTGGGAATAGAGCTGGGGTGAAAAAGTTAGCTTCCTACTGGGAATAATGCAGGGACTCGAGTTCTCCCTTAAGGATCTAAATTTGAATCTAGAGGGTTGAATGAGAAATGAGGCCATTTGTGGCAGCCTAACACTGGGCATTTGAAAATTGACACTCTCTCACCATCCTTCCTTTCTTTAAAAAGAAAATAATGTAACTTGGAAGAATATGATTATCCTAAAACATTTTATTTTTTAATGAAAGAGGGTTCATTATGCTACCCGTCTCATCTCGTCCCAGAGGAAGGAAACCCTGTGTTCAGCAAGTTTGCTAAGGAATAATTATAGGTTCAGATCTTCCCCAGGCCCCGAAATGCAATTAAAATTTTTTTGTTTTAAGTTGCTTGCGGTCACATGGCGTGTACGTGTGGATGAGTGTGTATGCGCACACGCATGCGCACACGCGCGCACACATGCCCCAGTTTTCCTTGTAAGTACTTTGGGAATGGACTCCCAAATGTGAGGTTCCTAAAAGACAAGCATCCCCACGCTCCCAGCCCAATTTCTTTGGCTGTATCTATGTGAGCCTATATTATAACACGATGAGAAGGGCTCTGTGAAAGGAACCTTACTTTGTTTTTTGTTTGTTGGTTTGTTTTTGGCTAGAATCACCCTGTTTGTCTACTAGTCCCCAGTTCCTGGGATACGTCTCTGGCTTATACTGAATCAGGTCAGTGTGAATAAGTGGCTCTCAACCCACACTGTGGATCAGAATCACCCGTGGGAACTTTTAAACAGTAGTGATGCTTACGCCCAGATGTATATATTCAGCTGATGTGGAGGGGGCCCCAGGCACTGGTAGTTTTTAAAAGCTCCTCAGGTGCTAATGTGTCTCCAGGGATAAGAACCACTGGGTGGCATGGATGATGTGGTCATTTGGGGATTAGTAAAGACACCCAAACAGGGTCATGGGGCCCAAATTTGATTGCCTACACTGCTCAGCTTACTATATGGTTAGTTCAAATAGTGTAAGCATAGGGGCAGAGTGGTTACCTGTCACATGTATCCAGACTCTCAGTTATATTTAAACTGGGTGGAAACAGGAATCCATAGTTCCCCCCACCATCGTCTCTTTCCTCATCACAAGAGTGGGGGGGGGTGCTTCCCTGGTGGCGCAGTGGTTGAGAGTCCGCCTGCCGATGCAGGGGACACGGGTTCGTGCCCCAGTCCGGGAAGATCCCACGTGCCACGGAGCAGCTGGGCCCGTGAGCCATGACCACTGAGCCTGAGTGTCCGGAGCCTGTGCTCTGCAACGGGAGAGGCCACAACAGTGAGAGGCCCGCGTACTGCTAAAAAAAAAAAAAAAAAAAAAAGAGAGGGGAAGTTCTATTATAGGACTGTCCCTGTTTACATAAAAAAAATTATTAGGGAGGGACTTCCCTGGTGGCGCCGTGGTTAAGAATCCGCCTGCCAATGCAGGGGACACAGGTTCGAGCCCTGGTCCGGGAAGATCCCACATGCCGCAGAGCAACTAAGGCCATGAGCCACAACTACTGAAGCCCGTGCGCCTAGAGCCCGCAAGCCACAACTACTGAGCCCACGAGCCACAACTACTGAGCCCGTGTGCCACAACTACTGAAGCCTGCACACCTAGAGCCTATGCTCTGTGACAAGAGAAGCCACCCCAGTGAGAAGCCTGCACACTGCAATGAAGAGTAGCCCCCACTCGCCACAACTAGAGAAAGCCCACGCACAATGACGAAGACCCAATGCAGCCAAAATAAATACATAAATAAATAAATTTATTTTAAAAAGTATTAGGGAAGATAGTGTATAGATGACAGCCCTAGTATGAGCATTCCAGGAGATGGGGCAGTATTTATGGGTTCATTCAGTCTATGATTGACCTTTCCTCCAGTTTACAGAAGTAGCTAAAAATCCCCGGGCCTTAGGGCACAAGCCCTCCTGGCAGCCAGGAATATGGAAAGAGGGAGGGCAGGGCTTTGTGAGGCCAGACTCTCACCAGATAATAAACCAAAATAGACACGTCTAATAGAAATCTAATAAATGAATTAATAAACTAAATAACATAAATGTGCCTATGAATCCCCATATATCTCAGCATATAAACATACATAGGTTTCTATATATTAGTGGCATACGTAATGTGTGTGTGTGTTTGTAGATTTAAATAGAGTGATATATAAATATATTTATATAACTACATCAGTCTTGTGGAACGTGGGGGTAATTATGCAGATAGCTCAGGCATGTTTTTTGAAAATTGTAGCCATTTTCGTATTTGACTGAAAATTTCACTGATATCCTGATGCTCCCATGTATTTAGATTTATAAATTATGTATATATTTTCTAGTTTGTATACATTATATATATATATATATATATATATATAATCGGTATTTTATATATTTGCTGTTTTTCAGAGGGGAGTTGCTGAATCTGTGTAGATAGCCAAAGTGGGAAATTCAGACTCAAATAATCTACTTCGGGGCTTAGATAACCTGCATTTACTCATTACGTGAATCCAGTTCTAAAATCTTCACTTATTTGATACTGCATAGGGCCCCTACAAATTTGAACCAGTTGAATGCACTTCATTTTGCTTTTGAGAATGCAGGTGTGTGGTGAATAATTAGGAGGACCTATCGGGTCCACTTTGAATTATCCACCCTCTTGAAAGGAGGAAGAGTGGAAAACTGTCCAAGAAATAGCTAAGAGAAAGAATTTCAATTTGGCTTTGTGATGAAGTCAGAATTTTCTCTCTCACTGTCTGTCCTGCTGTGTCTCATGCAGAGGCATGGAGGCGCACGCATGCATACATACATAGACACACTCACTCTTTTATCAAACTGACCCTAGTTTCTTTCTGGGCTGGACTGACAGCAGGTTGAATGTCCCTGGAATGCTTATGTTTGCCCTAGATGTATTTTTGAGGTATTTGTGAAAGGAGGTGAGCTCCACGTCCTTCTGCTCCGCCATCTTGATTCCGAGCCTCTCTATGACATTTCTGCTTATCTCCCAGTTTGGCTCTGTATTTGAAACTGGAACAGATATTGGAACTGCGTCCCCCCAAACTGCATCCAAGACCTGGGGCTCAGAGTCACACAGTGGACAATGGGGGTGGGAGGAAAGCTGTCTGCTACCATCTTCCTGTCCCCTGTGCACAGTCCAGGCTGAGCTGACTGCGGAAACTCCCAAGACTCTGCTTTACAGGCCCATTGTGATGATTTTTTTTTATGAAAAAGAACATAGATGAGTTTTATTAAGATTCCTCTGCCTCGGGCTTCCCTGGTGGCGCAGTGGTTGGGAGTCCGCCTGCTGATGCAGGGGACACGGGTTCGTGCCCCAGTCCGGGAAGATCCCACATGCCGTGGAGCAGCTGGGCCCGTGAGCCATGGCCGCTGAGCCTGCGCGTCCGGAGCCTGTGCTCTGCAACGGGAGAGGCCACAACAGTGAGAGGCCCGCGTACAGCAAAAAAAAAAAAATTCCTCTGTCTCTGGGTTGGTTCAGCAACAACTTAGCTTTAAATATGAACCTCATTCTCCTAACAGCTTCTTTTATCTTGTTGGCAAAGCCAAAATGAAGCATATGAGAAGAAAACAACCTGGCCTTGGAAAAAGACCACACTGTTTAAACCCAAGATTGGCTACTTGTGGATGAAATAAAGTAAAAGGGAGTTTTCTGAATTGTTCAGTTTATTTATTTATTTCTATTTATTTATTTATTTACTTATTTTTGGCTGTGTTGGGTCTTCGTTGCTGTGGGCAGGCTTTTCTCTAGTTGCGGTGAGCTGGGGCTACTCTTCGTTGCGGTGCGCAGGCTTCTCATTGCGGTGGCTTCTCTTGTTGTGGACCTCGGGCTCTAGGCGCCTGGGCTTCAGTAGTCGAGGCACGTGGGCTCAGTAGTTGTGGTACACGGGCTTAGTTGCTCCATGGCATGTGGGATCTTCCCGGACCAGGGCTTGAACCCATGTCCCCTGCCTTGGCAGGTGGATTCTTAACCACTGCACCACCAGGGAAGTCCCTAAATTGTTCAGTTTTATACATCTCACTTTATTAAATACATTCAACATGAAACCAACTTTTGTTGTTTTACTTGAATCACATCTCCACTTGGTATGGGTCTGTAGGAAGAAGGAATGGAATTGCTCTGTTAGGTTCCTGGATGCTGTTCTATTTCATCCACACTCCCGGTGATGCCATTAATCACAGTGTGGACATACCAGCTTTCTAGATTTAACTTGGGATATATGTGGTCACATACTACATAAGTTTGTGCCAGCAGAATGAAATGGGCCAAGGAGCACAGGACAAGCTACTCATCTACTCATCCAGCAAAGATTTACTGAGCCCCTTTTGTGTGCCAGGCACTGTGTGAGGTTCTGGGGTGGCGAGAACAAGATCCTGTCTATGAGGTCCTCACGGTACATATGTGTGGAAGAAATGGACATATTAACAAATAGGTATAATACAATGAGTAAAATGTCGTGAAAGAAATAACACACGGGGCTTCCCTGGTGGCACAGTGGTTAAGAATCCGCCTGCCAATGCAGGGGACGTGGGTTCGATCCCTGGTCCAGGAAGATCCCACATGCTGTGGGGCAACTAAGCCTGCAAGCCACAGCTGCTGAAGCCCACGCGCCTACAGCCCGTGTTCCACAACAGGAGAAGCCACCGCAATGAGAAGCCCGTGCACCGCAACGAAGAGAAGCCCCCTCTCGCCGCAACTACAGAAAACACGCGTGTAGCAATGAAGACCCAACGCAGCCAAAAAATACAAAATACAGAAAAAGAACATTTAATTAAAAAAAAAAGAAATAACACACGAGCACTATAAAAGCACAAAGGAGCTGTGGAATCTAACCTACTCTTCGGGGTGGGGGTGAACTCTCGAGGAAGAGCAGATGATGAGAGCCAGAACTTTATTTTATTTATTTTTGTACCTCCTCGTCCTAACTATGATACCATGCTTGTCGAAAGAATTGATCAAGGAGGTATTACGTCTCTGTAAATGCAGCGGCACCAGCACTGTAATATGAGTCAGGAGGTCTGCGTTCTGGACCAGGCTCTACGATTGCAGTCTGTGACTTGGTCCTGCCACTGCTTGTCAAGATGGAATTAGGGGAAGATCCTGGGCCAGCGCCAGACCTCCACTTCCCTGGTCAATTAAGTATACCGTCCCTTGTCCCCGTATATGTGTAACACATAAGAAATAAAACCATATAATGGTTTTATTTTATCTATAATGCATTCATAAAATAGTCGTCAGCTCTCTCTAACCCTGTCCTTTCCCAGTTTTCTGTGAATCTTTAAAAAAGTATTTTAAAGTTATTTGGGAGAGTATTTATAACTCCAGACTGTTTTTCACAAAAGTTAGGACAGGTTGACTAGCACTGAGGAGGCTGGAACCCGGAGAAAGAGACATAATATGAAAGGAGCCATTTGGCTTACTTTGGCCAGTGCTAACCAACAGTTTAAAGCCACCCTAGTGAATTCCCTGGTGGTCCCGTGGTTGGGACTCTGAGGTCTCACTGCCGAGGGCCCAGGTTCAAACCCTGGTCGGGGAACTAAGATCCAGCAGTGGCATGGCCAAAAAAAAAAAATAAATAAATAAAATAAAAATTTAAAAAATAATAAAAGAAATAAAACCACCCTATACTTAGAACAATGGGATGACAGGCAGGGCCCAGGGACTGTATCGTGTTCTCTACAAAGAATGCTGTTTGTTTCTCTGCTTGAGTCCAGCAGAGAGGAAGACTGGTGGCTGAAGTGTCCTGACCTGATTGGAACAGGAGGCCTCGCATCCCTGCTGATCAACTTGCCTCTTCCTTCCCCTTTCCTTAAGCTGAAGGGAGGAAATAAAACCGAAATGTTCTGTTCTACCCAGACAACTCAGTGTTAAGTCTGAAAGGCCTAACCCTTCTCACAGAGTTCATTGCTCTTTGCCTCTAGAACACTCAGTGCTCGCTTACCTCAGTTTTCTCTTCTGCAAAATGAGTATGGTAATTCCTGTCCTACTTACTATTCAATGTCCTTCACTTTTATCGTATGTTTCATGATTTGTAACTTGGAGTTGATTAATATCTGTCTTCCTAACTTGACAGAGATATTCAGGAAGACAAGAACTGTGTTTGTTTTCCTCTCCATTTAATTCCCAGCATCTAGTACAGTGCTACCGGCCAGTCACTCAATAAATAAATGAATGAATGGTATTGTCAGGATCAAGTAAGATGAAGTATTTAAAATACTTTCGAAAAATTGTACAGGTGAAATGTGTGTAAAGCATTGTTTTTAGTTAACTAGATTGTAAAGTCCTTAAGTTTAGGAACCAAATCTTATACTCTTTATTTCCCATTCAACCTAGCCGAGTACTCTCCGCATAGTTGGTGCTCTGTAAATAATTACGCTCATCACTAGAGTATTTAAAAGAAAGTTATAATAGTTGCAATAAACAATCCAAAAGTGAATTTAAGAAAAACAGTTCCATTTATAATAGCATTAAAGTAATAAAATACTTAGGAATCAATTTAAGAAAAAAGTAAAAAACTTATACTCTGAAAACTACAAAACACTGTTAAAACCTAATTAAATTAAAGAAAACCTAAATAAATGTAAAAACATCCCATGTTCATGGCAATACTTCCCAAATTGATCTACAGATTCAACACAATACTTATATCAGAATCCCATTTGGCTTCTTTTTAGAAACTGACAAGCTAATCCCAGAATTCATATAGAAACTAAAGGGACCCAAAATAGCCAAAACAACCTTGAACAAGAAGAACAAGGTTGGAAGACTCACATTTACTGATTTTTAAACTTACTGCAATGGTACAGTAATCAAGAGAGTATGGTACTGGCATAAAGATAAACATATAGATCAATGGAATAGAATGAGAGTCCATGAATAAACTCTCACATTTACAGTCAATTGATTTTCAACATGAGAGACTAGAAAATTCAGTGGAGGAAGAGTGCTCTTTTCAAGTGGTGCTGGGACAACTGGACAGCCACGTGCAAAAAAATTAAATTGGACCCCTACTTCACACTATATACAAAAATTAACTCAAAATGGATCTTAAATGTAAGACTTAAATGTAAGAGCTAAAAATATGAAACTCTTAGAAAAAATCATAGGTGTAAATCTTCATGACTTTGGATTAAGTAATGGTTTCTTAGATAAAGACACCATAAGAAAAATAGATACATGGACTTCATCAAAATTAAAAACTTCTTGCTTCAAAGGACACCATCAAGAAAGTGAAAAGGTAATCCACAGAATAGGAGAAAATATTTGCTAATCATATATCTGATAAGAGACTTGTATCTAGAATATATAAAGAACCCTTATAACTCAATAATAAGGAAACAAGTAGCCCATATGGGCAAAGGATCTGAATAGACATTTCTCCAAAGAAGAAATACATGCCAATAAGCACATGAAAATATGTTCAGTACTGTTAGCTATCAAAGAAATGCAAATCAAAACCACTAGGACCGCTATAATAACAATAAAAACAAGAGAATAATAACTGTTGGTGAAGATTGGAAAAATTTTAACCCTCATACATTGCTGGTAGGAATATAAAATGATACATCTGCTTAGGAAACAGTCTGGTAGTTTCTCAAAATATTAAACCTAGAATTACCCTATGACCCAGTAGCTCCACTCCTTAAGTATATACCCAAGAGAAATTAAAACATATGTTCATGTAAAATGTGTATATGAATGTTCATAGCAGTGTTACTCATAATAGCTGAAAATTGGAAACAACCCAAATGTCCATCAACTGGATAAATAAAATGTGGAATATTCACAAAATGGAATTATTCAGCAATAAAAAAGGAACGAAGTGCTGATACATGCCACGATACGGATGAATCTTGAAAATATTATGCTAACAGAAAGCAGCCAATCACAAAAGACCACATATCACATGATTCCATTTATATGAAGTGTTCAAAGTAGGTAAATCCATGAAGTGAGAGAGTAGATCGGTGATTTCCTAGAGCTAGGAGTGTTGGGGTGGAGCCCACAGATACAGGATTTCCTTTTGGGGTGATGAAAATATCCTGAAATTGATTGTGATGATGGTTGCACAACCTGGTGAATATATTAAAAACATTGAATGGTACACTTTAAATAGGTGAATCATATAGTATGTGAATTATACCTCAATAAAACTTTTATTGAAAAAAGAAAATTATAATACAGTGCCTGCCCTTAGGGAGCCTACAAGTTAATTGAATTTTCTTTTTTTTTTTTTTTTGGTTCTCCATCTTAAAAATCCTGGCTACTCCATTTTGAAAGTTTATTTGTTTATTTATTTTCTATTGGCTACTGTAACTTAGTGCTTTGGAGTTTAGGGTAAAGTTGCAGGAAAGACATTAGAGAAAAAAGGGCAGAGAACAAGGGCAAAAGGGAACCCAAGGAGCTAAGTCTTTGGGAAGAGGCCTGTTCACTCTCCTAGCCAGTCTAATAGGTAAGAACTTTGTCTTCAAGATTCCAAACATGAATATCTTCTTTTTTTTTTAATATATATCATCTAACATTTTAAATAACTGACTTAAAAATGATTTTAGAACAGCACCCATAGGAACGTAAACGTGGGCATTATAATTAATCTACAGCTGGACCAAGAAATAAACAACTGTACAGAGAACTTATTGTGCAAATAAGTACATTCTATTAAGAGGCCAGACAGATAGTAACATGTGGGTTTAACTACAAACAAGAATATTTTTGATCGGGAGTTCCAGTTTTGGTGGTGGTGTTTGGAACTGAGTTGTCTCAGCCACCTGCTTTGGGTGCAAAGGCAGATATAAAAGTATCCGCCTCCTATCCTTCTCTAGTCTCTCACATCTGTCTGAAGATCTGGATAATTGGTGGGTGTGGAAAGAAAGCCATGGAGAACTTGTATCCATCTGGAGAGTGGCAAGGTGAGAAAGAGCTGGGTAATGACTCAAGGAGATTGGAGTCTAGGAACAAAAGACTCGGAAAACCTCCCTAAGCATATAATGGGAAGGATCTTGGACATCTTGATGACTAAATTGACTCCTACTATGCTGTAGTTTTGATTCTGTATGCTGTAGTCTTGGATTCCTTCCTTTTTCCAGAATCCCAATTTCAACGACGTGAATACCTTCACACCCATTTGTTCTAAACAAGAGCCTTTGAACAGAGCCGTCTTGACAGAGAGGAGGGGTTTGGGTAGGTGTGGGAAGCAGAGGGATCTGGCAGGGGGAAAAAAGGAGTTAGTGCTGGTCTTTAGGAAACAGTCTGATGAGGAAAATGATACTCAGCTCTTGGATTTAAGAAATAAAGAATCAACAAATAGGAAGACCTTTGTTATTTGGAAAAAAAAAAAAAAGCCTTCTGGATGAGAAAATGTTGAGCAAGATTTTAAAGGAAGTTCAGAGTGTGGATTGAGGAAGCATTCCCTCCCTTGATGCTGGGCCCCAACCATAGGAATAGCTCCCCTCAGAGCTGGTTAACTGTGGCCCTTCACCTGCATATTCTGAGTGACTGGCTGAAGTCTAGTTAAGGGCCGACTGAGTGGGGGCAAGGTAGTGGGTCTTTTGAAGTAGTTTTGGTTTGAGTCTTGGCTGGGGAATTCAGTGCATTTACTTTTAAGGGAAGCGGAGAAGGAGAGTTGGGAGCCCTTGCTGTGGTGTAGGTTCCCTACACCAAAACAGACATGTGTTCTGCTCTCTGACCAGCCCTATTCTCTGCTCTTCTTATCCTAACTTGCCTAATTGATACCTTGGCTGATGGTGTCATTACAATGCTTGAATAATAGCCTGACCAGATGATTTCAAAATGGGAAAGGTGATTAATATGTTGGAAATCCAGCTGGGGCGAGCAGGGAAGGGGATGTCCTGAGAAATAAAAAATGGGAGAGGGGTCCTTTTGTGTCCCCCATCGCCCACCCTTAGTTCTTTGACCTAAGGGAAGAACTTGGGAATAGAGTCTGATTTCCAGCTCCTTTTCGGTTTGCTGATCCCTCTCCATTTCTCTTCCCTACCTCCCCCAACAGCACACGTTCTGACACCTACAAGCTCATTACATGATGATGACCCATATTTTTATCCTTTTTATGAGCATCAAACACACATCGTCCTGCAAGCACTTGTGTTTTGTTTCCCTATTGACGTGTGAGTGCCTTTGATGGTAATTTATTGTCGGGTTGAGCAGCCAGGTCTTAACTGTACCCTAAAATTGCTTACCATTTTGATGCCTCCAAACCATCCCAAAATGTACCTTTTTCCTACATAAGGGTGTGGGACAACTCCCTTTTAACTGTCTTCTGTGGTAGAATATGGAGCTTAGAGAGAACATGAGGGAGGGATTCCCCTGCTGGGTTTCAGGGATGCCTTGGTCCCCAACTTCTAATTGCAGTTGGGCTGTATGAAAGTTTTGCTCCACTCAGCAAAATTTTTCTTCATGGCTTAGGTCAACATGGCTTCACTGGTTGTGCAGAATGGTCAAAGAGCAGTTTCTACTCTGATAGTCGACTCTTCAGGAAATTTCCATTGTGGCTACTTGCATCTGTGAATTCAGATGGGCTTAGAAGTGAGAATGTTGCACCCTAACCTAGGGAGTCTGGGCTGTGAGAGGCAGTTGACCCAAAGCAATGCCCTCCTTCTGAAGTCATTCTGTAATAACCCGTAACTCCCACATCTGACCACTCGTTCACCTGGTTTAGGTAAAATTCAGCATCCCCTAAGGGGTGACCAGGGGGAACAGAGGATGAGTAGTGAAGTCCTAAGAATGTAAGTTTAGCCCAAGCAGAACTTTGTTCTTAAGTATAATTGAATTTGGGCCCAACAGTCTTCTTTGCCCCAGCCTAACTTTGTCCCTCAGTGTAATACAAAGCATCAAACTCTAGGGCACTCAGATTCATTACAGGAGGATGAGTCAATGTTGAGAACAACTAAGAATGTAACCCGTGTCTTGTGAAAGTATAAGGGGAAAATGGAGACTGAAATTCCTACCTCTCTTTCTGGAAAGGCCAGCATAACATCCAATGTTGACTTAGGTACTGTGCTAGAAACTGGTGTCTACCTATGGACTGAGTCCTGGTCGGCTCTTGTTACAGACTGTCCATTCCAGCTGAGTTCATTTGTTCTCTCTCTCCCACACATGACACTCACCACATGTGGTTGCTGGTACTTGCCTCCATTGATTTTTACAGGCCAGTTCCCTCCTTCTTCAACCTTAGGTACTGTTTCTCTGTCCTCCGTGTTCAACCCTGTCCCTTTCTTTTTTGCATACCTGGTCCTAAAAGTCTCTTCCACCATAAAGCTGCCTTATTGGCCTTACCTGACCCCTAGGACTCCATTGTTTTACAGTTCCTCAACATTTTATTATTTGTACGTATCTCTCTGTTCTGTTGCCTGCCTACGTCCATGAAAGGACTTTCCGTGGCCATCTGAATGAGCCTCCTGACTGAAAGCAAAACTGTTACCACCAGCTTCTTAGGTGGATAAAAATCTCTCTTCTGTTAAAGGCCTTCCAAAGAGGGAGAATTTACACGCTTCCTTGGCCTCCAATTTTTATGTCCAGTGGAGTTGTATAGATGCAGATGAATTTGATAAAGACAGTGGCTTCCATGGTGGAATCCATGTGAAATGTCATTTTCCATATGATAACGTGCAGATTGTATTTTCTCAAACTTCAAAAATTGAATCATTTATCTGGAAATTTCAAAGAAATATGGGGCATCTATCATGATTACCTGGTTCTCCATTACATACAGAATAAAATCCAAATTCCATTGCTTGGTCTTCAGAGCCCTCCATAGTGACACTACATTTATCTCTATATCCCTTCACATAACCTAGACTACAACCTCTTGGTCTACTTTAGGTTCTAGAACTCATTCTATGCTCTTCTGCTTCCAGACTTTTGTACATACTATTCTTTCTGTCTGGAATGCCATTCCTTTCCTCATCAACCTATCAAGGTCCTATCCTTCATTTAAGCCCAACTTAAAAATCTTCTCCTCCAGGAATACTTCCTAGATCTCTCTAGTGACAATTATTTCTGTCTCTCCTCCAACTAAGGTGTCACATTATTTGAGCCTCTGTGATAGCACTGTTTTGTACTGGAATAATATATCTATATAAACTTAGCATAAGGCTTTGGAGAGTAGGTGCTCAAGAAATATCAATTATCTGGAAAACATGGCTTGTTTTTACGTTATTTTGCTCTTACAGTTCTTCTCTAACCATGTCACCATTTTATACTGGCCAAATCGGTCTTTGCGTATTCTCCACCTCTGTCTATTGTAAGAACAGATCATCTAAAATAATCTAGTGTGGGTAGAACTGACAGGTTTAAGAAGACCCTGAAAGCAGAATCATCCTTGGAAAGTTTCTGGACTGGTTTGAGATTAGCTTTCCTGAATGACAAAGGGCATTTGAAGGAATGTCCATGATGAGCCACTTAGGGAGAAACCAGGATCAAGGGAGAGGCACCTGAAGATTAGAAGAAACTGATTTCTGGGAAAGGGATCAGTTTAAGGATTTTGTATGTCAGCAAAAAAGGCAATGTACTTGCTTAGAGGTATTCATTTCACTCTTGGCACCAAGCTTGATTTTTTATGCTACAATAATGTCGCTGACAGCACTTTTCCTGTCCAGTGCCCGAGGAAGGGCTGACAGCTCTGCTCCCATGTGCTTCTCGGTAGGAGGAGAAGAATGCGATGTTTTTTGACTGCTCCACATGCTTAAGACAATACAAATCTAAGCCTCCCAGGTCTCTTACCAATTCCTCCCATCAACTATTCACTCGCCCATCATCTCAGGTCTCTTGACTTCCAACAAGGCCTTTGCATTCTAAGATAAACTCTTAGATTGTTTCCCTTGTTACCCTCTCTTATTTCTGATGGTCCACATGGGTAATTTCTTCAGTCCTAGTCCTCTGTGCTCAATTCTGTAGCTTCTTTCTTGCCAAACTCTGGTTTATTATCTATCTCCTTTTCCTCCTCTAGCAAGTCTTCTCTGACCAACTTCTGGAAATATCCTTAACCTTTCCTCATCCTCCCCAGCATGGGTGGCTAGATCTCAGCCCAGATCTTTTAGTAATGTTCCTGTTTCTCTGTGTCTTGTTTTCCATCATCCAGGGAACTTCCCCATAAGGACATTATTTTTCTTTTTAACTCTGTATGCATCCATGTGGCCTCCAGTTTCTCCAGTCAGAGAAGTCATTGACTGGCTTTCTTTTGCTTGGAAAGTCAACCAACATTAACAGATGACAATAAAGAGAGATTTAGAAGCTGTTGACTTTCCTGATCCCGTTCTTCCACCCCTAATCCTTCCTTTCCACTGTTCCTTCCGTCCCCAAATGCTGGCTGAGCATCTGCTATGTACTAGGCACTGCTCTAAGTTGCTATGCTTCTCCCTGTATACAGCTTATACTCAAAGCTCTTTCTGAGTGGTAGTTTAGATATTGGTTTGCTATGGGAAATTACTTAATCAAATGTTCCCAGACAATGTCAAAAGTATGGAAGTCTCTGATTGAGTACAGAGTTAGGATTTCTCTTCTTTGTTAGCCACTCTCCCCATTCTTGGTATTTCTATTGATCATTGGTCCATCTCTCAGAACTTGATATAGAAAAGTTGTTTTGCGTCTCATCCTGTGATGAGCAGTTAGTCCATCTCAACCATAATTTTAGCATTTACTGAAGAACTCAAAGGATGGGAGTGGGGATACTAGATACTCCCCTCAAAAATAGAAGCCATGGTTCTTGCCTTCACAGAACTTAAACTTTAACAAACAAGACAGAAAGCATCATTTCTCCCACTGTCATATGTAAACACATACATGTGCTGGGTTACGCAATTAAATATTGTTGAAAAACTAAATGGTTAGGTGAAATGGAGCAAAGAAGTCATCTCAGTTAGTTGGAGTTAACAAAGAAAGTCTCTTTGGAGGAAAGGGTTTTAAGCAGCTGGGTTTTGATGGGAGACTGGGAAGTAGAGGCCGTGAAGACAACATTCTAGGGGATAGGAGACGATATTCAATCACAGGCTTAGATGTAGGAGTGAGTAGCGGGGTGGGAGTTGGTGAATGGGTTATCTTGGCTGAAGCGCTAGGTCTAAGTAGGAAAAATAAAAAGAAATAGGTTCAATGAGAGATTAGGGGAGAATTGGTGGAGGACCTAGATGGCCAGACTAGGTTGATGTGTCTTCCTAGCTGGAGGCAGGGGAATAAATAAAATAACTCAAGAAGGACTAAAATGTTCATTCTTCTCCCTAGATCTTGAGAGAAAAGGATTAAGGCTTTTGGAACTCTGACTACTACCTGACTTAAGGGCTCTTCTAACGTGAGGGAAGGAACAAAGACCAATTATAATATAAGCCAAAGGGTCTGGTTTTTTTTTTCAAAATATTGCTTAAATTTCAGCTGTAATTATTTATTCACAGGAACTCTGCCCTTCACTTTGCTTGGAATCATAGATTGACCCTACAGAAATTAACTTAGCCAGTCAAATACTTCTGGCATCCTTCAGTCTACCCATTGTTTCCTGTATAACAAGGTTTCAGGGTAAAGCAAAGAAACTTTCACACATGGTATCTGTCCATTGACCTTTACCTTTCTGGATTCACCCTCCTTGAGGGGAGGAAATATTCACAGAGAAACTGCCTTTGAATTTTGCCAGCCTGTTAAAGGGAGGTCTTTTAAATCTGGGTTATATTAACTACCACAGGGGAGGAGAGTCCCAGCTCTAGCTTCCAGGCCTTTTATGATATTTTCACCTTGGACTGCTGCTGGAATTTCCTCTGAAGCAGAAGGAGGGGGTGGTCACTTTCCATATAATGCTTAAACATGAATGAGAGGGAAAAGATGCTATAATGTGTCTACCTCTTCCCTTTGGTATATTTAGGTTTAAAAGACAAAATACCAAGAAAGGAATTAAATTTTGTAGAGAAAGAAAGAATAGACTTACCAAAGAAAGAAGAACTTCCCAACAGAGTGGATTATTGAAGATGATTATTGAGATGATTGAAGGAAATTGTGTAGTTCCTTTATCTGAGGAGCTAGAAGAACTGGATCAGTTACCAACTGTCTGCATGATTTTGGAGGCAATGCAACGAATGTGGAGACTCCAAAGTTCTGTCTTCAGGCCTAAGATTCAGTGATTTCAGAACAGGACATAGAGAGAGGAAGGCAGAGTGACCCGAAACTGTCTTTTCACACCTCTCTTCCCCATGGCTCCATGCCCTTCTGCTTCCTCAAAAACATATTTTTTTGCCTTTCTAGTTCAGAGATAGAAGACTTTGAGGAAGTGAAAATGAAGTTTATTCAACCTAGATGTGCACATGGAATTTTGTGACCAATTCTGTTATGATTCTTATATCCGGATGAATAGCCAAGGTGAAATTTCATACTGACATTGGGTCAACTCTTTATTCCTGATTTGTGGATTATCTACTTGGTGGATTTTTGCAGAGTCCGTACTTCCACTGCCTTGGGTCTAGCAGAAACGATGTGTCAGAAAAAGCGTCAGGGATAGACACAGATGGTGTGTTTGCATGTGTGTGTGTATGAGTGACTTTGTGTAGGTAAAGTGATGTACCACTTTTTTTGGTAACACTAATTACATTTTGAGCTTGTATATTTATTTTGGAATCTGTTTAATGGTGGCCTCTACCACTAGATAGTAAGCTACATGCAAGGCTTATGTTTATTTTGTGCACCATTTTACACTCAACATTTAGTGTAGGACATAGCACAGAGTAGCCGGTCAACAAATGAAAGAATTATATGCATCTCTGCTCTCATCCACTGACCTGGATAATGAGAAGTGCCTACTTTCCAGGGGCTGGGAGGATTCTATACTATGGCAAGTGGAGGAATCAGAGATAAGCCACAGAAACTGTGATCAGTTCTCCCCAGGTGAGGCTAGCAGCTCTAGGTCAGATCCCTCGTTCACATCCCCTGCCTATCACTGGCTGCATCTTATAATACCTAGGGCACAGGCCAGGGAGTGATCCAGGGCTGGGGCTGGGAGGAGGTGAGTCCTGGATATCAGAATAGACATCTTATTCCAGCTGCAGTGGTTCCAGATGTGGCAGGATTCCAAGCCCACTGACCTGCAGGGCACTGTGGGGGGTTGGTGGCATGAGTCAGAGAGGAATGCAGGGCTGGTTGTTTGGGAGTTTCACTCTGTGAAGAGAAGCCGGTTCCCCCATTCCTGTCAGCTCTCTAATGGCATCTCGGGAGCAGAGCTTAGAAACATTCAGTTGAAGAAGACAGACTGAGCACCCACGCTCTTCTGAATCCCCTAGGATGTTGGCAGGAGAAGAATTTAAATGGATTTTAATGGGCAGAGGACAATCCTTAGACCAGCAAAGTATCATAGTGTGTCTCAAGTGAAAGGAAGATTGAGAGATCATCTTATCCATACTTCTGCCTTCATTCCAGGTAAATAAAAATCCCTCCCCTTGAAGATTTTTCTGACCTATAAGATGGAGGCCATGCCAGGGCAGTAGAAGTTCGGTGTATATTCTCCAAGCTCCCATTTCCTCATTCCCCTGGTGGGACTGAGTGGACACACCAGAGAGATCTTTACTTCTACTTGCCTCAATGCTCTGCTTCTTCACATAGCACGTGGGACGTGGCTGCAGGTGTGGAGAGGCCCTCATTCTTGGTTCTTACTGGAGAGGGGACCTACAAGTCTTGTAAATGTGATGACATCGGCAATGACAGACTCTTCAGCTGCCTGCTAGTCTGTAATTGAAGCCAGGAATTCAGCACACACTAAGACACACCCAGCCTTCACTGTGGGTTCCCAGGAGTGGGTTCCTGCACAGCCACCAGGCTGGGAGGACCCTCACTTAACCAACCCTCTCTGACAAACTCCAGGGCCTCAGAGCTGAATCCTAAATTCCCAAACCAAGCAATAATTTCATCCCTCTTTCTGTTTCCGTTCCCAGTTGTGCCTAAACTGTTCTTGCAAGTTATTCCCAGTTGCTAAATCCCCAGTAGGTGAGATCTAAGCTCCATGGTAGTATCATGGGATGTTCTTTCATTTTGATTTAGTTGAAATCTTTTTTGTTATAATCAGAGCCTAAAATTGATCAAACCAGAAAGCTTCTCCACTGCTTTGAAGCTCCAGGCAAATAGGTTGGGGATTTTTCCTGCTGTTCTCCACCTCTCTCCATAATGAGACGCTTTGTTTCCGTGAGTGAATCGGCCCTGATCCAGACTTTCAGACTCTGTGACAAGACATTTCAACCCTCCCTCTGCCTCCAGGCAGGACTGAATTTAACTCATCCCAGGCTGAAGGCTGTCTCCTGTAGACCTTGTTTCAAGATTTCCTGAATCTTTGGCATCTTTTGGTTGAACATGCACAGCTCTTTGCCCCTGTTGTCGAGTCTTAATTTCCTTTGGTGATTCCAACACAGTACTTCTCATTGTGAAAAGGGAGATCCAGGTAGGGTGTTCCCTGGCAGTCTAGTGGTTAGGACTCTGAGCTTCCACTGCCGGGGGCCTGAATTCGATCCCTGGTGGGGGAACTAAGATCCCGTAAGCCATGAGACATGGACACACACACACGCACGCGCGCGTGCACACACAAAAGAGAGAGATCCATGTCTCATAACTTTCCAGCTAAAAGTGCTCAGTTCTTTTATAAAGCTTCTCAAATGTTAGTTTGGTCTCATGTCTATCTTCCTTATACCAGAAGAGGAAAGTTAGTGTTGTTTGAAATTTGCCTTATTATCTGAGCAGTGTTGATCTGAGCTAGTTGTCCATCTTTTTGTCACTATTGTTACCGTGCCTCCACTCCAACGACCTTTCTTTGGACTGAGACTTCAAATGGAGTTTTCTCTACCTGGGATGCCTTTCCCTCTCTCATCAGTCCTGACCTACTGTTACCTCCAAGCCCTGTTCCGTTTTCTCTCTCTCTCCCTCTCCACTGCCTTTCCTAACTCTGCATTTCCTTTGCGTTCCCAATCCTTCCCAGCCCCCTAGCAGCAATGTAAAGGACTTCGTTCAGCTGGCCTCAAGACCTGCCTTCACCTCACTGTCTGCAAATACGGATCCCAGATGAGAAGAGCCCTGAGGAGCATACAGGGATCAGCATTAGAGTATAGAGGGCTGCATAATAGCACGGAAGTCAAGAACCCCAGAGTTCTGGTGTGGGTCTTAACCTTGGGCAACTCATAACCTCTCTGGACTTTCAGTTAATTATTCGGACAAGGAAGTGTTATATCAGGCCATCTCTAAGAATGCTTTAAACTTGAAATATTATGAATTTGTGTTTTCCTTTCTTTCTTGGTCTCCTCCAAAATTATGGACAGAACTCTATAAGCAGGGAAACCACAGAATAGAAGAATGAATTAAAAGACATAATTGGAACTCACAGAGGAAGAACCATGTGAAGACCAGGGAGGAGATGACCACCTACAAGCCAAGGAGAGAGGCCTCACAAGAAGCCAAACCTGCCAACACCTTGACCTTGGACTTCCAGCCTCCAGAACTAAGAAACAAATTTCTGTTTAAGAAAAAAAAAAAAGACCTAACTAGTAGCGGCGGGGGGAAAGCCATTTTAATGTGTAGGTAGTGCTGGTGGTAATGATTGAAAATTTGTAGCAGGGATGAGAGAGGGCAGTGTGCCTTCTTATCCTCTTGCAATCTTACAAAAATTGCTGTGATCTGTTTTAGAGGGTAGGGAAGTGGCTATGGCCTAAGCCTTACATCCTTTGCACAGTGACCCTGTATCCCAGAAATATGTTTATTCTACTGTGGGAAGGTGGGTCCACCCTCTCTAGAGTCATTAAAAAAGACACTACATTAAGTTCTTACTCATTTCTTCCTTAGAAACTCCCAAGTCCTATGTGAGTAAAAAAGAAGATTATTTCCATCTGGAACTAAAAAAAAAAAAAATCTTCATTTTCTAAATGGAACTCAAGCTTCTTCTATGATATATTGGTTGTTATGCTTCATAACAATCCCTGTAAAATAAAAGGCCATAAAACCCAGTAATTTATAAGGTTATGTGGCTGTGTGTGTGTGTGTGTGTGTGTGTGTGTGTGTGTGTAATTTATGTGATTACCACTGTGGACTAGAAGAGACTTAGAAAATGTCATGCTGACCACATCACTTACCCTAAGCAGGGACAGATCCACATTAGTTTAAACAACTGGAGCACTTAGATTTTTTTTTAAAGGATTTTTTTTAAAGGGGATCCCTGAAGAGCTAAAGGAGGGGGGGAGATGAATATTTATTAAATACTTATTCTATGCTGGGTATTGTAAAAGACTATATACCATATTTGCCTAAATATAAGGTGAAGTTTTATCTTCTCAAAATAAATTCTCAGAAAAGAATTTGGTTTATATTTGAATCCTTGCAAAGTGTCATATTGTAGAATATGTTTTCAATTACTTGATTTTGAAAAATAAGGTTCTTTTTTTGGGAAGACACATTAGCTGACAAAACAACAAACACCCCCAAAACAAAAAACAGAATCGATGCTTGTTTGAATTGCTTATAGAGGCTATTTGATGGAATTTGTTAAAACAAAACAAAAACCACTTCAATTTCTGGGAACGTGACAGTCTAGGTTATTTGAATCAACTTTCCTGCTGAAAACAACTAAAAATGCTGGATAAAATATTGAAAACATCTTAAAAGCATCAAAGAGGTGACAAGAGGGCTTCCCTGGTGGCGCAGTGGTTGCGAGTCCGCCTGCCGATGCAGGGGACACAGGTTCGTGCCCCGGTCCGGGAAGATCCCACGTGCCGCAGAGCGGCTAGGTCCGTGAGCCATGGCCGCTGAGCCTGCGCGTCCGGAGCCTGTGCTCCGCAACGGGAGAGGCCACAACAGTGAGAGGCCCACGTACTGAAAAAAAAAAAAAAAAAAAGAGCTGAGACGATAGTAAGAAAATATCAGGCCAAATCTAATGGAAAATGAAAATTCAAAGCAGTGTAAGTGGACAACAGAGGGCAGTTTTGACCAGAAGGTATTTGCTGATCAAGGCAAACTTGAACTCTGGTTTTGATGGCTGGTCTCAGAAGTTAAAACTCAGGGTTGGCTAATGTGGGGAGTCTAACAGGAGACCCTCCCTTTTCACATTACAGTGAAGAATCAAAGGGTTACACCCTCAAGGTAAGGGTGAAACAGAAGTAAACCTAATTTTTCTTCTCACTCCTGAAGGACTGCAAGAAAGGGTCCCTGGTGCTGAGCAGAGCAGAGGGGAAAATTCCCTGCCAGCCTGATTTGTAGCCAAATTGACATTACTCTGGTAACCAAGGAAAACCTCAAACCTTGAATTTAGTTTAAAATGATGCCAGGCAAGTATTTCCCTAGGCACCTGGCAAAGGTAAATGTAAATCCTCCCTCAGTGAAGGCACCTTAATCCTAACCTTCAAAAATGCCCACAAGTAATTCTTCAAAGGCAATGAATAAGCAAACATACAGGGAGGGAAGCCACCTTGAATGAGAATCAGCAAAAACAATAGACAGAAACAGATTCATGACAAATTCAGACATTGAAACTCTCAGTAATATATTATAAAACCAGCTTGAAAATAGTTACAGGGAAAATATGAAAAGTGATCTCGTGGATCTGAAACAGAGCCAAGTAGAATGAATCTAACAGCAGATTGGATCCAGTGAAGAGAGAATTGGCACACTAGAAGATAAGTCAGGGAGTTCCCTGGAGGTCCAGTGGTTAAGACTTTGCCTTCCAATGCAGGGGGTGCAGGTTTGATCCCTGGTCGGGGAGCTAAGATCCCACATGCCTTGCGGCCAAAAAAACAAAACATAAAACAGAAACGATATTGTAACAAATTCAATAAAGACTTAAAAAACATGGTCCCCATCAAAAGAAAAATCTTTATTTAAAAAAAAGAAGATAAGTCAGAAGAAATCTAGAATACAGCACAGAGACACAAAAATATGAAAATATGGAAGAGGGTTGAGAGATGTGGAAGATAGAGTGAGAAGACCTATCATATGTTAATTAAAGTTCCAAAACAAAAGGAGAGAAAGGACAGGGCAGAGGCAATATTTGAAAAGTTAATTACAGAATTTTCTAAAACTGATTAGTCACTAAGAAGCCCAATGAGTTCTAAGCAAGTTAAATAAAGAAATCCACACTTAACAAGTGTCAGTGAAACTGCAGAACATGAAAAATGAAGAGAAAAAAAATAAGCCAAGTAAGAGGCCTGCTTCTGGCCACAAAGAACTAGCTGGCTTGGAACTTAATCTCCCACTGTAAACAACTAGAAAATACATATGAAAAGCTATTTTCAAATACTGAGACAAGAAGCAATGAAGGACTGTGATCCCTGAGAGAGGGAAACAAACAAGGTGAACCCTATGATCACCCTGGATTCCAGTCTGGAGGCAAGTTTGAAACAGCAGCAACAGAGAGAGTGGACATCTAGCAGAGTGTGGTGGTCATGCTAAGTTGAGATAGAAATTGGAGTTCAGGGAAGCTGAGGCAGCTAGAACTGGTGGGTCGGAATACTTTAGAGGAGGGAGCCATGCAGAGAAAGAGCTCCAGGAGTCTGCCTACAATCTCCTAGAATTTTTGGATGAATACTAATTTGTGCCTGGGTGGGGTAAAACTCCATGATGCTGAACAAAGAACAATAGCAGATAAGTGTAAGTTGAACAATTCTAGAGTTTACACAGGGCTGGGAAACATTCAGATTCTGTCCACCCAGAGTAGAGACATCACTGAACACCTGGAGTAATCAGTAGAAACTCCAGAAGGATGATGCCTTAGTATTAAGGCTAAACTAGCCCAGACTCATCCCTAACAGTCCATGTATGTTCTCACAAAGACACAAATGTTCGCAGCAGCTTTATTCATAATAGCTAGAAACTGGGAACAACTCAAATGTCCATCACCTGGTGAATGGATAACGAGTTGTGCTAGGTACAGGACGCGATACTTCTCAGCAACAAGAAGGAATGAACTATCAATACATGCAACTTCAGAATACTGGAGAGCATACTTTCATATATGAGTTTCCTCACATTATTCTACTAGAGTTGTTATGTTTTTCTTATTTATTTGCAGGCGTCTCCTGCACAGTCTATATAGACGCTACTCAGAGCGTGGTTCATGATCAGCAGTATTGGCATTACCTGGAGCTTATAAGAAATGCAGAATGTCAGTCCTGCACCAAACCTACTGAATCGGACCCACATTTTAACAAGATCCCCAGGTGTTTATTCTTTTATGTTTCAAAATGTGCCTCCCTTGACCCATTATTTTAGGATTTGGTAAATATTATATTCACCTACAATCATATCCTTCTTGACTTAAAAATTTTCATCATATCCTACTCTCCAAATTTTATCTTTGCATATAAAGATCACTATTGTCATAAGTTGGCCCTCATCTCTTCCCTGGGCCATCCCTGACTTCATTTTGTCTTAGGGAGGAGAATCTAGGAGTGGGTTCTTATCCTATGTGTGGCTATGCCATTGTCTTGTACAAAACCACATCTGAACACTGCCATGTAAGCATTCTAGTATTCTTGTGCTCCCAGTGCCGAAGAGCAGAGCCCTGCCCTCTGATGACAGAGATATAAAAGTACAAATGAACTTATCTACAAAACAGAAATAGACTCACAGACATAGAAAACAAACTTATGGTTACCAAAGGGGATAGAGGGGGGAGGGATAAATTAGGAGTTTGAGATTAAAATATACACACTACTATATATAAAACAGATAACCAACAAGGATCTTCTGTATAGCACAGGGAACTATACTAAGTATCTTGTGATAGCCTATAATGGGAAAGAATCTAAAAAAGAATGTATATATGTATAACTGAATCACTTTGCTGTACACCTGAAACTAACACAATATTGTAAATCAACTACATTTCAATACAAATTTTAAAAAATAAAGAAGGGAAAGACTAGACATATGAAAGCAGGAAGGAGGGTTAGGTGTCTGTTGAGATAATTCAGACATAACCAGTTTGGTTCTAGACCAGGTTTAGGACTATACAAATGATAAAGGAGGCATGCCAGATTCAGCCTCTGGCTCGGGTGTCTGTTGTTGCTGGGAGGTGGAGGAGCTCAGTTATAGCTGAACAAGGGCCCTCATGTAACTTGTGGGCACGAAGAGATTGGCCTCACCTTACACCTATGCTGTGCATCTTTTGTTCCCCACCCTGGGGCTTCCCTGTTGCTATTGATGCTTAAGAAGATTGTGCACAGCATACACACACACACACACACACACACACACACATACATATATAAACATGTATACACACATACCTAAGGTAGTTAACACCTCAAGGGACAAACATTGAATAATGGAAGTTAGCAGTTAATGTTTTCCTTCTTTCTCCTAGAGAGACTGGGGATAGAGTTGCTTCACTTGGCCCATTTGAAGGCGTCCTCCCATGTGAAGCAACAACTTTTCTAGAAGCCATGGCGAGCTATGTAACACAAGCCTCTTGATTTGCCCCTTTTTCCTGCTTTGCTTTCCTCATCCTTCACTCTTGCTTCCCTGGGATTGTACCCCTCAATAAAGTATTATCAGATAAACTGCTTCAGGCTCTGGTTTCTAGAGCCAAGAACTCAGAAGAGAGAAGAGTAGAATCTGAGAGGCAATAAGGTGGAAGAATGTGAAGGGTTTGGTAATGGCTTGACTGTATAAGGTAAAGATTAGGGGGAATTTAAAAATTAGCTCCCAGTTTCCATAAACTGGAGGCCTGGGGCTGGAGTACTCTTCATAGCACTGAGGAAATGGGGAAAAAAGAGTCAACTTTACTGCTTCTTCGTATGGGGGAGCATAAGGTGTCTCTATCACAAATAGATGGTTCAAAAGTCTCTGGTCTCAGACACTATAAAACTCTTAGAGGAAAACATAGGCAGAGCACTCGATGGCATAAGTCACAGCAAGATCCGTTTTGACCCACCTCCTAGAGAAATGGAAATAAAAACAAAAATAAACAAATGGGACCTAATGAAACTTAAAAGCTTTTGCACAGCAAAGGAAACCATAAACAAGATGCAAAGACAACACTCAGAATGGGAGAAAATATTTGCAAATGAAGCCACTGACAAAGGATTAATCTCCAAAATATACAAGCAGCTCATGCAGCTCAATATCAAAAAGCAAACAACCCAATCCAAAAATGGGTGGAAGACCTAAATAGACATTTCTCCAAAGAAGACATACAGATTGCCAACAAGCACATGACAGGATGCTCAATATCACTAATCATTAGAGAAATGCAAATCAAAACTACAATGGGATCAGCTTGGTGTTTGTGACCACCTAGAGGGGTGGGATAGGGAGGGTGGGAGGGAGGGAGACACAAGAGGGTGGAGATATGGGGATATATGTATATGTATAGAAACTAAAAATAGAACTAAAACTAAAAATAGAACTACTATGTGACCCAGCAATCCCACTACTGGGCATATACCCTGAGAAAACCATAATTCAAAAAGAGTCATGTACCACAATGTTCATTGCAGCACTATTTACAATAACCAGGACATGGAAGCAACCTAAGTGTCCATCGACAGATGAATGGATAAAGAAGATGTGGCACATATATACAATGGAATATTACTCAGCCATAAAAAAACAAAACTGAGTTGTTTGCAATGAGGTGGATGGACCTAGAGACTGTCATACAGAGTGAAGAAAGTCAGAAAAAGAAAAACAAATACCGTATGCTAACACATATATATGGAATCTAAAAATAAAGGTTCTGAAGAACTTAGGGGCAGGATAGGAATAAAGACGCAGATGTAGAGAATGGACTTGAGGACATGAGGGGGGCAAGGGTAAGCTGGGATGAAGTGAGAGAGTGACACTGACATATATACACTACCAAATGTAAAATAGATAGCTAGTGGGAAGCAGCCTCATGGCACAGGGAGATCAGCTCGGTGCTTTGTGTCCACCTAGAGGGGTGGGATAGGGAGGGTGGGAGGGAGTTGCAAGATGGCAGGGAAATGGAAATATATGTATACGTATAGCTGATTCACTTTGTTATACAGCAGAAACTAACACACCATTGTAAAGCAATTATACTCCAATAAAGATGTTAAAAAGAAAAGAAAAAAAAAAGCCTCTGGTTTCCCACGTCAGAGTCCTCTCCCTGTATCCTCTTATCATTATTTGATGTGTGTACATTTGCAACGGGGTTAGGACAAGCTGGGTTTGGCTCTCAATCCTTTTTATGGTATAATGTAATAGAATAAAATAATAGAAAGGAATGCAGTCAGGATTACAGACGTATGAAATCATCTACCCTAACTTTAGTTAATATAGTTTAACAACTTAAAAACCTAATGAATAGATACAACAGGACCATTTCAAAAAAGAAAAAGAGCAGACTGAAGCAGCAAAGCTCTTTGTCTAAACTGGGCTCTACTGGGTCCAAAGAAACACCCTCCCCCAAACAAGCAAGTTGGGAGGGAGGAAGTTTCTCCTCGAGGGCATTCAAGTATCTTTTTTCCCAGCCCATTAATCAACAACAAGTATTAGACTCAATTGTGTGTGGACCCCATATGAGGTTCTCTGCAGGTGGATACTAAAGAAACATTAGGCATCAGGCATCATTGGAGGACATGAAATACGGCAGGAGGTCCAGGCCACGTGAGCATGAAATAAACCTGAATACTTACACAGAGCAAGCAAGTCTAGAACAGACCCATGTATCCAGCCACTGTGTACTCCTATGTAGCTCAGATTTAAATGCCCAAAAGTAGAACTCACCTACTTCCTCTAAACCTGCTCTGTCTTTTGTAGACCCCACTTCAGTCGGGGGCATCCAGGTGCCTATGCCAGAAACCTGGTCATCATTCTTGACTCCTTCCTCGCCCTCTCCACCATTGATTAAATTACCAAATCCTCTCCTTTTCACTCTTAAATACTTCTCAAACCTACCTCGAGGGCAGGCAGTCTGTATTGATGGGACTCTAGGCTAACAGTCTTCCAGTTTATTTATTTATTTATTTATTTTTGTATAAGTGATGACAGAATTTATTCATTCCATTATTCAACACAGTTTTTTTTTGGCCGCGCTACGCGGCTTGTGGGATCTTAATTCCCCAGCCAGGGACTGAACCCACGCAGTGAAAGCACAGAGTCCTAACCACTGGACCACCAGGGAATTCCCAGTCTTCCAGTTTAGAGATCCCCGTGGTGAGGAGTCCTTTCAGACTCGCATTCCTTTTTTACATAAGTGACATACAGTGACTTTCAAACCTAACAAAACCCGAAGCTAGTCTGCACCCTTCCATCTACAGGAAATTAACATAGGCTCTTGAAGATTACTGTGTACATCAAACCACATGGCAGAGAGGAAAGGTGGTTGAGGCCCAAGGACCCTGCACGATGTCAGTACAGCTGCATTTTATTGGACAACCCAACTCCCCCATTCATTGGCCAAGCCAGAATGGGTTAAGTTCTCCAAGATTAGGTGCTGCATGCGTTGGTCTTGGGATAGTCAGCTGCCAGGGCTTTGGGGAGCAGAAAATTGGATGGATGGACTTGATATTCAGATAAAGTAGTCTGGCTCCTAAATTACCTGGATAATTGCCTCCTCGTGGTCTAGGGCTACCTGACCCCATACTCCTGGAGCCACAGGAAATCTGAAAGTCATAACTGTCTGTGAGAAACTGAATGGGGTGTCTGCCAGCACAGGAAATGAAAACAGATTGTTCAAAGTGGCAAATGAGCAATGTGCTCATTGGGGCAGGCCAAGAGAAAACAACCCAGGATGGGAGTGAGCCAGGGGGCTCTGAGAATTTTCTCACTCTGCCTATCGTTTGAATGTGGCTTGATTCATTCCCAAGTAACTCTATTTAACATACACTTATCCCAGCATCGCTGGTAATTAAATCTCCATCCTCCAGGAAGCATTCCCTAGTTCTCTTCACCCAATGTGGGCTCCTTGTTTATTCTGTGTTTACATAGCGCCAGGGGACTTAGTCTGTACTGTGTTTATTTGCACTATTTGTAGGTAGCTTTGTGTTTTTGAGCCATTTTTCTATATGTGTGCCATGTTCCCTTAAGTGGATTTATGAAAAATGTCTCTTCAGTAGCCATTTTCCCTTTTCCTTTCTTTTGCATTTTACAACTCTGTTCATTTGATGCTGTCTCATAAAAATCTCCATGTACCTTCTTAATACCTTTATCCACACCTTGCCCTCTTTCTGCTCTTTGACTACAAGTATGACATCAATGCTACGTGTGCGGTCAGGATATAGTACCTGTGCCATTAGGTTTTTGCTTTATGGACGATCTGCTTTAAGACAACATCTCTAGGAAATCGTTGCATCTAAAAACCTGGATTCCTTGTGCGTCCTCTGTGTCATTGCCACTGTGCACAATAAGCCCTACCCCTTCCCGTTCCTACAAAACATAACGGACTTCACCCTACTCTGCTTGGAAAACCCTGTCCCCCTTTTGTGCTTGGCAAGTGAGGAAGAACTCAGGCTTCAAAACCTAGCTCCTCTCCCATCCCACCTGCTCCCAGAGCACTTTTTACAAACCTTTACTGAGGCCCATGCCCATTTTATAATGGTTGTCTCTTTTCACATTGGTCTTCACCAAAATGCATACCTCAAGACCACAGCTTGCTCGTCTTTATAACCACACCGCCAAACACTGAATCTTCCACGCACTAGATACTCATAAAATGTTAGAGAACAAACACTTAATGGATAACTTCTTGCATAGAATGTTGACAGTTCTCTGTTCCACATCTCCATCCATCCAAGGAGCCTGCCTGGATGAACTCTTCTGACTTCATTCTTCATATGCTTCCTCTTCCTCGAGTATCAGTGTCCAGCTGGTTCCTAGTCTTTCTTTGCCATCAACCCAACCCTGCCATTAATTGGCCAAGCCAGAATGGGCCCGGGGTGGTTTAAATAAATCACTTCTTCATTTATAAGATGTTTCTTCCAATATTTATCTCGATATTAATCTCACATCTACTACGTGCCACACACTCTTTGTTTTAGGTACTGAGGATACATCAGTTATGTGGCTTTTTGCCATCATATTTCTCAGCCAAAAACACCGACGTATACAATACACACACCTGTCCTTAGCACCTATGCCATGCTAGATGGACATTAGCACCTGTATACATACACTGCACTTCAGCAGTAATCCAACGTATACACTCACTAATCATACATTTACCTCAATAGCAAGCCTCCCAAGATACAGAGATACGCCCAAGATACGCCACCTTCCCCTCCACTAATACGTATCCATTCAGACACATGTTCTAATGAGTGTGCTTGTGGAGGTACACAAACACACCTGTAGACCTCAGCTTTCCCTGAACGCTCCTTCCTTCTTCCCTAGCAAGCTGTGGGATGTAGAGACATGCTCCATTTCGTCAGGAGCAGAAGGTCTTTGAAAACTATCACGTACATATATTGGACCAATTTTCAAAATTGGGCAAGCCCCGGGTGAAAGTATCTTCTCTTAATTGCCAGTCCACTTGCCCCATTCTCCTGGACAAAGCAGGACCCGGAGACTAATTTGAGGCTGGAAACCATTTAAAGTGGCACATCAGCCTACAGGTAAAAATGAGGAATACCTATTGGAGAAGGACACGGAAAGGGAGGAAGAGAGTAGGGAAACGATGGCCACTCTGTTCAAGATGCAGCAGTCCTGTTTTAGATGTTCTCTGTCGTTCTCCTGCCCTTTACACATTGCTCCAAATCTTAAATTGTTAGACATCAGTGTGTCCATGCTACCATCTCCACGCAGAACCCTGACCAGTAATAGGATGCAGTGCGTCCCATGTGAAGAGAACTAATACTCAAAGACCATCCTCAATAGGCCAGACCTTTTATATATTTGATTTCATTAAAACCTTAAAACAATCCAAATGATAGATAGTACTTATCTCCATTTTGTGAACAAGAAAACCAAGGTTCAAAGATATTAAGTAATAGTGATATTGGGATTTGAACTCAGGCCTGACCAACTTATGATCTTTCTTATTATCTTTCTTCTCATGTGCTAGGACTGACCTGAAGTCAGAGAAGTTTGAGTTTTTAGAGTTTTTTGGATTTTTTCCAGCAGTGTAGGGGTGTTGTTCTTAGCCAAGGGCAAGAGTTATGGATACAGCCTTTGTTTGTGATGCAGAGAAACTGACCTGTGATAAAAGGGGTCTCCATATATTGGCAGCTGGTAAAATACTTTCACAGAGATTCTAATGATAACATATATCTTTGTGTGTGGTAGGTTACAGTATCTAAATATCTCCCATCTATTGAACCCCTTTGATATTCACACTAAGCCCTCTGAAGGATGCAGTCCATACTCATTTTATATTTAAGAAAACTGAGGAGCAGCAAAAAAAAGGTGTCAATATTTACTGAGGAAGTGATTTCTCTCTCTCATACACACACACACACACACACACAACAAACACACACACTATCTACTAGGGGCCTCTGTGTATTTTCTCACATGCCATCTCTGTGAAATAGTATTATTTTGCCCATCTTACACATGAGGAAATATTTGAGTTCTACCATGAAACATTGCATTCAGCACTATTTTCCAACAAGGTCAACTGATTGGCATCTAAGTCATCCTGGCACGTGGGTATCACAAAACCTGCCCTAAAGACTACCAAAGAGGGGGGTTGTTTCAATCAGGAAATGTTTCCTCTGTCTAACTCAATCCTTGCTTCTGTAGTTTCATTCTGTTTCCTTGTGGTTTTTATTTCCCCAGAAAGAATGAAGAACTGCTGCCAGTGGTCCTGCAAATAATAACTCTTCAGAGATTTGAAGCCCATTATGCTGTTGAAGCTCCCAGACCCCATATTTTCTTGTTAGAGTGGACTTAACTCTGAGTGTTCCTCAGTAGAGGCTCAGAGCCGTATGTAAGCAAGATCACTCTTTTCACTCTCTGGACCCTGAAGATATATTTCATGGGTCAAGAGGCCTTACAAGAAGCAACTGGCCTGCCCACCAATGGGGGGTGGGGGTGTGTGTGTGGATCTGAATAGACCAGGAGGACAGAAGGCTGGTGACGTAGTTTGCATCACGCCTCCCTGTCTTTCACCCTCTGGCCTTCTTCCCCAGACTTGAGGCCCTCTCCTTGCTTCTCTCCACAGATCTAGGTCCACTCCTTTTCCACCACCCTTTCCTGCTGCTTCTTGCAAAACACACATGGAGATGCACACGTGGCATCTTGTATATATCCCTTCATTTTTAAAAAACTTTTATTTGTATTTTTTTTTTTTTTTTGCAGCATTTATTCCCAGGCGGTAAGTTTTTGTTTCTTCAGTTTCTTCTGGGATATCTTTTTCTTCTGTGAAACCTCCTCTTCTGGTTTAGGAACAATCTGTGCTTTTTCAGTAGGGATCATCTCATCGTGGCAGGGAGAGCTCATGTATGGGTTGATCTGACCATGAGCTAAGTTCTGCGCCGCATCTTGGGGGCTTTGTTCACCTGGATGTGCTCAATGACCAGAGAATCTACATCTAAGCCCTTAAGGTCAGCACTACTCTGCATTTCTGAGCATGTGCAGTAAAAATTCAGCACTCATTTTGGGCCACCAACCCTGCATCCAGCCCCACTCTTTGGCCTGGGCCCACCTACCAACTCCGCCACTGTAACGACGGAATGGCATACATTGCTCTGTAAAGTGGCATCCTTCAGATAACTTGGTGGCTTTTTGGATATGCATACCCTTAATAGGCTGGGAAGTTTCATGACTGTTCTTAAAGTGAACACGAAGATTTGAACCTCTTGATTTGCATGATTTTGTGGGGTTTTCTGCATCTAGTGAATAGCAAACCATGTTTAGAGGTCACTTCAGGCCGCTTACCAGAAAAGCTATCCCTTCATGTTAATCCTTTACTTCCTGACTTAATTTTTCTCTATTTTGTTTCTTCACGTCTTCCCAGCATTTACCTCTGCAGCTCAGTAAAGTGCCTCCTGGTCTGTCCTTGTCTCTCTTTGCCTTGGTCCCTGTGGCATGAGTGCCGTCCCGTCTCCTCCATGGGACTGGACCCCACCTTTAGGAAGGGGATCTCCTCCTGCCTCTGGATTTTCCCTCGGCCCCCGAACACAGGTGGTCACCTCAGGAGTCCCTGACCTACACATCATCTGACAACCCTCCACGTCAGTGAATTATTTCTTAAATTCCTATTTAAGGTCTTGCTCTAATTCTGGATATGAAGCCAGCATTTGCCAAGAATAACGTTTTCTTGCTTCTGACATTAACTCAGGGTGACAGGGGAAGTGTGAGGGAGAACAAAAATATGATTCTGGGGATGAACACAATTTCTTGGGCCAATTAACTGAGACAGTTCACATGTTTATTATGCTTAAACTATTGGGTGATTAATTAAGGGAGTTTTAGGCAGTTTAATACTCTACTAGAATAAGGCATAGCTAGTTTATATAAAAGAAGAGAGAAACAGCCCTGAGATATATCTATATCTGATGGTGACTATGACAAATGAAAGATGGGGACATTAAAGAAATTTCCATAAATGATATAGTTCAGAATGTGGGTACAAATAGTCAACTCTTTTTTTTTTTTCTTTTGTGGTACGCGGGCCTCTCACTGCTGTGGCCTCTCCCTTTGCGGAGCACAGGCTCCGGACGCGCAGGCTCAGCGGCCATGGCTCACGGGCCCAGCCGCTCCGCGGCATGTGGGATCTTCCCAGACCGGGGCACGAACCCGTGTCCCCTGCATCGACAGGCGGACTCTCAACCACTGCGCCACCAGGGAAGCCCAAATAGTCAACTCTTAAACGTTGGCATGTCAATTATCTTCAGGAAATTTAAAAATCTAACTTGGGACTTCCCTGGGGCTCAGTGGTTAAGAATCCACCTGCCGCTGCAGGGGACACGGGTTCGAGCCCTGGTAAAGGAAGATCCCACATGGCGCGGAACAACTAAGCCCGTGGGCCACAACTACTGAGCCTGTGCTCTAGAGCCCGTGAGCCACAACTACTGAGCCCACGAGCCACAACTACTGAAGCCCACGCGCCTAGAGCCTGTGCTCCGCAACAAGAGAAGCCACCGCAATGAGAAGCCCGCGCACCGCAACGAAGAGTAGCCCCTGCTCTCCGCAACTAGAGAAAGCCCGCATTCAGTAACAAAGACCCAATGCAGCCAAAAATAGATTTTAAAAAAACCACCTAACTTGACTGTTTCTTGCCTGTCAACATGCATCGTGGCTGCCCTACCCCAGTCATTCCCAAATCGGCATTGCAAACTCTTTCAAATGAATGCTTATATAAATTGTAATTGCTAATGTATAACTCCTTAGGCAAAACCAGGTAAAAAAATTTTTCATCGTCTACTTCATTTTTATTCGCACAATTGATCAAGAGTTTCCTGAGATTAAACCAAGAGTATTTATTGAGTACCTGGGATAGGTATGGCAGGAGTGGCAAGGTGAGGTCAGTTCAAGGCCGCAAAGGAACTAAATCATGTTACTTGAAGATGTGGCTCTCTGGATGAGCCCCAAACCTTCCCTGTCTACAGCCTGAAATGCCCATTCTGTTCCACACCTTTTCGTCTGACACGTAGCTGGTTCGGTCTTTCTGACCTTGCCTTGCCTATTCTCTGCTTTTCCACCTCAGCCTTTTTGCGACTGCTGCACGTAACTACTCTCACAGAAAAAAGCTCTCTTCCTCCTCCCTTCTTTATTCCTCTCATTTGGCCGCTGGATACATGTGTATAATGCTAAAAGTGCCTTCTGGTGTTGTCAACTCTGTCATGTAATTGGTGATTTTAGTGGACAGGAAACAGTGCTTTGGTTCAGGTAGCCCAACATAGATACACCATCAGCTTGCTTTCTCTGTATGCCTTTGTCCCTATTATTTTGTCTCTCTGTAACCTTTCATGTATTCAACAATTTTTCGGTACTTACTGTGTGCCAAGAATTATATTGTATTTGTGGTTTAATACTGACACAATATTGCTGTTTCTCTCTAATTACCAGATATTTTAAAAACCTAAAGAGGGAAGTTATACTAGGAAAATAGCTATCAGAGGAAGTTGATTTTCCCCCCTTATTCCTAGAGGTTTTATTATTTGGGGAGAAGGCAGTGGCGAGAGGGTCAATATCGCTGATCAGAGATTTCTTTCTCACCTTAGCTCCTGTCCTGGACCGTGAGGGTGGGGCTGGGTGGCCTGCATTCACTGTCCCCCCATACCTTCTCACCCTTATTTCTTGCCCCAGTCCTCCCACCCCCACCAACCAAGAGGAGTCTGTCACTGTAATTAAGCAGTCTGTAATCAACAAAGTGAAGCAGCCGCATAGCACCCGGGGATCAGCTCGGTGCTTTGTGACCACCTAGAGGGGTGTGGTAGGGAGGGTGGGAGGGAGACGCAAGAGGGAGGAGATATGGGGATATATGTATATGTATAGCTGATTCACTTTGTTATACAGCAGAAACTAACACACCATTGTAAGGATGTTAAGAAAAAAAAAGAAAGAATGAGACCAGTAATGCAATGGGTGCTATTGATGGGGGATTAGTGAAACTCATGTGGTTTCCTACAACTTTCGCACTTTCTGAGGAAGCGGCGGGTGGGGGGGGGGGGGTGGAGAAACTGTTGACTCAGCACTCTTAGCATTAATCCCTGTGCTCTCCCCAACACTCCCAAATTAAACTCCATGCTGATGTTGGATGGGACACGGATCCACTGAGTATGTGAGAGCTTTGCTGGCAGGGTCACATCACAGTCATCTCCGTATACCCAGTGCTTGTACAGCGTCAGTGCCCAATAAATGTCCCCTGAGTGCTGGGAGAGGGTGGGCTGGTAGCACAAATTGAGCACAGGATCCAAGGGTCCTGCCGTCCTGCTCAAGACTTTCTCAAACAGACTGTGGCTCTGTTAGCATTTGGGTGAATATCATTGACTGAAAGGGCTCTTGGTACTAAGAACTATAGGCTCTTTTCCTACTCCTCCCATATTGAATCCTGCTTTTACTGTAATTACCTATATATGACGGCATAAGTCCTTGGAGGATACTGACCATTGTACACAGCCTTATATTGCACAGAGTGTATGTGGCGTGTTTCCAAGCTCCAGTAAAGCTCTCATGCTTATCTCGCAGCAGCAAGGATTGAGGCTAGAGGTACGGAAAAGCTGCCATGCCAGAAAGTCGAAGGAGAGATCCCCAGAATATCCCTTTCTATTAATTTCACTGAGTCCAGTGAAACAACAAAAGCTACACTGAGGACTAATCAATCTAGAAGTTCATGAAATGCTTTATGTGATCTTCTATGGCAAGGGAGCTAGCGCTGTATTAAGATATTGTTCATCCACTTTCCCAAAGTGAATTCCATGGAATCTAAAGGGGCTTCTATGCGGAGGCAGGAGAATGACCTCTCAAAACGCCCTTCAGCCCAAGGCTCTTAGATGTGCAACCTTAGCATCTCTTGAGCTTTGTAGTGTTTTGCTTTTGTTTTATTTTTCCCCTTGGCCCAAGGATTAGAGCTGGATGAGCCGATCAGGCAACGATAGAAGTTCACGTAAGTCATTCCTCTATTTTCACAATACTGCCCCTAATTGTACAACCTCCTCTAAAGCAAAGAAAGAGTTTAAACTTCTTTCCAGGTAGAAAGTTCTTCTGCAGAAGAATACAGTATGAGGTGCTAGTTAAAGGCACAAGTTTTGAGTCACACAGGTCTGGGTTTCAACCCATTCTCCTGCTTAGTAGGGCAAGTTACTTAATCTCATCTCTGAAACGGTGGTAACAGTTCCTACCACGAAGGTTTGTGAGGATTAGAAGAAAAGAAAGATATAAAGTACCTCCTAGCATTGTGCCTGGCTGACAATGAATGTTCAGAAATGGTTGTTAAGAAGAACAGAACTGGAACTTTCCTGGTGGTCCAGTGGGTAAGACTCCGCACTGCCAGTGCAGGGGGCCGGCGTTCATTCCCTGGTTGGGGAACTAGATCCCCCATGCATGCCACAACTAAGAGTCCACATGCTGCGACTAAGCGTCTGCACGCCACAACGAGGATCCCGCGTGCCGCAACTAAGACCCAGCACAACCAAAATAAATAAATAAATAGACAAATAAATAAATAGAAGAACAGAACTAAATCTAGCTTCAATCCCTCCTTTTCCAGAAAGTGCTGTGTAATTTCGCCTAGGTTTATGTGAGCTTTGAGATTGTTCTCATGTGTCTTTGTGTCTTGTTTCTCCACTTAAACTGTAAGGTCCTCTGGGCAGGGCCAGCTCTTCTTTGATATTATTCCTTGATATTATTGAATATTTGATACCTGGCCTAAAACCATAGAAGATTTGGGGGCAGGCATCAAATAATTATGATTGACCCTTCTGCCATTTCAAGTTCATAAAATGTATTATTTGATCTGTGTCAGAGGAGCTTGCGTATTAAGATATAGTTCATCCACTTTCCTTGAGTGTATCCAGTGGAGTCCAAAAAGCCTCATATGTGGTTTGAAGGAAAAAGGAGATCAGGAACGTAGGTGCACACTGAAGGTGGTAGGGAAGAAGAGAAAGCCTGCAGTGTGGAGTAGAGCTGGTTGAGAAAATTGGGCCTGTTAGACTTGGCTGGACCCACACACTGAAGAGAACCTTCTCTGCCAGGACTGTAGTCATCAACCTTGCAAGTCTGAAAACATAACCCCCTGAAACCACAGCTGCAGGGTGATGCTGGTGCTAAGGGTCATCTCTATGATCTCCTTCCCTTCCCAAAGCTAGAGCTCCCTTTCCTCTTATTTCTTCTTCCAAAGAGAATATAATTTTGGTGAGAGCTGATCTTTTCCCATTTATTGTCTGTTCATTTTGCCATTATCTCTGTCTGTGAACGTTTTGGAATCGTTTGCAGCAAGTGTTTTGTCTTGACCCAACTTGTTCCTGTTCCTTGGGCTTGGCCATCTCCTTACTCTATCATTTGGTGAGAGCAGAATGAAACACTGCTGATAGCCACTCCTCCTAGAGAAACCCTTCTTGCTGGATCGGACCCCTCAGAGAACACCTTCTCACTGCATCAGAAATCTCCTCTTTTGGCTATCAGTGTCATAGTTTTCTACCAGTAATGTGGACAATTGAGATGACAGGGAGCCCTTCCTAAAAAGGTAAAAGGTCTTGGAAGCCTTTGGTTCAAAGGGCGTGGAGCTTAATCTCTGAGAATTTATGGGGGGTAGATGTCTCTCCCAACCGTCATCCTCCTTACTCCACAACATCAGCATTTGCACATTTGAGATTTGTACTAAAGAATATTTAACAAGCCTGTTCCTCTTCACCTGGCAGCTTATTGGCTGGTTCCATGATATGTTCCAAGGGGACAGGTTGACTTGGACAGTAGAAAGCCTTTGCTATTCAGGATATGGGAGTGGGGGAAATGGAGCCAGAAAGTGTTTCATGAGATGGTGAGAGAAGAAAGGGAGAAATACCCAAAGTACAGCTGACCTGCTTAAAAGCAGGACATATTTAAAAGACCCCAAAGACTGAGGCTTTTGTAACATGAGTGAGGAGTATTAAAGCCAAAATGTCCCTGCTTTCATATAGGGATATTCCTAAACCTATCAAGCAAAGCCGTATCCACAACACCCGTTGTGCTATTTTATTTTGCCTGTATTGATGTGTTGCTTTGTAATTGTTCTCAGGTCGCTTTTATTGTGTGTGTTTTGCCTTTATAGGTAAACCCCTCCTGGACAGGACCTGACTCTTCAGAAGAGTCCCCCCCACCAGAGGTGCCCATGTCAAGGCTGTGCTAGAGCAGAAGTTCAAGGGCAGTGATTAACCAACCACAGTTGAAAGCACAGAAGATACAGCAATCAACATCCTGCATCTGAGAACTTTGTTCCAGACTAACATGTATGTAATCCAACCTTTTCCTTTTCATAAGACAAGTATTGTCTGAAGCGTTCTGTGTGTGATTTTGAGGGGAAAGGGCAGACGGAACAACAGAACTCAGGTCCCTCTTTGCCTTATATCTGAGCCTGGGAAAGGGGAAAAGAAGTGAACTCTTCCCTGCGATGGCTGGGCAAGCATAGAGAAAGAGCCTTAAGATTCATAGTGGAAAGAGGCTTCTCTGAGCCTTCCTTAGAGCAACTCAACTATCCTAGTTTTAGCCTATTCCCGTTCCTTGCCATTCCCACCTGTAATTCTGTCTTGGGAAGAACCCCACGCTGAATATTCTCAAAGTACTTGGTAGACTTTAATTAGTTCCGTGGGAAGTAAGGCAAAACTCAAGCCTTCACTCTGCCAGCAGAGATGATGGTGGTGGGCATGGAGGGAAGACGAGGAGAGGATGAACAACTAGAGCAACCGTACAGCTAACTGAAGGCCATGTGGTACAGAAGGGACTGGGGTTCAAATCCCTGAGTTCCAAGTCTTGGTACAAATTCCTTAGCCTTCCAGATTCCTAAACAAGTAATGGGCTCATCCTATAAACCTACTTTGCTGGGGTGTTGTTGATGAATGCTAGTAAACCCTATCCTAGATGATAGGTTTGGAAAATTGTTAAGGAAATCATGTCATTAAGCCCATACTCACCCCCTCCTCGACAAATAGCCCTGGAGGGAAGTGGGTGTTAGCCAGAACTGGAGGGCCTCCACTTCCATGGGATGACTGAGATTCAACAACAGGAGAATTTTTCCAACAGTGACGGAAATCAAGGGCCTGCGTTGCAGGTGACGCTGGGGGGTGGTGAGGAAGGCCTAAAATAGGTGACACATGGTCAGACGGTCCAGAAAAGATCATCAAGAAGTGATTGAATCCCACTCAAGTCATTGTGGATGGTTGCTTTCCTAAAATTCAGGACAGAATTTTGGTAGTAGTTTCCTTTCTTCCCTTTCTAAGAGCAGAAAACCTCTCGAGCCTGGGATTCTTCTGTGCTTCTCTAAAAGTATTTTGAGCTCTGAAGGCAGAGATCTAGGTCTGAATCCATCTTCGTCACTTCCATCTGTTTGAACTTGAATTAGTTACTTAGCTTCTCTGAGCCTTGATTTACTCATCTGTAGAATGGGCCCAATAATAGTTCTTAACGCAAAGGTTTGTTATGAGGGTTAAATGCAACGACTCAGGTAAAGCCTTAGCACAAAGCCTAGCATGTAGTAAGCACTTGGTTCATTTTAGCTGCCATCATGACCTCACTCTTTTCTCTGTATGGGTTATCCACTTTGGAGTTTACCCATTGTCCTTTCTTTGATCAATTTCTGATGGTCTCCCTGGCCTCTTGGCTATCTTCTCCCATCCTTTTTTTTTTTTTTTTTTTTTTTTGCGGTACGTGGGCCACTCACTGCTGCGGCCTCTCCCGCCACGAAGCACAGGCTCCGGACGCTCAGGCCCAGTGGCCATGGCTCACGGGCCCAGCCGCTCCACAACATGTGGGATCTTCCCGGACCGGGGCACGAACCTGCGTCCTCTGCATCGGCAGGCGGACTCTCAACCACAGCGCCACCAGGAAAACCCTCTTCTCCCATTCTTAATCAATGAGAAGTCAGGGAACACTAATACCAAATTCTTTTTCATGTCATTTAGGACAAAGCAGAATTAGGAAGGTTAATCAGCTGCTGTAAAAAAGATTACATAGATTAACACAGCTCCACACACTAGATATGTTCTCATAAAGGCTATTAAGTGGCTATTTTTATGTTGAGTAATTTTTAGATGACTTTATGATTCTGAAGTAATATTCTCATAGAAACAAGAATCACTGTTAAGGGAAGAGAAGCTAATATCTGAATGTGAGACACCTTCCATGTCCAAGTCTAGTTGAATCCTCCCAGTCACCCAATAAAGAGGTCCTTATTATTCCCATTTTATGGGTTAAACAACTGAAACTCAGAGAGGTTAAATAATTCATTCAAAGTCACTCTTCCAGGGATGACGGAGCTTAAATGTACATATAATTCTGGCTCCCAAACCAATCCATCTTCTACTACATCACACTCAGAGGAGCATTCCGATTTTATCAACGGTCAAATCTATGTGCGTTTAAGTTTCCCACACAAATTCCAGAAGAACTTGATCAATCAGTTCACTTGATCTTGAGTATTAATTTAGTTTTAAAATATTTCCCCTTATGATTTAAAATAGATCTATATCCTCTTTAAGAAATTATCCACATTTCCTTCCATTAGTCTTGTCTGTCAAAAGATGACTGTTGCCAGGTAATAATGAGAACATATTATATGATTCTATTTATGTAAACTCTAGAAAATGCAAGCTACTCTGCAGTGACAGAAGTTAGGTCAGTGGTTGCCTGGGCAGGGTAGATGGCAAAGGGGCAACATTGTAAAGCAGCTATACCCCAATTAAAAAAAAAAAGAAACTTCTGAGGGGGACAAATATGTCTATTACTTGATGCTGATTTTACAAATGTAAACTTATGTCAAAATTTATGAAAATTTAGAAAAGCTGACTGTATATTAATAATCTATATGCAGAAGAAGTAATGCTGCATTAAAAGTAAAAACAGAGCACCGGGCTTCCCTGGTGGCGCAGTGGTTGAGAGTCCGCCTGCCGATGCAGGGGACACGGGTTCGTGCCCCGCTCCGGGAGGATCCCACATGCCGCGGAGCGGCTGGGCCCGTGAGCCATGGCCGCTGAGCCTGCGCGTCCGGAGCCTGTGCTCCGCAACGGGAGAGGCCACAACAGTGAAAGGTCCGCGTGCCACAAACAAAACAAAACAAAACAAACTTAAAAACTTCTGTGCAGCAAAGGAAACAATAAACAGATCGAAAAGGCAACCTATAAAATGGGAGAAAATATTTGCAAACAATATATCTGATAAGGGATTAATATATAGAATATATAAAGAACTCAACAACTCAACAATAAAAAAAAATCTAATTAGAAAATGGGCAAAGAGCTTTAATAGATATTTCTTCAGAGAAGATTTACATATGGCCAAACAGCATACGGAAAGATGCTAAGCATCATCATCATTAGGGAAATGCATATAAAAACCACAATGAACTGACACCTAAACTATATGAAACCTGACACCTGTTAGGAAGGCCACTATCAAAACAATAACAACAGGACTTCCCTGGTGGTCCAGTGGGTAAGACTCTGTGCTCCCAAGGCAGGGGGCCCGGGTTCGATCTCTGGTCAGGGAACTAGATCCTGCGTGCCGCAACGAAGATCCCGTGTGCCAAAACTGAGACCCGGCACAGCCTAAGTAAATAAATAAAATTTAAAAATAAAAACAATAACAACAACAACTACAACAGAAAATAACAAGTGTAAGTGAGGATATGGAGAAATTGGAACTCTTATGCCTGGTTGGTGGGAATGTACAGCCACTATGGAAAATAATATGGAGGTTCCTCAAAAAAATTAAAAATAGAAGTATCATGATCTAGCAATCCCACTTCTGTGTTTTTTTGGTTTTTTTTTTAGTAAACCTGATTGACTTTTTTTTTTTTTTGGCTGTGTTGGGTCTTCGTTTCTGTGCGAGGACTTTCTCTAGTTGCGGCAAGTGGGGGCCACTCTTCATCATGGTGGGCAGGCCTCTCACTATCGCAGCCTCTCTTGTGGAGCACAGGCTCCAGACACTCAGGCTCAGTAGTTGTGGCTCACGGGCTTAGTTGCCCCACGGCATGTGGGATCTTCCCAGACCAGGGCTCAAACCCGTGTCCCCTGCATTGGCAGGCAGATTCTCAGCCACTGCAACACCAGGGAAGCCCCCCACTTCTGGGTATTTTTAACCAAAAGAGGTGAAAACAAGATCTCATAGAGATATTTGCACACCCATGTTCATTCCAGCATTATTCATAACAGTCAAGATATAGAAACAATCTAGATGTTCATCAACAGATGAATGGATAAAGAAAATGTAGAATACACACACAATGGAATATTATTCAATCTTAAAAAAAGGAGAGACACTGCTTTGGGAAAGCAAATGTTCTCCTTACTTCCTGCAAGTAATAAATCCTTCCTTCTCTGGAAAAAAAATAAAAAAGAAGGAAATCTTGTCTTATGCTACAAAATGGATGAACTTCAAGGATATCATGTTAAGTAAAATAATTCAGTAACAAAGAAACAAATATTGCATGATTCCACTTTTATGAGATGTCTAAAATAGTCAAACTCTTAGAAACAGAAAGTAGAATGGTAGTTTCCAGGGGCTGGGAGAGAGGGAGAAGAAGAACTGTTCAGTAGGTATAGAGTTTCAGTTTTGCAAGATGAAAAAGTTTTAGAGATGTGTTGTGTGCATAGAGTTAACACTACTGTACTGCACATTTAAGGTTAAGATGGTAAATTTTATGCTTTGTTTTTGACCACACACACACACACACACACACACACACACACACACAATGAATAGAATTCCTATCTGATGGGGTGTGAATATCTTCAACTTTAGAAGATAAAGCTAAATTGTTTCCACAATGGCTGTGCGAGTTATACTCTCACTAGCAGTATGTCAGAATTTTGCTCCATTATCTTCACCAACATTTGGTATTGTCACGCTTTTCAAATTTTGCCAATCTATGGATAATTTTAGTTTGCATTTTATTGATTACTGTAGAGTTTGAACATCTTTTCCACTTAAGTGAATGACCTATTCATGTCTTTCGCCCATTTTTTATTGTTCTGTTTGTCTTTTTCTTAATGATTTTTATCAGTTCTTTATATATATTTTGTGCACAAATCCTTTACAAGCCATTTAATAGCAAATATCTCCCAGTTTGTGGCTTGGCTTGTCACTTTTTACATGGAGGTCTCTAAAGAAAACACGTTCTTATCGTAGTCAAATTTATCCATCTCTTCCATTAGGATTTACTCCATATCTTGTTTTAAGAAATCTTTCTTTACTCTGAGGACATAAAGACATTCTATATTTTCTCCTAAAAAAGTAAGGTTGTGGCGGAATTGATTTTTGAAGAGGTGTGGAAACTTGGAATGGGAAACCATCAAAAGAAGTATTTTTTCTTTACATAGAAGGCAGATGCCAAAGGTGGTCTATCTACACAGAATTAGAGATGAAGCTGCTGCAGAGAGGGTTGGTCTAACCACAGGAAGGGTTTCCTGTCTATGACGGTTTGCAGTTTCATTGGCTTATTGAAGCAATGGAGTCTATGTCACTTTGTTTGGTAGCAGAGGACGGTTGCTTGGGGGTTGTCAAACACTAGAGAGATGAAAATTCAACCAGAGAGGAGAGGGGAAGTATCAAGGGACAGACAAAATGATTCTCCAGCTCTCGATGAGCCTAAATATATCACTTACAGGCTGCAAGGCACAAACTGAAAACAAGTATGTACCTCTCCATTCAGCTCTCTCTGTCACTGCTGCCATACTTACCCGTTATCCTTCACCTGGAACTTTCTGTCTAGTGAAAATAAAACAATCTCAAGAGAATATGGTCAAAACCACAGTAGAGGGACTTCCCTGGTGGCACAGTGGTTAAGAATCCGCCTGCCAATGCAGGGGACACGGGTTCGAGCCTTGGTCCAGGAAGATCCCACATGCCATGGAGCAACTAAGCTCATGTGCCACAACTTCTAAGCCTGCGTGCCTAGAGCCCGTGCTCTGCAACAAGAGAAGCCACCGCAGTAAGAAGCCCACACACTGCAGTGAAGAGCAACCCCTGCTCGCTGCAACTAGAGAAAGCCCGCGCGCAGCAACGAAGACCCAACGCAGCCAAAAATAAATAAATAAATAAAACCACAGTGGAGAGGATAAAAGGTAAAGCTTTGAGAGTTAGAAATACTCTTCTTGAGGACCAACAGAAATGTGGAATCATCTTCCCTGGAGCCTTTGAAAGTTAGACTAAAATAGCTTTGAGTGGAGGAAGGAGGAAAACTCTGGAACTCTTTGGATCCCACGGAGGACTGTTATTTGGCGGGGGTGGGGGTCTCGTGACTGGATCATCTGAAAAGTCCTTCTCCTTCTACTTAACCCAGGGTGGCTGCCCCAACAAGAAAAACTTTTCAGGAGTCAGTGGACAAGGTGTGGGGAAGAAGAGGAGACAGAAAGACTGTCCTCTAGAGCAAAGCAGGAGGAGTGGAGTGAGAAGAAATGCTCTAGAGGGGTAGACTGACAGAGAGCGGGTGAACGACACTCCTGGCTCCTCCAAAGGGACATCACCATCCATCTTCAGGTTTTCATCCTAGGCAAGTGAAGGGGAGTGAGAGAGGAAGGACAATGCAGTGTAAATTATTACACAGCCCTTGGTTTTCAGAGTACTGCCAGTAAAAGAGATTTATGGAGTGAAACTTCGAACATAGGGTTCTAGAAAATGCTCACACCACCTTCAGGCACATATATCAATTACATTTGTGCACCCGTGCATGGACCCCCTCCATGTGCGTACATAGAAATTCATGCCCATAGAATAAGCATGTATGCAACAGTGTGCAACGTAATTTCACTACACTTTGCAGATACAACCCTGTCCATTCTTGTGTTTCCACACAGGATCCAGGCTAGATCCAGCCACTGATGTGGGTTTTGTTCTGGTTGACATGGTTGAGAGGGGCACCTGTAAACGTGATGAGGAGTTGCAGAAATCTGCACTAAGGATTTTGAATTGAATATAGTAGATGATCGTTCTTCAGGAAGGACATGAGGAAAGCAGTGTTTCATGCAGGTTATTTTGTTAACTATACATAAGAAGGAGTCAGGGCTTCCCTGGTGGTGCAGTGGTTAAGAATCCGCCTGCCAATGCAGGGGACACGGGTTCGAACCCTGGTCCAGGAAGATCCTACATGCTATGGAGCAACTAAGCCCATGCACCGCAACTACTGAGCCTGCACTCTTGAGCCCGTGAGCCACAACTACTGAGCCCGTGTGCTGCAACTACCGAAGCCCGCACGCCTAGAGCCCGTGACCCGCAACGAGAAGCCACCACAATGAGAAGCCTGCACACCGCAACGAAGAGTAGCCCCGCCTCGCCACAACCAGAGAAAAAGCCCGCGTGCAGCAACAAAGACCCAACGCAGCCAAAAATAAAATAAATAAATTTATTTTAAAAAAAGAGGGAGTTAAATTTTGATTCACTAGAAATGGAGACTGAGAAGGAGACAACGTCACTGAACAGATGCAAAAGGCGAGACTCGGAAATTTCAGATGAAAAATTAGGACAAAAATTGCAAAGACCAGGCAGATTGAACCTGAGGTAATGTGTATCTGTCTCCTGTCTCCTTCTTTCTATTTCCAAATTCCTGGGAGTCAGGGTGCAGCCAGGAGCTGGGGGAGAGGGATTTTTGATCTCATGCCCTTGCGTGCTCTAATGAGAAAGGCTGCCGCCCTGTCTGGGTTTCTCAGGAGCTCACTCAGAGGCCTGCAAACAAGGGCTTCTGAGCCAAACCTATGGCGACGTCCTGGCTGTTGTGAAGCAGCCTCCTGGACAAACTGAGAAAGGCAAAAAGGAAGGGAGACTTAGGGTGCTGAGAGGGCAACTCAGCCATTCCCCCCCCCCTCCGCAACCCCACGGTGGCTGCACACCACCCTACATTGATCATGACTACTCTTTCCTAAAAAGCCTTGCTTTCTTCACTTGATTTCAATGTTAATGGTTGGGAAGGGATTTCCAAGCACTCATGCTTCAGTGGTAACAACATCTATAGGATGTGCATGCAGAAGTCTTTCATATGTTTAAAAGCAATGGCAGAGTCATCATAGAGCCTTTTCATATGATCATTTCAGTTGTATTTGTATTTCTTTGCCATTTAGTGGTTGAACCATGTGCAATTGCTGACATATTTGACCATTTTGGCCTCCAAAAACAATCTCATAGGTTTCAACTGAATATTAAGAACCTACTGTGTGTTTAATAAGGGCTAGGAGGCGATTTGGTGTAATGGTTAAAAATCAGAGCCAAACTGCTTTTCTTCTCCCAGATCAGCTCCACCATCTAGTCTTGATACATTACTTAACTTTTCTGTGTTTCCATTTTCGCATCCTTAGAACGGAGATAATAATATTCGTTACTTCAAAGGCTTGTTGTGAGAATTTAAATGAGCTGTCACATGTAAAGCACTTAGAACAGTGCCTAACTCAAACCAGGCTCTATATAAATATCAACTATTATTACACACCAGTCCCTATTATCTCATTTAGTTTTATTATTAAATAGTTCAGGCATACAGAAAATTAACACTTACATGCCAACGTTTCAGCTTAGAAATAAATTATTAACACAAATATAAGGAAACCCCATGGGTACACTTCCCCTATCATATTAGTGTTCCTCTTTCACAGAGGTATCCTCCATCCTGAATTTGATGCTTATTGTTACCATGGAAGTTTTTCCTTTTTAATTAGTTAATTAATTTGTTTAAGCAGATTTTGTTATTTATTTATACCACACTGTGCGGCCTGCAGGATCTCAGTTCCCTGACCAGGGATTGAACCCAGGCCACAGCAGTGAAAGCCCGGAATCCTAACTACTAGGCCACCAGGACATTCCCACCATGGAAGTTTTTTAATACTTTTACTACATATGTATGTAACATAAGCTATATACAGTATTGTTTTATATGTTTCTTAATTTGCATACCATATTTATCCTTCAACTAGCTTTTGTTGTTCAATATTGTTTTTGATATTTATCTGTGTGGCCACACGAGACTTATTTATTCATTTTAACTGCTGTAGACTATTTCAGTATAAAGAATTGCCACAGTTTATTAGCCATTCTCCTTTGGGATACCTTGAGGATGCATCCAAATCTTTGCTATTACAAACTTGTTATTAAATTTAGTCAACCAACTTTTATTGAGGACATGGCAAGTGTGCCTAAGTGGCATAAGTGTGGGGAAGAGTGGTATGTGATTACTTCAGAGAAGTAGCTGAATTTTATGCTGTGATGGGAAATGACTGGACGATGTTGAGCAAGGGAGTGATCTATTTTTTAAAAGATCATTATGGCTACTATCATAATGTCCAAGAGGTAAAAGTAGAAGCAAGAAGACTGGGTAAGAGTTTATTGCTATAGTCTAAATGAGAGGTGGTGATGACTTAGATAGTGATAGTAGCAGAGAAAATGGTGAGAAGTGGTCAGATTCAGAATATTTTTTGAAGTGAGACCTAACAAGATTTTCCAATGGGTTTGGTAAGGATTATATGAAATCGAAATCAAGAATAACTCCAAGTTTTTTGCCTGAGGAAATGGATGAGTGATAGTGCTATTTTCTTAAATGGGGGAACGTTGCAGGAGAAGGTTTGCTGGGGGGAAATGAATACTTGGTTTTGAAGATGCTAATTTTGAGATGCTTATTAGACACCCAAGTGGAAATTTTGAATTGGAAGTTGTATATATGAGTGTGGTGTTTAGGGGACAGGTATAAGCTAGAGATGTAATTTAAAAGTCATTAGAATAATACTGTTTCTTACTTTAAATTCCCACATATTTTCCTCTAAAGGCGTTGCACTTTTCGCATTTCACATTTACATCTTTAATCTGGTTGGAATTAATTTTTTTGTTTGGTGAGAGAAAAGGATTTAATTTCCCCCCTAAGGGTGCCCATTGTCCCCAGCAGCATTTAGTACATAGTCCAGCCTTTTCTCTAGTGGTTTGAAATATCAGATACCAGATTTAAATAGCACAGGTCTGTTTCTGGGTTCTCTATTCTTTTAAATTGGCCAATCTGACCATCCCTATGCAAATACCACACTATCTTAATCATTATCTGATTTAGTCAGGGCTTAATGCAAGAACGGAAATAACTCTAGATATTCTAAGCAGAAAGGAATTTACTACAACGATTTAAAGAAATTTGAGGCTTACAAAATTGTTGGAAGGGCTGAAAGAACAGGAGTCAGAAGGTACCACTAAACTTGTTAGTTGAAGAACATACCACCGTGGTTGTGATCAAGAGGCCAGGAAGCTGCCGCTCCCACCTTCATAGCTGCCAGCACCACCCATGTATGCCCCAAGGCTTCAGAACAAAGCTGTAGTTGCTATTTATAACTTTCTTAATCAACTACCCATTCCATGTTCTTTTGTCTTCAATCAGCACCTAGCTGGTTTGGGTTCCTAGTGGAGAGGTCCAAACCTTTATTCCTAAAAAAGCTAGCTTGTAGGGGTTCTGCCTGCATTGGAGGTGCTCTAATCCTCCGTTAGCTCTACCCTGGTCATGGAGGTACTGTGAGGCACCCCAGAGGATCCCCTGGGTTTTAAGCACACTCTTCCCTGCTCTCATTGCAAGGCAACCACTCTGTTTAACCCCAGCTGTTGGAGGAGCTCCTTTGCCTGTTAGTTCCTTGGCATGAATATAAAATGGCCAGAAAGCCATAAAAGTCTCCTAGGAATTAATACCTCTATATCAGCAGAATCCAAAGTTAGAGGAATGAGAGGCAAGAAAAATGTTTAAGTAGGTCATTACGTGTAACAGTGAGAGAGGTCAGCCCTACATACATTCCTTGGTACCTAGACCCATATATTCTGGCTATGGGAGAAATATCTCCAAATATGGCTCTCCCAGTCAGTCATATTAGACAGCACCCCAAAATCACAAAGTATTTTCTCCCATCTGGCTCTGTAGTAGAGTCTTCATTAGGCCCTTCTACCATTCCATAAAGTCTGCTGTCTATGGGTGATGGGAATACATGTTAAGACTGTTGAATCTTGTGAGCCTGAGCCCACTGCCTCACTTCTTTTGGATGGAGAGATACAGTGTGGGCTATCATAATGGTGAAGAACACACTAGTGAGTTCGGATGATGGGGCTGACAGAAGCATTGTGGGCAGAGAAGGCAAATCCAAAGACAGAAAAAGTATCTATTCCAATGACAAAACACTGCCTCTTCCATGATGGAAGGGATCCACTGTAATCAACCTGCCTTAGCTGGTTCCCTCAGGTACAGTATCATATGGCTCATGACTGGTCTGTGCCATTGGCAGATTATCCTCAGGAGGTATATCGTAGCCAGATCTACCTTGATGAGAGAAAAATTTGTTGCGTAATTTCCAACCTTGTCCTCATAGCTACTGTGTTAATGAGCTCTCTTGGCAAGCCCTGAGTGGTTCAGTAGAGAGTGACTGACATTTACAGACCCAGGTGATTTTGTCTACCTGATTATTGAGACCTCATGGCGCCTTTTGGTGAGTGAGCATTTACCAATTTGTAGTTTTGTTGATGATCCCTATTGTATCCTTGTTTTCTAATTTTTACTTTTACAATTATTATTTCTTTCCATCTGCTTTGATTGGAGGGAGGTTCTGTGATTGTCTTTTTTTTTTTTTTTTTTTGATAATTTCTTGAGTTGGAACTTAGCTTTTTTTTCCTCTTTCTTCTTTTGTAATGTATTAAGGCTATAAAGCCCTTTCTAATGCTACTTTAGCTGTATCTCACATATTCTGATTGTGTATTTTCTTTATTGTTCAATCTAAATATTATCTAATTTCCATTATTAGTTACACTTTAAAATTTTTTCTTACATTTCCAACTATCTGGGAATTTAATCTTTTTGTTATTGCTATCTAAATTAATTGCTTGTGTGCAGAGACATGTGGTCTTGTGTAACCCTGATGCTTTTTATTTGTTGAGATTTGTTTTGTGGCCCAGTGTTGGGTCAGTTTTTGAAATGCTCTGTATATTCTTAAAACAAATGTGTGTTCTCTAATAGTTGCATAAAGCATTCTACGTATATTCATTAGAGAATGATTGCTAATTGTGTTATTCAAATCTCCTATGCCTTTACTAGTTTTTGTCTACCAATATACCAATTACTAGAGAGTTATAATTTTTTAAATCTCCAACTATTATGGTGAATTTATAAATTTCTTCTTATAGCTTTGTTTTATGTACTTGAAGTGACTGCACAAAAGTAAATAATTGCTATATCTTCCTGGTAAACTGTTGCTTTTATGATTACGTAGTGATTCCATTTTTAAAATCTTAAGGTCTAATTTTTTAACTGTGGTAAAATCTAAATACCATAAGATTTACCATTTTAACCATTTTTAAGTGAACAGTTCAGTGGCATTAAGTACATTCACATTGTTGTGCAATCATTACCACTATCCATCTCCAGAACTTTTTATCATCCATCACAAACTGCAACTTTGTACCCATTAACCAATAACTTCCTATTATCCTCTCCCCCAGCCCACAATAACCACTTTTCTATGTATCTTAAAGTTTATCTTGTCTCATCTTAATATAGTAATACCAGCTTATTTGGTATTTTTTCTATTCTTTTAGTTTCAAGCATTCTATGTCATTATGACATATAACAGCACATAACTAAATTTTAAAATCCAGTCTGACAATCTCAATCTGTTAACTGGCAAGTTTAGTCCATTTATATTTAATGAGTTTACTGATAATTTTTGTTTTATATGTACCACATTATTTTGTGCTTATATTTTTTCCATGCATCTCTCTTCCCGCTTTCTATTAAATTGATGAAAGTTTTTTAAAAAATTCCTTTTCTCCTTTACTAATTTGCAAGTTGTATATTCTATTTCTATTCTTTTCATGATTATTCTAATTTTTTAAAAATAATCTTACTGGCTTAAACAATATCCCTATTATCATCCCGAATAATGCAAGAACTTTGGAATACTTTAATTCTGATTGTTATCTCACTCATTTTATATGTTATTGTTGTCCAGTATTATAATACCACCTTATTTTTATATCCCCAGATTAGTCACTCTTACTATTGTTTCCCTAGTCAACGCTTAATACCCACATGTTTTCTAGTTTCTTTACTCAACAAAACTATTCTCACTATTCTTATTTTTATCTCACTTCATCCTTCTGGGTTGAAATTTTCTTTAGGAAATTCCCTAAAGAAAACGTCTTTAGTGGGAGGTCTGTTTGTGTTAATAAACCTGTTGTGTTTGTCTGGAAATTTATCTATTTCATCCTTACTCTTGAATGATAGTATAGCTGAGTAAAGAATTCATGATGAAAAAATTTTAAAACTCAGTACTTTGAATACATTATCCACTGTTAATCTTGTCTCTGTTGTTGCTTTCAGAAAGTCTGCTGTGAATATAATTGTTGTTACTTTGAAGGTAATGTGTTTTTCTCTCTGTTTGCTTTTTAATCTTTCCTCATTGTACTTGGAATTGTTCAATTCATAGCAACATATATGAGTATGGATTTAGTTTAATCGATCCTGCTGAAGATTTGTGTAATCTGAACCTGAGGATTCATGTCTTCTATTAATTCTGGTAAATTCTCAGCCATAATCTTTGAATGTTGCCTCCTCCAATTCTCTTTATTCTCTCCTCCAGAACTAATATAAGTTGGACCTTCTCATTCTCCAACCCATCTTTTAGTCTCTAATACTTTCTAACTCTTTATCTCCTTGTATTATCTTCTGAACAATTTCCTCAGATCTCTCCTCTAACTCTATAATTCTCTCTTTCCTTATGCCTAGGTTTCTTTTTATTCATCCATTTATTTTATTTTTAAACTTAAAAAAATATGAAGTGTAACACACATACATAAAAGTGCACAAAAAGGTATTGTTGAATTAAGTACTGTAGTTACAGATCAAGAAATAGAATGTTGCCAGACCCCAGGTGCCCTACATGTGCCCCTTCCCAATCACAACTGTTTTCCTCTCCACTAGAGGTAATCGTAATCCTGATTTTCATGGTAATCCCTTTCTTGTATTTAAAAAAATGTTCTACTACCTAAGTTTGCATTCCTAAACAATATAGGTTAGTTTCATTTGTTTTGAAACTTTATAAAATAAATACTGTACATAAATTTTTGTGTCCTTATCTCTGGACCAATATTATATATTAAATATCCACCTATATTATTGTGTTTATCCATGGCTCACTCATTTTTGTGTGTGTTTATACAATATTCCACTGTCTAATATACCAAATATTTAATCATTCTACTGCTATGAACATTTTGTTGTTTTCAGTTTGGTGCTATTATGAGCAATGTTGCTATGGACATTATGGTTCATGTATACTGGTACATATAGATGTGCAATTTTGGTAGGTTATATACTTAGAATTGCCGAGTCCTAAGGCATACATACCTTCAATCTTATCAGGTAATGCCAAACTGTTCTTCAAGATGTACTAAATTATGCTCCTATCAGCACTATATGAGTATCCCCACTGCTTAGCAACCTCACCAATACTTGGTATTATGAGAATAATTTGAGCCACTGTGGTGGGTATATAATAGTATCTCATTGTGGCCTTAATTTGTCACTAGCAATTTCAATAGTTACTAATTAAATGATACACTTTTATTCATTTGGTTTTTATATTTAGCTACCCTCATAGATATGGTCTATTTGTGCTGACTATCCATTTTCATTACTTTATCTTTTCATATAAGAGGATCTAGAAAGCAAAACATATAAACACCTACCTACATTTCCCAAGTTCTGGATACAAATTAGGTTCCACCCAAGAGATGTATTCATGAGAGATTTAGAAGGCAGAAACAAAGTAGAGTTCACGCTTCTGCTACTTTTAGTGCTGCTTTTATTTTTGTCAGTGTGAAAGGCAGGTGTGATAAAGACAATGAATTGACTCAGGCTTCTACTCCCCTAGCCCATTCAATGATTTGTAAGCATTTAGTTCCCTGATTTCTTCCTGTTTAAAATACCTAGAGAGATTTCTTTTCAGTCCTGAATTCTGACTCATACAAAGACTATTGTACTTCACATAGCCTAAGATGATATCAAAGGTAAGAAGCACCATTATTTTACTGACATTAAAAAAGCCATTACTGGGCTTCCCTGGTGGCGCAGTGATTGAGAATCTGCCTGCCAATGCAGGGGACACGGGTTCGAGCCCTGGTCTGGGAAGATCCCACATGCCGTGAAGCAACTAGGCCCGTGAGCCACAACTACTGAGCCTGTGCGCGTCTGGAGCCTGTGCTCTGCAACAAGAGAGGCTGCGATAGTGAGAGGCCCGCACACCGTGATGAAGAGTGGCCCCCACTTGCCGCAACTAGACGAAAGCCCTTGCACAGAAACGAAGACCCAACACAGCCAAAAATAAATAAATAAATTTATTTTTAAAAAAAGCCATTACTGCAATTAAACTAAGACAAATTGTTTCTTTTTTTAAATTAATTAATTAATTTTTGGCTGTGTTGGGTCTTTGCTACTGCGTGTGGGCTTTCTCTAGTTGCAGTGAGCAGGGACTACTCTTCCTTGCAGTGCACAGGCTTTTCATTGCGGTGGCTTCTCTTGTGGAGCATGGGCTCTAGATGCGTGGGCTTCAGTAGTTGTGGCAGGCAGGCTTCAGTAGTTGTAGCTCATGGGCTCTAGAGCGCAGGCTCAGAAGTTGTGGCACACAGGCTTAGTTGCTCCGAGGCATGTGGGATCTTCCTGCACCAGAGCTCGAACCTGTGTCCCCTGCATTGGCAGGCAGATTCTTAACCACTGTGCCACCAGGCAAGTCCCAACAAATAGTTTCTTTACACTTAGAATTTTTTGCTACTTCAAGAGCCAGTTCAGACTTTGGACATAGGTTTTATAATTTATTTATTACTCTTGTGTGTACATTAGAAAAGAAAATAGGGAATTCCCTGGTGGTCCAGTGGTTAGGACTTTGAACTTTCACTGACGAGGGACTGGATTTGATTCCTGGTCAGGGAACTAAGATCCCACAAGCCATGTGGTGTGGAAAAAAAAAGAAAAGAAAATATAAGGAAAATAAATGTGTTAGGACACTCCTGAAACTTCTTCACATTCAGAGTCCATATCTTCTTTTTTTTTTTTTTTTAGTGTCTTTTTTTTTTTTTTTTTTCTTGCAGTACGCGGGCCTCTCACTGCTGCGGCCCCTCCCGCCGCGGAGCACAGGCTCCGGACGCACAGGCCCAGCGGCCATGGCTCACAGGCCCAGCCGCTCCGCGGCACGTGGGATCCTCCCGGACCGGGGCACGAACCCATGTCCCCTGCATCGGCAGGCGGACTCTGAACCACTGCGCCACCAGGGAAGCCCCCCATATCTTCTGAATGTCTTTTAAATTCCATGCCTGTCCACATAATGGCATCCTCTGTGACATCAAGAGCATTTCACAAGAGTGCTCCATATATATAGCCTCCAGAATTTGTTCAAAGTCACTGTTATATCTTCTGCAAATTTTGATGCATATGAACAGGCAGTGACAACTACATCAAAAGAGCTGCCTAGTCCACAGTAACTGTAGGAAATACGCTGATTTCAGAAATGTTAAAATGTGATCAAAGCTCATCTTAGAACTGATAAAATATGGTATATTTTTTCATATCTAAAAATTCTACTAGATTCTTTTTCAAATTAGTCTGTTCTTTCTGATATTTTTTTCTTATTAAAAATTATTCCTTTGTATCATTAATCATATGAACATGCTTCTTTTATTATCTGGATCTGATGATGTATTATCTTAAGTTCTTAGGAGTCCAAATCTATTTGATGTGTCTGCTGACATTTGTTCTTTCTGGTGGTTTCTTTGTGCCTTCGCAATTTTGATTTATGAGTTTATCTTAAGCAAGACTTTATCTGTAGGAATACTGTATAGCTTGGTTGAGGTTTTATATGTTTGCTCCTGCCAGGGACTCAAGCCTGGGATCACTATTTTTTATATAAGTTTATTTATTTTATTTTTTATTTATTAATTTTTGGCTGCATTGGGTCTTCATTTCTGCGTGCGGGCTTTCTCTCGTTGCGGGGAGTAGGGGCTACTCTTTGTTGTGGTGCGCGGGCTTCTCATTGTGGTGGCTTCTCTTGTTGCAGAGCACTGGCTCTAGGCGTGTGGGCTTCAGTAGGTGTGGTGCGCGGGCTCAGTAGTTGTGGTTCACAGGCTCTGGAGCGCAGGCTCAGTAGTTGTGGCGCACTGGCTTAGTTGCTCCGCAGCATGTGGGATCTTCCAGGACCAGGGCTCGAACCCATTTTCCCCTGCATTGGCAGGAGGATCCTTAACCACTGCGCCACCAGGGAAGTCCCAAGCCTGGCATCACTTTTAATATTAATTTCTCAGCTAAAGAATTCCTACACCATGCACATGATAAAAAAAATTGAACCCCAAACTGGCATGAAGGGAGGCAAAAAAAAAAAAAAAAAAAATTCTCATAGGAGAATGTGTTTTGATATGTTGGAATTCTTTTCCAGCCCAGAACCCAGACCAAGATAGATAAACTTCTGTGTCCTTTCCCTTTACCAGGCAGCAGATATTTTTCCTACTCTTCCTTTTTCTTTGGGCCAAATTTTGATTCCTAATCTGATATGATCATTAAAACCTTAAAAAAAATAGGGGGTACTGACTGGAGAAATGGAATACAAATTACTTAATCTAGTTAAACATATCAAATTGGAAGAAGTAAATAAGCCCAAATAAATCTAAAATTTGTATTCCTGTATTTATAATATTTAAAAATTAACATTCTGATTAGTGTTTAACTTTAAAACAGAACAAAACAAGGCAAAAAAACCCAATCCTTTCGGTTACCAAGATGAGCAACCACTCCTAAATATGCCGTAGGGAACCTCCAGGATCAGCTCTCTCATTTACAGTTCAAGTTTTCACTTCTCTTCTTATTTTTGGTCCCTTAGGAGACTTTTCTTTCTTTCTAACAAGCTCAGCTATGCATTTTAAAATATTTTATATTTTATCCCATATTTCTAAGTGTTTTATAGTGAAGCATTTTTACTTGCTCTAATGCTGGAAACAAAAGCCCATTTTATTAATACGTTCTACAAAATTTCCATTTAATAAATGAGAACATTAAGTCTCAAGGAGATTAAATCATTTCCCGAAGTTTACACAGGTAACAAGTGGTGGAACCAAGTTTAAAACTCATCTTTTGTCTTTAAACCCACGCTCTGAGCATTGAACCACAGCTAGACAGCCTTGCAATTGTCAATCTGCTGATACTCCAGTGATCATTTCCATACTTCCAGCTAATTGAATGCTTACATTCTTATGTATTATAACAGAGTTAATTTGTACTTTATAAAAATGCCACTATGCTTCAGTAAGTGGTATTGGGAAAGCTGCTCGGCCGCATGTAAATCAATGAAGTGAAAACACACCCTCACACCATACATAAAAATAAACTGAAAATGGCTTAAAGACTTAAGTATAAGACATGACACCAGAAAATTCCTAGAAGAGAATATAGGCAAAACATTCTCTGACATACAATGGTGTGTTAGTTTCTGCTTCATAACAAAGTGAATCAGCTATACGTATACATATATCCCCATATCTCTTCCCTCTTGCGTCTCCCTCCCTCCCACCCTCCCTATCCCACCACTCTAGGTGTCATAACAATGTTTTCTTAGATTAGTCTCCCAAGGCAATAGAAATAAAAGCAAGAATAAACAAATGGGACCTAATCAAACTTATAAGCTTTTTCACAGCAAAGGAAACCATCAACAAAACGAAAAGACAACCTACGGACTGGGGGAAAATATTTGCAAACGATGCAACCAACAGGGTTTAATTTCCAAAATATATAAATAATTCATACAACTCAATATCAAAAAAACCAAACAACCCAATCAAAAAATGGGCAGAAGACATTTCTCAAAAGAAGACATACAGATGGCCAATAGGCACATGAAAAGATGCTCAACATCGCTAATTATCGATATTAGAGAAATGCAAATCAAAACTAAAATAAGGTACCACCTCACACTGGTCAGGATGGCCATCACTAAAAAGTCTACAAATAACAAATGCTGGAGAGGGTGTGGAGCAAAGGGAACCCTCCTACACTGTTTGTGGGAATGTAAATTGGTGCAGCCACTATGGAGAACAGTATAGAAGTTCCTTAAAAAACTAAAAATAGAGTTGCCATGTGATCCAGCAATCCCACTCCTGGGCATATATCTGGAGAAAACCTAATTCAAAAAGATGCATTCACCCCAATGTTCATAGCAGCACTATTTACAATAGCCAAGACATGGAAGTAACCTAAATGTCCATCGGCAAATGAATGGATAAAGAAGATGTGGTACATATACACAACCGAATAGTACTCAGCCGTGAAAAAGATTGAAATAATGCCATTTGCAGCAACATGGATGGACCTAGAGATTATCATACCAAGTGAAGTAAGTCAGAAAGAGAAAGACAAATACCATATCACTTATATGTGGAATCTAAAATATTGCACAAATAAACTTATTTACAAAACAGAAACAGACTCACAGACAGAAAACAAACTTACGGTTACCAAAGGGGAAAGGCGGTGAGGGAGGGATAAATTAGGAGTTTGGGATTAGCAGATACATATTACTATGTATAAAATGGATAAACAACAAGGTCCTACTGTATAGCATAGGGAACTCTATTCAGTATCTTATAATAAACCATAATGGAAAAGAATATGAAAAAGAATGTATATATGAGGGCTTCCCTTGGTGGCGCAGTGGTTGAGAGTCCGCCTGCCGATGCAAGGGACACGGGTTCGTGCCCCGGTCCGGGAAGATCCCACATGCCGCGGAGCGGCTGGGCCCGTGAGCCGTGGCCGCTGAGCCTGTGCGTCCGGAGCCTGTGCTCCGCAACGGGAGAGGCCACAACAGTGAGAGGCCCGCGTACCACAAAAAAAAAAAAAAAAAAAAAAGAATATATATATGTATATGTGTGTGTGTGTGTGTGTGTGTGTGTGTGTGTGTGTGTGTGTGTATATAAATAACTGAATTGGGACTTCCCTGGTGGCGCAGGGACTAAGAATCCTCCTGCCAATGCAGGGGACACGGGTTCGAGCCCTGGTCTGGGAAGATCCCACATGCCGCGGAGCAACTAAGCCCGTGCACCACAACTACTGAGCCTGCATGTCACAACTACTGAAGCCTGTGCGCCTAGAGCCTGTGCTCCGCAAGAGAAGCCACCGCAATGAGAAGCCCGCGCACCACAACAAAGAGTAGCCCCTGCTCACTGTAACTAGAGAAAGCCCGCGTGCAGCAACGAAGGCCCAATGCAGCCAAAAATAAATAAATAAATACATTTATTAAAAAACAAAAAACTGAATCACTTTGCTATATACCAGAAACTAACACAACATTGTAAATCAACTATACTTCAATTTAAAAAAAATTGTAGAACAAAAAAATAAGCCACAATGAAACTTTGATGAATTTTTTAATATTCTAGTTTTTAAAATAGACAATAGACTTCTGGGCTTGGAAGCCAATTTTAAAAAGTATCTTGTCCATCCCCTTGCTTCCAGACAGAACCACCCTCCAACCATTAATCACAGTCTTTGCTAGATGATAATTTCCCTGGGATCTAAGGTGCTATAGAAGACAAACTATAAATTCTTTTAGTCAAACTCAGGCTGAGCGAGTCTCACTGGCATGGTTTTTCTTCCTTGTCTGAACTCATTCTCTCCTTCTGCACCTTCAGTCATTCCTGTTCACAGGGGAGAGACAAAAGAGCTTTCCTTGTCCTCTTTAAATAACATCTTTGCCCTCTCCCCATTACTGAGTAACCGCAAGCCCCTATGGAATCACTCAAATCCTTTAAACTTTCCCTTCTTTCTTCCTCTTTTGTCATGAATTTTTTTCTCAGCTGTAACTCCTGGTGAGTTATCTCCCATTAATGATGCTGACGTACAGAACCCAGATAAAGTGCTATATAAATGCTAAGTAATCACAGTCAGTCTTGGCTTTGTGATGCAGGTTATCTCAGACTGTTGTGTTATGGGATCAGACCCCTGTTGACATTCAGGATGAAGTTTACCAGCTGCAGACTTTTTTTTTTTCATTTTTTGTAATGGAATATTATGGCAAGTGCCAGTGCTCTACTAGGAGCCCTCAAAAAAGAGCATGCTATTATTTGACGGTTTGTATGTTCAAATGCATACATATGTGGAACGTTACGGCATACTAACAGGTTTTCAGAATGTGGCTGCTCTGGGGGACCAGAGCAAAGTCTCTGTGTTGAGTACTGGGATGAGGGTAGAGAGAGATCTAGAGAGAAGAGGGCCCGAGCACTAATTGTGGAGGAAATGGGCACACATCCATAACACAGAAAAACAGCCCATCTGCTTAAAATTTAAAAAAAAAAAAGCTGTTTTGACTACCCAATGCCAAATGGCCAACATAACCGATTTTCTCGCTGACTTATCTAAAGCATTCCATTGTGTAATCTACCATCATAATCTCCAACATTTGTGTAGAACAAGTGACTATAGACCTATTCATTCTCAGTTTCATTGTCCATACGACACCAACTCAGCTCTTGAAAGGTGAAAATTTCTGTCATTAACCCCTCAGTCCTCGCAATATCAACATGTTTGGAATTTTGTCATTAGAAAACAGAACTGAAAAATTATTTGGGCATTTGTAGACAACTACGGTCATCTAATTTTCTTTTCCACCAAATTTTCTGGGCACTTGGATAACATTGTGTGATATATATGTATATATTCTGACTATAGCTAAAATATATAAATATATTCTAAGACTATAGTTAGAAGGAAGCTTAGATTTTATAAACAACCTTCACACTTAATGGATGAAGAAACAGGGTCAGAGAGAAAGTGGCTTACCAAAGGATACTCTGGGGACTTCCCTGGTGGCGCAATAGTTAAGACTCCACGTTCCCAATGCAGGGGGCCCGGGTTAGATCCCTGGTCAGGGAACTAGATCCCGCATGCACGCTGCAACTAAGAGTTCACATGCCTCAACTAAGGAGCCTGCATGCCGCAACTAAGACCCAGCACAACCGAATAAATATTTTTTTTTAAAAAAAGAAAATTTCTCTTTCTTATAAGAAAAACAAAGCATACTCTGTATTAAGTGATAGATGTGGATTAATAATTCATATATTTTGATTCCTACAGGATTCAGTGCACTTTCCTCTACAGCATACATGCTAATGCAGGTTAGATATCGGACTAATTTTTTGTAGTTCTTTAAACAGGCACTATGGTGCTTGAAGTAGTTGGTTAGGTGTATTCTTTCTTATAGACAAAATAATAGATAGGATGATTTAAACACCATTTAATGTCTGTTATTCTCTTAGAATGTGAAATGGATAGCAGTTAATAGCACTTATGTCTCTGTACAGACCTGAAATGGTGTATCTTCGTATATGTGCATTTGTAATATATATATGAATGTTATCCAGTGTGTGTGCATGTATACTGAGTGGTTAGTATTACATTTTCCTCCATGGATATATATTTCTCAAACTTTATCATCTATCTAGCTACTAATTTAATGCACTAGTCTATTTGTTGGTGCATCTTTTGTATACTTTTCTAAAGTCCTCAAGAAGAAACACAATCAGAACATACAAAGACATGTACCTGCAACCTTTTTTTTTTAGAATACTTTTGTTGTTGTTGTTGTTAACCAATTTTATTTTTGGCTGCTTTGGGTCTTTGTTGCATGCAGGCTTTCTCTAGTTGTGGTGAGCGGGGGCCACTCTTCCTCGCGGTGCCCGGGCTTCTCATTGAGGTGGCTTCCCCTGTTGCAGAGCACGGGCTTCAGGCGCGCGGGCTTCAGCAGTTGTGGCACGTGGGCTCAGCAGTTGTGGCTCGCGGGCTCCAGAGCGCAGGCTCAGTAGTTGTGGCGCACTGGCTTAGTAGCTCCGCGGCATGTGGGATCTTCCTGGATCAGGTCTCGAACCCGTGTCCCCTGCACTGGCAGGCGGATTCTTAACCACTGCTCCACCAGGGAAGTCCCCATGTACCCGCAACCTTAAACACACACATGGAGACATATACAGAGTCACACGCTACCACACATTTCTTGGCTCTTCCCTGGATACTCCTGCTATAGCTGGAAGATATTTTTGCTACTTCATGCTGGAACTGGTGAAGCAATGTGCTTTTTCTGTTGGCCTTATGTTTCTGACAAGAGATGACTGCATCCCCCCTCATACGCTTGGATTTTACTTCTAAAAGGTAGCCAGGGGCTTCCCTGGTGGCGCAGTGGTTGGGAGTCCGCCTGCCGATGCGGGGGACACGGGTTCGTGCCCCGGTCCGGGAGGATCCCACATGCCGCGGAGCGGCTGGGCCCGTGAGCCATGGCCGCTGGGGCTGCGCGTCCGGAGCCTGTGCTCCGCAGCGGGAGAGGCCGCAGCGGTGAGAGGCCCGCGTACCGCTAAAAAAAAAAAAAAAAAAAGGTAGCCAGAACAAAAGCTTCTCCCCTTGTCAGCATTATTATCACAAACACCTTTACCCAGAAATTCATGTTTGATTCATCTTATCCTGCCAGATTTATAATTCAACAGTGTCCAGCCTCTTCTCCCGTGACTTCGTGTTGCAGAATTTCTGCTCAACCAGGCTCCTGTGCTGCCCACAACAACACATACCTTGTCCTCTCCAGTCTCTACACTGCACAAGCCATTGCCCAATCTGGGACACAAGTCTTTTCCCACTTCTGCCCTCAGCCCCTTTTCATGTCTCCTCCCCAACTCCGAGGGATCGACCCTCCCCGGGGATTCCTCTCTTGTCTGATTCCTCCAGCTGCAGCTTCCTCTCCTCCTCCCCCTGCACTGATGTCCATCACCTCTCCTGTCTCTCAGTCTTCTCATCTTTTTGTCTGGGTCCTAAGCCTATGTTCCATCCCCCGCACAGATGGAATAAGGCTCCCTGTGTGCAGGGAACAGCCTCGCCTCTTGTTTTGTGGTGTCTCCCCTCCCAGTGCGGGAAGTGCCTTGTTCCTGATAGGGGTGTTGACTGACAGACTGGCTAGGGTAGAAGCTTAGCCTTAATACCTCTCTTATCTCTTTTCTTAATTAATTTGATGTGTTTGGCATCAGTTCTGATGCTTGAGGGGTATTTTCTAGGAGGAGAGGAGTGTTGGAGGCCTTGCTCCTGTTCTTTCCCTTCCCAAATAGACTAGTATTTCAACCTGACAGCTCCCAGCCGGTCCTCTGGCGATGGAGCATTGAGTGTTCATTTTCCTGATGTTTTTATTCCAAAGTCTTTGCCAGGGTCATGTTGTTGAAGTCTGCCAAGTGACAGCAGCCCCTGACCCTGCTACTGAATCTGACACATTTTACAGGTACAGCTGTTATCAGAAAATTATAGAAGCCAAAAGCAAAAAAGAAGGAAAAAAAAGGGGTCTTGAGAGGTCATCTTGGACATGCCCCTGTCTCTAGTCGAGTACTCATCCATTTCTGCTCAGGTAAATTAGAAAAGACCTAGTATTCAAAGTGCTACACAAGGGAACTGTATATCACACTCTTCTATTCCCACTCCATTGTCTAACAGCCCTCACTGTCAGAATAATATGTTTCATTAAAGAGACCCACTACCTCTTCTTTTGAATGTAAGTCCCTTTCCACTTTGACTGTTCCCAGAAAGTGCATGATGACGAATGTAACCAACTGTACACTTGAAAAAGTGACACAATCTACAGAAAGTGGATCAAGTCGTCATCCAGGAGGGATAATTCAATGTTTAACCCAATCTACCATTCTTTCCAAAGACCAGGCTAATTTCCAGACTGATTTGGTTGTTATCTGTGGACATCTGAAATCCCTCCTGGCTCACAATGGTAAGCAGGTTTCCAAGTTTAGTTGAGTCTCTCCCATAGATTTCAATGCTTTTTTTCTACCCACATCCTGCGCTATAGCTCTTTGCTCAGAGAATGCCACTCAATAACATGCACACTTAATTAGGTCTGTGTAATGCCAAGCAACTGTTTGTAAGCAGGAAGAAGATGTCTTCTGGCTAATTGATCCACTCACTACCATATATCTAGATATTTGGAAATAACCCGATAAAGGATTGAAGTTTTTCCTTTACCAGCATGTAGACAGGCCTAAAATCTTATAGTCGAGCATTATCCACAGACAAAGTTAACTGCATTATTAACACTTCTGCATTTGGCAGGCTGTGGCCGGACAGGATTTCTCCCCCACTGGTGACCCCAAGTTTGGCCTGAATGTCTTGGCACTGGTTATAAAGAGGGATGCCAGTGTCTCAAAAATGCCAGAGAGTCTGACAGGCATTCTAACTATCTGACTTAGCGGCTTTGATTTCCATAAGAGAAGTGGAATGCCTAACAGAACTTCAGGACGGAGAGGGCCCAGTTCCTAGTACTGGAAAGGGCCAAAAAATAGGAACTCATTTCCTGAGAGTGAGTCTAGTCTACAATCTTAGGGAAGATGATGGGGGTAATTTGGGTGAACCAGTTCAAGGCAATGTATCCTCATTACCTTTGGAGAAATGCTTTCATACCAGCCACTTTTGCAGGGGACCAGTTTGGGCCATTTCTACACAACCTAGTGAATGAACGGTGATTCTTTACTCAGATCTGGAAATATATCAAACCAATAATTCAGAAAATCTACTTAAAAATCCTAAATTGTCTAGATCTACACTCTCTTGTCTATATGTCAAATTAAGTAACGAATCGCCAAAGTTCTGCTTCATTTAGTGCTACGCAGTTTCCACTACAGTAGCCCTGGTCTAGTTAGCTTATCTCCACAACTCAAAATCACTAAACATTGTTCCAACCAATCCTCCACTCTCTCCGCCTTTTGAACCACTAGTTGATCTGAAACAGCAGCTGAAGATGGGCGGGGGGGAAGAAACCCAAGGTTAAGAAATAAGCCAAAATCACCCCCTCCTTCCCTCGACAGGCATCTAGGCTGAAGCAATCCTGAATTAGGGAGAGGAGAAGATTTCACATTAAATCAAACTCAGGATCTTGAAGATACGCTGGACTGGACAATCTAAGTACAGATCTGAAATTGTGTATATGACTTGAAGCTGTTTTCGGACTGTCACATAAGAAGAGGCAGAAGAGTCTTAGAGCCTCTTAGAGTTTTAATCCCAAGAAAGATTACCTACCATCCATTGACACTTATAAGGGATGATGGAAGACAAAAATCAAGTTGTATTTCGTCTGTTAGTCAAGAATAAAATCCAAAATGTACAGTGAAACAAACACAAAAGAAGGTTATTTCTCCCTTGGGTAAAGTCTTAGGCAAATGATTCCTGTCAGTGGGCAGTTCTCCTCCACATGTGATTCAGTGATCCAGGCTCTTCCCATGTGAGTCTCCACTATTCCTTAGGGCCTCAAGGTCAGCATCAAATGGAGGAAGTGGACAGAAAACATTGGGAGAGGGGATGGGGACACATCCACTTGCTAAAAGCTTTGGCCAGGAAACGGCATATACATTCCATCGACTAAAACTTAGTCACATGGCCACATCAAACTGCAAAGGAAGCTGGGGAATGTAGTCCAGCTGTGAAGAGCTACCAGATTTGGGGAAAATACTTGCTATAGAGACCAACCTGGAAAATTCTCGAGAAGAACCAATGGTTCAACTACCATAGAGAGCATCTTTGTGAGAATACTTCTTTCTTCAAAAGGAAGATCATCACTGCCCAAAGAGACTTTTTTTCCAGATGGTTTGTGTTGATGAATGGGAGAGAGAAAAGATGGGGAGGAAAAGAGAGGACTTCTGTGAAAGAACAGAGGTGACCGCCATCACGTGGCCACGAAGACAGACAAGATCCTGTAGCTTGCCTACCTAGATCTTCCACTCTCAATAGACTGGTTTCTTCTCCCATGGAACTTCTGGCCTCTTCTGTAATGAAGATGTGCCTGAAACCCCCAGGTCTTGGGGAGCCTGGAAGTGGACACAATCCTAAAAATCTTTTTTGTTATTGAAGACAATCTAGTAAAACTTATCACTGGACACAGAGGTCAGAAAAATTCAGTGAAAGCAGAAGACTTGCCTGGTCTTTCAACCCTAGACAAAATCATATTTTACACTCGATTAATTCCCAAACTGGATTTAACATGTTTTACGTGTTCCATTCTGGTAGGACCAGAAGACACATCTGGCAGGGACGAGGTCCTCTCAAGAAGAGTTTGAATATTTACAATTAAAAACAAACAAAACAAAACAAAATCCACTCGCTTCTCTCGAAATCTCACCCCTGGTGGGAGCAGCTTTTAGGACACGTCACCGAAGGCGAAGTTTCCAGCAACTTGATCCCCTCTGTTACCTATATTTCGAGCCTCTAGCCCGCTATTAAAAGAAAAGGGCATCTCCATTCTCCCCCAGACGTACCATTCTGCAGCGACACTCACTACCTTATTCATGTATGTGTGAAGTGAGTGTTTTCCTGTCCCCCTAGTTGCCCTGGAGTTTTACATTAAGCGCCCTTCCCTGCTGGGTTTCTTGAGATGATCTGGAACGCACGCTGGAAAAACACACTGGGGGAGCGGGGAGGTCTGTTAAATCCCAAAGCAAAGAGCAGCCGAGGCTTGCTGAGTAAAATGAAAGAGACTTAAGGAGGAAAGAATCCGTTAGTGCAGACACTTAGGGGTTGAATTTACTCCCCCATGCCCGCAATGCCATAAAGGAGCAGGACGTCGGCGTCGGCAGCTCTGGGGGTTCCAAAGCTGCGAAGTGCGGTCTTTGGAGGCGTCGGGAGTCAGTAATCCCTCAGTTCACTCCCGCCGCTCCTTCTTGCCCATCCACGCGAAAGCAGAGTCCAAAGGCTTCGAAGATCTGGTGACCCTGGTGCTGCGCCCCGCGGGGGCGGGAGACCGGTACCCGCCGTAGGCTGCGGAAGCTCCGACGCTGCCTGGACAGGGGGCCGAACTTCTGGAAAAACGGCTTTGGGGAGCGATCGGTCCTGGAAGGGCGAATGCGGGAAAGTGACTCGGTCCCCTAAAGTGGAGACGTTGCAGCGGGACCCAGCTTCTGGGAAGTTCCGCTAGTTTCTCCCCATTCGAGGTGTTTTGTTTTGTTTCTTCCTTTAAATCTATTCCCTTCAAAAAAAACAAAGATGTGAACGGGCAGGCGCCACCTGGTCTGGGAACTGAGCTTGTGACTCCTGAAGATTTCGTTTGCTTCAGGTTGAGAAAAGAACCTGACGTCTGCCTGGAACTATGCAAACCGTCTGGGGCTCCTTCGGAGAGGGACGTGCTCTACCCCAGCCGCCCAAAGCCTCGGAAGGTTCCATGGAGGCGGCGTCGGGGCCGCTGGACCCCAGATCACCGGGGGGTTAGGACGGAACGAAAACCCAAAGCATCACAGCCCGCACCCCTCGAAGTCGCGGTCCCGAAAGCGCGGGCCAAAGCACGCGGCTGCGGGGCGGGAAGGGAGGGCGAGTTCTCAGCCCAGAGCTCCCTGCTCAGCTTCTGCCATTTCCTCCGCCTGATTTCGGCCGGAGGAGGTCATCAGTTTTCGAGGGCAGATCGGAAGGCAATATTCCCGAGCAATTTGAACGGCCCTGGGAGAGAAGAAAATTAAATAATTGGACTGAAGTCTAAAATAAAGATCCGGAGCGAGATTATGACCCCACTGGATTTTCTGCTGAGAATCCCCCCCTATTAGCGTGTACCTCCGAGCTGGCTCTGTCCCCGAGGGCAGAAAAAGGGGCCTTTTAGGCCTTGAGATGGGGGACTCTCCCCCGCAGCTTTAGATTCTTGAAACTGAAATTACCTTGTAACCAAGGCAGATTTTAAAGTTGTTACAGATAGGTTTCCTGTTCAAATAGCGTGGACCTCATTCTCCAGGTTCACCGTTTGGGGCGGGTCACAGCCTGAAGGCTGTCCGTGGGAGTGGGGGGACAGTACTAGAAAACACCATCACAGCGAGATTTTGAAAACATTCCCACAACTCTTCCTCTCAACTTTTGATTATTTGTGTAATTCAGGAAGAGGAGAATTCTGATTGCTTGTGGAGGCTCATCGTCCCTGGCAAGGAAAAAGACAGAGGAAAAAAAGGAAAATCTAATAGAGACCGGTGCAGTGTGCTCCAAGATGTTGGAACAGGTCCTCTGTGCATTCTTCCTGGTTTAAAAGGACAGAGTCTGTCTTTCCGGGGCATCAGTTCCTCAAAGGATATTGCTTCTGTTGCAATAAAAGGCATAGAACTAGATATAGTTATCAAAATGCATATATATGGAGAGAGAGAGAGCTAGAGAGAAAGAAAACACTGGTTTTCTCCTTATGTCGATGGAAAACATATTTCCTGGTCCTCCAGGTATTTTTTCCTGGATGATCAAAGCTGGGCGAGGACCAGCCCCTTCCACATAATTCTTAGGCTGAATATGCACTTGCAGCTTTGATTTGGGGCGTCACTCCACTTGACTTCAACTGACACATTCAGCATCTGAGAGATCCCTGCCGGGTTCAGATCCTAAGGAGTGAGCCTTGAGAGGCCAACATGGAGAGAGGAGGGATGTCTCTGGACCTTGCAAGAGGCACTCTTCTGTCTGCACCCAGAGGCCAGAACCCCGAGACTAAGTGAGCAGTCATCTTGAGGGGAGAAGGGATGGGATTGGGCTTTCTTCTTCCTAGGACAAATCACATTTGGGAAACTTCTTTTTTCAAGGGTGGGGCTAAGCTTTAGAAGGTAGTGAGCCTGCTTTTCTTGCAATGTTTGAAAAGAGAAATTCACCACTGTTTATGAGCCTGTCCCTGTTATTTAAAGTATGAAGTATTCTAAAGGAAAAACTTAATATCGGAAATTGGTAGACCTACAGTGCACCATGTTTAGAAGTATAACTGAAGCATACCCAACTGTATGGGGATATTGTCATCATGAGTTTCTATATGAAACATGACTATGCCACTTCATATGTACTATAGGAGCAAATGGCAACAAAAACATAGCCACCCAGAATTTAATACTGAGATCCCTAACATCTGAATAATTTGCTTTCCTCCTTTATACTTTCACCAACTGAGATTTAGCCAGCTTTACAGAAGTCTGTTCTCATGGCTTCCCTGCCTCTGGCCTGCAGCCCTTCCACCCACGCATCTACCCATCCACTTCTCTGCACTTTTTTTTTGGAACCAGAGATTCTCTCAACTATTTTTTTTTTGAGAAATCTTTGTCAGTGTATGATTACACACACACACACACACACACACACACACACACCCCACTTCTCTATCCGAAGACTGGGCATAAGAAACAAAATAGGGGGAGGGTTTCTTTCCCCATTTGAGAGGTACCCTTTCCACAGGAACAAGCAGACAGGCAGAGAAGGAAGGGAAAGCTGGCTGATTCTTGGTCTTGGCAGTGGTGGTTAGCAACAAAAAATCCGCAGTTAGGATGTGTCCCTGTAGATAAGCACCGGAACCCCCGGAGGCACAGGGTACTAACTTGCAAAACCTCCGGATCGGTTCGCAGCAGCATGTCCTTGAATGCCCGGGCACCCGCGCCGGCTCGCGCCTCCCACATGCCCAGAGCTCTCCGGGATCTCATTAGAGTCTGCTCTGCCCCACAAAGAAAAGTACCCACCTGTGTGCTCAGCTATCAGTGCCCATAGAGCGCACGCAAGTGCATCAGTGAGGATTACGGGTGTGATTGTGCCTGGCTCGCCGGTTCTGCTCGGGCGCCGCAGGAGCGGAGCAGGCGCTTCCCAGCGCGGGCCCTCGTCCCGCTGTCCTCCCGTGTCGGCCATTGATTGTCCTGCGTGCAAGCGGCTTTCGCCAAGCTTCAGTTTAGTCGAAGTTAGTGAAATCCAATACTAAATAATTACTACATGGAAAAACAAACAAACAAATAAACAAACCAAAACCAAAAAAAAAACCCACCAAAACCCCCCCCCTAAAAATCAGCCTGTTATAATTAACGAAAGAACTCTCGAAGTCCTGGGATCAATCCAGAAAGAAAAGAGAAAGGAATTAGATGCTGGCGCCGTGTTCCCGGCGGAGCCAGGCGGCCGCTGACTGCTCTGGCTGAGGGGACTCGCCATCCAGGCTCCGGAAGTGACCCGAATCTCCTAAAAATCTGTGCAGAGAAAAGAATTGCGCTGAAAGAACAGTGCCAACGCCAGGATTCTGCCAGATTTGGCCATACGGCAATTTGGTTTCTGGCAGGCGCGTAATTCCGCTAATTATGGCTGAGGGGAAATGGGTCTGAGAATTATATACTGCAAAGTCGGTCCTGGATATCCTCAGACGTGGTGTCTTTATTCTCTCTTAAATATAAGATTTTTAACAAAATCGGTAATAAAAAAGAATTTCTGCCTTACATATGCCCGAATACCATGCCTGCTTAATAGCTCTCTGCATCAGAGAAAACACTGGTGGAGGTGGATTAACAAACCTGTGTGTCTGTGTCAACATATATCTTTGTCCACAAAACCATAGGTCCACCAAACCGCACACACACATCTCAGCAATGGCATAAAGACAATAAAGGCTTTCATTTGTTTTTAATTTAAACATGACTATGTTTCATATTCAAGGGAAATATTTTTAAATTTTTTACAAAGATTACCTAATTAGATGGAGATGGGTATCTGAGGGCACGTATCTTACGTTAATATTTATCTAAAGTTCCCTTAACACCGAACAAAGCATATATTATATACTCGTTTGTCTAGAGATGATAGGTCTATAATAGATAAGAGAAATAAATCTGCATCACTTCTTCGGAGAGATATTCATTAATAAACCAAGTACTGAAAAGAGAGTTAAAGTGCTTCAAATCACAAATGCAGATTCTAGCAGAAAAAGGTTTTCCTGAGGCCTCAGAGTAAGAGAGGAATTGCATAAGATTTCCTTAATGCATTAGGAATAGCATCTCTGCAGAAACGTGAGGATGGTGTTTTTTCCCATTTTGCTTATAGTGGCTCAGCTGAAGGAGAGAAGGCCCCCACTGCAGAGAGCTGGAGGGGTCTTCTCCAAGCTCAAATCCTCACTGTATTTCCTTTTCTTTCACCATCATCAGCCTGCCCTCACCAGCACCCCTGTCATGACCAACCTGTAAATGTCTCCACGCTAGCACGATGCACACCCATCACAATACATGTTCCCCCAGCCTGTGTACTATCCAGCAGTGTTCAAAAACCAGGACTCAACAGTCATGCTCCCCAGAAATGCTGAAGGCCATCAAGTGCACGAAGTCTGAGGTGGTCTCTATACCTTGAAAGAGATTTCTTCTTATCTGAGTTCAATTTTCTCTGACTATGCAAGTGAGTGCAGCAATCTTTGCGAGGAGAGAACATGGATGTCCCCATCTTCCTTTCTAGTTCTTTAGATGTCATCAACTTTGCTTCACGTATGTATAAAACAACACCACAACCAAGAGAAAAAAATCTTCTAAATAGTCCCTAGAGAAGGATAAATATGGGTGAGGGGGAAGAGACAGTGAGGGAGAGAAAATCTAGCAGCCCCCTCCATAAGGATATCATAGGGATAGTTTCCCTCCAGTAACTAATATTTCACCAAATGATATCTTTTTAGGAAGGTGGAATTAGTTGCCACCAGCAGGAATCTTGTCCCAAGTACCCAGACATTCAAGCTCCTTCCTGCATTTTTGCTCCATAGATCCCAAGCAAGATTGGCTATTTTAGCAAAGAGGGGTTCTCGCCCTTTAGTTGAGTCTTAGGTTTTCATTTCCCTCTTTTTGGAGATAGGAAAATTAAATTTTCTTTCTTTTGGTAAGGCATCTTTTGAAGGTCCCTTAATTTCTGGTGTCAAGCTCAATTATTTTCAAATTAGAATGATTAGAATGTATCTTCTGCTGTGACTTCTGAGGGTATCTGGTCATGGGGAGAACTAGGCTGTAATCCATTTAGGGTATAATTTTTCTCCTTCCTCATAATGAAATATACTTACGTCCTCTACCATCTGCCTCTTAGGACCCACTAAACTCCAGGTCTCAGCATCATGGTGGAATTGAGGGCAGTATTTCACCTAGTTAGAGATGAAATGTCCAGTGCTTCAGCTATGTCTTTTATATTTAGTCATTCTTATTTAAAAGGATCTATAAGATAAACAGTCCATTTTGATCCAGAAGAATGCGGTATTGAGGTCTACAACCCCTTCTGAGAAAAATGTTATTTTCCATTATCTTCTTTTAAAGTAACTGGAAATCCTAAAGAGACACACAGAAAGAGAGAGAGAGAGAGAGAGAGAGAGAGAGAGAGGGAGAGAGGGAGAGGGAGAGGGAGAGGGAGAGGGAGAGAGAAAGGAAGGAAGGGAAGGCAAGGGACGGCAAGGCAAGGGAAGGGAAGGGAAGGGAAAGGAAGAGAAGAGAAGAGATTGATCTGTCTCATTTCTAGGAGCCGCAAATTTAAACTTTAAAAGATGGAGGAAATGATTGAAAGTGATAAATACCTTTTCCAAGCATTCGGTTTGTTGGCTTTCTGACCAAAAGGGCCCGTTGTTAGATCTCTGAAAGGAAGCCAAATCCAGCCCCCTGCAAACACTCCTCCACCTCTTCCCCAACCCCCCTCAACTCCCTTGTCTAACTTGAAAATGAACTTGGACTTCCCTCTCAGACAGGCCCTAAAACCAGGAGAGATTTTATTTGTCTGTTTTTGAAGGACTTCCTAAAAGGAGGAGGTGTCTGGGGTGAGGGGAGGGGAACAGAGGGCCCTCTCCCACTGCAGGGATGGGGTAAGTGTAGGGGCTCTGGGGAGGCAAGAAGCCGGGAGATATATTTTGTTAATTTCTTAACTCTGTGTTTATTTCCGGAACTTCTGTCATTGGGGGTGGGGGGAGGGCAAGTGACTGGCTGAGATGCTGCTGAAAAAGAAAAGGGAGTAGGAGGGATGAGGATTAGAAAGGGGATGGGTCTGGGGAAGGAGAGGATGAGGAGGGTTGGGAAGGGTCTCTGTGAGGAGCTTGGCAGGGCTGAGAGGACAGCGATGGAAGCAATGGAAGAATGAGGGCCGAGGTAGGGACACTGGAGGCCACTGGAGGAGGCTTCCTGAGACTTCCCCATGGAAGCAGCTACCTGATCTCCCCACTCAAACACAGAGCACCACAGGTGTGATTGGGGGCAGGCTGGAGGAGAATCCAGGAAAAGACTGGTGATGGCAGCCTACCCCGACCCTCGAGTGGATCCCTGCAGAACCATAGAGGAAAGTTTGATGGGACTTCCCAAACCCTCAGCCAACACTGCAATCCTAAACTGACAGCAGAAGAGAGCGGATTTCCCTGATGTCTAGGAGAGGGAAGTGAATAGGGCCTGGAGGAAGGCAAGTTTGGGTTTGAGAGCAGAAAACTCTGAAATCAGGAGCAAAGCGATGCCTCAGCCCATCCTGGTCCCATCTTCCTCAACCTGGGGGCCCAAGGAGGAAGAACAATATAGGTGGAAGATGCCAGGGTGGTAGCTGCTGTCCAGGGGGTGAGTCTCAGACCGGGAGGAGAGGCCTGGGTGGCTCTCCTCTGAGTCCACACTGTGGGGGTGGAGAGATTAAAGTGGAGCAGGTTCCAGAGGGATCCAGGAGCCTGGGAGTGGCACCTGCATCTGCACACTCCTTGGGCCACCCCCAACCTTTTAGAGCCAAGGGAGGTGGAGGGAAAGGAGGCGAGGAGGGGACTGGGCAGGGCCAGGGAGCCCCAGGATCAGCCACTTTTCTTTCCTTCCCCACCAGTATCACCCTTTGTGACCCAACAGGAATTAATCTCCTCCGAGTGTGTAAGGCTCTCCCAGCTCAGTCACACTCCCAGGGGGCTCTTTCATAGTTCCACCCCCCCACCCCGGAACTCCTAACCCTTCCTGTAAGTGACCTCTCTATCCCAAACATCCCTTTCTTTCCTAGATAGCTCAAGCCCTACATCCTCAATCCTCCACAAATCTCTTCCATCCTGCCTGCAGCCCGTATCCTGGACAGGAAAGGGCCCCCCAAACTCTATGCCCGCCCACCAAGGCCCCAAGTCTGGGCGAGAATCCAGACCCCATGGTGGTAAGGCTCTTTGTTCTCCTGCAGCCTCAACCCACCCCCTCCTTTTTTTAAACTGGAATTTCTCCCATAAAAAAAAAAGCGGGGGGCGGGGGGGGGCAGGAGCTTCAGAGCTTCAAGCTCTTTTTTTTTTTTTTTCCTGGGCAATATGGAGGAAACAGAGGAAAGAGGGGGAGGAAGGGAAATCAACTGATGCTTGCTTTCCAAAGAAGGCAATCTGGGCACTGAATAAGGGGCACACCAACCTCATTTCTCTCATCCCCTTCTCCCTCGCCTGGAATTCAAGCTTCACCCAGCCCTCGAGTGTGTACAGCAACTCCTGCTGCAAATGCTGCTAGCTTACCCCACCGACTTGGTCTCTAACACAGCGGACCAGGAATTTCACCCCTCAACTTTAGAAAGACATAGACATCTGCCTCTTCATTTTCCTGGGGATGTCTAAGTAGAGAACAGGATGAGCATATAAATCAAGTGTGTATCCAGAGAAATAAACAGACCAGCAGAGATCTTTATTTGCATAGAGAGGATTTCGGCGAGGGCTGGGTATTTTCATGAATACACTTGGGCCGTATCCACAAGGGCATGTGCTGGAACAGTGCATGGAGCCTGCCCACAATCACAGACCCACAGGCCGGGCGTGTGCACACGTATACCGTGCAAACACACACACACACAAACACTTCCAGTGAGACGGCACATTGAATATCTCCTTTATATATTGGGGTCTTTGAAAACAAGAATTTCAGAGTTGAACTTAGCGGGGAACTCAGTCCATAGAGGAAGCTGAGGGCAGAGCGGCTCCCGTGGCCTCGCCATCACAAATGTCCCTTTGAAAAAAGAGCGGAGAGCGCAGCCCGGGGCTTCTCGACGGGGCTAGAGGGGCCGTTTTCCATTTTCCTTTGGTGTGATGAAATGCTCCGTCCTTTCCCGCACACACCAACATCATCACAGCTAGAGACCGAAGGGTCACATTCCTATTCATTCCTCCCGATTTCCTCTCAACCAGGTCCGCAGTCCAGCTCCATCGGCCCACCCGCGAAGCCCCCGGCGGGGCGAGGTGTGGCTCAGCGGTGGGGGGTGAGCGCCGAAGCCGAGGGTTTCAGCGCCTGGCTTTCTAGGGCGGGATCGCCTCATCGCTTCGGCGATGTAATTACTATGTTTCCAGTAGGGCATATTCTCCTGGAGTGTTTAATTTGGTTTTATTTGTGTCTCAGCGAGATCCACATCTTTTTTTTCGGGGGGAGGAGGAAGAAGCGACCCCAGGCTTAAAGTTAATTAACCAACAAGGCTCTACTTTGAGGCGCCCGGCCGCAGGCTCTCGCCTCGTCGCCTCCCTCCCTGCTCCGGGTGCGCCCCAGTCTTGGAGTCGGCAGTTTCAGGCGCGGAAGGTCTTGGGGAACCCAGCGAAAGAGTGGGAAATCGTTCAGAGCATGCGGACCCTTCTCTGGCGCTTTCAATGCCCTGAGTCCTGAACTTTCGCCTCCCACTCTCTCAGGTCTCTGGGGGGCCTACATCTTCTTCGGCTGGTCTCCGTGACGAAGGGAACTTTTCCCTCTCTTTCCGCTCGTCGCTAAATTTTGGCCGCATAAAGCCCCTAATAAATGGAATTGTAAAATTGCTGGGTTAAATCTATATCTCATTGCAATAGGAATAGTTAATGCCCTTATATAAATCTGGAAAAGAACCTACTATTGATTTTATTTATTGCTGGGCCGCCTGCACCCAGAGTCTTTCTGCTGTTCTGCCCCTTACTCCCAAAGGCTGGGGGACCCGTCTTTGGGTTCTGGCCCGTGAAGACGCATCTGGCGTTGACCTAGACCATTCCCGGACCCGGGAGGGAGCCCCAGGAACGGGGTGGCCATTTCAGGCCCTTTGTTTCGCCCGGCTGCCCCACTCAGCCCGGTCCACGTCGCCCCGGGTTCTCCACGCGGAACCGGACCCCGCACTGCACAGGAGGGGAAGCTAGGGCCTCCGCACCACCCCTACACCTGCGGAGGGAAAAAAACGGCAGACCTCTCCACCCACCTACCCCCACCAGGCAGGCCGCAGGCAGACGCGGGGGGCCAAGGTCACACGACCCAGTCTAGACTAGCCAGGCCATGTTTGCTTTCCTCCTTTTACCTTGACCTTGGGACTCCGGAGGCAGAGAAGCCAGTTTCCTAGCCAAGAGCCGGCTCCCAGCAAGACCCACCTTCCTCTCCACTCCTCTCTCCTCCATCCACCATCATCGCCCTCAACACACACTCAAGCTAGCCTGCTCATGTTCCAAGCTTCCTGATATATTTTTCCTCCTACTGCCAGCCCAGCCCAAAGCCTGCTTTCTGGAACTCTGAGGTGACCCTTCCGAATGAAGAGCACCCTGATAAAGATTGCGTCTCTTATCCTAAGTCACCCACGTCAGGGCGCTCTCCATCGTCCAACACCACTTTGCCCCTACCGGTAGAAGGGAGGCAGCCCGTGGGCCAGATCTCAGTACAGACCTGGCCATTTGCTCTCAAGTTGAAGGGATCCAGCGGGTTCGGCTTAGCCCGAGGCTATTTCCTGGCCGCGGTCTGGACAAGAGCACCCAGCATTTAAAATCTTTGGCAGAGGCAGGAAAGAGGGAGATGCTGTAGCCCCTCTCCCCTTTTTTCTCTCTCTCTTTTTTACCTCTTCTCCTCAGGGAGGCCCTGTGCTGAAAGGGAACTTGGCTCAATCCCACGGAGATGCTCTCTGGAAAGGGGTGCCTCTACTTAGGCACCAAACTGAGCACAGGAAGCCCGACAAGTCTGGAGACTGGGAAGAGAGAAGAGGGGGGCTTTTTTAGAAAATTAGTAAGTTGGTTAATTTTTTCTTTGAAAAGATTGGGTAGTTTCAAAGCATCGAAACACTTCACGTTAAAAGGAGGGGATGCTATGGGAGTTAAAGTTGGGGTTATCCAGCTGGGAACTGCGTTGATCCCGGCTCTGCCTGGCCCCTCAGCCTATGGCCGGCTCAACCCAGGCGGCCGAGGGCGGAGGCGGATCCGCCAGGCTCGGATCGGGCCTCCTGGGGTCTCCCAGAGTAGCGCCTGGGAAATGTCCCTCCAAAGGGGCAGCGCTGCCGACTCTCCCTCATCCCACGTTTCCTTTTGTACACGGATCTGAGAGCGCGTGCTCTTCTTGTTCGCATGAAGAGCTTTTCAGCTTTCCTAGACCGAATCCCTGCTCCTCCTCCCCCTTTTCTTTGAAAAATCTCACTCCGAGTCTTTTAATTTCTATTGTATGTTGAAATACCCCTCTATTCTATTGCCCCCATTTCTCTTCTTTATTCTATCTCAATTTTTCGTTGAGAGCATCCCGCCCTCCGTGTGATGATGTTTGTGTTTGGGGGCTATTACATCCTCCTAGCCTTCTCTGCTCCGCTGGAGGAAGACCTGCGGGCAACGAGCCTAGAGAGGGTCCCTCTTAGACAACTGGGGCTTTGGGGAAAGTGGCTGAAAGTCGGAAATGGAAACACAATCCCGGCATCAAAGTCTTGCTGCTCGGTGTCGGGTTCTTTCCAGCCGGAGCTCCCAGGGAGTCAGCCAAGGCCAGACCCAGGGCTCCCCACGCCCTGCCGGTGCGCTTCCGCCTGCTTTCCAGTTTTTTTATTTATTAAGAAAAAAAAAATACGGTGTCTCCCCGACCCTTAGCTCCAAGCCCCAATCCAGTCAGCGATCTTTTGGGGTAGGAATCAGTCTCCCCCACACGCCTTCTAAGCCTAGTGGGAGGCTCCTAGGAAAAGTCCTGGTCTTGCCAGACCCCTTTGCGTCGGCCAAATTCAGCCTCCCCCTTCTCATTCTCCCTCCCCGAGGCCGGCCAGGGGGCGTTGCCCTGTCCCTTTAAATTTCCCAGCTCCCTCCTCTTTGCCCCTCCTGAGAGCCAATCAGCAGAGACCTCTTCCCTTTCGCCCCGCCCTACCTCTAGGGGTGGGAACCCCAGGAGACCCGGCCAAGGAATCACGTGCACGGGTGGCGTCACGTGGGCGCGGGAGGGTTGCCGAGGGGAGGCTGGCGGGAGCCTGTGATTTCTTAATGAAATGTCCCCGCATGCGTAGAGGACATGTAGGGAGGGAGGTGGAAGCACCAGGAGGAGGAGGGGAGGGGTAGAGAGAGAAGGGAGGAGGGATGGGGGAGGGGAAAAGGGAGCGAGGTGTCTCCCCAGCTCGCAGCCTCTGGCAAGTGGAGTTTTTAAAAAGCTCGAGCAGATCATGTCATGACGACTTCGCTGCTCCTGCATCCTCGCTGGCCGGAGAGCCTTATGTACGTCTATGAGGACAGCGCGGCGGAGAGCGGCAGCGGCGGCGGCGGCGGCGGCGGCGGCGCGGGCGGCGCGGGGGGTGGCTGCAGCGGAGCGAGCCCCGGCAAAGCCCCGAGCATGGACGGGCTGGGCAGCAGCTGCCCGGCCAGCCACTGCCGCGACCTGCTTCCGCACCCGGTGCTGGGCCGCCCGCCGGCTCCCCTGGGCGCCCCTCAGGGCGCCGTCTACACGGACATCCCGGCCCCGGAGGCGGCGCGCCAATGCGCCCCGCCGCCGGCGCCCCCCACCTCGTCCAGCGCCACTCTGGGCTACGGCTACCCTTTCGGTGGCAGCTACTACGGCTGCCGCCTGTCGCACAACGTGAACCTGCAGCAAAAGCCTTGCGCCTACCACCCGGGCGATAAGTACCCCGAGCCGTCGGGCGCCCTGCCGGGTGACGACCTGTCCTCCAGGGCCAAGGAGTTCGCCTTCTATCCCAGCTTCGCCAGCTCCTACCAGGCGATGCCCGGCTACCTGGACGTGTCTGTGGTGCCTGGGATCAGCGGGCACCCGGAGCCGCGTCACGACGCGCTCATCCCCGTCGAAGGCTACCAGCACTGGGCTCTCTCCAACGGCTGGGACAGTCAGGTGTACTGCTCCAAGGAGCAGTCTCAGTCCGCCCACCTCTGGAAGTCTCCCTTTCCAGGTAAGGAAGGGGCCCGAGCGCCGCCGCCGCCGCCGCCAGGGACCCGTCCCAGCCCCGCCTGCCCCGGGGCTCCGCGCCCCAGCCACCCCCGCCGTCTGGCCCCGGCGCGCCGGCTCTCCTGGGCTGCCGATGGAGCCGGCCGGGCGAGCTGCGCTGAGGAATGCGCCGGGGAAGAAATCTGCTCCGACACGTTCCCCGGAGCTGCCGGGCGGAGAGTGAAGCAATCACAGGCGCCCGAGCGCCCGGCCGCCGGCTCCGCTCCAGTCGGGAGCTTGTCTCCTCCTCCCCCAGCGGGCTCCAGTCTCACGCGCGGCTCTTGGCCTCCTAAGCCCGCTTCCGGCCAGGAATGGGGGGTGGGGTGGGCCTTGGGTGCCTTGGAATCCAAAACCACTAGGACAAAACGCTCAACCCACCGATTAATTGGGGAAAAAAATTAGAACCCCCAAACATTTTGTTTGCCTGAATGTCCAAGATCATTCAGGCACTGCAGGCACTGGACAGTTTTTGTTGTTGTTTTTAAATAGGGGTCTAATTTGCCGGGATCTACAGAAATGTAGGGTGTTTTCTTTTTTCTTTTCTTGATTTATTTTAAGAATTTGGCCACGAATTTCCTGATTGTTAAAGGAACAAGAGAGCTAAAATCTCTAGAGAGGGTGTGGAGAAAAGGGAATTCACATCCCTCTCCTGGATTATAAAATTCTTTGCCTCTCTGGTGCACTGAGCTCAAATCCTGTGGGTGTTCGCACTACCAACTCCCCCAAATGCGGGAGAGAAGGAGAGTTACCCATGCCTTAGACACAGGGGAGTGTCTCTTTCTCTTAGAGGGGAGTGAGGATGAGGGTGGGGGGGAGACCTGCTTTGGAAGGATCTGAGGTCCAGGCCCAGGCAGGGGACCCCTCTGCATTGTCTGGCTCCATATGCGGTGGGGGATTGGAATTTACTGGTGTTCTGTTCCCTTTCCAATTGAGGCTATCTCTGAACAGGAAGGGATCCTGCAAACCACCATCCCCCCACACTCCACAGGGGAAAAGACCAGTTCCAGGTTTCTCAAAACCACATCAGGAGCTTCGTATTCAGCTTTGTGCTGAGAAATCAGGATTCAGGGTCTAGTGAATCCAGAGCTTGAGTCTGCTCTTGCTATATATGAGCAGAGCTCAGTGGGAGAGGGCTGACTGGCTCCGTTCTGATGCCTACAGGGGTCCTGGGGGCCCCGACCAGCCATATATGGCTCCCCACACTGCCCAGAGCCCCCCCCTCCCCAACTCTACATGTGGACCCAGGGACATTTTCATTGGGAAGTGTAGACCTGAAGACCTCCTAAGGGTGGGCCTGAAATTCCTCTGCATCCGGGATTGGGGCAAGGACAGATGGTTAAAAAAAAATTACTGAATGATATTAAAAAGTGTAGCAAATAACATTCTTGTAAATATTATAAGATGACTTAGTATAACACAACTGACCAAGGTGGGACCCACACTAGACACCCAATTTCTGGCTGCCAGAAGATTTAGGTTGATAGAATTTTAGTACATGGTGTCATGCGTTACCTACTCTGCATTGACTCTATTATTATATAATATGATTTCTGTTATTAACCACCTAATACGAAACACATAATAACACTTTTCTAGAAGATAGGCAACTCACATGTAGGTGTACAATAGTGTGTTGTGGAGATATGGCCCTTTAATTTCCCATCCCACCCAGATGGGAAGCTGCTTAGGAGATGGGGGTTTAGCAGGAATTCCTGGAGCATCAGTAGCTGGTAGCCAACAGGCCATGCTAAGGGGCTGAAGGGCAGAGGGGCAGATGCCCACCCAGACCACTGTGGGCAGAGGCACAAGTCTAGAGCAGTGGGCGGTGGGTTTAGTGTGAAGAGGGGATGAGAGGGAGCTGCTCTGGCATTGCTGTGTATGCATGTGGAGCAAGGTGGGAGTGAGAGATTGGAGAGAAGCTCAGAAATATCTTTGAGCAAAATAAACATCTTAAAGATTCCCAGGAAAAAAAAAAAACTAAAAGTAAGCACTTTTTTATCACAGCCTCCTAGAGAAAAATATCTTTGACATAAAAAAATATATAGCCCAACTGAGATTTAATACACTTGCAAATTATGGCATGGAAGTGGATATAAAAACCCAGTGTATCTCAACAGCTATGTGCTCACACACTCCCGGTGTGGAAATAGAATCGGGCTGGTGTATCTCAGTGAGTGCAGAGGTCCAGGCAAAAGGCAGATGAATAAGAAATTATGCTCAGACACCCTCCATCTTTCTACCCACACAGAGCTCCTTTAAAGTAGTGAGATTTCCAGATAACTCTGTCTATGCAATTGTGGTTTGTTCGGCAGCATCTAGGCATAAACACTACTGTCTCTTTTCAGTGCCTCTGGCTCTGAGAGACCTCATCTATGGCAGTCTGGGCTGGTGTGGGAGATGAAGGCAATTGTTCAGAAAGATCCAGATAATTAGGGCCCAGCTGAGTTGTGGCTTCTTCCTTCACCCAATTATCTAGACCCTTGCTTCTTTGCTCTTTTTTTTTTCTTCCTATAGTGAGTATAGACAGTTTTTAATTTTGACAGAGAGAGGCAGAAATTCCAAGAGAGAATCAGCAGAAATTCCAAGAGAGAAGCAGAGAGGAGGGGGGCGGGGTGGGGGAGACAGGGAGAGACAGAGACAGATAGGATAGGAGGAGACAGTAAGAGAGAGAAGGAGATAATGGGCTCTTTGGGCCATACTGGAAGTCTCTACTGACAAGTCTTTGGAATTTGCTTGAGAAGAGTGGCTAGGATTTCTAGCTGAACAAGGTCCTCTTCGGAGGACCAGAGCCCTGTTTTGGGAGTGGGTGGGTCAAGAGCCAGTGGGCAGTAGGAACATGTACACAGGACCCCAAGAGAGAGCTGTGGCTGAGCATTGATCTGATTTTTATCTGCTCCTCAAAAGTGTCTATTAGGTTCCCAGGTATGAAGTGGTGTGTGTGTGTGTGTGTGTGTGTGTGTGTGTGTGTGTGTGTGTGCACGCCCACACGCTCTGAAGGGAGATTAGGGAAAGGTTGATTGTAAAATTAATCACCAAGTCCTCTACTTACTTTAGGCAGCATAGACACAACTCGAGGCCTAAGCTTCCAGATGTTTCCACATCTGCAGATCCCACTTCCTTTCCAGACAAGACAGCAGACAATGAAAGGGGGCTTCTTTCAGAAGGCAAGACTGAAGGTATTTCCCCAGTTGGCCAAAACAACCAGCCGTTAGGTCTGATCCATGAAAAACTTGGCCACATCAACTCTTGGCATTCTGTAGAGAAAAATAACCAATTTAGACCAGCTATCTGCTTTTTTTAAACTGATTTTTTAGGGTTTGTTGATTAAGCCTCATTGGAAATTTATAGTTGGGGTTTAGGAGACCCAAAATTGGGTAGATAATTGTGAGCATTTCCAGAAAGTGAAGTTTAAAAAAATCAGGGACAATTATCTGGTTAATTCAGGAACCCAAACCCACGTTTATCCCATTTGCTCTCCAGAAAAAAGGAGGTATTTTAAAGCTAAATTGTACCAAGTGGTCTGTTTCCATTTTAGAACTTACTGTGTCATTATGTTGAGTCCAAAAATCTGGGTTTGAAATCTGGCTCTGCCACTTAAGTTCTTTTACCTACTCTGAGCCTCAGATTCCTTATCTTGTAAAATGGGTTGAATAAAATAAGACTGGAAAGAATGTTCCGAGGATTAAAAAAAAAGCCTCACGGTATCATTACTGACCCTCTCTGTTTTACTCCTATTCCAGAATCATCAGTTTCTCAAATCATAGTTACATCTGTAAGAGTAAGACACATTTAAGAACTGTGAGACTTTTAAAAATTATCTTGTGCAAAAAAAAAAATCCTTTTTAACATAAAGAATCTGCTCTGCTAAAGTGAAGTTGTTTTGTTTTGCAGATTAAAAAAAAAAAAAAAACTTGGTCTGTTCCTACATAGGCAGAGAAAAGTGACAAGTCCAACAATTTTCCTGAAAAATTGTCGTCATGAAGACAGCCAAACCAGGCCATTGGAACCCCCTCTCTCCCATATTCTTTCTGCGTACTTTATTCGCCCCCTGCATTTGATGGTGACCTCTTCTCTCCCCATCCTGTGTAGACAAGGGTCCCTGAGAGAGAGCAGACCCAATGAGAATGGGTATAAGGAAGGTGTTTCATGAGGGCGGGGTGGGGGGGCAGTGAGAACAAGCATTTCAGAAAGAGCTTTGTGTCCTTATTCTAGACTGTGTCTACACTTCCAAAGGGCAGTAAGAATGAAGGGGAAATCTCAAATATTCAGTCCTACTCATTAAATCCTGCATGAAGAAGTCTGCCAATTACGTTTTTAAAAATTGAAGGGTGAGTTACTCAGATAATTTCCCTAGTTCCCCACTTCCCCTTGAAAGTGTTGCTATGATATTTTTATTGACAGAGGTGAGGGTGGAGTGGAAGGGGGGATATAAGTGACACGTATTGCCTGTGACATTCTCAGAGCATGAAGAAATTGAACTAGTAGTGGGATGACAAGGTATTTAGGATTGGGGTTCCCGCATGGGGTGGGGACAGTCTCCTTCAGCCTCAGAGGAATGACAGGGATAGCACATGGGAGCAGGATTTGCTGTTTTGCTGAGTGGACATTTATGGGGGCAAGGGAGGGGCACTGATTTCTTTTTATAGAAGACTTACGTGAACAGCTGGTTTCAACCCAAGAAGGGCTCTCTTGGTGTCTCCTCTGGTGGGCACACACCTGGGTGTGGACCCTCCACTTCTAGGGACCTGATTCCCTACATCTCACTGCTAGGACTTCCCACCTTGGATGTTACTAAGTGGCTCACAACACTGGACTCCTAGATATTGGCTCCCAGGCAGTCTGGCTTCACCTGGCCACTTTTCTTCTCTCTAGCTGTCGGTGCTGGCCTCAGATTCCTAGTGCAGAGCCAGTGACCAAAGGCAAGAGGCCCCACTTGGGGGTCTGTGCCCACTGAAACTGTCTCCCTGTCCACCATGCCCTCCCTCAAACATACAAAAGAACACCTTCCTCTGATAATGGGGCAGAGTATAAACTGACCCATGCCCAAATGACCTACCTGCAGGAAAGAGGGATTTTCCTGAATACCTGCGATCCTGCAGGCTAGCAGACCAGGCTGCAATTTGGAGGGACCCCTCTAAGGGAACAGGGATTCTAATAAGGAGTGCTGTGTAGAGCCATACTGGAAGCTGAGCCAAAAGGAAAAATCAGTAATACTGGTCCCGTATTTATTTAAAATTTTCATATTTTGTTCATCATGGATTCCTGGGCATTCGTTTATATATTTTAAAACATTGCATTAAAATATCATTCATCTTGGTTACTGAGTTTGGGCGCCCCCTCCTTTAAAGTTTGCGCCAGAGGCAATACCCCAGGGTCCTCACCTAAGTCGAGGCCTTGCTAATAACAGAGGTGCAAAAGATTTGGGGACAATCCGTCAGCTCCCTTTGAGTCCCTGCCGGAACCTGCGCCTCCGCAGCCGCGCGGACTTGAGGCCCCTTGCGGGGTCCTGGGTCCAACCATGCGACTCACTTCCTGCCGCCCGCCTTCTCTCTCCCCCCAGACGTGGTCCCCCTACAGCCCGAGGTCAACAGCTACCGCCGCGGGCGCAAGAAACGCGTGCCCTACACCAAGGTGCAGCTGAAGGAGCTAGAGAAGGAGTATGCGGCCAGCAAGTTCATCACCAAAGAGAAGCGCCGGCGCATCTCGGCTACCACGAACCTCTCGGAGCGCCAGGTCACCATCTGGTTCCAGAACCGGCGGGTCAAAGAGAAGAAGGTGGTCAGCAAATCAAAAGCGCCTCATCTTCACTCTACCTGACCGCCCACCCAGCTGCCCGCCCCGTCTATTTATGTCGCCGATTTGTACCATATCCGAACACACCGAAGGACGCTTTTCGGGTACAGACAAATATTTAATGTTAACCAGAAAGAGGAACCACTCCGCTGGGAGGCAGAGGGTATCAAAGGGTGTGCTCTGCCGCCCTCTACTCCCCACCCCATCCTCAACCCTCACCCCTATGCAGATGGCATCTACCCCGCCTCAGCGGCTTTGGAGGTGGGTCCGGGCGGGCGTGGGAGGAAGGCAGCCTGCCTCCACTCCCTCTGGCCGTTGCCCCTCGCCTTGCCGGAGCGCCGAGTGGCAGCCAAGAGCCCAGTCATTCCAGCCAAAGCAGAGCTGGGGAACCCCGAATGACCCCATTTTTGCCTCATCCTTTGCCCGGGCAGGTAGATGACCCCCCTAAGGGTGCGACCCCGAGCAGGACCTGGCGAGCTCCTACTTTCCGTCCAGTCCTTCCTCCCGTTCCCTGTCCCTCTGGCACTCTTTAGTTAGGCAAGATTTCCCAGTTAAGATGTTTCTGTGCATATTTTAAAAGTCACATTAATATTAATGATAAGTATTAGGGACCTGGCATCGTGATTGGAGTACAGACAGCGCTTAGGTTTTTTCTTTCCTGTTTCAACAAAAGCTGGAATTGGATGAGGAGACACCTACCCTTCTCCCCCACCTGGACCAAGGAACTGAGTTTCTGAGGAGCCACCTTTGCCCCCATGGCCTCCTCTGTTCTGCTTCTCAATCAACATGCAGAAATCCAGGGAAGACAGAAACTCCCACCATGCTGCTAAATCTGTCTTCTCTCCTTCTCTCTCTGTGGCGAGAATGAGGGTCAGGCCATGCACAGGAGCAGAACTTTTTTGCTAGGGAACGGACAAGCTTCTCTTCCAAGGGGATGGAGAGCGGGTCCCCCGGCAGATTCCCTCTCCAGTTGCTTCTCCGTCAAGGCGGTAGCTGAGAAGGCCTCACATTTTCACTTTTACTCATTGTCCTGAGGACAGCAGTTTTTCTTCCAGGAGGCCAAGATAGCTGGCTCCCAGTTAGCCAGCTAACGCAGACGCTGCCTGACATTTCCCTCCTCAAAGGCCAACTTGGTGCTGGGGGATGGGGGCTCACCTTCTCCCTTCCCACTGGTGCATTACAAAAGCGTGTTCTTTTGAAATGTTCATCCAAAACAGGCTTTTAAAAAATGTTGTGTATCTGTATATAGTATTGTGATGTCTGAATGACAATGTACTGAATGCAAAAAGGAAAAAAATACCACAAACCTGTTTTTAAAATAAAATCTTTTTTTTTTTTTTGCCTTGATTTTATCGCTCAGATTCCTTCTGAAACTCCTTCTATCCACTGGTTCTTGGGGTAGGCTCTATTGCCCTGACTCAGCCAGAATGGGCAGGGGGAAGAGTAGAGAGAACACCCCCAGCTGGATAGATGCCAAATTTATATTCTGCTCCACGTAAGTTTTTTAAGTGAGGTTTTCAGATTGTTGATACGATCTAGACAGAAGAAAACTCTTTCCCATCCTGATGCCCCAAATAGATGAGTACGCTTGGGAGAGAAGGATGTGATCAGCGACTGAAAAGGCCTGGGAGCAAGTGACTGGGTTCACTTCAGTTAATAGAGCTCAGAGCTGGATCTCTGTGCTGAGAAAGTGGTGTCCCAGCTGGCGACTGGATGCTGTGGTGGTGGCAGCGTGGCGGCAGTGGGGAGCTAATCTTGCTCCTGAGGCTCTACTGCCCCCAGAGGGTCCCAAATCCCTCCAGACAGTTCAGAGCTGGAGCTGGGAAGGGGTCCCCTCAGTCTGCCCTGCTGGGAGGCCGCTGCAAGCTCCGTATTCCCAAGCTGCTCCCTTTTCCTCTCCACCAACCTATGCAAGAGGTCGGGCTGCTAGGACCCCATGGGCCCCCAGTCCTCTAAGCCAATCTCACTTGTATTCTCCAGCATTGTCGGGAACCCCAGTCTTCCAGGCAATCAGGAGCCCTGTAGACTCTGCCACTAATTTGTTTTCCCTGCCGCGTCCGTCTGTGCCTATCTCCCTATCTGGCTGAGTTAATGAGATCGTTAAGTTGTCAGGTTAAGAGACTTTTAAAAAGCGATATAGCCTAAAACAATGTTATCTCAGATTAAATCTTTACTGCAGCAATTTTTATTTATATATAATATTTTTTCCGTTCCTGAGACACAGAAAGACTGGAGGCATTGGGTTGGAAATCAGAGTTCTCTGATCTCACTTTGCCTGATGGCTGACGTTCTTAAAATTTTATTTAAATAAATGTTTCAGGGGTGTGTGTATGTGCCACACACACACACACACACACACACACCCCGAATCTGAGAGACAAAGAGCCTGAGGAATTCACCCTCTGTGGAGGCTCCGCTACTGATACTGCTGCCAGTCCTTTTCTACTCCATTTCAACTCTGGGTTAACCACCAAAGAATCCCACGCTGGGCAGTACAGATCTAGGAGGGAATAGATGAATCTCCCAGGAATAATGTTCATTCTTAATTCCATCTCTCCTTTCTCTCCCCACTCACCACCTTAACCTCTCTCCAAAACCCCTGAGTCTCTCCTGAGATGGGAAGAATTGAAAATTAAATGTGTGTGTTTGGTCAGAAAAAGGAACTGAGTAGACAAGAGACCCGGGGCTCCCTTGATACCCCCACCCCTCTTGACTTGGGGGTACATTGGGTAGTCCCATGACACAGCTGTAGAGTCAGTGGAAGCTGGAGACTCAGTGGGGAAAGAGAATTCTATAGTTCTCCGAGGCATCCTTCCACTTCTGCACACAAATCCACATGAGGGCAAATGAGCGAGTCTTCCCACATGGAGGGATACGCCCTAAGGCCCCAGAAGGGGGCGATGGAAAAGAGAAGAAAGCTTGCGCGGGCTCACTGGGGTTGCACTGGGACACCAGTGACCCAAGCAAGCACTGCGGTCCCTCTGAGTCCCTGTGAGCCCCAGTGTGCCGCAGGGTGTTTAAGATGCCTCCCATGCACTGGATCAAATGTTCCTGGATCAGTTTTGGAGATGCCTCTTCCATAAAAGTAAGCACGAGAATGGAAAGTCCTAGGTGAGACAGGTATTGTGTGAGTATGCTTTCTGGGGACACACACTTCCCAGAGTTGGGAAAAAGCATGATTCTCTCCCTGATTGTGTTGGTTCCTTACCTTTCCTTCCTCTGAGAGCTGGCATTCTCATTGGGGAACTCTGTGAGACATTCCTGTGAAGGTGTGTGTATACGTGTGTTTGTGTGTATGCGTGTGTGTAGAGCCTCTGACCAGTGCAGAATTTCCTCAGCCTTTTCTGCCTGTGTGTGTGCACGTGTAGCAATGTTGTCAGCCGGCACTGATCTCAGGGCGTAGAGTGTGTTTTCTTTTCTTTATGCAAATCTATAGAAAGCCTTTCTTTCCAAGGCCAGTCCTCTAGTGTCTGTGTGAGAGTGAGGATGCAATAAATATGCGGGGGCAAGGGGATAGAAAATGTCTGAAGGATTGTGAGTATAGAGGCATCCCCGGGAAATGGACAGCTCTTCTCTGGGACTGAGGTTCCTGCTATCTTTCTCATAATCCGATGACATCCCCGGCTCCTTGTGGCTCCCCGTGGCAAGGGCTGGGGGGACCCGGGTGAGCTGGAGCCTCACAGGACTCTCGGTCTGGAGGGCTCTATACCAGGCTGCCAGGGAGGGCTCAGTTAGATATTTTCCTGAGCTTGGGGAGAAAACCCCTTCCCCACCCACATCTTAGTCCTCAGACCTAGGGCCAGCAGAATGGGCCTTTTGGCCGGTAGTCAGTCCCACAGCCAGGAACCCACCTGAGGGAGCAAGGCCAGCAGTTCTCGGGAGATCCCTCCAGGACTGTCTCCAGACCATCTGCTCCTGAGGCTTTTCGACAGGCGGCTCGGTCAGCAGGCCCCGTGTGGGTATAAGGCGGGGGCAGCCCCTGGGACACTCTCCATCTACCAGAGGATTGAAGCTGGGGACCCTGCAGCAGCCCCCTCTGTTCAGAAGAGAACTCCCCACCCTAGGATCCACCTGGGTCTGACTTGGATGGTGTCAGGAGCCCACTCCTCAAAAACTCCAAGTGCCGGATCAGGCAGATGTGTATCTAGACCCGCGCTGGTGGAGGATTGAGGGGCCCTGGGGAGCCAGGGGCTTCTGGGAGGAGGAGGGGGCCAGAGCCTTTTCGCAACCAACCAGGCTCTTCCTCTTTTAGCCTTGACCGTGACTAGGTCTTTCTGACCTTGACATCACAGGGAGCACAGGGAAGGGGGGAGGGTGGAAAAGGCCTTGATCTTCCGGTGGCCAGAGAAGGGGAGGGCCACTCGCCCCCTTGACGCGCCATCCCCCTTCCCGCCAGAGCCCGCCGCCTCTGTTTACACACAGAGGTGTCGTCTCCAGTCTAGACAGGGGCGCTAATAACGCCCATAAAAGGCGGCCTCTCCAGAGATGCTCTGCAACTCGGCTCCCGCGCGCCTACCGCTGGCCGCAGCCTCCGCCTCCTCCGCCCCGCCCTCCTCAGATACCTCGGCTGGGCTTGCGGGCCGCCTTGGGAGGGGGCACCCAGAGGGTTTCTAGAGGCCGAGAACCCCCGCCCCGCACCCTTCTGAACCTCTTCCGTCTCCAAAGGTAAGTGGACCCCCGCTCTTCCAGCCCAGCCAGCCTTGGGGATAGCGCATCCTCCTACCCCCACCAGCCTCCCGGGCCGTTGCCCTTACCCCGATCCGCCCCTGCCCAGCGCCACACCCGCCCCCGCCCCGAACTGGAGGCTTGGATTTGGGTAGCAGTTGGGTAGCTGGGCAGATCAGACCCCGGGCAGAACTCAGCCCCTCCCCAGAGCTAGGCCTGGTCAGAGGCCATGGTCACAGGGAGCGGCTGGCTGTGGGGCAGAGGGCACTCTGGGTAGTCCTCACCCCATACTGAGCTTCGAGGTCCACGGAGACCAGGCCCTGGGCTCCCCATACTTTGCTGGCGACTGTAGGTGTGGTGTTTGTGGAGAAGGTGCTTTTTTTTTTTTTTTTTTAATAACTTGGTCCCCACACCTTTCCTGATACTCAGTAATTCACTAGGTGGAAGAGATCCTCTGCTGGCGAGGGGGAAAATGTCAGAACCCCGAAATTATTTAACTATTAGTGCGCCGAAAGGACAGTGAAAATGGGGGAAGATGGCTCACTTAGGGATGCTCAGGTGAGGGGTGGAGGGATGGTCTCCCAGATGTTCCTGCCTGGGACCACCCCTATCCCTTCCCCATTTCCTGAGTAGCAATCGGGCTGGGATCTTGTGGTGGGAGGGGGACAAGTGGAGCCACTGAATGCTTGGAGGAGGTTAGGACGCTGTTGACCCCAGGCTGCTTGTGTGAGCCTGAGAGCCTGACTGGGCCCCCTCACCCAAGGTCCCGCTCACACCCCGCTCCTCCAGGCTGCAGAGCCCTGGAAGGCAGCACGGGGGAAGGGGCCTCCTCACCTTCTCCTTAAGTCCTAGGCACCCGTAAGGAGGCCTGGGAGCCAGGTGGGCTCGGACCCCTGGATGAGCTGGTGAAGCGAAGAACGAGGAGTCTGAGCCCCTACCTCCACCCGTCAGCCTTGGTTGACCCCGACAAAATCCTGCCCCAAGCCTAAGATGCCCTAAAGGGGTGACACATAGAGAGCCGAGGGGTCGGGCTGGGGCCCAGACCTTCCCCACCCGCCGCTTTCCGTCTCGCCTCTCCCGCCCAGCCCAGCTCCTGCTCACCTCCCTTCAGAGACCCAGGCCCTGCCTCATGTGCATAGGCGGCAGAACCGTTTTGTGCAAACTAGGCAGTGACCTTGAACTGGGCCGCCTTGGCCTCTCGACTGTTGCGGGAGAAGGCAGCACCGCGCGGTATAATTTCGACCTCGGTTTGCCTGGGGAGCCCGAACACTGCGGCTCACAGCCACTCCGCGGTGGCCTAAGCCTCCTGCAGCTGCTCTGCCCCTGCCACCAGAGCCGGCCGTAGATTTTATAATAACTCCTTTCGCCTGGCTCGGCGGCGGTGGGGACTCGAGTACCCGCGCATAGCCCGTGAAGATGCAGGAGGGACGGAGGCTTAGACAGAGTCGGTGCGGGAGAGGCGGCGGCGCATCCAGCTGGTGGATGCGAGGAAGCAAGAGGGCTGCCGCGAGTCTTCAAGGAAAGCCTTGGACCACATCCTGGCCTTCAGTTTTAGTTAACCCCTGAGTTAATGAGCGGGCCATGGTTGAGCCAGGCCAGCTGCATCAGGAACCTGTGGTCCAGGGTCCAGCAGGCAGTCCACCTCTTCTAATCTCGTGATTTGATGAATGCGCGGAAGAGCGGGCGCAGAGATTGCTCCGCGGGTCCAGAGCCTTGCCAGGCCAGTACAGTTTTCCATGTGAGCTGCGAAGTGCCGGCGGATTGAACCCAGCTAGAAGCCGCTGCCCAGCGCCTTCGGCTGCTGCGAGTCCTAAGCATTCTCCTCACCAAGTCCCCCGTCGGCTCCTGGAGAGCAGCTCTCGCCGAGGCTGGATTTAGATCTGAAGCTTTGCACCCGAGCCTCCCGCCGGTCCTGGGGACCCAGGCTGGGAGCGGAGCTCTGCAGCCAGTTAGTCCGAGTAGGGTTAAGAAAGGGGCGCCTGAGCTGCGTGTGCGGCGGGGAGCCTTAAAGGCGCACAGAACCGCGGTGGTACACGAGGAGGCTGGGCGCCTAGATTGCCTGGGTCCTCGCCGGGGTCCTGATAACCCTTAGGTTCCTAGTGATCCTCGAGTGGCAGGGCACTGGGGATGTGAATTTTGCTGATGGGCCTCGGCAGCTCTCCCCTAGAGGAATCAGGTCGGCTGCACGGAAGGAAGAGGGGGAAGGAAGAGGGGTTTGTGCGTGTGCCAGTGCCCAGGGTCCGAAACGTGGGGAAACTGGTCTTTTTTGATGGGGCCAAATCGGACCGGGAGAAACTGCGTGTCTGGAAGAAGGAAGTCCTCACTCCATCCTCATTTCCCCGGCATTGCATCTGCCGCCCTGTGGCCGCCTCTCTGCGTGCTCAGCGGCCTGGCCGGGAGGGCAGCGAGCACAGCTCCGGGCCTGAGATTTTCGAGCTGGCGAGGGATGCGAAAAGGCTAAGACCTTCCTCCTGGCGTCTCCCTTCTAGGAGATTGGAGTCATCTGGGAGGGGAAAAAGAGAATGGGGAGAAACCTCCACCGCACAAGGACTAGCGATTATCTCGCTAAGCTCAACTCGGCCTCCCCCACACCAACAATAGCGGCTGAGCGCGAGGCCTGGAGGCCTGGAGACCTCGCCGCCGGTGCAACGTTCTGATTGAAAACAGCAACGATATTAAAGTCACACCCTGTTTATCTTTATGACCAAAAATAACCCCCAAATAAATTTTTAAAATTAAATATTCAGTAACGCTCATTAATGCATCTTGAAAAGAGGCATAAATAAGATGTTGGAGATGCTGTGACGTGGATTTTGCAGCCGAGGGATGCTCTGTGCAGCCGCGCAGCCCCTTAATCAATTAAGCACGAAAAGGCCAATTCAGGCTCTCTCCTGCCCGCTCCTCGGCGCCCCGGCTCTCGTGGTTCTGACTGAAGGTGACTGCGCCGGGGCTGGGATCCCACCGCTTGGCTTCGGTTCTGGCAAGTGGGCCCGGCGCGGGGCGGGCTCCTGGGGGGGGTGGGCGGGAGGGACCTTGGCCGGCCAGGGCAGGGAAGGGGAAGAGGGGCGAGGGGCGGGTGCCGAGCTGCGAGCTGTGCCGGGCTGGGCGAAGCCCGCGCGGACACATTTCTGTCCCAGCTATGGTTTGGGATATGAAATCGCCCAGGGAGCTGTGGAATTCGAAGAATCTGCGTTTCTCTCTGCCATGTCCTGCAGAAGAGAGAAAAAGAGGGAGATGAGAATCTTCTGTTTCGCTCTGCTTTTGTAGCTTCCGCTCGTTCTCAGATATTTAACTTTCACCCACATGGATTTCTTTCTCCCAGATTCTCTCAGACTCACGTCTCCCTCATTTTCTCCAAATCTTCTGGTGTTCTGTCATATTTAGACTTTTGCTGAACTATTGATCTCACCTGGTATTACTTAAAGCCATGCTTTTGCTGGAGCCCGAAGTAATCGCATAGAAATCTGAGTATTGTGTCTACTGGACTCCAATAGAATACACCTAGTTTTGAGGGTTTGTTTCCTTTTTCATTTTAATCTGTTTGGCTGTGTCTGTGGACTTGGTTGAGACCGGATTGTGGTTTCCAGATGTCGATTAACTTCGCCTATGGCCAGCGTTGGGTTATCAGCCTTCTGTGGAAGGAGCTACTGAGGTTAGCACTATAAAAATAATTTTAAACCCCTAACAAGATAATTCTCTGGCATTCTTTCCCTTAGTCCCAGCACACCTATTGGGCTGGGCACAGTTATCTGATGGTCCCAGTGGTATGCTAGGCTGGTTCTGGGGTGTGAGTGTCTCCTCCACAGTGGGAATCAGGAGCCTCTTGGGCCAGCCAAGCCCTGCTGGGAGCCCAGAGCCTCTTGCTGCAAAGTCTCCAAGAGACGCCCCCAGAAGCCCCCCTGACCCACAGAAGTCATGGAGAAGAGTAGTTCAGCCCCCAGATTTTCAGGAGCAGGCAGGCAAGTCCTCATGGAGCTGGGCGCTTCCTTTTTCTGCTGCTTCTGCCTCTCTTCTGCATCCCTCCTCTGACGGTGAGTGAAGGTGTGTGGCTGGGTGGCTCCCAGCTGGAGAATGGGGAAGACCCAGCATTAGTAATCCTCCCTGAGCCCTTCCTGGAGGAGAGGACCCCAGGTGTCTCCCTAAATTCCTGGGGAGAAAGAGCTGAGGAAAAGGAGCACAGCAGCGGCAGGGCTGGGAGAGACAGCGGCAGGGAAACCTGTCTTTACCCCCACTTCTCCTCTACTGTAAATAAACCCCGAGCCAAAGGGCTCATCCGTCTCCTTAAACAGCCAGTAAACTTTATATGACACAATATCTAATAGTAATTTATTGGGGAGATATTGTAAATTCCAACGGTTTTAGTTAATAAAGGAGCTAATTAAAGAGGGACGGGCTGGGCTCGGCCAGCTGTTGGTGAGAAGATAATACATCTGGGGGGGTAGTGCACGGTGCAGAAGCGTGTATGTGCGGGTATTTTTGGTGTGGCTTTTTCCCTCTTGCCCCGTGTCGGGCGATTGCCTCGATCTCTGCGTTAGGTTTTATATGATTTTTTAAAAACCAGAAGCCAGAGAATAAATCTGCCCCCGCGGTTCGTTCCCTCCCCCCCCCCACATTGGGGAAGGGGGAAGTTGGAGTTGGTGCGGGGTGGGGGGATTCTCTGTCCCCACCCATCCCCCTGGCGGCGGCGCCCACGTGAGCTGGACGGCCAATGGGTGGCCGGTGCAGGTTTAACTATGTTTAATGTCAGATAGCAATAAAGTAGAAGCTGCCGGTCGGGCCCCGCGGAAATGGGCGAGCATAATCTCCTGAATCCCGGGTTTGTGGGGCCGCTGGTGAACATCCACACGGGAGACACCTTCTACTTCCCCAACTTCCGTGCGTCCGGGGCGCAGCTGCCCGGGCTGCCTTCGCTGTCCTACCCGCGCCGCGACAACGTGTGCTCGCTGCCCTGGCCGTCGGCGGAGCCGTGCAATGGCTATCCGCAGCCCTATCTCGGCAGCCCGGTGTCGCTCAACCCGCCCTTCGGCCGCACGTGCGAGCTGGCGCGCGTGGAGGACAGCAAGGGTTATTACCGCGAGCCGTGCGCCGAGGGCGGCGGCGGGGGCCTGAAGCGTGAGGAGCGCGGGCGCGACCCCGGCCCAGGAGTCGGGCCCGGGGCAGCGCTGCTGCAGCTGGAGCCGTCGGGGCCGCCTGCTCTCGGTTTCAAGTACGACTACGCGGCAGGCGGCGAGGGTGGCGCGGGACCCCCGCACGACCCGCCCTCGTGCCAGTCGCTGGAATCCGACTCCAGTTCGTCCCTGCTTAACGAGGGCAACAAGGGCGCCGGCGCGGGCGACCCCGGCAGCTTGGTATCGCCTTTAAACCCCGGCGGCGGCCTCGCGGCCAGCGGTAAGGACCCCGGCCCATTCGCGAGGCTACTCCGGACGGGACGTCTGACCCGGGGCGGGGCGGGGGGGGGGGTGGGCAGTGTAGGACTGAGCTAGGGCCTCCTGGGGTGACAGACTGTGTGGTGAGGAAGCGCTTCTTTTAAAAAAGGGAGTTGGGGGGGGCAAGCCCTATAAACATGTAAATATCCCCGTAAAAGAACTAGAGATTCCCTTTTTCCTCGGCCTGCAGCTGGAGGGGGCAGGGAGCTCCGGAGAAAGGGGATTCTGACACACTTCCCCAGGCCTTGGGGGGTGGGGACCCAGAGGCTGGTCCCTGCCCTCCCAGGGCCTCTCTTTCCACCTTCCCACAGGCCCCCATTACCTACTTTTTTTTTTTTTTTTTAAAGAAAGGCCAGTGGTTGTCTCTTGTCACTCGCTCATGTCTGTTCTAACTAATCAGGACCCCATCCTGGAGGATGTGAGAGGAAGGGGCCAGGATATCCTGGAGAAGAAGAGGTTTGGGGAGAAGTGAGAGGATAGGAATTTGGAAGGTTCTGGGATACTGCAGTGAGAAGTAGGGGAGGCAAGGAGAAAGAGTGAAAGGGGAAAAAGAGATTGATGGAGGCAGAGGAGTTGGTGGGGATGGGAGTCTTCCTAAGAGAGGAGAGGAAGAGCCTGGGGTCGGGTGTTAGGCCAAGGTGAAAGGGGCTGGGGAAGGACCGACGGTACTGGGCTTGTCACCTCTTGGTCCCCTGGCCAACCCTGCTGGTTCGTCTCCACCCAGGCGCGCCCTGGTACCCGATCCACAGCCGCTCACGGAAGAAGCGCAAACCCTATTCGAAGTTGCAGCTGGCGGAGCTGGAGGGCGAGTTTCTGGTGAACGAGTTCATCACAAGGCAGCGCCGGAGGGAACTCTCAGACCGCTTGAATCTTAGTGACCAGCAGGTCAAGATCTGGTTTCAGAACCGCAGAATGAAAAAGAAAAGACTTCTGTTGAGGGAGCAAGCTCTCTCCTTCTTTTAGGGGGCAAGACACGGGCGCCAGCCCCAGACTGAGCCTGTCTCTGGCAGAGAGCAAAGAGGGGGCACTGCCTGGGACACAGTCCCCGCTTAGAACGCCAGGCGTCTCTGGCAGGTCCTCCTGGGACGTCCTCTTGTCTGTTTTGTTCGTGGTTCCCTCCCACACACCCCCCAGCAGACCCTGCCAGGTCCCAGAGAGAAGGGAAGAACCCAGCCAGGGAGAGGAAGCCCACAGCTGCAAGGCAGGGGGTAGGGGCAGGGAAGGCTGAGGCGCTGGGGAGGGGCTAGTTTGACATGGGACCGGGGCGTTGGGCCTACGTCTGAAGATCTGGAGGAAAGGTGACTCAGGCGTCCCCTCCCACCACTTTCCTTCCGTGGTCTTAGGTCTGTCTGCCTGCAGGAGTAGGCGAGGGTGGGGACAGTGGGACTAAGGCTCTCAGAACTTGCAGTTATTGGGGTTAGGAGAGGCTGCGAGGAGGGAGCAAGAGTGGAGGATGGGCAGAGAGCAGGGAAGGGGTCAGGGTAGCTCTGGGAGGGCAGAAGGAAGTGGGGGGACCTAGGAGGAAGTGTGGTTTGGGAGAACAGAATGATCAGCAATGTCCAGGTCCGCTGGGGTCTGGGTCCTCCAGGCCTGGACACAGAACAGGCCCAGGCATAAGCATTTGGCAGACCCGGCTGTGGACAAGGTGATGATCAGGCTTTTGTCCCCTCTAGGGCAGGCCACCCGAACCGTCTCCTGGTCCCCAGCCCTCTCCCGAGCCCCCTGCGCCCATTCGCTCACAGGTGTGCTGCCATCCACTCTTCCTGCCGCTGTGGCGGCTGCGGACCGGAAGCCGCAAGCGGGGAATTGAGAGCTGAGCGGACGCAGCCTCGGGTTCAGTAGCCACCCCAGGGACCCCCACCTGGCCCTCCGGGAAGCCCAGGAAGCTGTAAAAGGAGCTGCGAAGCGCGGCATTGATTGGCCGAGAGAGTTTCTGGCAGCCGCTGCAGATTCTCCCTTCGCCGCTGGCGTTCACGGTCACGGCCGGCCGGAGGCTGGACCGGCGTAATTTACGAGGCGGGAAGAGAATCCGCCCCTAAAAGGGGCTACCGGCCGCGGAGGCCCCCGCTCAGCCCGGGTTTCCCAGGCTGGTGACAATGAAGGAGGGGGCACTGCAGCCCCCCACCCAACTCCTTTCTCTCTTTTACCCACCCCTACTCCACCTGCTCCCCAACGGCGCCCTTTGTCTCAGGATCCGCTGTCTCCGCCCCCAGGCCAGGGAGCCGCAGATTAGGAGGACCAGAGCAGAGGGAAGGGCACATCCCCAAAACCCACTGGAGGCCAGAAAGTGGCTTCTCCAGCCGAGGGCCTTTTATTCATAGCCCCCTTCAGGCCCCAGCCCCAGCCCAGTAGATCCCAGGCTGGCTTCCGAAAGAGAAGCTGTGAAGGAGCCCCCCTGCCTTCTTGCACTCTGTTTTGATTCCCCTTGGTGAGAGTCCCCCAACCTCCCACCTGCTGACCCACCCTTGCCAGGATCAAGAGGGCGAGAAGCAGGGGAATGATGGGAGTTAAGCCCAGCCTGGACAGTGTGAAACTGGCCCGCCAGCTTGGAGTTCTTCCCACCTGGGGAAAGTCTCTCCTTCCACACCCTGGAAAGGCAATCCACTCTCCCACCAGATTCAAGTCCCTGTGAAAGACTGTGCAGAGGCATGGGCAAACATATAGGCACAGCTGCCCAGTACAGCACTTGGCCCACACCACTCTCCTGACTGTACTTGCAAAGAGGCAGCCTCATATCCCCAAATACAGCCCTGCAGAGTAGCCGTACAATCACATACCCTCATCCCGCACTGGGCACCTGACACACTTCCCCACCCACATTAACCTATGTACACGTTTGCAGAAATCACCACCGTTCCAGCTGTCTGCACACTCCCCTGTGGGCTGGCGCTGGGTATGAGGCACTCCCCTCTTTGCCTGGTCACCAATGTACCCCTTCATACAGCCCCTCCTGTGACCTCTTGGTCTCTGGGGTGCTGGATTTGAGTTTCAGCACTCCAGCCTGACTCTCCCAGCTTAATAAAGGAGACCAAAACACTCCAAAAGGGGTAGGGGGACAAAGATATGCAATATTCTCTTCCCGTCGCTTTAAACTTGATTTCTGTGAGCTTCTCTGTCAATCTGTGTCCTGTTCTCTGTGTCTGTTGCTAGTACCTAGCGTGATCCCTGTGGGTAGATGCCCTCCTTTCCTCCCTCCCCGGTTCTCTGTAGTGTGCCCTCCTATGCAAACGTCTGTCTCTAGCACGTTTTCCCTTTATATAGTCCTTGTACAGAGTTGCTTCATCATATTAATATTAATAATAATAATTAAAACATGATGGTATGATGATGTGATTTTTTTGAGAGAAAAATTTTAAACTGGCTCCATACACACGGTCTCCTATGCCCAGAAAGAATGGGATCCCCAACCTCCTAGCTGTTCCCCCACTTTACTTTTTCCAGCCCAGGTGAATAATAAAAATAATAAACGTATAATAATAAAGGAAGAGCGGTTGCAGGGGCAACAAAAATATACCAGCAACCAAGATCTGTTGATGAGCTGCCATCTCCAGTCCCAAGCAATTACTAGCAGAGAGAAAATTGGGGGATGGTAGATTAGCGGGGAGGAGAGGGATATCTGAGGAGTCGTGGGGTTGTAAAAATAATGTGGACAGCCCGGAGGAGGCTGAAACTACCTTCAGCACCACAAAAAGGAAGTCTGAGCTGCAAGATCTCCAAGCAGTGAAGCCAGGGTAGGGGCAAGAGCTGGTTGGAGCTGGGATGGTGAGAGTGCTATGGGGTAGGGGCAGGGGTTGGTGGGTCCACACTTCACCCTGATGGTTCTAACCCTGTGGCTTCACTCTGAGAGCACATTTTGTGCACTGCAAGATGACTGGAGAGTGTACTAAAGACCCCTTGAAGCTGGTGAAATAGGCTCCGCCTCTGTCAGCTGCGGCCCCTCCAGGCCGTGACAGAGAGAGGCCCAGGTCCAGGCCAGAGTCTAGTCTCAGCTGAGCCCAGGAGTCCTCTGCACCTCCACCTCACTCCTTCCTTATGGATGGGATGCCCTCCCTCTGCCTCCACCCGTGAGCCTCTGATCCCTGAGTTTCCCTTTCTCACAGCCAGGCTCCAATCACGAAGTCTCCTCCAAATTCCCCCTCCACCCTCCTGGGCCTGCTCCAGAATAACAAGAGCCCCCCTCTGAGCCCAGCCTCCCGAGCCACGCCTCCTGCCCTGAAATCTTTCTTTCTCTTTCTCCCCTCCTTTCTTTACTCCTGCAACTAGGAAAAGTAGCAGATTTAGACCAAATCCCATCCTCCCTTTGCCCCAATCCCCTGCTGAGTGTGCATCTGAAGGATTCGGGCAGGAAGGAGATCCCAAGCTTTAGGAGTACTCCTATAAAGGGCCCACAGAGTTCGGGGCAGGCTGGGGACTGGATAGCTTCTGGCAGCCTTGAGCTGGTGGTGTAGGGGAGGGACTGAGTGGCTACCCTTGAGTCTGAATAAAGGTTGGGGGAGGTCTGAATCCCAGTGAATCCAGGCAAGAGACTACCCTCTTCTTAAGCCACATCTATACAGGAAGAGTTAACAGTGAAGGCATTTCTGGCTAAATAGGAAAGAGGGAATTTAGAGAGGTCAGGAATAACTGGCCTTTAATTTATTCCCTTGATTTATTCCCAGAGACACTGCAGATCTGAGAGAGAAGGTTCCTTGTTGGGTTTTGTCTATGCAGGCCCTGAGACTCAATAACTGGGGAAGCTGTCAGAGAAGGAAAAACACTATAACCTCCTCCCAACGGCTGAATAACAAGTCCTTGGGTCTCCTGGCCAAAGAGAAGGTCATGGCTGCAGCCACAACCCAAATACCCAGGACCTGGCTGAGCTCTGGATCTGGGCAAAGACTGCATCTATTTTGCAAGTATTTGTCTGGCTTAAGTCCTCAAACTACAATTTACTCCACTGATTTAAGACAAGGCACCCTGTGTCTCTAACTGGGTCTTGAGGAACAAGAAAAGGAGAGAGTTATCTGGATAATCCAGGTAGAAAAATAATTTCACTGTTGTGTATGTGTAAGCTTATGCCATTCAAATAAGTTGTGTATTTGGTCCTGATTATCACCCAGTTCTACTCCAGTCTGAGCTGCGTACACGCAGCTAGGGTATTTAAAGCCACTATCGAGCGGGCGGGAGATGGGCCCGGCAGCCCGGGCTCTGTGGATGCTAATGCAGCCGGAAACCCGGCGCGATCGATGGCTCAGACCCAGAGCGGTGCAGGGACCGCCGGCCCCGATCTTCGAAAAATCAAACCCCCGGGACCTTGGGTTCCGGACCGGCCGGAGCTCCCGCCCATCCTCCCCGCCATTACCAGGAAAGCAGGAGCGGTTTTTAGGCCCCCGACCCGTGGGGGAAACGCACCCCGCAGCCCCCAACCCTCTCTGCGCGGCAGGCACAGGGAGGCGCCGAAGGTCTCGGTGTAATTTAGCGCGAGGTGGGCTGCAGGCCTGGGATCCCGCAGCCGCGTATAAGCCGAGCGTTAGGCTCGAGCGGCCGCCCTTCGGTATCCGCCTCCGTCGAGACGGAGCTGCCGGTTTTCCGCGGAGAAGCGTGCGTCCCGGGCCCTCCGCCACCGGACGCGCAGCACCGCGGCAGCTGGGGTCCGAGCTCGCGATCGCCGCTCAGGGGAGGCCCCGAGACAAAGGCCCGCCGGCCGCTGGTGGCCGACGCGGGCGCCTGGCCGCTCGCTCCCCTCCCCGCGCCCGGAGCGCTCCGTGCCCCGGCCCGGCGGACAGGGTTCCGGGGCCTCAGTCCAGTTCCCCGCCCGCCTGGCCCGGCCCCGGCTCCGGTGTGCCCGGGGTCCCGGGGAGAGGAAAACCCGGCGCGCCTCCCAGCCCCGGCCCCGCCGCCCGAACAGAGCCGGCAGTTCCGGTCGCCGCGCGAGGGCCGCCGGCTCCCGCGAAGGACCGGATGACCCCTGCTGGCCAGATCCGCCGAGACCGCGAAGACCCGGACCCGCCCAGCCGCTCGGCCCTGAGCCACAGCCCGGGGGCGGGGGGACGCTCCGTGGGTTTGTGGGTGACCTCAAAGAACAGCCCGAGTCCGAGGCGCTGCCGGGCTGCGGGAACCAGGCCTTTCTCCCAAGTGCCCTCCCTCTGCTGGGCACGCGGCGTCCCCACAGCGGCGGCCCGCCCTCCCGCCGGGTTCGTCACCGCCGGCGGCTCTGCCCCAAGCTCCGAAAGGCTGTGCCGCCCGAGGGAGCCTGGCACCGGAGCCGAGGAACTGGGCTTGGATGAGACCAAACGCAGCGGACCTTTAGCCATTGTGACCCAGCCGGTTGCCTGGGGGTGAGTTCTCCTCTCTGAGCCGGAGCCGCTTCCTGGGGACTCCGAGATAAGCCTTCCGTTTGTCAGTTTCCCTGAAGCGGAGTGGAGAACTTCCTTCAACGACCGGTCTGTGCGGAACTCACCGGCAGTTGTTGCTAGAAAAGCTCCCTGTGAAAGACGCACAGTCCACATTCGGAGCATGGAAAAGCTGTTCCACAAAATGCACGCTTGGCCATACTGCCGACATAACCGATATACTGAAACAGTCTAAAATGCACAGCCATCTGTATTACATGTACTCTGGGCATGGAAAATATATTTCTCTAGAAAATATACATATGGAGGCACTCTTATCTATTGTATGGGAAAACAACCTCCTGGGAAAAGATTACATATAGCATGTATACCCATTACATGTAAAAATTCATTTACATAGATTAAACAGTACACTTGCACACATCCTGCGCAGGGAAGGTACAGTCCTACATCTATTTAGCTCCATGGATGTATACACTCCAAAGGGCATATAAAATCAGTACATGGACAATGCATCCAGATATTAATATATCCACATTAAAACACTGCATGAAAAATATACATCATGTTATTATATATACACAAAGTGCCTATCAACCCAGTGTATGAAAAATATATTCTGTGAATTATGTTTGTACACATGGTGTATGTGTACCAAATACATTGAAGTACGTACTTTGATTTCACATATTACTGTATTTATAATACACATTTCTCTGGCAATCTTAAAAACAGTAGCAGGAGGAAGCTCAGGCATTGGCAATGACATTCTCTATCAGCTGAACCTCTTTTCTGTTCTGTATTTCTATTATTTCTGTCTTTTACAAACCCCCTTCTGTGTCTACGTGGATTATTTATATGAGTGGTCTTCTATCTCTATTTAACTGTTGCTTCTCTTGTCTGAGGTCAGGGTCTATATTTAGAGCCCTAGGTCCTGTTTGCGGCAGGGTCTGACTGCATAACCACTCCTGTATGGAATTAGCATTGTATAATTACGTTACCCCTTCTGTCTCAGGATGTGTTCTTCTAGATATAATATAAATATAGTTACTCTGAGCTGCCAGTTAGGAAAGGGGGAAAGAAGGAAGAGCAGCAACCAGGTGAGGTGTGTAACAGGTAGGTTCCGGCTGTGTGCTGGGCATGCAAGGGCTTCTTGAAAGCTAAGGTTTGTTTAACTTTTTAAAAATTTACTTTAAAAACTCAAGTCCAGGGAAGTATGAAGTAAAGGCTGGACCTTGTCTTCTATGCTCCTCTCAAATCTGAGAGCAGCCCCACTCCGTCCCAGACGACCGGGAAGAGGACTCCGGCCTGCCCAACTCCTCGACTCCAGTTCCCATCCTTAACCTTAACCAAGCAACTGGGAAAGGTTATCCAATAACCCAAGTTTTTCTCAACAAAACCCATTCCCAACGCTTTTTCAGAGGCAGTCATAAAGTATTTTCTGGAGCTGAGCTAACTCCGATCTCGCCCCCTAAAAATGAAACCCACTTGGGTCTTTCTTTAGCAGCTAAAAATCCTGGACTACATGACACACGCCTATGGAAAAATTCTTTGAGAGACAATACACTCACACCCAACAGAGATATTGTTTATGAGTCGATAGGTTCCATGTAGATGCGGCCATACTTTACTGTCCAAAGAAATCAATTAATTAGTGCCTCGCCAGTCCCCTCCCCACCCCGCCCCCGCCGGCCGCTGCTTGGCTGAGCTCGAGCGGCAGAGATAGATGTGCGTGGCCAGCTCGCTGGTCTTGTTAACAAGCCTCGTCATAAAGATGGAATGATAAGGAGAGCGAGGAAGCCCTGGTGGCCGCGAGGGGGGGCTTCGATAGCCCAGCCCGACGGGCTGTGGGACGGCGGCAAATCGGAACCAGAGCGAGCCCAGTGCAGCTCCTGCTCCAGCACCAGCACCGGGGATCACCGAGGATCTGGTGTATCCAGTGTTCTCCCCTTCTGGGGTGGTCACGCTGTAACTCGAATAATCCCCTCTCCCCTCCCCTTTCCTGAGTCGTCCCTTCTCTTCACTGAGCCCCAAATTTTAAAAAAAATTAATAAAAATACATAAACCTCTGTCCTTGAGTGCCTGTCTTGCCCTCTGCCACGTTTGTTCCGGGACCTGCCGCCTCCTTCTTTCCCTGCATTTCTCCGCGTGGTTCCTTTTCATCTCCATCTGGCGCTCTCTTCCCTCCTTTGGCGCTCTCTCTGGCTTCATGGTTGCTTTTTCTACCAGGTTGGTACTGGCTCAGGCCCCAATGAGCTTGTAAAAATAATACAAATACCCCCTGGTTATCTCTCGGCAGAGTAAACACTCCCAGATAAGCCCAATGGAAAACAAAAAAACAAATAACAACCAAACACTCCCCCCCAAAAAACCCTTGGATATAATTGCTGGTTTGGGTTGCAGCACTTAATTCTGTTTATTCTCACCAATGTGCATACTTAACAGAGAGATATTGATATTAAAAGGCAGGGGGGAATTAATTTTACTTTTATAGTCATCTATTAAGAGCAGAGGATGATCTGGGTCTCCTTTAAAGGGACCGGAAAAAGGGAGGAGGGAGAGAGAGAGAAAGGGAGGGGGAAGGGAGAAATATGACTGAAAGCGAACAAAGATCTTTGCCTGAAGAAACAATGTAACACTAGACAGAACTATAAAGTATGGGAATGTAAGAACACAGGACTCTCTCTCAGCTTCCCCCATTTGGAATCCTGTCCCTTGCACTTCCTGCTGAAATCTCAACCCTGACTACACAGCAATGTTCAAGGAAGAATTCATGCAATTATCTGGATAATTGTAGGGGGAGAGAGAAAGAAGTTCCCTTTGATTGTCTGATCCTCTCTGGTGTCTGTGCAAAGGAGGAGGAGAAGTGGGATGTAGGGGGGAAAAGGAAGTGGTAGCGTCTCCCAATATGACCCTATCCCCTACAAGATGGCTACTTCTAAATCCAGGAGGTCCTAGCAGGCTTACAGATTCTGGAACATACTCAAGAATGGACACAGATTCACTTTCATTTTCCAGGATATTTGCTTGGCTTTACATTGTCTGCATAGACCTGCCTCATCCAGTATTTTAATTATCACAAGTAAGTGAATAATAGATAATTATAGGGGTGTCCATAATATCATTTATTTTATAGCCACACAAGATATGATTAGAGTTAATGTCCGAGGCTTTGTTGGAGCATGGGAGGCAACAAGAGGCAAAGCAGAGAGGCCTGGATAATCTATCTCTTTCCTATTTTCATGTGTGTGGGAATCTCCAGAAATCCCTAATTCTCTAAATTCCCTCCCCAAAGGTCTTAAGTGAAATCTCTAGGATTTTAGGGGCTGGAAGCTGAGAGAAGGGCAAACAACAATTTGGTCCTTAAGTCTCCCCCTTAGTCTCAAGAGCAGTGGTCTCTGCTCTCCCCATACTGCCACAACAAGGGCTTCGTCCTCCATTCAAGACGACTAGGGTCACAGAGACTTGGCGGGTGAGGCCAGTGAGAGGAAAACAGAGTCTTACCAAAACCAAATTCACTGCCATCCTCAAGTGGGCACTGGGCCCAGAGTGAAGCCCCTATAATCCTAAATCGGCCTTCTTTCCTGGACCCTCTTCCCCAGGGATACCTGGATGGGGGCAGAGGCCAGGCTAGGGCTGTGGAGGTCAGCTGGGGTGGGGATGGGAGAGTACTTAAAATATTTATTCTTGTTTCCGGGATTCAAAAGATCAGGAGAGAGGGAGAGAGAGAGAGAGAGAGAGAGAGAGAGATTGCAATAGAGAGCTGGGCAAGAGAGAATCAAGGGAAACCATGAAACCAGTGGGCAAGAATAAAAGGAATGAGTGAAAGGAAAGGGGCAGGAAGAAGAAAAGCAGGGGGAAAAGAGAAGGAAGGGAATAAGAAAGAAAAGGTAGGAAAAAGTGAAGAAAAGGACAAAAGAGAAAAAGATGAAGTGAAAAAAAAGGAAAGGAGAGATTTGACAGAGAAAAAGAAGCAGGGAGGCAGAGGCCAGGGTCGCCTGGGCTCTGCCTGGCCGCCTGCAGCGGTCTGGGTGGGCGGGGGGCGCCCTGACAAAGTGAAGGTCAAGTTAGCATCGTACCTTATAAGGAAGGCGTCAGTCCTCCATTTCAGCCTTTCTTTCTGCCAGGACGTGGCCGTGGCATTTCTGGTCTTGTAAACACTGGACTCTTTGGGGCCTTAAAAAAAAAAAAAAGACCCCCCCTCCTTCCTTTATTGGGGGTGAGCTCGGCCGGCTGGGGGAAGCAGTGGACAGAGAAGTCAACTAATGAAGACTCCGGGAAACTTTTCTCTCCTTTTCTCTCTCTCTGGCTCCGCTCCCGCCAGCTGGGGCCCCCTCCCTCCCGCCCTCCCTCCATCCATCCCTCCCTCTCCCTCCCTCCTCTCCCCACCCCAATGCCTCTTTTTCTCTCCGTATCTCTCCGTCTTCCGTATCTCTCGCCACCGCCTGTAACTCTGGGCTCCATCTCTCCACTCCCCCCCTCCCATACGCAGACTTCTAAATCCATTCCATTCCACCGCGAAGCGGAGCAAGACGTAAGAATTGGAGAGAAAATTAGCCGTCACAAAGAAAAAAAATGTTCATTTACAGCTTAGATGTCTGACTATTAAGATTTTCTTCGAAAACAAGGCGGTACACTCGGTAAGGAGGAGGGGGAGTGAGGCAGCAGGAGTGGGGAGGGCTGATGAGGCAGGAGCCGTGGATTTATTTATTTCTCATATCCCAAGGCGGAAAGAAAGGGGGAAGAAGCGGCAAAGCGAGAGAGAAGCTGTTGAACCCGGCAACTAGCAAAGTAGGGGGCTGCAGCTGAGGGACGGGGAGCGAAGCGCGCCGCGCTAGGACCCTGTAACGCGGCTGCGATCCCCCAGCGTTGAGCCGGCTCAGCCTAGACAAGTATATTAGATATCTGTTGGTCTGAGACGTGGGGGAAAGGCAGGGATGGAGGGAGGCAGGGAGAGAGGCGGAGTAAGGCGACGCCGCAGCCTGCACGCTGGAGGGAAAGCGAGTTCCGGAGTGGAGGCGGCGGCGGGCTGGGCTGCGGGAAGCCGGCAGCGGGCAGCGGGCAGCGGGCAGCGGGCAGCCGGCGGACTCAGGCGAAGGAAGGCGGCCGAAGAAAGGAGCCTGAAGTAGAATCATTGGCCCTCTCCCTCCAGGGTACCAGGGTAGCAGCACTAGGGCGGGGGGAGAGAGAGAGAGAGAGAGAGAGAGAGAGAGAGAGAGAGAGAAATGGGAATTCTAATGGCAAGGGAAGGGAGGGGTGCACTGATGGGGGGCTTCTGGTTAAATCTGATGCCCCACAAACCCCTGCTGGTTGTCACCTACACCCTTCTCAACTGGAAAACCGGACGGAGTCTGGGATCAGCCCCGTCCCACTTGACCTACCTGGTTGAGGGTGCCTAAGAACTATCTGGGACCTGAAGTGGGGTCTGGGGCCCAGGTGGGAGCTGCCAGGAGCGGTGGGGGCAGGCAGGGAGCTCCCAGGCCTGTATGCCTGGAGCCCTGCCACCCTGTGTTCTGATCATGAGAAACAAAGGGGGAGGATTTGATTATCTCTGCTGGTGTTAAAGGAGCCTGGCTTTCAAAAACAGCCTCTGACCCTGAGATCTAAGGTGATAAGTGTCTCTCCCACTGACGTTTAATCTGGGCAAACGTCCTACTGCCTGGGCTCAAGGGGCGGAGGGGGTGGCCAGGGTGAGGACAGTTGCTGCCGGGAAGCGCCAGGGAGGGAGTGGCAGGCCCTCTCTGTCATTATCTGGAGTTGTCTGGACAGTATCTTTAAAGGTCAGAGTGGACTGGGGAAGCCCTTTCTGATGTCCCCCTCAGCCCAGAGAAGGGGAGCCCCAAGAAGGGAGGGAGTTTACTACGAGCTGCGACATTTCCCCCTAGTGTGGGAAAGGCAAAGATAGCCAGACCTCATCCTGCAAAAATGTATTTTGTGTCTGTGACAGAAAATTGGTAGTCACTTGGGAGAGGCAGGGACTTGCAGTGAGCGAAGCAAGGCAAGACATTGTGGTGAAGGCAGAGGCTGAGGTGTGATTTAGGCTGAGGTGGTGCAGAAATCTGAGGGAGAGACTGGAAAGGTATCACCCAAACCCATTTTCTCAGAGAAGCCAAACACACACACACAATGGGCCCAATACTGAAAAACACCAGATGATCTGCTTCCAAGGGACATAACAGGCCAAGCGGATACAGGTTAATAAAACCCGCAAAAGCCCAGACAGGAACACTTAAAATGCCCGAGAAACAAAGTATACCGTGACAAATTCTGACCCAACACACAAGTACATGCGCCAGAACGTTCCCAGGCACAGACAGACCTTCCCCATTTCGAGCCCTCACCCTTGGACACTCAGGTATACCTGCCCAGCTCCAAGGGCACACACACACTTGCGTCCCCTCCTAAACCTACCCACAGAAACCCCTGGGGGCAAGGGGGCAAGCACTCAGCCGCACGCACACCCCACAGAGCAAGGCCCGTGTCTCCTGAGCCTCAGTAATGCACGATCCATACCCGGAGATAAAAGTCTAGACAATAGACGGTTGTTTATGACAACGAGGCTCTCCAAGTTTGGGGCCAGGCGATAAATCTCTGGCGAATCTTCTTGTAACTCAACTTCTGGCTGTAGCGACCGGAGGACCACGGAGACCTCAGAGAGGAGAGCAGCAAAATGGGAGAGACTTTTGAATCGTGAGCAGAAGGCAACTTCCCCGCTGGGGCAAGGGAGTGCAGGCGGCCACATTCTGCCCCACGTGGCAGGTCCACACTGTGGAAGCTTTCGTATCAGGCTTCAGAACACAGGCAAGTCAGGTTTCCTGGCTCCCGAAACCGGGGAGAAATGGCAGCGCCTGGAGGCTGGGACTGACCCACAAACAGTTCTTGCTGCAGGCAAAGGGTCTTTTTTGTGGGTGACTGGAATCTTCTTGCCATGTGTCACCTGAATTTTTTCACCCCATGCCTGCGCCTTCTCTCTCTCTCTCTCCTTTTCCTTTTCGGGTTGATGGGCTGTTCCCTTTTGCATTTTCAACCCAGGCATCTGATCACAAGTAACGAGCCACTGAAGTTGATCTCATAAAAATGCCGCCAGCTCACTTTGATCTGCGAGGACTGGGTCCGAGCCTAAGTAGGCGCTGAAGCCGGGGAATGGCGGCTCCGGCCAACCCGGCCTGCACTGGACCAAGAGTTCGGAGATCTGGGTGGCTCAGCACTGCAGTTCTGCCCAGAAAAGGCATTTTGTGTGTGTGTGTGCTGTTGCAGCTGAGTTTGGAGACCAAGGTCCAATGGTAGTGGCTCCATTTCCAGACTGCTTTTAAGACATTTCCTTGATTTTAGAGCATTTGGTGAGGGGCCAGTGAAACTGGCTCGTAAAATGGGACTTTTATTGGGAGAAATGGGGTCGCGTTGCTAGCCTCCCAGGACAATCCCTCCTCCGAAGAGGAAAGGGGGTGGGGCTGTGGGGGCAGAGGGACTGCCCTTCTCCCTCCTCCTTTCCTGTCCAGGGGCCGGAGGAACCTTGGAGCAGCGTCCTCTTAGGTGACCTGACTTGGGGCCTTGGGCTTGGGGCAATGGCCAGGGCTGAGGAGAGATGGGAGTCTGAGAACTGGCGGTCCCTTTCCCTTCTAGTTCCCTGGCTGGGGGTGGGAGGTGTCACGGCGTGCAGGCCTGAAAATCCCCAAGCACATTAAAGGGATTATTAAACTCAGTGGCATTGCAAGGGAGAGAGATTTTGTGCAAAAGGATGCAATCCTCGCTGGCCCAGCCTCGGATCCACTGAGGGTGTCCATGCGCTGATTGCCTATCTCTTTATTGACCCCACACAAACTGAACTTACAGACTGGAGAGCTCTAAGGGCCCCCTTTCTCCAAACTGGGGTTTCCTCCCTGTTCTTGGTCTGTGGGGTGGGCCCCTTTCCCTACCGCAGTCTGCTCTCTCCAGAGCAGCAGCAGGAGGTGGACAAGCTCTGAGGGGGCCCAGTACTGTGTGTGGGGTGCTGGGCTAGGACCTGGATATACTGCCCCCTTCTGAAGCCACCTCTGGTGTCTGTGTGTGAAAGGGAAGAGTCTGTCGTGGCCCTGGCCAGAGTACCGAGGCGGCTGCCCAGACCGCAGCTGCCTGCTAGCTGCCTGAATGAGGCCACCCAGAGTCAGTGGGGCGGGCAGGATGGCCCTGCTAAGGAGGATTTCAGGTGAAAGCTGGGACTCCAGTAGGTGGAGAGGCCACAGGCACCCATGAGATGAGGGGGGAAGGCAGCCTCCTGTCCACGGCGTGGGGCTTGCCAGGGCTTCTGGGAATCAACTTGGGGACCGATTTTGGGTCTCACGTCGGGGGAGGCACAGATGCTCAGGGATGCCGGCTGGGGCAGGCAGCTCAGCCTATGCTTCAGGGTGGCCTGGACCTAGGACTGGGCAGGGAGGCCACTCGCCCACACCGTGGGCACTTTTGCCAATCAATGTCTCCCCGACTTCAGCAGCCAAGGCCTTCTCTCCTTGACCCCAGCAGCAACCTCCAGTTGTTGGGATTTTTTTAAGTTGTTAAAAAATTAAAAGTCAGACCAAAACTAGAAAAACATTTTTTTGAACTTTGTGCCTTAATTTTAGGGGGAAAAATATTAATGTTCACAAGCCTCTATTGGGAGACCCTAGAATTTCCTGAACATCCGCTCCTTTGACATTCTTTCTTGCCTTTCTTTTTTGTTTCAAGGAAACAGAGCCGCCAGCAGCTCCTTGTAGCAGCCTGGCTCACTTTTATGGTGGCCCTGGAATAAACTTTGGTGGTCAAATTCAAGTGCTCAGGCCCACAGCTGTCTCCTCACAGGAAGCAAACCCCCTCCCCACTGTCGGCCCTGGCGGTGCAGAATTTGCCTTGGGGGCTTGGGCCCCACAAGGCCCAGGAGGCCAGGATTGAGGGGGAACCAGGGCCCTGGGGGGAAGTGGGGAAAGCCAGAGTGGAGACTCTGAATGCTCGCCCACACCTCTGCAAGGGGTACCTCTCAGCTCCCTCTTACCAGTTCCCATCACTGTTTGGGGAGCATTTTGCCTCCAATAAACTCGAGTTTAATGAGGAGAGCACAAACCCCATAAAAGCCATAGTCCATAGTTCCCCATCATTATAATTAAAAATGCAGGCCCCAGTACACCCTATAAAAAGAGGTAGGGGAAAGAGGAAAAGCAACAGATTTTTTTTTCTTGCAGCCTTCTCGTTAGCAAAGTCCTAATCTAGTTCCTTTTTGCCCTTAGTTAAGATCTGGCCCTTAGTTAAGATCCGGCCAGGACTAAAGGAGGGCTCGGGAAGCAGTGCCCAGCAATGAATGGGTAGAGGGATGCCAGGGACCTATCCGTGGGTATGCCAGAGCCTCCCTGAGAATGGGACCCATGGCCAAGGCTGTTCCAAGCCAGGTGTTGCTCTAAAGCAAATTTGAGGAGACAGGAGGGTTGGGAAAGAATGATTTGGGGAGAGGTTGTATTTGGGCTCAAGGTACCATTTTTTGTGTCTTCCCCATCTACTATCGGGGCCTCAGTACCTTGTCAAGTTCAACAAGGAAAATCAAATACAAATAATATTTTTACAGTGGAAACCAATTTTAAACAAGGGTTAGGAGTTAAAAGAGGGTTTGGGCCATTTCTGGCTTTTCCTAAGGGTGCGGTGGACTGCGTCCCCGGGGGCTTCAGTTCCTCCTGCTGATCTGAACAGAACAGATGATGCCCTAGCGGCTCCTCCTTGGACGCCAGGTTGCTTTCTGCTTGTGGGCAGTTGCTCTGGTACCCAGTCTAGAACCTTTCAATAAACTGATTTTCAGCTGCTCAAACGCGTCCTGTGGGAAGAAAGGCAAGGGAGTTCAGAACCGCTGAGTCCACCTCTGGGGTCACAGCCACCCAGGAGGCTGGCAGGGAAGGGCAGGACTGAGAAACAGGAAGTGGCACCCACCAGGGCCTGGCTGCAGCCCCCCGGGGAGCAGGGAGAGGGGCTGGGGTTTTCCACTAGAGAGTGACCCCTGGCCCTGCCCAGCCCACCCAGGGCCCTCAGTTCCCTTCCACTGCCCTGCTGGTCTATTCCAGAGACCTGTACCTGGCCCCACCATCCACCTCACGGCCCCCAAATCGTCCAACGATAGGAGCCCCAAACCCAGTCCCTCCACCATATCCTTCCTAGAGCCGACACTGGGCTTCTTTTCAGTGAAGAAGCTGAGACTGAACCACCAACCCAAAGGGCCCCTGACAGAGAAGACACAGGACTCTCATTCCAACCTCTTTCTTGCGGGTTTGAGACTTAAAAAATCCACAGTGGATGTAGCTTTCTGTGCATTGATTGACAATAAAGTCAGGCATGAAATATTCACCCAGGGCCACTCTCTCATACTAAATATTTAACACAACATTAGAGAAGGTTTTTCCCAGACTTCGCCAGGCACCGGCTGGGCGGCTGGCTCACTGCTTACCACTGTTTATGACTAATCTAAGTCCCTAGCCGCCAGCAGCACAGCAAGCCAGACAAAGTTGGGACACTGGCTTGCTGCTGGGCTGCCTCACCTTTGGGAAACTTCAGATACACTTCCAGGGAGTCTCTCCAAAGGGGAAAGGGAGCCTTGATAGCCAGCCCTGGCCAGGAAAAGAATCGACTTCTTCAAACTCTTGTAAACACGCGCTGTGACCCTCTTCAGGTTGGTGAGGTAAGAGTCCCTGAGAGTTGGGGGAAAAGATTCACATCTCTGGCAGAATCAGGCAGTGGGGAAAGAGGTCTTCATCCCTAGCCCTGTCTTGGGCTGATCACAGGGAGGAGGCAAGACCCCCCCCCATACGTGAGAACCCTCCTCCTTCTCCCAATCCTGGAGGGGGGGAAGAGCAGCAGCTAGAAAAAAATACAATTACCCCCTCCTAGCCCCCGCCCCCGCCCATCCCACCGCCCACCCCACCCCAACCCTCTCTCTCTCCTCCTTTGCTCGCTCTGTGGAATGGAGAGGAGGGGAGTGTCAAGAGAAAAACGAATACAAATCTGCAATTGATTTTCATAATGTTTCTGCGGTGTTTGCAAACCAATCGCCTGAACGTCCCCATCTTACCTAAGAGAGAACCCCTCCTACGACTGCGAAGTGCTCCGAACTGATATATGACAATATCTACTTTGGATCACGTGCTCGGGGAGAGAGACTAAGACGGATAACGCGTCATCTCGCCTTCCCAAATTTTCCCCCCTCGCTAGATCAGGTCCAAAACCTCCATCTGGAGCCGACAGGAGAAGAGAACGATGTTTAACTCGGTCAACCTGGGCAACTTCTGCTCGCCGTCGCGCAAGGAGAGGGGCGCTGATTTCGGCGAGCGAGGGAGCTGCGCCTCCAACCTCTATCTGCCCAGTTGCACTTACTACGTGCCCGAGTTCTCCACGGTCTCCTCCTTCCTGCCCCAGGCCCCCTCTCGTCAGATCTCCTATCCCTACCCGGCCCAAGTGCCCCCGGTCCGGGAGGTCTCCTACGGCCTGGAGCCCTCCGGCAAGTGGCACCACCGGAACAGCTATTCCTCCTGCTATGCGGCGGCCGACGAGCTAATGCACCGGGAGTGCCTGCCTCCTTCCACCGTCACCGAGATCCTCATGAAAAACGAAGGCTCCTACGGCGGCCACCACCACCCCAGCGCCCCGCACGCCGCCCCTGCCGGCTTCTACTCCTCAGTCAACAAGAACAGCGTCCTGCCCCAAGCCTTCGACCGTTTCTTCGACAACGCCTACTGCGGTGGTGGCGACGCGCCCGCCGAGCCCCCCTGCCCGGGCAAGGGTGAGGCCAAGGGGGAGCCCGAGGCGCCCCCGGCCTCGGGACTGGCGTCCCGGGCTGAGGCGGGGCCCGAGGCGGCCGAGGCCGAGGCGGAAAACACGAATCCCAGCTCGTCCGGTTCAGCCCACTCGGCGGCCAAGGAGCCGGCCAAGGGAGCCGCCCCCAGTAGGTAGCAGCGGCCGTGAAACAGGCGGGCAGGAGGGAGGGAGCCAGAGAGGGAGGGCGAGAGTAGGGGGGAGGCGAGGGGAGCGGGGACGGCCTCGTGTTTTGGGTCAGTCCGATTTTATGTGGAGTTTTATAAGCATTCAAAGGATTTTATTATAACCTACAAAGCCCTCTCTCCCAACGACTCGACTTTTTACGATGGAGAAGGGGTGGGGACGGAGGGAAAAGGGCTCTTTGGAAAAGCTGGGTGAACCCCCTCCCCGTTATCTCCCTCGGTCTGTGAAATTTTTGAAAGCGCCACCATCGCGGGCTATATTAACTTTGATCGTGAACTTAGAGGAGCATTTAAGGAAGGATGGGGAGCCCGGCTGCCGGGGGGCGGGAGGGAGGGGAGGGGTGGAGGGGGAGAAAGGGGAGGGCAAGGGAAAGACAGGGAGAAACTCAGAGAGGGGGAGTGGTGGGGGAGAGAGGCAATGGAGCAGAACCTGAGGCCGGGGAGGCCAGCGAGGGCCGCTCTGCTTCTTTCAAAAACTATTTTCCAAATGTTCAAACTGTGTTCGCGTGTCCCTGAGCAGAACCCGGAGCAAGCCGGGGGTCAGCGGCGACAGGGGGTGGGGACGAGGCGGCTCAGGGCTCCACTCTGCTCCAGGCCTGGGGCTCAGCGTTTCTCTGCGGCCCGCGGCCTCTGCGCCGGCCTAGCCTGGCCGCGGGGAAGGCGCGGCCCGCCGGGCGTCCCGGGGCGCCAGGGCCCCCGGAAGCACTCTCGGGTGTCTTTGGTGCCTGCTCGCTCGCTTCCTCCCTGCCTCCCCACGACTCTCGCCCGGTCTCACTTCTTTGCGCCTGTTCTCCGCGGTTCCCCCAGATTTCTGGGGGGGCGGGGCGGCGGGTTTTCAGAGTCACTAGGAGGGCAGCTCAGGAAGGGGCAGAGGAGCCCGGCTGAGCAGAAGTCGTGTGGGGGGGGGGCGCGTTGTCTGCGGGGACGCACTTGGCCCCGGCTGGCTTCCTTCTCCCCCAGACTCCGCCAGCCCCGGCCCTCGTCCGAGGGGAGGGGGCGCGGGTCCCACGGTGGCCCGGGATGGGGGACGAGCTCGCCCTGCCAGGGGATCGTGGCTCGGCCCAGCGCTGCGCCCGCGGGAGGGCTGCCGGGCGGTGGGGCTGGGGTCGCCGGGGTCTCACGTGTCTCTCTTCCCCTCTCCTCGCACTTGCCCCCTCCCCTCCCCTCCCCTCCAGACGCCCCCCGCACCCGCAAGAAGCGCTGCCCTTATTCGAAATTCCAGATCCGGGAACTGGAGCGAGAGTTTTTCTTCAACGTGTATATCAACAAAGAAAAGCGGCTGCAGCTGTCGCGGATGCTGAACCTGACGGACCGACAAGTGAAAATTTGGTTTCAGAACAGAAGGATGAAAGAAAAAAAACTAAGCAGAGACCGGCTGCAGTATTTCTCGGGAAATCCTCTGCTGTAACCGCGGACCGGGCCCTTTGGGGGGAGGGGGGAAAGGGGGAGATTATTTTATTTTATTTTTATTTTTTATTTTCTAACTCGCCTTCTTTCCGCGGGTGGAAAACTGGACTGTGGCCAGGGCTGGCCCCCACTGCCGTTGCCCGCACTTCTTTCCGGAACCTCCTTCACCTTGGTCTGACTCAGTGTGGGACAGGGACCGGGCCTGGAAAGGGGGGTGAAGGAGAGTGTCTGATCCACGGCGAGTGGACACCGTTGGCGCCGAGGCCAAGAATCTTTATTTAAAAGAAAACACACCTCGCGACAATGTCTTGCTGCTCGGATTGGGTGGGGGGAGGGGCGTGAGTAGTGGGCGCCAGAGCCTTACAGTCCTCGAACTGCAAGCCTTCCCTTGCCCATGTGAGAAGATCTGCTCGGACACTGTGCCTGCGAGGGGAGACTTCCCGGGCTCCCCGTCCCTACCCCACCACTCCCCACTGCTGGGGAGCAGCTAAATGTGATCCCGCCTTGCTGTGAAATTTCTGTTCCTTTGACCTGGTGTTAGGTGTGCAAAGTCGTGTCCTACCTCTGTCTGTGCCCAGGCCCTGCCCAAGCCTAGTTGTTCTCCCCCTTGAACGTGTAGAGCCCTCCTTTGAAATTTCTTAACTGGTGCGTTGAGGTTTCCTAACCTTTTTCCAAGCTGTGCCCCACTCCGCGAATTTATAGCTATAGTCTATGCATTTGTTACCTTCTTTTTTAAAAAAAAAAAAAAGATTGGGGTGGAAGAGGCAGTAGGGAGACGGGATTGGACGCCTCCCCCATGCTGAGGCCTGAATTTTTGTAAATAAATTTCACAAGTATTTCTTTCTACCCGGAGGGGATATGGGGAGGACTCGCCTGGAATGAGATTTGAATCACCCATCTCCTTGTGCGTGAGTGCGTGTGTACGTGTGCAATCCCCACCCGGCTCCTGTCCCAGAGGGATTGCTGTGAATTTTTTTTTTTTTGGTGGCAAATAAAGATATTTCATTCTGTTCAATATTATGATTTTATTTGACCCTTTTATTAGCCCCTCTCCTCTTAAAACCCTCAATGCTCCCAAGGCGGAGGAGGTGGAAGCAGGCGGGCAGAGCCCAGCAGAGGAGGACAGGCGTGTGAAGGTGAGGTAGGCCGGGGCTGGCGGGCCTGCACCCCTCTCTCCACGGGCAGGGGCAAGAGTGCGGCGGTAGCTTCCTCCCGCTCTCAAGTTGAGGACTTTCCACTGCGACTCTTAAAGCTCTCATTTCTCACGTGCAGCTCGAGCTGCGTCCAAACGCCCAGCAACGCTTTCCGTTTAAGCACACGTTTGTTGTGGAGTTAATTGTAACCATCATCGAATTTAAATTTATAGGAATTTTCTTGGCTCCACCGCCCTCCCACCAGATGTCTCCGTCTGTGGCAGTTAAATGTGTAGGGTTGAGGGTAGGGCTTTCGTTTTTTCTTTTCTTCTTTTTCCCTCTATGAGAAGACTGTATTGGAATTTTTATATACAGTTTTGAAGGAGGGAAGGGAGCGGGGGAGAAACCAGCCCCCTCCCTTTCCGCACCGCGCCAGCCCCTGAGGGTGGGAGGGTAGGGCTGGGCCCCTTCCCCTCAAGCACAAATGGCTGGGCTCCTCCAGACACAACAAGACCCTAGGCTGGGGCCACCCTGATGTTTGTACATTGGTCTCCCAGCGTGGAAAGCCCCAGAGATCTGTTTTGTAAGAGGTTGGCTTGGGGTGGGGCGTTGGGGAAGGAGGTGACCCGTGAGGATGGTCACCACACCCATATATATATTTGCTGCATGTTTCTTCCGGATAAAGATAACTATAGTCCTTTCAGCGCATTCGTTGAGGGCACTCTGGCGATCTCTGTTCCAAATTCGTTATTTGGGGGCAGAGGTTTAGGACCAATTCTCTCATCGTTCCCTTTTCTTTGGAACGGTTCTTCTGTAATTCGAAGAAAATGTTTTCGTCAATATAATTCTGTTGAGTGAAAGAAAAAAGCACCACGACTATGGACTACTGCATCTAGGTTCCGTCGTTTTTGATGACGGGGTATCTGAATCTCTCATTTGTAAATGTAGGTCTTGAGACAAAATTTGCAAACTGGGGTGTATATACAACCCCACAATTGCCTCATGTGCCCACACACAAATATCTGTCGGATGCCTATGGGTGCACACGAAAAGGAATATTATGTGCACTCTTTTTCTTATAGTATGCAGTAAAACTGACCACATGCACATCTAGGGCTTGTGTCCTCTGAGGTGTGTAACCACTGTCAGTGTGTAGTGAGTGGCAGAAGGAATGCAGCTGAGGATCGTCTCTGTGTGTGTGTGCATGCACGTTTGCATGCGCGTGCACTTGTGCTTGAGAGATATCTCTAGGTATGATGTTTATCCACGAGTCATAACAAGGGCTATTGGCCTGCCAGCCGTGCTTCCAATAAAATAGGATGGAGATAACTATATAGAACCTGCTTATAAAGCAAAATACTGATCTCTAAATGGCTCTTGATTTTGGAGAAGAATATTGAAAATCCAAAGCTACCACTTTCCCTGCAATGTGCAGCCCAGAAAAGACCCCCAGCTCCAGAAGGGATTTCTGAAGGAAGGCGGGGTGTCATGGTGAAGGAAAAACAAAAGCTTTCTATGATCCCAGCCCAGGAAGCTGCCAGTCTTCGGTGACCTTCTAAAAATTAGAAAAAAGAGGTTTCTGTCCCCCCAACAAACCCACCTTCGGGCCCCCGGGATGTCCGACCCCCCTTGGCGGTCAGGGGCACTCCGGGCTCAACCTCTTTGGGTAATCCCCTCCAGCCGTGGCGCTGCCCGGGAACAAAAGAGCCTCGTCTAGACGCCGCCATAAAGTGCCCCCACCCCACCCCGCGCCTCTAAACCCAGTTTCATTTCGCCCTTAACGACCCAATCTGGCCTGTGTTAGAAAACGCTTCCGCCCTAACTAGTAAACAAATCCGCAGTGGACAGTCTTGGCTCCCCCAACACACCCCATACCCCCACTCCATTACCCCCTTGCCCGCAACCTCCTTCCCCGCCTCTTCTCCTCCAGCCTTTCTCAGCTCCCAGTCCCCCAATCCCACCCCCCACCAGTAAATAAACCCGAGGCCGAGTTCAAAGTTTCCCGGAGCTAAGGAGGAATGTTGGTTGTAAAAATCCAAGTTTATAGCGCACGTGGGAGTTTACAAGGGTATTAAGTGGTGTGGGCTGAGAGAGCACTCTGGGCTCCTCCCCCTCCCACTATGGGCTTTGGGGGTGCAGGGGGAACCTGGGGGACTTGAAAGGAGAAATGGGTTTGATGTTTCTTTGTCACGCAGACCCCCAGGTTGCTGGGGGATGGTGATGCGAGGGCGCCTTGGAAGACGGTTCACAGATCCCAGCGAAGTGCCTCTGAGAGAAAGCCCGCAGGTTCTAGGTGTCCCAGATGGGGAAGAAGGGGAGCTCCGCTTTAGGCAAGGAAGAAAGTTACAGACTAGGTGTCTGAAAGGTGAATGGAGTTGGGGATACCTGGAGCCGTTTCTCAATCGGAGGAGGAGAAACTACCTGGGGAATAATTTCTCGAGTGGATTGAAGGCAGAGAGGGTTTTTCTCACCAGGACAAAGAACTTTGAACTTCAAGGGAGTCAAGGGCGCCACCCCTTCCCTCTCCCCGCCCCTCTCCGGAATCTGTAGGGCAATTCGTTTCTGGGCCAATATTCCCTCAAGGGGCCAGCCCCTGCGGTTTCCTGTTGCCCCAGGGCTGGATAATGCTGTTTGTTGAACCCTCCCAGCTCAGAGCCCGCCAGAACTGTGTGCACGCGACTGCACTCTTTATTATTCATATAAACCTTTGGAAAAGGCAACGCCCGGGAAGTTTTTATAACTTTGTTTGGCATAAAAGTTTTACAAGATTCCTCCTCTCTTTTTCAAAAACTTAAAGTTTTGGTCTTGCCATGGAACCAAGTCTCAGGGTCTCTGGGAGGTTGGGGAGAGAGAGGTTCTGAGGTCCTGGTGGGAGGGGGGATGTCTGGAGCTGTATCTCTGACTAAGGCAAAACAAGGCTTAAAGGTTGGGATTAATCCTTCCTGAGGTCCACCTCGGATCCAGCTTTGGGGGCTGCTAGGAAAGTCCCAGCCACTCTGCTGTTGAGACACACCCTTACAGAACCGCAAAGTTTGGACAATGTCAATTAGACCTTCCCCATCACAACCTCTTGTTCTCCTGTAGGCATCTCTCTCTCTCCCTCTCTCTCCCTCTCTCTCTCTCTCTCTCTCTCTCTCTCTCACACACACACACACACACACACACACACACACACATACAGCCCTGCACACACCCTCAACCCACTGCACAAAGTGGAAACCCATAACCTTGACTCAGACCGTTAAGTTGGGAAGAGTCTCTGCACACACAGCCCTGCAACCCTGCCTCCTGCAAAGTCCACAAAGGGTTTGATGAAAGACAGAATTCAAGACGACAAGAAATGCCTGCCCAGAGGTTGCAGTGATTGTAGGACCGAGAGAGAAGGAAGGCCAGCGGGCTGCAATCCAGGAGCTCGAAGAACAAAGGTGCCTGTATAGGGACGTGGCCTTGGACTGCTAAGCCTGCGAGTGACCCCGTGGATCTGCCCCTCGCCTGGGACGGACAGAACCCCACTCCTTCATTTCCCCTAGCTCCAGCCTTGGGGTATCAAGTGGGCTCAAACAGGGACTATTTTAATGTTCATCTCTGGAAGTCAGGACAAAGATGGAGCAACTTCTCCAAAGACAGACCTGGTGGATGAGGCTTCTTCGGGGTGATGGACTTGAGGATACCTAAGCCCTGGACCTGGGCACTTCAGGGAGCCAGCGGAGTTGGTCAGGATGTGCCCCAGCGCCTGCTTTTCCTTCACTCTGATAGTGACTGCTGAGCCCTGGCCGCCAGCGGCTGACAGCCCTACACTTCGCCTTGTGAGGAGTGGAGTTAAGGCTGAAGGCGGGCGAAGGTCAACTCCAAGCTTGAGCAGTGGGGCTGGGAAGGGATGCTACTGAACCTCGTGCTCTCCCCCTCCGCCCAGCACAACAGAGAAAAACAAGAAGAGCTAGGGGAGAAAGTCAAGGGGAAGGAAAGCATTTAGGAGGAAAGAAAAGAGTAAAGAATAAATTGTATAACAAAGAAAGAAAGAAGGAAGAGAGAACTAAGGAACACAAGAAAGAGAAAGAATCAGAAAAAGAGAAGGAAACAAATGAATTGCAGAGAAAAAGAGAAAGAAACAAATAAAGAGAAAGGAGGAAGATGGAAAAAGAAAGGGGGGAAACAAAGATGGAAAACAAAGATCTTCGAAAAGGAAGTTAGCCAGTAAAGGAGGAGTGGGATTTTCTCCGAAGTAAGCCGGCAGACCGCAGCCCTGACTCCGGCTGGAAACATGACCCACTGGGCAACTTGGGCGCAAACCATAATATGGGGAGCAAGGCTTCCCCCACCCCGTCCCGCCCGCCAAAGACATCATCCCACCCGTCCTCCTCCCAAAGCTTCTACTGGATGTGTTTACTGTCTGGTTTCAATTCAGGAGGCAAAGTTAAATAACTGGTTGGCTTCGGCAGGGCAAGAAGGCAGCTGTGCTGGCTATCAGACTTCTTCGGGATGCGGGGATCCTAGGGAGTACATTTTTGGGTAAAAGTTAGTATCTGTGGCCGTGTACATGCAATCGAGCTCCAAGTCAGGTACGGGTCTAGGCGGTAACCTCCAGAGCATCTGGGTGCAGACGTGTACAACGTCCAGATGTGAGAGCGACTCTGATGGCCAGGCTGCCGCCAGGGTGGCAGCGAGATCCCGGGTAGACCAGAGGCCCCTCCAAGCGTCCTCAGCCTCCCACTTTCCTCTTGTACCTGTTTGAAAATCCGTTTGGGGGGCTTCGGTGCATTCTGTCTTTTGCCTGGGATTTTTCTGCTCCCAATTCAGCCGAAGCAGAGCCCGGTGTTAGCGAAGAAAAAGAAAGCAAATCTTTCCTTCAAGTTTTGAGAAGAGAATGATTTATTTGGGCCTCCAAAACAAGAGGGGAAAACCCTGCAATTTTAACCACTGGTGTGATTTTGTTTTCCATTTCACTTGAGATTTACACACACACACACACACACACACACACACACACACACACACACACACACACACACACACACACACTGTATAATTATTTTATTATTTTATCCCAAAGGGAAAGACACTCTTCCTTCTTTTCACCTCACCTTTGGAATTTCCTAGATGGCGTCCTTAGCCTTGTGGGGAAGCTCCACTAATTTTCCTTGGAGAAATCAGGGTGCCTCTGGGGTGCTTTGAGGGCTAGAGCCTGGAAAGCAGCCGAGGTTCCTTTCTGTTCACTGAGCACTAGATTTTCCTTCTTCTGTTTTCACATGGGGACCCCTAGCGCCCCAGTCCTCAGCCTGCCGTCTGGAACCCACTGACCACCCTGAAGTCTGTGAGGAGCACCCTTCACCTCTCCCTTGGTCACAGTCCCACGGGCGGCAGGAGGCCCAGCTGCTCATCCCTGCTGCACTTCCAGGGTCTAGGTACCGGGAAGAAGGGCACGGGGACCAGAGCTCTCGGGGTAGAGGGGTTGGTCAAAAGGTAGGTGCAGCCTGAGCCGATCTGGCCTGAAGCCCCTGGATTTTCACATCCCCCAAGTTGAGGCAAGAAGAGGGAGCCCCGGGGAGTCAGGCATAGATGCAGCACTCCTGGAAAGTTGGGGAAATGGCTTAACAGGGTGATTTTAGCAACACAGACTTCTTCTGGACCCCAATCCGGTTCCCTTGGGGTGCAGGCCTGAGGGTCTCGGCCCAGTGGGGCTTAGCCGGTAGGCGCCCAGCAGTGGCGGCAGGCGGCAAGTGGGGTGGCTGTGGCAGCCTGAGTGCCTTTGAACACCAGGCCCGGACAATAGGACGGAAACAGCCTTTGCTCGTGGCCTCGGGAAAGACGGAGCCCAAGGGGGCAGGGCTGGGACCCACACCTGACTGTACTTTCCCAAATCCGCACGAATGCTCCCCTCTCTCCGTCCTCACCCTCACGTCTTCCTTCCTTTCGTCTCCACTGGTGCAGAATCCCAAGTTTGCAAAAACCCAACAAGTTATTCAAGTCGGCGTCTTCCGGTTCTTGTTTAACAGCTCCGGGTTTGCGTTTTTCCTGCGTAATTAAAGGCAAACATTTGTCCCACCGGGGGTCCCACTTCGGCTGATGAATTTGATTTCCTTTTTCATTAATGGGCCATGTTTATCATACTTCTAATTATTTCAACTTTAAACACTATTCGTTCTTGTGAGGAGATGGGAGTAGAGGCTCGAGGCTCCTTCTCCCAGGGGGATTATTTCCATTAATAATGGCAAGGATTCTGAAAGCGACTCCATCCCCACTCAGGGCTGAGGTAAGGAGTGAGTTTGGGATGGGGGTCAGGCTGGTAGGGGAGACAGGTCTCAAAGCCGAGTGACTCTGCTTCTCTACCTCTGGTTCCCCAGGTTAAGCCGTGGGGCTTGACGTTTTTGAGAGGTTATCTGGAGTTTGTCTCCTTCACTCTGCCGCCTCCCTCACCCCCTCCCAGGCTGGGCCCAGACCCTTCCACTTCGAGGCTTTTGGAAACCTTCCGCAGCCCCACCCGATCCCAGCCTGGCCTGGGCAGAGAGCCTCAGGGAATGCTGTCCCGGCCCCCAGCTACTAACACAGAGAGAAAGACCAGGAGAAGCTGAGGTGGTCGAGCGGCACCTGGGTCTGGGGGAGAGGGCCCAGCAGACCCCAATATGGGGGGCAAGGGCAGGAGACTGGGATGCCAAACTCCAGGGACAGGGACACCAGGCAGGAAAATAAAGGAGATGTGAAAGAGGGGGGAGGGAACCCCCCCAAAGCCATATAATTCTCAATTGCTTTGGTCTTTAATTTCATCGCCCCATAAATGAGGAAATATCAGTTCCCATACTAAATTTTTATCCTCGGCTGATAAATATGACGGGGAATTTTCGTTGGGTCCTCGTAAAAGCGAACAGTTTCGATCAAACTGGTGGGGAAAGACTTACGCAGATAATACAAACAGAGTGGCCATAAAGTGTCTGCGTTTCCCACGGGGTGGGACAAATGGCTCCCTGGATTGACTGCCACCAGGGCCGTCCCAAGTCTCATCTGGGGCCTAAACGGGTTAACCTTGCCGGGGCCAACCCCTTGTGCCGAGCCCATGGCGAACTCTGTAAATGAAAACACGAAAGCATTTCAAATCTCCCCTGGCTGGCCCTGCCAGCAAGTCACACATTAAACATTCTCTTCCAGTTTTCCCGGGGTTCGGGGACCCCTGCGCCTTTTCTCTCGCCCTCTGGATGACAGATTTCGGAGGATTTCTTTCCGAAGTCGTCTTCTAGCAGCCGCAGGCTTGGGCCTCCCTAGAAGCGATCCAGCCTTCTCACTCCTCCGCGCCAGGGCGTCTTGGAGCTCTGGTCTTTTCCCGGCCAGGCTCCAGCCCTTCGGAAAGTCGAAACCCATGGCTCGGTCCAGGGGAAAATGTGGGGCGACCGGAAAGACAAGTTATACTCCAGATTCCGTTTCCTGAGGAAAGGGTGGAGAGTTAAGTTCGCTTTGTGAGAAAGGCGATGAAGAAACGTAAAGAACTATTTGAAACATACCTTGTCCCTTATTTCTCGCTTCCCTTTCTTAAAAAAATCGCTCTGTTGAAGGACACTTCTCAGGGTCGCATTTTGTCGCGTCCGTTGCCTTGGTTTCCCGGTTGATACGTGACTCCCCCAAACCGCCCGAGGCCCCGAGGGTTCCCTCTTTCTCTCTGGGAATCCTCCCTGTTTTCGTGGGGGCAAGGTCAACTGGAAAGCGAGGGCCGCCAGGGCCTGGAGCAGAGCAGCCGAACCGGCTCCAAGGCCAAAGCCTTCCTGCCCCTGAGTTGATAACCCAGGAGCCGCCCACCCAGCCAGGTCCAGGCCGCGCTCCCTGGTCGGGGAGCCGGTGCCTCTGGTTGCCGGCTTCCTCCTCCCGCGACCCCTCAGTCCCCTCGGAATCCCCCTCTCCCAAGCAGCCCTGAAGTCATCTTGACCTCCTCCCTGGCCTGCCCCAGACACTGGAGATTCCCCGTCAATCCCCACGGGGAACTTGCAACTCAACCAACTTCCGTGACGGGAGGTCCCGAGCTAAGCTCCCAGCCCCAAGGGCCGAGACCGACGAAAGAGGACGCAGGAGAGGAGAAACTTTAGTTCCGTTTGGGATTCCTTAACTTTTTCCTCTCCCTTTCTCTGCCCGCAGGATCCCTCCCCCAAACCTCACCCCACTCCCATCCCAGGGGAAGAAGTGGGGGCGGGGGCCAAGGCGAGGAAAAGAGGAGGTGAGGAGGGGAAGAAGTACCTGAATCGTGTCTTGACCTTTTAGTTTGAATGTTGACTGTTTTGAGCCCCGAGTTGCCTCGCTCTCTCACTCTGTCCCGCATTTTCCCCCCTCTCCGCTCCCTTCTCCCCAAGAGTTACAGGCTGCTTCCCGGGTAAACAAACCCCATCCTCCCTAGAACCCCCTCAACCCCCTCCACCCCGCTCCTGCCCCAGTCGCCGCGGGGGCCCTTCCTTTGTTCGCGGGGAAGGGCTCCGGCGCCCCTACCTCGAGGCGGCTGCTAGGTGGCGCTGTTACTCCACGCTGCGCGCTCCGCCTGCAGACAACTTGACCCCGCTGACGTCACGGCCGTCTGAATCATCAAGGCCATTTTCAAATCCCATTGGTCTAGCCGTCACATGGTGAGGGCCGAATGCGCGGATAATTATGGAGCTGATATTTCCCCCCCTCCCCTTCTTTTCCCTCCCGCCCCTCCAACCGCCCCCCCTCCCGGATGGGGAAAAAAAAAGATGTCAGCTCCTCCGCAGTAGTATTGCTCCTTAAAAACCCCTCTCTCTGAAAATGACATGCCCTCGCAATGTAACTCCGAACTCGTACGCGGAGCCCTTGGTTGCGCCTGGCGGAGGAGAGCGCTATAGCCGGAGCGCAGGCATGTATATGCAATCTGGGAGTGACTTCAACTGCGGGGTGATGAGGGGCTGCGGGCTCGCGCCCTCGCTCTCCAAGAGGGACGAGGGCAGCAGCCCCAACCTCGCCCTCAACACCTACCCGTCCTACCTCTCGCAGCTGGACTCCTGGGGCGACCCCAAAGCCGCCTACCGCCTGGAACAACCTGTTGGCAGGCCGCTATCCTCCTGCTCCTACCCACCTAGTGTCAAGGAGGAGAATGTCTGCTGCATGTACAGCGCAGAGAAGCGGGCGAAAAGTGGCCCCGAGGCAGCTCTCTACTCCCACCCCCTGCAGGAGTCCTGCCTCGGGGAGCACGAGGTGCCGGTGCCCAGCTACTACCGCGCCAGCCCGAGCTACTCCGCGCTGGACAAGCCGCCCCACTGTGCCGGGGCCAACGACTTCGAAAACCCTTTCGAGCAGCGGGCCAGTCTCAACCCGCGCGCCGAACATCTGGAGTCTCCCCAGCTCCGGGGTAAAGTGAGTTTCCCTGAGACCCCCAAGTCCGACAGCCAGACCCCCAGCCCCAATGAGATCAAGACCGAGCAGAACCTGGCGGGCCCAAAAGGCAGCCCCTTGGAGAGCGAAAAGGATCGGGCCAAAACCGCCGACTCCAGCCCAGACACCTCGGATAACGAAGCGAAAGGTAAGGCCGCCTGGGCCGTGGCCCGGGTGGGACGCTCGGGCACTTGGTCTTCGTGGCCGGGGCGGGGGCAGGGAGAGGGTTGGGCCGAGGAGGCTCTGGACGGTCTTGGGAATGCGACACCGGCTTGGGACTCGTGCCTGCTGAGCGCCAGGCTGGTGGCGCCTCATTTGGCTAGGGAAGGTAAGCGGCGAAGTGGAGGTGCCGGCGGCAGCGGCCGTGGGCGCCGAGGCCGGGGTGGTGCGCACGGCGGGCAGCCTGCAGCGTCTTGTGTTGCCCAGGGCGGGGGACCGATCCCGGGCGCGTGCTGGCTTTGGTTTGCTTGCTCTGCGTTCGTGTCCTGGGAGGCTGATGCCCCCCCCACTCCCCCACCCCCCCACCCCCACCCACGCTCAGGTCAGAAGCATGCAAAAAGCTTAAAATGGCGATCTTGGGCCAGGGACTAGGAAAGACTTGGGAGAAGGGGGATTTCGCTTTACTGCGTTTTCCCAGTTGAAAATTGTTTCCTGCGAGGCGCGATTTGTTGTTTGTGGGTCTGATTTGTGCGTGTGGCTTGGGCTCCTGCGGTTTTTGGCTCGGCCGGGGGCCTCTGGCAGCGGTGCTGGGGCCGGAAGAGGTGGAGGTGAAGGGCTGCCCTCCACGTCCCTCCCTCCCCCAGACGCCCAGGCTGCGTATGGCGTTGGAACAGGGCATTTGGAATGTTGTAGGTTTTTTGTCTCCCCTTTGAAATTTTGTTTCCTTTTTTTTATAGTTACGTTAAAAAAAATTTTCCCGTTGGTTTCCAAAAGCAGCTTACAAATGAGTGGTTGGGAAATTTCTGTGTGCATGGTAAGCGGTTTTCTCCTGAAAGGGAGTGAGGCTTTGGTTGGATTTTATTGTAATTTTGGTGGCGAGGGAAAGCCTAGCCAGAGTTCAAGCTCGGGGTTCAAGATTCATTTCTGCTGCAGGTACTGGGGGCCCTCAGGACCCTTCTCTGACACCTGGAGAAAATGTGGAGGAAACGGGAGCAGTGGAGGGAGGCTGAGGGGACTTACCCTGAAAAGTTGGAGCAAAAAGCATCAGAAAAGGCCCAACTGGTGGGGCGGGCAGGGGATAAACCTGCTCCCCACAGCACTGGCTACTGGAGGCTGTGTGTAGGAAGGGCTCTTTGGGTGCAGAGGCAGATGAAACAGTGAAAACTGAGCAGACTGGGGGCGGCCTGGGTCTTATGGCGGTTTGTATATGGATGCGGTCCACACGTATGCCCGGAGGCGACCTGTGTCACACTCACACACACTCACGCATGCCCTCTCATACATGCACACGCACTCTTTTGGCGGGTGAGGGCAGACCCTCATCCTCTTGGGTATCCTCTGCAAATCAAAGGTGGCCTTGGCAAATCAGCCCATGGAGACCCTAGCCAGAAGGTGGGCACGGGTGTGTTCATGAGGGGGAGGGGGAGAGAGGCACGCATACCCACGAAGCCTTACTGGTGGCACGTGTGCAGCCCAAAAGTTTAATTTTATACCATCTCCCCATACCCCGAGCTTGGTTGGGGTGCAGATTTAGGGTAGGAAAAGCTGCGTTCTAGCCCCACCAAAAGCAAAGTCAAGTTTAACAAGCCTACCTCCTAGCTCAAACTGCCCCCATTCTGGTAGGGTCCCCTTTCTCCCCTGCCATCCCCATACCATCTAAACCCTCCCACCCCAACTAATCCCTCTGACTCTGCCTGCTCCCTTTTTGCCTGCCCCCTCATTTTGGTGCCCCCACCAGGCCAGAGGCAAGAGGGCTTTGGGCCGGACCCCCCACTTGTAATTTCTCCCCTTCCCCCAGACCCCAACAACCCCAATAAAAAATAAATGGCACAGAGTTAGATGTGGAGAGCCTTTAAACAATTTGGCAGAAGGCTGCAGGTGCAGAGGTGGGAACAGAATTAAGGACATTAAAGTGTTTAAAACTGCAGCCTCAAGTTTGCATTTTCTGATGCCTCCTGGTTCCCCTAGGGCCCCCACCCCACTCCCCATCAAGCTAAGATCCAGGAACCTGGCAGTTTCATTTGGCATAGAAGGGGAGATAGAGCACAGAGCCATCAGCAGAGTCCTTTTCTGGGTGTCCCTCTCGGGTCTCTGGACTCTGGGTTTTTCCCTAGAAAAGATGGCCAAGGTCTCTTCTGCTGCTTGAGGAGCAAGGCTGGTTCATTTCAGCAAGAATTTGTGCGGGGGACGGGGGGGGAGAAGCTGTAGATAAGGGAAAGGGAAATACACACCACACTTATAGCATCTCCTGATATAAATAGACACATGGGTACATATCCCTGTGTGTGTACATATGTATAGGAGTGTGTATCTCTGCAGAAATACATATGAACATGCATGCATACGTACCTACATAGACTAGGCAGGAGATTTCCAGGAGGCTGCATTTCCTCAGGATCTCTCTCCCTTGACCTTAGGTCTCTGGCCAGGGCAGTTGACTGAGGACTCCTCAGCATGCCCCATAGCTGTTGCCCCTGACCTCCGCTGCCTGCACAAGCTCCCTGCCTCAGTTACTCCTGGGGGAAATGGCCGGGATAGGAAAAGCTGGCAATGGGAGATCCAATGGGGTAGAGTCACTCTGTGACGCTTCAGGTGGGAGCCAGGGCTGGGGATCTGGTGCAGAGACGGCTGCAATGGCCGCTGGCTGCAGAGTCTGGGGCGACATCCCTCCACTGTGTTGAAAGGGGTCAAAGCTGTCTGGAAATTGCTCTGGGCAGCGAGGTGGCCTCTGCCACCGGGTCTGAGGCCTGGAAAACACTTTTTCCTTCTGGTTGGATTTTTACAGAGCTGGAAAGGAACAGAGAGGAGGCGGGGTCTGGGGAGGCTTAGAGTGCACACCAGGGTCAGCAAGCCGAGGGAGAGCAGGAGTTCTCAGAACATGCTAGGTCAAGGTGGATTGGGTGATTAAATTTAATAGACGCGTTGGAGGCAAGTACTTTCTGTCTTTCTCCCCTGTAAGTCTAGACCCCAAAGAAATTCTAAGAGCCTTGAGGCCAGGAGGACCCCACCAGCCAGGCCTGTGGGGCGAAAACAGCTCCCCTGTGCTCCCTCAGCTGCCCCCACTGCAAGCTGGCCAAGGCTGCAGTGCTGCGAGGGTTGCCTCTTCGAGGGATACTTATGTAAATAATGTTATTTTTAACAGAGGAGATAAAGGCAGAAAACACCACAGGAAATTGGCTGACAGCAAAGAGCGGAAGGAAGAAGAGGTGTCCCTATACTAAACACCAGACGCTGGAATTGGAGAAAGAATTTCTGTTCAATATGTATTTGACACGAGAGCGCCGCCTGGAGATTAGCAAGACCATTAACCTTACAGACAGACAAGTCAAAATCTGGTTTCAAAATCGCAGAATGAAACTCAAGAAAATGAACCGAGAGAATCGAATCCGGGAACTGACCTCCAATTTTAATTTCACCTGAGCGAGGGGCCTCCCCTCCCACTCACCCTCTTCCCCCCGTTCCCTCCTTTCCCCGCCCCTCCTCCCTTTGTGCCTGGTGGTATATATTTTTTTTCCTCCCTGAGTATAAATGCAACACGCCTGCAAAAAAGGCAAAGACCTCAGACACTCCTTTCAAGGGACCTATGGTTCTTGCTGCGAAGATGTGTCCACCTAAAGCATGAGAAATGGGGTGCTGGGTTGTGGGGTGTGGTGTGCCCGCATAGACGAGGGTGGGAGTGTGGCTGGTGTGTGTGTCAACCCCTCACTCACCCACACACTCACACATAGCATCCCGTTCTCCAGGCAAAGTTAAGGTCGAATCCACCCGATTAGAGGGGGAAAAAGAGGGAAAAAAATCAACCAGAGAAGGTCTGTAATCTCGAAGAGCACAGTCAGAATCGCTCCTTCCTTGCTGCGTTTCCTCCTTAGAATAATAGACGTTTTTGGAAAGTTCGGCTAGTGTTTGTGTGTTTGTCGTAGCGTCCAGCGCCTGCACCAAACCCTCTCTGTGTCTTCACCTCCCAATCGTTCTGAGAATCTGCTTGAAGTCTCGTATTTGTACTGCCTTCTGCTTTTCTCCCATTCTCCCAGCACCCCCACATCCCCCATGCACTGCCATCTCAGAAATTCCATCCAGAGGAGCAAAAAAAATTTTTTAAATTTAAAATAGAACATAGTGAAGCAAAGACAGAGTGCCCCTCCCCCAAATATCGCCCTGTCCCTGTCTGGGAGTTGTGTTATTTAAAGATATTCTGTACATTGTATCTTTTGCATGTAGCTTCCTTAATGGAGAAAAAAATCCTAATAAATTTCCAGAATCATGATCCTCAAATGGGTGGTTTTTTGTTTTTAGTGTTTTTTTTTAGCGACACCCTCCCCCCAAAGAGGCTGAGTGTGTGGATGTGTGTGTTTTGTGTTTGACTCATCTCCTAGAGCCTTTCTAGAACGTCTCTTGGCAGGTTTAATGTAAGTGAGAGACCATAACGTTGATTTAAATATTATCCAGGTGACCACAATAAGTCAAGGTCATAAAACAGTAATGTCAGGACGGTCTTGGTGCGCGCGAGAGGTGGATTTTATGATCTGCAAATATAATGTGGTACTGCAGTAAAAGATGCATTTAAAGGTGACTGGAGGAGGGAAAGAGGCAGAGAGCAAACTGCAATCTTGAGGAGCAGACGGATCTGATTGCCTGGGGTGCTGGGCCAGGCGCACCCCACTGCTGCTCGGGGGAACCCCAAGAGCCCCCCACCTATCCGAGGAAAGGAATAAACTTAACCGCCGGAGGGGGGCAAGGAGCTCAGCCACCCCCCCCCCTCGACAGCAGCAGCAGAAGCACGGGCAGCGGCAAGAGGAGGAGGACGACGACAAGGCAGCGACAAGGTAAGAGAAGCGGTTTCTTGTTCTTCTCTTGGCGCTGGAGTGGGGAAGAGCGACGTCCCCAGGTGCCCAGCGCGCAGTGGGCAGAGCAGGGTGGAAGGTGTTTCGTGCTTCCGCGCTTGCTGAGAGCCCAGGCTTGCCTTGTGGCGGCTCGCGGTGGAGGGCAGTGGCCGTGAGCTCCCCGTCCCCAGCCCCGTTGCCGTGGGGTTCGGCGGTCAAAGGGGTAAATTGGTGGTTTTGGGCTTCTTTCTTTACTCGGTCACTTAGGGTCTCCTTGAGTTCGACACATGGGTCTAGACGTCTCTCATTCTGGCCGTCTGCTGGGGGAAGCGGAGGGAGGATGGGCTAGAGAGTGTTGGAGCTTGAAGCTTAGGTCTTCCTGCTTTCTGCTGGTTTGGATGTGAGCCTTAGCCAGGCTCTCGGTTCCCACTCTGCCCGGCCGTGGGGCTTTGCCAGGCAAGTGGCCTGATCGGAAGAGGCTCTGGAGTGGTTCGGCCACACATAGACGAAGGGAAGCCGGAGTCCAGCTGAGAGACGGAGAAGATCAGAGGGAATCTAGGAGGAGAGCACAGGAGAGCCAGAAGGGCAAGACAGGGGACCCAGCTGGAGAGTGGAAGGACACTCCAGCTTCCCCCAGGGCCAGGGCCAGAGGCAGGGGGGGGTAGCTCCGCTGCGGTGCTGGGGGCGGGGCGGGGGTTTGGCAGCTGGAGGTCCCATTTCACCAGAGTCTCTCTGAGCGATTTGTTTAGACTAGCAGCTGATGAGGCAGTCAGATCCCCTACCCACCCAGCCACCCAAAGTCTACTCTCTCGTCCTTAGGGAGGTCGTGAGGGCGGAAAGGGGGATGGGGCTGAATTTCTTCCTTCCCCAACCCCCTTCCCTTCTCCTGATAGATGCAGAGCTGAATCTCCCGCCCTGTTCGCTCAGCTGATCTGTGGCTTAGGTAGTTTCATGTTGTTGGGATTGAGTTTTGAACTCGGCAACAAGAAACTGCCTGAGTTACATCAGTCGGTTATCGTCGAGGGCCCCAACCCACCTATCCCGCTCCTACCCTCCCCAGTGGGACTGCCCCCAGCCCCCCTCCTAGATAAGGCAAAGTGGGTACAGGCTGAGGCGGGCTAACTGTGAGTGGGGCTACACCACAAGTCTGGAGGATCCCGCTTTATCCTTTCCACTCCTCAGCCTGTCCCCATCCCCGTGATTGAGGGAGAGGAGTTCTTCCTGCAGCTATTGTTTCCTGGGCCCAGCTGATGGAGACAAAGAAGGTCTAACCAATTCCAAGGAAATTCAGGAATTTGAGTGAGAGGTGGCCTGGCGGGCCAGCTCAGTTGGGTAGCAGGGTGGGGCAGGACGATTAAAAGAGAAAAGACCACAGAAAGAGAAAGGGGTCTCTGGAAGAGTTAGCTTCTCCTACCTTCCACCTCCAAGGAAAAAAATGTGCCTCCAGTCGGCTGGGGCTGGAGCTTCTCCTTAGAAAAGTGGGGTGCCTGGGGTCCTAAGAGTTGGGGAACTCTGATGAGCAGCTCAGCCTCCTCGCCTTCCCCTTCTATATCTCCGTCGCCAGGAGAAGGGCACATTTAGGGTGCTAGTAGGCTGGAGGAAAGCCATCCAGTCCAAGTAGAACCCCCCCACACCTACCCTACTGGGAAACATCAGGGCAGGAATCTGGCTCTGGTCTCTTTCTAGCTGTCTGTTGCCCGTAGGCCTTGGTGTGTTGTGTCTGTGCCTGTCAGGCAGTTGCTTGTCTTTGCGCTGTGTGGAAATGTCTGGAGGCTGCCAGCGCCCACCATTACCATATTGCTGGGGAGGTTGTCGGCTGATGCCAGGGGGAGGAGGGGAGGGTCTGGGTTAGGGAGAATCCAAGCAGTGTGCAACTTTGCAAAGCTTCTTCCCCTCCTCGGCCCCTCTGGTTGCTCAATTCTGATCCTGGTTACTAGAGAGAGGGCTCGCCAGCGAGGTTTCGCTGCCTGCAGAGAAAACTGGGGAGGACCAGGGGGAATGGGGAGATACACCCCCGTTCTCAGAGAGACTGGGAAAGAGAAAGCCAGGTTCTCGGTTCTCTTACTTTGGAATTATTATGATTATTAAAACATTATAGACTTTCAGACAAGGGAACAAAATCATGTCCCCGGAACACAGTATATGCATGGAGTTCTGTATTCACGCAGTTGTCTGCTGAGGGCTTATACGTAACCTTGGATGAGTGTGGGTCTCTGTTTCTGTATCTCTGTCTCCTCCAGGCTCTCTCAGGTCCCCTGTATATATTTTTGTGCACACTCGTGTATCTTTCTCTCTCTCGTGTACGAAGAGACCCAATGGAGACTAGAGGAGAAAATGGGAATAGGGCCTTCCTTCTCCCCAGCTGAAATTGTCAGTCTGTCTTTCTGTCTGTCCCCCAGCCCTTGGTAGGGGAAAAAAATCTCTTCCCTTGGAAGGAAGTGCTCAAATCGCCCTATGGCTCCCGGGGAAATGGGGAGGTTTTCAGAGAGGAAGGCCACCTGGTACAAGGCAGGCAAGGGCTTCCCCAGTTTGGGAGCCCCTAGCAGTCTCTGAGTTTTCAGGCTGTCAGAAGCCCGGGGCCAGCAGGAGTGAAGGGAGTCCCAGGCAGGGGCTGGGTGCTCAGGAGTGCCTGGCTTGGAGACGGCATCCCTGATGGGCCGAAATTCACCAATGAACGACTTCTGTGCTTTGGGTCTCTCTGCCCCCATATCTGTTTCAGAGCTGGTGGGCTTATGGGGTGGGTGGCCCCCCCGTATCCTGGGGAATGGGGTACATTGTCACAGGGCCAAGGTGAGGGCCAGTCTGGTGCCCAGAGTCCACCAAGGGGCCCTGGGGCCGTGGATCGTGGCTAAGGCAATGGTGGTTATTTATTCTCTTCGCTGGAAGGGAGTCTTCAAAAGAAACAGCGTGAAGAGGAGGGAAAAAATTATCTCTCGTCTGTGGATATTAAGATGGATTTTTATTTCTTAAAGGACCCTCCCCGCCGAGAGTGCATAAGCGTAAACTTAATATATGCTCCGCAGCCCAACTCCAGAAATCGCAATAAAAGTTAAAACCTCCCCTACTGTTTTTTTTTAATTATGATATGGGAAAGAGGAGCAGGATTTATAGAGCTGAACTCTCGGAGTGTTTAAGACTTGCAGGAGAAGGAGGAAACGGCAAGAGCTCGCCAAGGAGAGCCTTGGTCTCTGAGATCTCTCGCCTGCCTGCGGGGGCTCCGGCTTAGCCGGCCGAGCCTCTGTGGCCTCCCTGGGACCTCGGCTCCCCAGCACCCTCCGCCCGGGCCCACCGGCCTGCCTCGGCTCGCTCGGAGATGCAGCCCTTCTCGGGAACAGGTGAAGGGCAGCGGGGCCAGGGACAGGGGGCTGCAGGTGGGAGCGTCAGGACACTGGGCTTTGTGTGGGTCCCGTGCAGGGGAGGAGGTTTGCAGCCCCGGGCAAGGCCGCGGCCCGAGGGTGGCCAGTGGGCGCCTTGGCTAGGAAGGGTGTCCGGCCGGGCGCGAGAGCACGAACAAGGTGGATTGTGTGTGAACTTTGGCCGCAGACGGAGCGGAGCGGGCTCCTGGGCAGAGGCCAGCGGCGAGGCGGGCAACCGGAGGTTGAGTCTGTAGTAAGGACCTTGAGGTCTGTTTGGTGTTTGGGCTGCGGGGGCGGCGGCCCAGAGTGTGCAGCGCACAGCGCGCGGGGCGCGGCGGCCAGCGTGGGCGAGGCGGCAGGCCCCGCACACCTCTGCAGCTGCAGGGCTGGGCCCTGGACGTCTGAACTGAGGCCCACCAAGGGTCAGAGCGTGAAAAATAAATGCAGTTAAAGGTCTTTCTTTCTTTCTTTTCCACGTAAGAGGTCCTTTCTTTTTTGTCTCTTTCGGAGCTACCTGGATTTGGTCCAGAACAGGTTGCCCGAGGGAGGGCCCCGCGAGCGGCAGAGCACGAGGGAGGGAGAGAGGGAGGGAGGGCGAGGAAGAGGGAGGGAGGGAAGAAGGGCGGGCAGCGGCGGCTGCGGTGGCCGGGGCTTCCCTCCCCCGGCGGAGGCGGCTTCCCTGCATCTGTGGCCGTGGGGAGCCGAGGAGCAGGTAACGAAGGCGCTTCCCGAGGCGGGATTGGACCAAGCCAGAGGGACCGAGGCTTCCGGGTCTCTGCCCAACGCCCTGGAGGGGAGAGAAGGTAGGGAGATCGGCGCTCACCCGGCCTGGCACAGAGGCCTGGGAAATGTTGAACCTGTATTTGATTTCAGGCTCACACTCATGTTGTGAGTCTGTCTGCCTCCGGAGATGCGGTTTGCCTGGCTGCCTGTCTGTCCGTCCGTCTGAGACGTCCCAAACCCTAGGCTGTCCTTCCAAAGGCTGGAAAAAATCGGGCAAATTCGTCGGAATGTACACTTTCATTCACTGGATTCTCTGCAACTCAGCGGAGCTGCTTGGTGCGCGCCCAAGTTGGAGGGAGCGTTCCTCCTGCTTTCTGGCTGCCGGATCCTCTGGTTCCCTCCACCGTGGGCTGAGTTTCCGGCTCCAGGTTCGCGGCTTGCCCTGAGGTTTGAGGCCAGACAGCTCCTAGCCTGGCAGGGAAGGCGGGGGAGAGACTAGCGGCTCTGGCTCCTTAATTGTACTTCGGACCCTTATTGTCTCTCCTTTCGCCACCTCGGCTTCCTCAGTCTGGGCTCCAAAGTCACTGCAAATTTCCTTGCGACACACACGTCCCACAAAGATCGGGTAACCAGGCGCCCAAGGCCACGGGGGCTCCAAGCGCAGAGCACCCCTAGCTCTGGGGCCGCTCCCCCTCCAGCCACTCCCCAGGCGGGGAAACCGGACCAGGCTGGGGGAGCTGGAAATAGCCCTGTTTGCTGTGGGGCGGCTGGGCAGGGGGCCGGTGGGAATGTAGGCCGTGGCGTTGAGAGGGCCACGTTCACAGCCCCTGGGGGTTTCACTCCTGCTGGGTTTAGCGGCTGGACTCCTAGTGTGTAGGGATCCCGGGTACCCACCTGGGGTGGGTGCAGGACGCTGGTCTCCTCGCCGCAGGCCAGGAGAATTCAGTTTCTGCTTCCAGCGCAGGCCTGAGCTAGGAGGAGTTGTGTGTGTGGGTGTGTTTTTCCCAACAAAGAGGGATCAGGAGAGAAAAGGGGGGAAAGTAGAGGGGAACCAAGGAGGGGGCGGGGAGGAGGAGAGGGCAGCGGAGAGGTGAACTGAGCCCATTTCAGGGGGAGAAGGAAAATGAAAGCAAATGGAGTACACACAGCCTCCTCCGCGCTGACGAGCCGGGAGCAGGCGCCCTGCCTTCGGGCTCGGGGATGACCCGCTGGGGGACCGGGAAAAGCCTGTTTTAAATTTAATCCGAACTTGGCGGTGTGGATTGAACCAGAGGGAATTTAAATCACTAAAAGGGAGGTGCAGGGCAAGGGGAGGGGATGAGGCGTTAACCTGCCTGTCTTTCTGTCTGTCTGTCCTTCCCACGGTGGTGCTAGCTTGATTGTGGTCCCAGCTGTCCAGGTCTGAGGTGATGCAATAAGGGTGCTCCGCCCCCTGAGGGGCCTCTCCTGTGCCCAGTGCCGTCTTCTGGGGTCAGAAGAGAGCTCTAAGAACTAGAGTGGATGCACAACTGCTAGCTAAAGCTGGGGTCCCCCCGCCCCTCCCCAACAGGGACTTCCAGTGGCCTCCGGTCCCTTGGGTTCCCCATCGGTGATGAGGAAAATTGAAGGGAGTGGTGTGGGTGAGAGGGAGGCTGGGAACCGGGCAGGAGGTTCAGCAGGCGTAACTGAACCTGGGAAGACAAACCCCTCCTGCTTGGCGATCCCACATCCTTTGTGCCCCGACACCTCCAAGCGTGGGTTTGGGGGGAGCCTGAAGTTCTGCTTCGGAGCCCTGACCTGCACCCCATCTCCAAATGCAGAGAAGGGGGGCACTACCCACATGCAGTTGTGGAACCCGAGGGACCTCGGCCTGGTGGCCTGGTGAACTCAGGGACGCCCAGCCTCTTCCAGCCCCCCTCCTCCTGGCTGCCTCTCTCAGCAAGGCCTAGGCAAAATGGGGCATTGGTGGGGAGGGGGCTGTGGGCGAGGCCTGCTTCCTGATCCACAGCTGTGTCTGTGCCTGAGTGAGGAGGGTCTGAGTTCACTCTCCGAAATGAAGGCGACAATCTCCCCTCAGTTTGACAGGGAATTTGACGGCAGCAGAGTACGTGGGCCTGCTGATCCAGGCTGCCCCACCGCTGCTGCCTCTGCTGGGTGGGCAGGCTGCTCAGGAGCTGAAAAGAAGGCGGTGACCGAAGTGGGTAGCAGAGAAAGGGGCATCTGTTTACAGCCAGTACGTCTGGGGTCTCTCCCAAATAGTAGAGGCCCACAGGAGAGGGGCTGTAGGGGCATCTTTCTTCTAAGAAGACTGAGGTTGGGACAGATGGGCTCTGTTCCCTGGCAAAGATGCAGAGGAGGAGCGGGTGTGAAACCTTCTCCTTCCTCATGTCTTCTTTGCTCCTTGACGAGTCGGTGGCTCAGCTCCCAGCTGCCCGGGCGGCTGCCTGGGCCGAGATAGGGTTCTATATCCCAGAGGCCTGGTGTACCCACCTCAGCAGGTCGCCGGGAGAGGCAGGAGAGAAGGCCTCTTCCTCCTTTGTGTCCAGACAGAAGTGGCCGCCGCGCCCGGAGCGGGTCCCGCGGCAAAGGCCCGGCCAGCCAGCGGGCTGCACAATGCCACGGCTGCTCGGCCAGCCCGCGCCCTACCCCGTCCTGCCTTCCTGCCACCGCCCTTCCTCCGGCTCGCTCTCTGCACGCCTTCCTTTCCCTGCTCTCCCCCTCTTTTCATCCTGCCTCCCCTCTTTTCTGTAATTCTCCCCTCTTTCTTTCTTTTATCCTAATCCATTTTTTTTTTCCTTCCCTCCTTCCTTCCTCCCTTCCTCTTTATGGGCCTGGCGCCGGGCTTCAATCTTGTTGTCTCAGGCTGTCTCGGGCTCTGTCCTCTGATGTCCCCTTGGTCGCAGTCTGGCCCCAGGCCCTCTGACAGCTACACAGCTCTGCTCAGCATTGCCAGCAGTCACCCCAGAGCCAGGCAGGGTCCCCAGCCGCCTGGGCTGGGGGAGGTGCTGATGGCGCTGGGGATCTGGAGGAAGCCTCGGCAGGGGAACGGGAATCTCCTGTCTTTTCCTTGAACTAGTGAGGGAGAATTTTTGATTGACAGCTAACCCGACTCCATCAAGGCCAAAGAGGTATGCTGTTTCTTGGTGTAATTTGGATTTCCCAGACCAGTCCAGGCCGGGGCAGGAGGACTTAATCAGAGCCGAGGGTAAAGAGGCTGAGGTCCTGGGTCGTCTCTCCCCAGCCGGGTACTTCTCACGTCACGCGCCCCCCATGCGTCGAAATCCCAGCCCTGCTAGACCGAAAAGGACATAACCGGGGTGGTGGTGGGGGGGGTAAGTAGGGACTGGGGAGGGGGCCTGGCAGGCTGGGGTCAGTGCTTCGAGCTGCAGATCTATCCTTCCCCCTCAACTTCCCCCCACCCCAAACACACATATTACACTCTCTGGGACACCTCTCTCTAGCCCTTCTCCTCCCCAGAGGAGACAGGTCGACAGAGATGTGCGGTGGGGGGGAAGCAGCCTCTGCCCCCCACCCCTGGCATTTGGTCCCTTCCTGGGGACAAGAGGGGAAAGAAGGGCAGGCGTCTCGGATCTGGGAAAACTCATCCTTCCCTGCTGCCTCAGAGCCTGTGTCTTAGCCTCAGCTCCTGCCTATTTCCCCTACCGCAAACTGGACTCTTCCCTGCTGACCCTGAAATTGTACCCCTCCTTCAAACTCACTCTGCCCTGCCTAGGGTACATCTGCCTCTGGGGACATCACCTGCTCTTCTCCCCCGCCCCCAGCCAACTTCCCTGCCCCCTCTCTTGCACCCACACTGAGAATTTCCTGCTTGCCTAAAGCCCACTTTTGCTAAACCACCATGGGACAGTGTGATGGAAAGCAGAGGGCTGGGCAATGAACCCCAGATTCAAGGAGGAGGGTAGCGACCAACTTATTGGGGGGAGGAATCCAAGTTGTGTGATCTTCCCTACAATCACACTACCCCTCCAGAATTCCTGTGTCTGACTCCAAAGAAATTGCTTTCTCCCATTCCTCTGTAGCTTTTTTCCCGTTCCAAAAACAGCCTACAATCTTATTTAATGAAAGACACATTTATGAACAATCAAATGATCCTCATAAAATTTTTATTGAAGGACGTAAAAACAAGCTACTTGCCCACGACCGAGGTCGCTCTCTCGCCTTGCCCGCTCTCACCCTGGCTCTCTGCAGACAGAGCCCTGGAGTGACTTCTTTTTGGGGGGCAGAGGAGGGCAGGATGTCTCAGAGGTGGAGTTGGGGGCAAAGGAGGGCGAGCAGGAAGACGGGATGGGGATACCCCACTGAAGTTGTGTAGGTCTCTCCTCCACTTCTTCAGGCTGGCAAAGAAAGATAAATAGATACAGACAATAAATTTAAAGTAAAGGCGTTTGCATATCTGTGCCAAAGCCAAGCGAGGACTTCTGGTGACAAAGGTGTACGAGGTCCCGAGGTCCTACCCCTCCCACCCGCGGACCACCTTCCCCAAGCTTCCTCTGCCCCAAATTTGGGGGGCTGAGTTGGCCAGTGGCAGAAGGACGCTCCCCTTCCCCTCCTTCCCTCCCTCCACCCCAGCTTCCCCAGTCCCCTCCCACTCTCCCTCCCTCGCTGCTGCTGCTCCTGAAAGAAATACATACATACACACTGTTTAAAAACGTATTTTTAAAAGCCACGTTCGGAACTGACAATCGCTGATCTCGGCTTGCGCAGAGACTGCGGGAGCGTCGGGGCCGACAGAGACGGATTACGTCAAGAAATAGTTCCTCCACCTACCTCGGCCGGCCTCTCCGCCCCGGCGGGGCTCCCGCACCCAGCTCGGCCCCGGGGGTCCGGAAACCCTGGCTTCGGGGAGTGGCACTTGCACCCCATCAAGAAATCTTCCCGGGGGTGGGGGCGGAGGCCATCTGCTTAGGGGTGGACACGAGCCAGGGGCTTCTCTGCTGACATGCGAGTTGTCCTGAGGGAGTGGCCGGGTCCTTGGGTCCAGAGTTGCGAACCCCCAGGAAAACGCAGGTCGCGGGGATCAGCAGAGAGAAGAGGGTGGGAGAAGGTTAAAAAAAAAAAAAAAGCCAGGAAAAAAAGCCCCTGCGCATTGATCCGCGCCGTATTTTTGGGTAAATACGATCACGTGGGGGCCGGGGAGCCAATGAGCTGCGGGGAAAAGGCTGGAAAAATAATTACCTGCCTTGATTGTTCTGTGAGCAGATAAAAAGTACATATACAGTTCATACAATAATCTTATGTATGTAAAACCCTGTTACGATGTCGGCGACGGGGCCCATCAGTAACTATTACGTGGACTCGCTCATCTCTCACGACAATGAAGACCTCCTAGCGTCCAGGTTTCCGGCCACGGGGGCTCACCCCGCCGCCGCCAGACCCAGCGGTTTGGTGCCGGACTGTAGCGATTTTCCGTCCTGTAGCTTCGCGCCCAAGCCGGCCGTGTTCAGCACGTCGTGGGCGCCCGTGCCCTCGCAGTCGTCCGTGGTCTACCACCCGTACGGCCCCCAGCCCCACCTCGGCGCCGACACGCGCTACATGCGGACTTGGCTCGAGCCGCTGTCCGGCGCCGTCTCCTTCCCCAGCTTCCCGGCCGGGGGTCGTCACTACGCCCTCAAGCCGGACGCCTACCCCGGGCGCCGCGCCGACTGCGGCCCGGGCGACGGCCGCAGCTACCCGGACTACATGTACGGCTCGCCCGGGGAACTGCGCGACCGCGCCCCGCAGACCCTGCCCTCGCCCGAGGCGGACGCCCTCGCCGGCAGCAAGCACAAAGAGGAGAAGGCCGACCTGGACCCCAGTAAGTTGGGAGCAATTTTCCTTTACAACCCGCGCGGGAGGGGAGGGGAGGCCGGGCGGGGGGAGCCGGATTACAGCCCCTCCGAGCGGCGCAGGGAGCGCGGGAGAGGGGCGAAGGCGAGGGGGTGAGGACTCAATAAAAGCGAATTACCTTGGGGAGCTTTCAGGGGCAGGAAGGTCTGAGAAGGGCGCCCAGGGAGCCAGGTTGGGAGAAGGCTGAAGGGGGCTCCTCTCCCAGGAGCTGGCTTTGATGAGACCCCCGCCCACACACCCCCGGCCCAGGCTTTTTGGCTCAGTCGCAACTTTCGAAGAAATGCAGACAGGGCCAGGGGATGGGGTGGGGGCAAGGTTCATTTTATGGTTTGGAGTGGGATGGGGGAGAGATGGGGAGGACACTGGGGGCAGAGAGGAAATAACCCCAAGGAGAAAAGCCACCCCTTACCTCCCAGGCAGTGTAGGGGTCCTCACTCCACTAGAGATGCATAAAACAGAGGGTCCATGGGCTTCTCCCCCAGGAAGCCTGGGTGAGGGGTCTGGGGGCTTTCCCAGCCTAGGAACTTGGAGAGATCAGGACTTCCAGAGTTGGGGGAGAGAAGTGGGGTCCCAGTCTCCTTAAACTTGAGAGCCCTCTTCTGAGTGTCTGCAGGAGAGAGGGGTGGGAATGGGGGTCAGGGAGGAGGAGTGGGGAGCGGGAAGCGGTATCTCCCCCATTAGAGAATTGTACACACACACACACACACACACACACACACAAACACACACACACACACACACACACACACACACGCCAATCAGGGAAACAGGAGCCTTCTGAGTATTGCAAAGAAAGGCAGGGGTAGGTGAGGTGAGGTGAGGTGGGGGGACAGGTGAGAGCTGCAGGTCCAGAGAAAGAGGAAAGAAGGGGAAACAGCAGGGGAAGGGGTGCAGCCCCTGGGTGTGAGGAAGTGTCTGGGGGAGTCCCAGGAGGGGGTTGCAGGAAATCCTTTCCTGCAGCCCCATAAGGGGCCAGGGCCTAATTATACCCCTCTGAAGGCTTCCCTCCTTGCCCTCAGCTACTCCCATAAACCTGAAATTGGAGGCTTGGCTCCTGCAGAGCCTGTCCTGGGGCTGGCAGGAGGAGGGGGCACTGGAAGCCAAACAGGGAAGCTAAGATATAGGGGAGCCTGTCCCCAAGGCCAGCAGCTCCCTGGGGAGAGGAGAAAGGCTTTTCCCATCCCAGCATCACTCTGAGAATTCGCCTCAGCAGGGTTGAATTCTGAGAGAGCGGAGATGGGGCGCTGGAGAGGGTAGTGAGGGGCTTGGGGACTCTCAGGGTCAGGAAGCAGAACTGCTGAAATTTCAGGACTTGGTCGTGGGCTGGGAGGATGGGAGGGGGCAGAGGAGGAGGGAAGTGGGGAGGAGAGAGACCTCGCTATAAAAATAAAAAACAAGAGAGAGAAGCGTTTATGGGCCTATGAAACGGTTGGGAATTTGGACTTTTTATGGGGATATTCTCGAATTACTACTCTTGAAGCTGAGGACCAGACTGTAGAGGCTTTGATAGCTTCGATTTCCTATCGTTTTAGGTGCTGGAAACCGAGGAGGGGGAAGATGAGGAGGGGGGAGAACGCAAAAGGAGTAAGGGGGGAAATTTCTCAAGTAAAATGTGCCCAAATTCAGGTTCAATTATTGGGTTTGGGGAGCCTGGCTGAGGCTGGGGGGGTGGTGCCAGGCGTCCTGGACTGGAAAGGGGCTCCACTGACCCCTGCCTGTGTTTGGCCCTCCAGGCAACCCCGTGGCCAACTGGATTCACGCCCGCTCCACAAGGAAGAAGCGCTGCCCCTACACCAAGTATCAGACGCTGGAACTGGAGAAGGAGTTTCTCTTCAATATGTATTTAACCAGGGACCGTCGGTACGAGGTGGCCCGGGTTCTCAACCTCACCGAGCGGCAGGTCAAAATCTGGTTTCAGAACCGGAGAATGAAGATGAAAAAGATGAATAAAGAAAAAACCGACAAGGAGCAATCCTAAACCCTGCCGCAGCCTGCTGCCTCGGCACAGCCAAGGGAAAAACAAAAAACCCACAAAAATACCCCGACGCAGGCGGGAGACAGCACGAAAAAGAAAAGGAATGAGCAAGATAGAGAAAAGCCAATCGGCTTAAAAAGGAAAAAAAGGGAAAGGGAGAAGGAAAACTCTTGCGAGATTTGGGAGGGTTCAGTGTTGAGAAATTGGTGTTTTAGTTAGTTCTACCCAGCAAGGAGGAGGAAGCCGGGAGAGAAACCGCGTTCTCTTCTCCCAGCGCAACTGAAATAAATGACACACACAAATGTGATTTTTTTCCTCCTTTCTTCAGAGAAGCCAGTACTTGAATCGCTATATTTCTATTTTTTTTTTCCTGTGTTGTATTTGGTCCGGGCCATCCTTCCCCAGGCCTGGGGTGCTCTGAGTGCAGATTTTGTACAAAAAAAAAAAAAAAAGACACACACATATACACAAGAACGCTTCCCAGCCCAGGAGCTGAGGGGCGAGGGCCGGGGACCATGCCGCAGGCTGGGTCCGGCGGCTCAGGCCAGCGCCTCTGGCGTGTACATAGCAGTGTCAACTCATCCCCAGAGTCCGTCCTGTAACGTGCTTCTGTTTGTTGTGGTAGAACAGCTCTGTGTTAATATATCGAAGTCACTTAAAAAACCAGAAACCCAACCGTATCCAGTTCTCGTTATTTCTCCTCCCTGTGGCTCTCAGGCTTTCTGGCGTGGAGGAAGCAAGTGCTTAGATCCTTTCGGGGAGGCGGGAGCCAGGCAAGGGGCTCCCTCTGCTTCGGAAGGGCAAGTCCCCAGCCGCTTCTCCAGGCAGGGTGTGATGGGGCTGAGGGCTCCCAGGGTGCAGCGGAGGCTGCCGAGGCCCGGGTCCAGTTGTGCCTGCCCAGGCTGGCTGCCTGTGAGTCTCCTGGTAGCTCGATGGAGTCCCTGGGGGTGGGGGGCACAGCATGAATGGTTTTCCCTGGCTGTAATTAATTGTAATAATTTATGAGTACATGAGATCGGAGAGAAGAGATAGGTAAAGATGAAAGTTGGGTGCTGGGTGAGGGCCCGGGCTGGATTCTTGCCCGGCTGCATCGGTGCTTCGAGGGATGGCTTGTGGGGAGGGGGGGAGCAGTGCTAGGGAGGGTGTGTGGTGAATGGTGAGGAGGAAGAAGGCCCAGCAGGCCTCAGGGAGCCGGACAGGCACTGGGCATTGAGAGTGAAAGAAGGAAGATGCAGAGAGAGAGTAGGGAGGGAAGAAAAGGAGGAAGGAAGGAAAGAAGGAAGAGAGGCAAGGGAGGGAGGAAAGAGAAAGAAAAAGAGGGAAAGAAAGAAAAGGAAGGAAGAGAGACAGGGAGGAAGGAGAAAGATGGCAAAACCAGAATCAGAATTAGATTTAGTTTCTACTTCTCAATGTATTCTCAGCTCGTCTCTCTCTCCACCTCCTGGTTCTCTCTTTTCTAATCAATCTCTCTCTCTGGTGCTTAGTTTGAATGTTGATCTGGGGGTGACGGGGTTATGCTGAGCGGCTGCAGCATTTCTGGGAGATGGCGCAGCTAGGGCCCAAAGAAGCTGGTCAGGGATTAGCCAGGAGTGGGGTGTTCTCTGGTGGCTGTGGGACCCAAGGGGCAAGGATGTGGGGATGTGTGTGTAACAGCCCAATGGGGCTGGTTGGCTGCGTAGCACCCCAGAGCGCCTTCCCCAGAACCGGCAGTTTTCATCTGCTAATCAGAAGCAGACTCAAGCTGCCGGGTATGACTCGGCCCGGCGCCCCCATTCTCGGAAATCCCCCAATCTGGAAACTATTAAACTCAGACTGCTTGAAATATAGCCCTTTAATATCTCGGGCTGCCCATTCTGGCGAGGGTGCAGAGTGTTGCTCTGAATACTTGGGGAATACCACCGTAGAAGAAAATAATTGGGGACCCCAGTCCCTGTGCAGCTCCCTCCATGGCATCACCTTACAGGACTGGTGAGGCACTTGTAGGGACCAACCCCTTCCCCATCATTTGAATCTCCTACCCCCTCCTTCTACTAAATACTCCAATTTCGGGGGCTGGAGGAAGGTGGGAAGAGGTGAACATTTTGTTTTGATAATATTTCCTCTCGTTTTCCCCGCTTAAGAAGAGACCTCCCCAATTCCAGAAGCGATTGTTTTCTCGGTCCTTTTGGAAGGTGCTTTGCCTGTAGTTTTCTCTCTTTTCTCGCTTCCTCGCTCCTCCTCTGGGCCATTTTACTGTTCTGGGACCCTGGCCGCAGTTCCGCACCGGGCGGAGGACAAGGCACCCGTCTCCCTCGGTCCTGACCGCCGGGACTCAGGCTTCTCTCCGGCCCGAGCTCGGCGGCGTTTCCGGGCCTCCACCCGGCCCCTGCTCCAAGGCCCTGTCGCCTCCCCTCGTCCGTCCGCCAGCGCGGCCTGCTTCCTGCGGCCCGCCTGAGCCGGCCTTGCTCCGGGCAGGAAGGAGGGCCCTGAGCAGAGCGTGGGATCCAGAGCAGGCCCACCCGGTCCAGCCCACTGTTCAGTACCAGCTCGGCCTCCAGCCTGCAGGTCAGGATTGGATTCTAGTTTTATTTATTGTCATTTGTGAACTCAAACCACAACAACACAACACACATCTGGGGAAAGAAACGAAAGCTGGGGAGGAAAGAGGGGCTTGCAAACGCCCCCCTGCCCTAATCTCCTCCTCCCACCTCTCCTCTGCTCCTTTGTCAGAATCACAAAACCCTAAATGTTGTTCCACTTGGGAAGGCAGAGGATAGGTACATTTCCGCGGCCCCGAAATGCCTCTTTTATGGCGCTGTTTGTCTCCCTGCGCTGGATTCTGAATGGGGCCGAACAAAACAGCAGCGCGGAGCTGGCTAGACGTCTGGGCTTAATTGTTTTATGGTTTAAATAAGGTGGACACTCTTTCCTTTGAAATCGGATTATAGGAATGTTTTGTCTATGGTCCACGGAGAACAGGACCTCACTGGCTGGGAGGGAGAGGTGGAGAGAGCGCGCGCGTGAGAGAGAGGGATGGGCTACAAACCAGGGGGCAAAGAGCCAGGAGAAGTCAGAATCCCACCCCAAAGTCCTGCAGGCGGCAGCGGAATAGGCGGTGCGGAGCCAGCGGCAGGGTAAGAGGAGCGAGGAGTTTAGGGTGCGCGCCGCGGGCGGGCGGTCGCGGGAGCTTCGGGGCGTGCATCTGCGTGCGCGGAGGTGTTCCGAGGCCAGAAATGCGCCTGAACGCGAGGGAAATCGCGGCAGTTCCTTTGCACAGTGTCTCTTAATGCGAGAAGGGAGGGTGACAGAAAGAGAAAATAGTGTGAAACCTTTGACAAGGTTTATTTCGAGAATTTAGAAAACAAAAGAGCAGCGGGCCGGAGGGAAATCCCTTCCGGGGACCCCTCTCACGCGCACCCATTTGGAAACTCCTTCCTCCCACCTCCCACCTTTGGGTCAAGCCTGAGGACCTGCTTGCTCTAAGCTGTTGGCTTTTTCCCGGCTGGACTGCATTGGAGTAAGTGGACGCGAGGTGGCGCTGTTGCTCAATGTTAGAGGCGGCGGCGGTGCCCCCGGCCGGCCTGGCCGCACTGACGTTTGAGGCCCGGCCCCGAGGAGCAGCGACGAGAAGGCCCGGCGCCCCGGCCCAGCCCGGCCTCTCTGGCTCTGAGCAAATCAATCCTCTCACCTGTGAGGTGTAAATAAATCGAGAGTGGCGGCGGGAGGTGGGCCCTCGCTCTGGCAGCAGACTCGGGAATCTCAGGAGGGCGGGCGCCGAAAATAATCGCTTTGCGGAGGAGATAAGCACGAAGCAGGCAGCGCGTAATTAACACGAAAAGGCAGAATGACCCGGACAAACGAACATAAATCCATGGTACCTAGGAGGGCGGTGCAGGCCTCGGGGCGAGGGACAGAGACGCCCCAGCAAGGATGGGGGTCGAGGGACAGAGACGCCCCAGCAAGGATGGCTGCTTGCGGTTCCTTTATTTCCAGGCTCCCGGAGCGAAATCAACCAGATACGTGTAAAAGAAAAAAAACAATCAAATGAACGAAAGAAAGAAAAGGCGAGGGACGCCCCCCGCTCCATCCCGAAAGGGGAAACCAAGTCCAACCAGGGATTTCGGGACTGGTGGGCTCTCGGAGCAGACGGTGCTGGCAGCACACTCGGGACAGTCGCATTCCAGGACACAAAGGCCCGGAAGACTAGCTCTGTGGCAGGGTTTTCGCTGGACCATAAAGTGTCGAGATATCCTCCCAGCCCCTAAAAGATAAGGCGCAGGCCCCAGAGCGGATCCGGCCTGCCCAGCCTCCTCTTTCCAGGAGGGGAGGAGAAAGTATTTATGACAGTCCCCAGTGACCTAGAAGCTGGGAGCCCAGAGTCTGTCTCGTTCAGCTCAGTAGCCACAGAACAGGCTCAGAAAAGGCAGGGCCAGAACCAAGGCTGCGGCGTGCTCTGGTAGTGGAGGAGACCTCTGTCATGCCCTCTACTGCCCTGGACCCTGGGGAGGCCTGCAGCCCTGGCACGGCCTGCAGCCCTGGCATGGCCCTCCGCTGACCCTCCCCTCCTGCTGCTCCAGGGCCAGAGTCCTGGGTGTCACAGAGTTTGGGCGGTCCCTAAGTCAGACGGGGGTAGGTTCTTCCAAATTCAGGGGATCCTGGAAGCGTCTCTTGCTGGGCCACCAGTGACTGTCCTTTGGGAATTTGGCTGAGAGTGGCCATTTCCTCAGCAATTATTTAGATACAAAAGGGGGAAGCTCATTCTCTCTACACCATCCTCCCCTGCACTTTCATTTCTTCCTCCATCCCCAGAGCTGGGCTCTGGATGGGGAAGAAAAAGATCTGGTTTTCTAACCGCCTCCTACCTCATCCAGCCCTGAAACCCCAGGATGTGGAAGGAAAATAGGTAGCAATTTTTTTTCATGATGCAAAGGGCTAAAGCTGCATGTGTGTTGATCAGGTCTTATTTTCATATGTGCCCGGATGTGCGTGTGTGTGCACAGTGTCTGTGAGGTGACAGGGGTGCTTCCTGGCATGCGTGATAGCTGAGTGAGCATGCATTTGATGTTTTTCAGAATGGAAGGTAGCACATATAGTACGTGTGGATCCCGAGTATGGCCCCACGTTGCCCTGTGTATGAGAACCTCACACACTGTGGAGGGGGGAGGACCGGAAAAATCATTCTTATTGCTCTTCTTCATTCACCTGCACACAGCGCACATATCCACAGCTCTCAGACTTTCTCCTTTTCTCTCTGTCTGGGTGAAGTCCACATAATTGTACATGCTTATGGCCAGGAAAGGGTGCTGATGGAATAAGGTTCCTTTATCCATTAGAATTAACTTGAATTTACCCAGTCTTGGGGATGGGGGAAGCCCCCCAGAGAAAGTGTGGGTAAATATTTAAAGAGTGTCTGTTGACAGTTCCCATCCACATCCTGGCCTGGGCAGCCTGCCTGGGGAAGTGTAGGGGTGTGTGTGTGGTGAAGCCAGGGGGCCCCTCCTAGCTGAACTGGCATTTCCTATGGGGTTAGGGTATGTGGGGACAGCTCAGAGGCCTGCTCTAGTCTCCTCCAACCCAGATACAAGGGGTCTCCCAAGAAGAAACCTCCTGGATCAGCCCAGCCAGAAGCCAGGGACCCACCAGCTGCCCTCTCCTTCTCTGTCCCCACCAGCAGCTTTGCTCTCCAGCAAGCTCGTGGCAAGCCCAGGCAGGAGCTGGTGTCTGAAGGGTCAGTGCAGCCCTGACTGGGTATATGGAGTGCCCCCGGCCTCTGGCCCTCTCCACTACCCACAGCACGCAGGCAGGCAAGAGAAAAGGATCTAGGGAAGACAGGGCAGCTTCCCACCCTGGAGAGGGGCAAGAGTCATGGAGGGTTCTGATGCCTGAAGTGTTTGGGGATATGATGTGCTTGTTCTTCCTCAGAGTCCCCAGACTTAAGGACACCCCTGGGGAGCCCATCTTTGGGGGTTAGGGGAGCAACTTTCTTGTTGGCATTCAACCCCTCGGGGGGGGGTCTTATACCTGTTGAGGTAACCTGAGTTGACCTGCTGGCTCAGGTATCTCTCTCTCTCTGTCTCTCTCTGAGAGGAAGGAAAAGAGAAGGGGGGAGAGGCACCTTCAAATCTGAATGCGCACCTTGGAAAAGCTGGCCCTAGTCATTAGCTAGAGCTGGCTCACCACCCCCCCGACATACCACACCCCCATCCCTCCCCCTTCCTCCCCTGCCCTTCTTCCAGGTCCCCCCCAGCCCTGAACCCCTCTACCACCCGCCCGCCATCCCTCCCTTTCTTCTCTCTCTCTCTCTCTCTCCCCCTCTCCCTCTCCCTCTCTCTCTCTCTCTCTCTCTCTCTCCCTCTCTCCCTCTCTCCCTCTCTCCCTCTCTCCCTCTCTTCCTCTCTCCCTCTCTCCCTCTCTCCCTCTCGCCTGTCTTCATGTCGTGGATTGATGAACGCGAATCGCGTGTAAGCGCCGCCACCGCCGGGAGTCTGAGGAATTCGCCCGGGCTGTTAAAGGAAAGAGCTAAGTGCGAGAGCGCGAGCTCTACCTACCGACAGTGAAGAGAGCCGCCGCCGCTGCTGCCGCTGCCGCCGCCGCCGCCGCCGCCGCCGCCGCCGCCGCCGCCCGCGCCCAGCCCGGGAGCTGCGCCGCCCCGCCGGCACCCAGGCGCCCCCCACCTGCCCAGCCCGGCCCGCCGCCCCGGGGAGCCGGCCGGCCTAGGGATCGCCCCCGGGGGGAGGGCAGTTTCGGAGTCCCGGGCGGGGGAGTCGGGAGCCAGAGGGGAGAGGGCGGCGGGTTTTCATGTGCCCAGCATGAGCTCCTACTTCGTCAACCCCCTGTTCTCCAAGTACAAAGGCGGCGAGTCCCTGGAGCCGGCCTATTACGACTGCCGCTTCCCGCAGAGCGTGGGCCGGAGCCATGCGCTGGTGTACGGGCCCGGCGGCTCGGCGCCCGGCTTCCAGCACGCCTCGCACCACGTCCAAGACTTCTTCCACCACGGCACCTCGGGCATCTCCAACTCGGGCTACCAGCAGAACCCGTGCTCGCTGAGCTGCCACGGAGACGCCTCCAAATTCTATGGCTACGAGGCGCTCCCCAGACAGTCCCTTTATGGGGCTCAGCAAGAGGCGAGCGTGGTGCAATATCCCGACTGTAAATCCTCCGCCAACACTAACAGTAGCGAAGGACAAGGCCACTTAAATCAAAACTCGTCTCCCAGCCTCATGTTTCCATGGATGAGACCCCACGGTGAGAAGCCTTTTCTCTTTCCCCCTTGGTCTCCCGCGCTCCGGGGTCTCCCCCCGCCCTTGCCTCCTTTTTGTCTGCCCTCGCTTTACCTCCCGGCTTGGGGCTCTCTCGGGCCCCACCCCCGGGCGTGAGTGGGTTTCTGGAGGTTGGGAGGTTCAGCTGGAGGTGGGGCACGGAGTTCGCCTGGGGGATTGGGGTGAAGGTGGGGGAAAAGGTGGTGTCTGGGTGCAAAGGGTTAAAAAAAACGTTTTCTCCACCTCTGTCAGTCTGTCTGTCTCTCTCTCCCCTCCACCCCTCTTTCTCTCCCTCTCATCATCTTTAGTCAAAGTTGGGGAGGTGGCTGGGAAGGGGCCGGGGACCCTGAGGTTATCAGCCTTTGGAGCAAGCCAGTTTCTCCATAAGGCAGACAGCCTCAGTCCAGGACAGTGGCCAGGCTGTCTTGGGGTGAAGGGAGACCCCTGCTTCCCTCCCCTAGCTGGGTCAGAGGGTGGCGGGACCCCAAGGACAGGTGCTCTGCCTGTCTGGGGCACCCACCACCTTCTCTCAGAGAGCTAGCCTTAGGGCCACTACCCCAACTTTGCTTTACTTCCCTCAGTTGGAGAGAAGAGAGAGAGAGTCAAGGAGAAGAAAAAAGAGTCCCAGAAAGGATGGAGGCCATGCAGATTAGAGAGCTCTGTGGTCTGGGGGACCCTCGCCAAGCTGTCCCCAGTCAAAGGCTTGCGGGGTCTCCCTGAGACCCTCAGGGCAGGTCAGGTCATGAGCCCCTCCAAGGGTGGCCCCTCAGAGCCCAGTTTCGAAGTAAAAGGGGACGCGAGAAGGCGACAAGTTCCAGTGGGGATGGCCCGTGATTTATTTGCTGGTCTCCAGTTAGCAGTCAGGCCAAGCAGTGATACATTCCAGGAGATCAATTATTTTTCTTCTGGAAAAGCATTAGGCAGAGAGATCCGAGGAAGGGCAGTGAACAGAGCCCCACTTCTTCACCCCCAGCCCTTATGCCTTCCTTTTGGAAACAGACTCTGTCCCCAGCCTTGCTCACCCAATGCCCCTCTGCACTTGTGAACAAAGCTGCAAGGGCCAGTTTTCTGGGACTGCAGGCCTGGGGAGACTCTACAGTGCCCCCCTGGCCTCTGCCAGCCCCTCCTTTCCAGACAGACCCCAGTCCCTGCCCCCCCACCTCCCAAGGTGGAGCCAAGCCAAAACAAACCCCCAAACTTTCCTGCCCTTGCCTGATTTCCACTCTTGCCTTTTCTGCAGGAGGGAGGGGAACTGGGCAGACCACAGGGGGGACTTCAGGGGAGGAAGAGTGACAGGGGAAAGCCAGGCCCCCACCCAAACATAACCAGACTGGGCTTCTGTTCTGTCCAGCTCCGGGGCGGCGCAGCGGAAGGCAAACTTACAGCCGGTATCAGACCTTGGAACTAGAAAAGGAGTTTCTCTTTAATCCTTATTTGACACGAAAGCGCCGGATTGAAGTCTCTCACGCCCTGGGACTGACTGAGAGACAAGTGAAGATCTGGTTCCAGAACCGAAGGATGAAGTGGAAAAAGGAGAACAACAAGGATAAACTGCCGGGAGCCCGAGACGAGGAGAAGGTGGAGGAAGAAGGAAATGAGGAAGAGGAGAAAGAAGAGGAGGAAAAGGAAGAAAACAAGGACTGAGCAAAAAAGAGAGGACCCCCCCCCCCGCCTTTAGCAACTCCCTTGAAGTTTCGTTTTATGGTAGCGGATAAATTGAGAAGTTTACGACTGTCATTTGCTTTTATAGAGAATAGAATGACACTCAAAACCCCAACTACCTGTCAGATACTTGCAGCTCGGGTTTTATTACCTTTGGACTTCCCCGGATCTTTATTTGTTTGGGGACTGGAGGGGGGAGACCGAGACACAGCGAAAAGTTCCGAGTCTCTGCCTCAGTCATTGCCCCAACACACACACTTGTCCATCCCCCCACCCTTCTTAGTCCTGCCTGGATTTTAAGGTCTGAGACCTGGCGTCTTTGCCCCTTCTCCCGGCCCCGTCTTGCCACCCTGCCACCTCCCTGCTTCTCTGATATTTATTTTAGAGGGGAACCCCCTCAAACTGCAGAAGAAGACTCGTGGCGGCTTTGTTTTCAAGCTAGGATTAGTGTAGTAGATTGACTTTTTTTTTTTCCCAAAGGACAGAAAATTGAAGGAAGGAAGGAAAAGAAAGGGAAGATGTTCAAAGACATTTTTTAAATGATAGCGAGGAATATCCCCTCTCCCTCCCTGGGGCTCCCCGCTTAGAAAGACTCCCTTGACTTTCTCTAGGAACCTGATGGAAACCTGAAGCAGATGGGGTCTCCCCCTCCCCCCTCCCTTTCCACGGCGTAGATAGGAGCCTGCAGTCACCCGCTAAGATCCTACCTAGCCATCCCATGGTCACTCGGGCCCATGCCTCCCTCCCCTTTCCTGTCTAATTTCTGTTGTTGGGCCCAGCTTCCTCTGAGCTGCATTAGTGAGCACTCAGACATCACCATAATCATGAAAATAATAATAATACTGATAATACTGATAATAATAATGAGTCTTTAACATACTACCTAAAGGGAACCTGCAATAATCTTGAAAAAAATAAAAAAGAGAAATTTAAAAACATCCTAATATGGGAGAAAAAAAGAGAAAAAATTTAAAATAAAAAAAAAGAAAGAAACCTCCAACGTATTTTATCACTACCTATAGGAAGAAATCCCGCTTTGAGAGTATTTGTAATGCGGTTTTGCTGTCGTTTGTTGCTGCTTCTTTCAATAAGAAAAACCCAACAACTGAGACTGCCTAGCCCGCCGGTCCTGTGAGCTTTTATTGTGCTTCTAACCCCAGTAGAGTAGAACTAAATTGCACTGAATGTATAGTAAACTCTGTCTTGAATTCTCTGTTTATGCAATGTGCTCGAAAGGAAAAAAACGTTAAAATATATCTATAATAATAATTTTTTGTCATTTGTCTTTATGTCCAGCTATGAATGTAGATTTTGTGTCCCAGCAGCCCTGTTTCTGGTCCAAGTACTTTGTATTGTATACGTGAGTCATAATTAAAAAAAAGAGGAGAAAAATAGTTGAAGCTGCAATGACTGAGTTGTTTTTTCCCCAGCACACCCCCCCATTCTCTACCCCCCTCCCCTCCTTTTGCTTCTTTTTCAACACTCTGGTAAAGGTTTCCTCCACTGATTTGACTTGGGGTTGGGGGCACTCACGTGGAGAGGAGCAGGCTGGACTGGGAGGGCAGGTGAAAGGGGGGAGGTGAAGAAGAGGGGGAGGGGGAGGGGGAGGAAGATGCTCTTGGGAGAACCTTGGCTCCAAACAAAGTGGGTTTCTGGTTGCCAGGATCCCAATGGGAAGAAGGCGTCTTCTCCCCACTTATCCCTCTTCTTCCTCCTCGTCCTGGGCTGGGCCCAGACCCAAACTCTGCCCCTGTGCCCCTCCGGCAACTAGGCCTTTTTCTTCCAGGGGCTGGGGCTCAGGATGAGGATGAGGCAATGGTGTGCTTTCTCATCTCCACATGCCCCTCATGGCCAACCCTTGGTACTCAGCACCCAGCACTAGACCATGAACAGGGTGGGAAGGATGTGTGAGGCTCAAGGCAGTCTGGAGGGCTTGGCTGGAAGAAGCCTGAGTGTTGGGGGGCTAGGAAGCTTACGCCCAGGGGAGAGGAGGGAAGGAGAAGGGGAGTGGACTGGCATGCCAACAGCATGGGCCCACAGTCTGAACTGCGAATGTGGCCAGCACAGAGCCGTCGCTGTCACCTAGCCCGCTTGCACTTACGCCAGCCTCTGTTCTGGCTGTTTCAAGCCCGCTCCTGGCTTCACCTTGGCAGTGGGGCAGCCCGCCCTGCCCTTATAATGTGGCTCAGTTGGCCTGGGTTGGGGGCTGCTGCTGAGTGTACAGTCCCCCACCCCAGCCACAGCGGGGGAAGGACAGTCTTCGTTGGACTCCTCATTCCCCAAAATAAAGGGTCGAAGGCTAAGGGACTCGGGGGGGCAAGGTGGCTCTCGCTCCTCCCTGGAGGGTCCTAGACAGAGAAATCTGTTTATGCCAGTAAGATCCTGGTCAAATAATACCAAATTCCAGAGATACAAGTCATCTGATTCAGTCATGAGAGGGGGAGAGGGGAGGGGAAGGGATCTTCTGGTCTTAAAAACCAGACCCCCAAAGACTGAAATATTTTTGAGGCCAGATCCCTCTCTCTGTCTCTCTCTGTCTCTGTTCCCTGGTCAATGATTTTCCCAGACTTAGGCCCAGGTCGACTCTAGTTTTGTGTAATTTCACCCGCATCTGGGTGCCTGGCTCCCACTCAAAGTGGTTCTGAACACAGGATTGGATCAGGCGTCATTAACGGGGGACTCCTGCGGCCCCAGCGAGGCTGCCGATTGGAAGCGCAGGCTGCAGGCAGCCGGGAACAGCTTTGAGCAGCTCTGGGGGAAATGTTTCGGAACCTGGGGTCCCTGCTGCCAGCCGCGGGGCATCCAGGTAACCCCGTCTGCTGCGGGAAACACTGGCAACCCGCCGGGGAGGCCTGAAAAGAGAGCATTTCGCTCCGACCTCAGGCCTTCCCACAGGCGTCCACACTCCGAGGGCCGGCGAGGGCCGTTTCATTTTTAAATGTGGACTTCTGATTGCTATTAATACAAATCGCTAGCCCGGTAGCCGAGTGGGTTGACCCTACACTAAGTGGCTTCGAAGAACCTCGCCGAATTTTCGCCACACCCAATGTCCCATTCAACCCCGGCCGTGTAGTGCTGGTGGCCCCAAGCCCGGCGTCGGAGAGCTGGGTGCGTCTGGCACCCGGCATCGCTTGACATGCGAAGCATCGGGTGGGCCAGACCAAGAGAGCTCCAGCCGCCCCCTCTTGCAGCACCCGACTCCCCACCCCTGGTGCCCACCGCCTCTGTTTTCTCGTTTGGAGAGAAAAGGAGGCAAAACCCATTTTATGGCGGGACTTAATTGCGAGCGGGTTGCACTCTCTTTGGAAACGCGTCCTCCCAAATGCTCCCGCCGTCCCATTACCGGAATGAGGACCATTCGGCTGCAGCAGATAGGACATTCTCCCATTCTTTACTTGTTTATTAGCCAATCAAAGTGGCTTCCGAAAGCTATTTGTGATTTGTGAAAAATAGTATCTTTCAAACTGCTGAGTTGAAGCAGCTCGCTCATTTCGCCCTACATTTATTATTCTAACCCCAACCGTAGAGAAGGGATAATGCAGCTATTAAGTTGGGGGGCAAATTCGTTTCTCTGGCATTTTTGAAAATTCTCGGCATTTTTTCTCCCTCCCCACTTCACTGCAGAGGCCAAGGGAGTAGCGGGCCCGCAGGGGATCTGGGGGGTGAGGGAGGTAGTGAGTGCCCTAAAGGGTTCTTTGGGAGAGATGGGAGAGCGGATTGCCCTCCCCAGCCTCAGCTTCCCTAAATGAGATGCCCCACTGGCCGCGTGTTGGCTAGAGAGAGTCACCCCGCCCCAGTTAAAGCGAACTCAGGACAGGTTATGCCACAGACTAGAAGTAAAATTTCCGGTGAACTGCCCGCAGTGCTGCCCCATTCCCCCCTCGGCCCATTGTGAGAAGCTGGGCCAGCGCTTCCTTGTCGTAATTTTTAACTACCTGTTATAAAATTTATGGGTGGGTTTGTAAAAGGAACGAGGTCTCTGCATCCGGCTGAGGGAAATGCTTCTCTTACTGTGGAGGAAGTTTGGAGAGGGGATGAGGGACCCCCTGTTGGTTGGGGTGGGGGCACCCAGCCACGGAAGTTCCCATGCCAGCTTAATTTGGGACCAAGGGAAGAACTTTACGCCTTCAGATCTCCAGCTGGTGGGGAAAGTGGCTGGGCTGCGAATGGTTGGCAAATAGTCTCTGTGGGGGAATTTATTCTGGGCTCCCCCACGCTGGATTCATCGCCAAAATCAGGGGTCTGGAGTCTCGGGTGCTCGGTGTTTAGCATGGAAGGTGGAATTTAGAGAAGAATTGGTTCTTTTTCAGAGCCTCCAAGGTGTGTCCCAGCTGCCCAGATACCAGAATTTTTCTGAAAAAGGCAGGTGGGTGTGGGCCACCTGATAAGACAGAAAAGGCTTCACATGACCATGCACCCAAAGGAAAAAGAAGTGGGAGCCAAGATCGTGGGCCTTTATTTTATTTTTAATTCTAGAAAGATTAGGAGGAAGCTGCCGTCTGAACCTAGGAACTGAGGAAACCTGACACTAGGGATGGTCTTGGGGAAAAAATGTCATTCGTTTTCTCTGAGAAAGGAACCTGGGGATGACGGGCGCTTTGGGGGTTCTAGAGGCTGCCCCCACTTCCCATCCCTCCTGCTGCCTCCGCAGGACTGCCCAGGACCGGTCTCAACCCTCTCTGCTCTTCAGACCGTGGCCAGGTCAGGCTTGGGTATGAGGCCTCCAGCCTCCTGCCCCTCCCGTTCCCAGCTGGGGTGGAGTGGGGGGGGGGCTTCCCGGACGCCCCATTGGGAAGGATGTTGTTCTCTTCCTAGAAAAAACAGGGGTGGGGAGGGAGCAGGGGTAGGGAGTGAATCCCTTCTCAGTCCCTTCACGCCGCCGCCGGCACTGCCCCAATGCCACAAACCTTTGCAAAGCTTTGGTTCTGCCAGAGCCAGCCTTAATACCCCATTTATTAAGGAAAATATGTAAAATTCGGTATGGCAAAGGGAGGCAGCCGACTCAGCGGCCAGAATCCTTCCTTCTCTCCTGTCAAGTTCCCCCGTTGCCCTTTCCGCGCTAGCCAGGAGCAGCCCGGCCCGTGGGGAGTGGACGGTGGGTGGGGGTGGGGTGGGGGTCTGGGGATGCTCCCTCTGAGAGAGAATTGGGTAAACATGGCGACCGTGGCGCCCATTTGCACACGCTACACAAATGCATCGCATTCCCGGTTGTTTGCAGAAAATTTACAGCTGAGTAATAAAAGTTTACGATCGACTCACAAGTTGGATTGGCCACAAGAAGTCATGTGGATTCCATCCATGAACGTGAACTTTTTATTGTGGTTTGTCCGTTCGGAGCGCTCCGCAGAACAGTCCTCCCTGTAAGAGCCTAACCATTGCCAGGGAAACCTGCGCTGGGCGCTCCCTTCATTACCAGTATTTTTTTTTAATTAATCTGATTAATAATTATTTTCTCCCCTCATTTAATTTCTTTCCTCCCAGATGGAGTTGCTGGAAGCTGGAAGCACCTGGGGAGGGGGGTGGGGGGAGAGGCAGGAGTAGAGGACACCCCTCTCTCCCTTCCCGACCCTCTAGCCCCCCAAGGGGCAGGAGGAATGCGGGAGCAGTTGAGATAGGGAGCTGCAGCTGCCTCCGCCCCTCCCCTCTCCCAGGCTCTCACTCCTGCCTCCTTCTCGCAACTCTGCTTCAAATTTATTTGGCTTTTTGATTATTGGGACTACTCTTTTTTATTTTTAAATTTATATAAAGTATATATATGTATGTGGAGCTGAAGCAGTCTCGGCAGCGGCACAGAATGAGGGAAGACGAGAAAGAGAGAGAGTGGGAGAGAGAGGCAGAGAGAGAGAGAGGGAGAGGGAGAGTGACAGCAGCGCCCGGTAAGTGTTTCCTTATTGGTTCAAATATGTAACTAATGGTCCGTAACTGGGTGGCGGTTTCAAGATAAGGACAGCAGCGGCTTGTCTTGGTTAGAGAGGAGAGGGGGCTGGCGAGAGGGTTAGAGGGTGGGCGCGTGGGCAATTATGGGGGGGGAAGGGGAGGGAGGGGAAGAAATTGGGTTAAATTGGAATATGGTAGTGGGGGAAGTGTATTGTCCTTATGTCACTGTACGCTGAAATTGGGGGTCGGGGGGGCACAGGACTGCACCGGTGGGGCTCAAGGCCTGGGTCTAGTGCGCGGACCATGTCCCTACGTTTTATAGATCTGCGGCCTCTTGGCTAATGGGACTGGGACAGAGGGGGCCCGGAGCTCAAACTTCAGGGCAGGAGAGAGAACCTGTAGGCTGTAACCATTGCTCCCTGAGCAGAGTCTGCCCCCCCAACCCCCAAACAAACTTTCCAGCGCCCCCTCCCTGCTCCGCAGCCTCCTCCCTGTCTCCGGGAGAGCGCGACCGCTAGAGCTCACACATGCGCAGTGCGGGCCCAGGGCCGGGCAGATGAGCAGGAAGAGAGCGCGGCTAGGCGGGCGGCTGGGCCTGTTAATTGGCAATTAGTGGGGAGGCTGGTGGCTGGTGCGCGTCGGCGGAGGGGAGAGCGTCTGCCCACCCCTGCTCCCACCCCTGCTCCCACCCCCACTCGAACGGATGGAAAGATGGGAGGTGCTCTGCACTGCGGGTGGACGGGTGGGGGTGGGGCTGGGGGACTCGGTACTCGGTACTCAAAAGCCATCTTGTGCTTGGAGAAAGGGGGCCAATCTGCCTTCTCTCCCCGCGGCCCGGAGTCCCCCACCCCCAGCCGCCGCCACCCCACCCAGGATATCCACTGGGCTGCTTCATCCGCGTCGCCTGGCTGCTCTGGGCTGGAATCTGCCCTGTCTGGGGCGTAGGTGGGAATTGGGGAGGCCCAAGGATGGGTGGGCACAGGACCAGGCCTCGCTGGCGGGGCCTCCTGGGTGAGCGGAGACAGTGCGGACTCAAGGCACGGCTGGCTCATGGGATAGGGACGTCAGAATTGGGCGGCCTGGAGGGTCCCGGGCGCTCGGGAGCTTCTTAATAATTGGTGCTAATGGCGTGTTGTATAGTCCTAACCCAACACACATGGTTTCATAACACAGTGGCTTAATTTCTTCCAAATGTACGTAGCCCTGAATGTGTTGCAGCTTGATACATGACCCCGCCCTGCTCCCTGGCCTGGGTCCGAGGCGGCACCTATATGTGTGAGCTTCTGTTTATAAAGGGCGGTGATGCACACACAATCGCTTACACACCCAGGCAGACACACCCCAGAGCTGGGGGAGGGGGGTGCATATTCCTGGAGAGATCCGAGAGTCTGGGGGCCAGAGTCCCCTCCAGTCCGAGCCAAGAGCACCCACCCCCATCCTCTTCCAACCGCGCGACTGGGCTTCTCCGCCAAGCCCGAGTGGGGGAGGGGATCACTCCTCGATTTCCTGTTTAAACCCCGACCGGTCGCCTGGTGGGGGGGGAGGGGGTGGATAACCTGTTTTTATCAAATTCTTAAAAATATAATTCGACTGCATTCAAATCAAACCCCTTGGGCCCGAGTTGACGGTGAATCTTCCCTCCCCTACCCCCACAATCCCCTTCCCTTCCTCTCCTGCCCCCCCAAAATTCCCCTTTCGCAGCCGACATAAAGGCCTAGGAGGTATTCTCCCGGGGGAAGAAATGGCATTTTTCTCTCCCCCTTCCACCCCCCACCCCCAGTAGGACTTGTGTGTGTCGGCAGAGGCGTCTGCCGAGGGGCTAATTTCGCGTTCCTTGTTTACGATCGAGAAAAGCGCTTTGGCTCTTCCCAAATGGGCCCAGCCCGCCGCCTGCTCCGGCGGCCGCGCGCTCTCCCGCCGCTCGGCGCGGCCCAGGGGCTGACGCCCCGGAGAGCCAGGCTGCGGCCACCGAGGCCCCGAGTCCGTGCGACCTGCAAAGGGCAAGGGGAGTACAGTGGGCCAGTGGAGGGGCCCCGGAAGCCTGAAAATGGGAGCCTTTCTCCTGGCGTACTGTGGGAACCGCCGATCGGTGAGGCCTCTATTTCTCTTTCGCTGTATTTTGTCTGCCCCCACCCCTGCAGATGGCCGCACTGATTTGCTGGGGGACGGGGGCGGGGGGGGGGGAGTACGGACAAGTCTCCTTTGTTCACCCCTGAGGACAACAGTTTCTGGAGGAGGCCTCTCAGGCCAGTAGGGGTTCACCTGGAATACTAGAGGGCCCCCCTTCCTTTGGAGGGGTGGGCCTGGGCAAGGCTGGGGTATTCCCCTCGGCCTACAGGGATCTAACCGAACGTGGCTGGTGAGACTTCAGCGTGCTAGGGTTCGTGGTTGTCGGGTTAACAGCACCGTCCTGAAATGTCCTTATATAATATTTTTATCAGTTGATTTTCTGTCCCTTCCTGGCTAGGGTCCCGCAGGCCCTCACTCCCTTCACCCCTAGACTCCTCCTCAGGACACAGAGAGATGCAGAGACAGCATAGCAACAGTGACTGGCCCTGGTTTTCTGTGTTCTAGTCTGGCCAGGGAAAAAACCCAGCCCCAGATGCCAGCCCCTTCCTTCCCTCCTTACTTTCGATTTTCTTTCCCTTCTCCCTTTCCCTCGATGGTGCTCAAACTGAAACACAAGAGGGGCCACCCTTGGCAGCCCTCAGCCTCCTTGCAGGCCAGATTCCCTGCAGACAAGGTCCTTAGAGAGGGAGAGCACTGCTGTGATTGTCTAATAATAGCCCGGGCAGCTGAGAATAGCATCAGGCTCAAGGACTCTGCACACCCAGAACTAAGGCTGGACAGAAGCCCTGAGTCTGTGGGTCAGGGTCTGGTGACGCTCCCTGGAGCCCAGGGCCCCCAGCAGTCTCCTCTGAGCCCACTCTTTTGGGCACTTCAGGCCTGCCCCTTACGGGGCTTTGTCAGTCCTGCCATGGGCTGTATTTCATGCACCAGCTCCTAGCTAAGGAGAAATGGGCAAAGCAAACCCTTTCTCTCCCTGGTCTGACAGTTGTGATCCCCACGAAGAATGAGACCTTGTTTGGAGGAGGCGGCCTTGTTGGGTTGGCTGTTGTGTTCCGAAACCAGACTTGGTAGCTTTATACATTTATTAGGTAGAGGCTGAAATGTACAGGCGCAGACTTACGCATGAATATGTACAGACTCATACTTCCTCAATGGTTAATTGTATATAGCCATACCTGTATTCACTCAAACACCGTTTTATGTGCCTGCGAAATTTTGTTAGCCCTCACTAGATGGGCATGGGCTCAAGGAGGCACTGGGTGCCCTCTGTGCGTGCTCTGCTGAAAATGTGTTCGTGCTGGAATCGGAGTATGTGGGTGTCAGTAACCGAGGGATGCCGCAAAGGCTTTCTCAGACCTTATTGCCTTCGCTGTCCAAGTAGCTGGGCTGGGGAAAGACTGACTCCCTTCTGCTTTCTCTCCACACCTCCCTGCAATCTTCCCCAGCTCAGGACCGTTTTAGCAGGGGAACCCGGTTGTGTTGAAAGTGAGTTTGGTGGGAAACTTTCATGGGTGAGGTAGGCCTGTGAGCCGTTCTGAGCAGTCGCTGGGCCCTGGTGCTTGAAGCCTTGCTGAGGTGGCAGAGGGGATTGGAGTGCTTAATAAGGTGGCCTCTGGGCGGTGGTCTGGGGCGGCTGCCAGCTAGGGTGCCTGGAGAGGCCGCGGGGAAAGCCAGCCAGACGGGTAGGGGTGTGGTGAGCATCTCTCCCCCGCCCCTGCTCGCCCTGGCCGCTCACGGGGCCCCAGCTTTGCCTGTGTCATCTGTGGGGCAGATTAGGGGCTCTCTAAGTTCCCCAAATACCCAGATCTGGTTACCGGTGGGACTTTATTTTAATCCTCTCTGCTACCTAAACCGGGGAGATGGCTGATGGGGCAGAAGAAGCTGGGTCTGACCGCCTGCAGGGTTAAAGCACTGAGTGTGGGCCAGGGCTGGGAATTAACCAGCCTTCTTTCTCTCTTCTGGGCCCAGGGAAAGACAGAGTGGGGTGGGGGGAGTATAAATGTCCATTAAAATGCCCAGGAAAGAAAGTAAGGACGGGAGATCACCTCCACTCCCTAGGTGATCAGGTTTCTCCCCAGAATCTCCTGTCCAGACTTACTGCGGGTCCCGAGGCGTGCAGCTCTCTCCCACCTTCTCTCCACCAGCACCAAGGGCGGCCTTGAGCTTTTAGGCCTGGGCGGCCCCCGGGTGCCAGGGTGACATTACCCCCAAAGTGTGCTCCTCGCCCGGCCTCTCCCAGGCGCCGCAGCCGCCCCTGTTTATTGTGTCTGTGAGGTGTTTACTTGTTTTGTCTGCTGCCACCCTGCGTCAGAAACCCGCCAAACCAGCAAACTCACCCCGGAGAACAAAGTACAGCGCTATCCTGAACTCCCTCCCCTTTCCGGCACCCCGCTCCCGCCATTACCACCTCCCTCACTCTCCCTTTCCGAGGGGAGGAAGCAGAAATCATCCTAAAATAGGGCAGCTGTTTATAGGGTGGGGGGAATTATGGGGACACCATAAACCTCCGGGTGTCCCGGTGGTGGAGAGACAGAACAGCCTCCAGCTTTTCTTCCTTCCCCCTGGCAACTGCTTGGTTAAGGGGGCCACACTCATGGAGAAAGCTGAGTCCCCCTCACCTCACTCCTTTCTGCAGGAGTTTTCCCTGAGACATAGGTTGTTGGGTTTTTAAATCAGGGTAACGTTGGCGGATTCATAAAGCTAGATAAAGCATGTCGCTCTCCCCTCACCCTCCCTTCTCCTCAGCCCCCCAAAATAGCAGTGAATTTAAGCAAATCCTACAAAATTAAATTGCCCCTTCACTAAAGATCCTATAAATCTCCAATCCCACCAGGTGTAGAGTCGGAGAGGCCGCTGTTTGCCTCTAATTTTGCTCCTGGCTATCAAATCTGAAAGAGTCTCACTGAAGTAAGTAATATTCTAGTTTCTGAAATCAATCTCCCCCCCTCCCCATCTCTCTCCCTCTTTTCGCCAGCGCAGATTAAATGGTTCTTTTAGGTCTGCAAACAATAAAGGATAAAATTATTTATAGGGAAATGAGGATGATGTTTCATTGTTGGCTTATTGTTCTAGAACATAATAACATTTTATTTTCAAGTGGGAAAACTTAGACCAGGGGAAGAAGGGGAAAGCGAGAGACAAAGTGAGGGGAGGCGGGGAACCACACACAGAACCTAGCCGTACATAACTTTTACGACATTTACAATTTCCTCGTGACAACTCGCTGTGACGTCATAAATGCCTTGTTCTTGAACTTTACAATTTTCATAAACCTCCAAAAGGGGTCCAAACAGTGCTCGGTGTGGAGGGGTATAAGAGAAGCCAGGAAGTTGGGGATCCTTTGCCCTTATTCTGGGGGCCAAAAATATTCTGGATTTTCCTTTTCCCTCCTGGGCCAAGGACGGCTACTTGCTTTCCCTCCCTGAAATGTCACTCAGAGTTCCCTCCCCATTCCCAGTGGGGATGAGATACTATGTCCGAAGTCTCTCTGTATGCCCCCGCCTCAGCTGATGCTCAGCTGCTTGGGATAGAGGTGGGAGGCTTGGCGGCCAGGCGCCCAAAGCCAAAAAGGATTTCTTCCAGAGGGAGCCGAAAGGGGCTCAGGGCTGAGTGTTATGGGACAGAGATGCTGAGGACGTATTTTACTTTTGAACCTTCAGCCAGAGAAGTGAATTGAGAAGCCGAACAAATGCCGGTGTGGGAGTTTGTGTCTGCTAATGGTAGCAGCATTGAGTGGAGTGGTGATAAGGAAAGGTCAGGCAGAAATCTGGACAGAGAGAGGGAAAAGAGAAAATATGACGTGAGTTAGCGGCGGCCCTCCAGGTACCTTTCTCCTCTGTTTAATTGTAAATAAAGCAAAAGCAGCTTGGGCAGCCTTTCAAGGGCTCAGCTCAAAAGCCCAGGCCTCTGAGGTGTTTGGGGCAGTTCTCAGGCACTTGACATGCCCCCATCTGGCCTTTTCCTCCTTCCCCCCTCCCTGCTGACCCCCAACTCCATTCAACTAGCCAGCCTGGGCCCTGTCCCCAGAATATCAGCACCCCCAAATGGGATCCATTTCCGGGTTGGGTGTGTCAAATTTCACTTTTCTCCAAGTGTTTCCATGCCTGAACTTTGCAAGACGAAAGAGCATTCTTTTTTGCAATGCAATGTGTGTATGGGGAGGTATGAGCTCAGACGATTTCCCCACTGGATCTTTGAGAAGCTGGGGGCTCCTTGCGTCAGCTCTGTTTTGGTCTCCCCAAGCAGACACAGTTCCCCGTGTTCAGGCTATCTGGCAGACTAGGAAACTCTCTCTGCAATCCTTTTACTCCGGATTCTGTGGAGATCAAAGGAGCTCGTACACAAAACACTAGGCATTTGGAGTAGGATTTATTTTCTTTAATTTTTAAATTAAAAAAAAATCCAATCATAAGTCAGTCGGGCCAACTGAGCAGTCACTCTAGAACAGCAAAGCCTTAACCAAACAGTGCTATTGTGAGGTGAGCTGAACAATTTGAAACTCGGCTTTCTCGGCAAGAGGGATTTCAGCCTTCGCCCAGTGGCACAAAAGGGACCAGTGGGGCAACGGCTCCTCTCCCGCCCTGGAAGTCGAGGATTGAAGGGGTGGGTCGGCAGCTATAGTGGTTTCCAGGCAGACAGGCGCTCAGGCCGAGTGCTGAGTCCTGCGGCTCCAGTGCCCACGTCCCTTAGCAGCCTCCAGAGGCGCCGAGCTGTAGTTGGTGGCGCCGGCAGCCAGGAATGGAGTGTGTGTATCTGTGTGCGAGGCTGGGTGAGTCACAGACATCGGTGCAGAGTTGGGGGATCTGGGGAGAGAGAGAAGACTGGCAGAATACGAACTAAGCAGGACCTCTGGAGAAGATTGTCCCCCAATAAAAATTCCAGATCTCATCCCTCTCACTTCAGATACCCTTACCCAAGAAATTAATATATTTCCCAGAGCAGAGTGGAAAGCAAAGGCAGGCAAGATGAGGCCTGCCCATGAACCCCTCCAGGGCCAGCGTCCAGTCCCAGCCACCCTCTCCCCAGTTCAGAGCTACACAGGCCCGCAGCCCCCAGCCTGGAGCGGGGTAGGGCTGGAGTAGGAGCCCTGTACTTGCCCTGGGAAACCCTCAAGTGCCCAGCCTCCAATGCAACTTTGGGGACTCCAGACCAATGACTGCCCCCCACTCAGGCCCAGGGCACCTACTGTAAGTTCTCTCCTATAACTAGCACTCATGAAAAGCATGTGTTTTGGATGGGGGGGGGTGGCTGAAACAGGGAGCGGGCAACTTTCCGCCTTTATTCCTTTTCTGTGTTTTTGGAATTCTGTTTTTGAATCCACTAATTCCAACTCTGAAAGCGAACTGCTCTTCCTGCCAAACCCCCTCCGATGCCTGATTCCGGAGGCCGAAGGGGACAGACCAAGTCGGAGACCTATGGGCCTGATGGGGGGTGTTCTCTGGTTTCTCTAGGCTTGTTTTATAGAAACAAAGAACAAGTTCTCGCCCCTCCTTCCCAGGACTTGTGCGTATTTACAGAGCTCAACTGCAGTTTTAATAAAACATCTGTTCTTGCTTCTGCTGATGAGTTTCCATAATTGTTTTCAGACAGATTTAACAGGAAAATATAAATATATTTAGAAAAACCCAAGTCCCAGCTTTCCCCCCACAGACAGTTGTTCTTTCGCCAAAAAATTAAAATTATCATGAAATGAAAAAAGGAAAATATAATCCAATGGAGGGAAGACCCGGCTCATCTGACCTGCTCTCCCCCCTTGGAGCGAATCCTTCCAGCAAATTTCAGCTGCATAATTAAAGATCCAACTGAAAGAAAAAGGCTTCATTCCTCAGGAATGAAAGGTGATGGGGGAAGAGTGTGTTGGAAATTAATTTTGCCGAAAGTCTTTAAGCAGTAGGGGATCTTATTTGTATCTCTGCTTCCCCTTCTCCCCCCCGTCCAGCATTTCTGCCTCTTTCCCCCAGCAGCTGGTTCCTGTTCATTATAAATCGGTGAGACCTTTCAGTCTCTGCCCTCTGTTTAGGGACGTAATAAAACACTTAACTTTCCAGGGCTGAGACTTACATTCTGTTTCTCAGGTCGCCCACTCCCGCGCCCACCGCTCTTAGGCCCTAAAGGAGACTCTCCCCAACTTTGGGGCCCCTTTCCCCTCCAGACTTTGTTTAGGAGGGGCTCAAGGAGACCCAGGCATCCTTGCTGGGGAGCTGCAGCACATTTCCCCAGAAGCCCCTTCTTTCTTTCAAGGTCCTTCCTTCCCCCACCCACCCATGAAAGAGATTTTAAAATACGTAGAAAATCAACACTCATTGAAAGCGAAACCTCATTAAGACATCCTATCTTCCATCATTCAATTTGTTGTACATTGCAACAATTTAATATCTTGAAGGAAATATCACTGACATGATTTATCCCTCTAGCAATCTCTCTCTGAAAAGGAGGTGGGGGTGGGGAGGGAATTTACTCTCTCTTCCGGCCTCTTTTACGTGTTACACTGCTACCCTTAGGGCAGAATTGAGGATGGGAACTCTGAGAGCGGCTACTTGTATCCAGGGGTGCACTGACTTGCTCCTTAGTTCAGCCCCCTCGGTCTTCCACCCCTTCCCTAGTTCTCTCTCCCTCTCTCTCTTGCCCTCCAGGGGGCCTGGAGCCCCAGCCAGCTGTTGGAAACCACTGCCCAGGCATGCCACGAATTCAATTCGAGGACAGCTGGATTCTAGAGCGAAAAGCAGCTCACGCTGGTGTCTGTTTGTGTACCTGCCATGGCACCCCAAAATGAGACAACTCATCTAAAAATTTCTTCCTTAATTTAAGAATCCTCCTCTACGCTTCACCTTCATCTCCTTGGGGAGAGGAAAGTATGGTCCAAGAGGGGGAACCTTAATAACTATAGGGGCCTTCCCCCTGCCCTCCTAAATACCAACACATTTCCCTCCTTTCTGAAGGACTGGGGCTGTATTTTTAAAAGCCAACACAAATTGTCTCGCAGGAAGACTCTTCCATCCCGTAACGAGATTCATGTATTAACTAACATGTTGTCTCCATCAGCTCCTACACAGTCTGCTTTTGGGTTCGAAACTTTATTTTTCCCCCCTAGCGACACTCCAGGGAAACCTTAACGTTACAGCAGATGAATAAACGAGTTTTTTTCCCAGCGTAGTCCCGTTTATGGCTTTATTGCTACCCATTGATTACTCCGCTTTGTTACACAGAAGGAAAAGATCATAAAATCCGGAGACATCCGGGTTCTTGTTATAGCCAGTTTCCCCCACCACCACCAAAAAATGGTGAGGCGAAAATATGAGCTTCCACTGCTCCCCTCGCTTGCCCCACTGACCCCCTCTTTCTCAACTCAAAGCATTTTCAGCCTATGTTACGATATCAACATAAGTTTGGATTAATCAGGGGGAAAAAAAAAAAGAACATCTGCACACCTTCCGCTGTTTCTGTTTGCCCACTGCGGCGCCCTCAGAAGCCTCGGACACAGCCGCCTTTTCCTAACCTCTTCCTTATTCTCAGCCCCCAGGTGGGAAGAAAATGGAGGCAGGGGGCTGCTGAGAGGCCCGGCCCCACTAGGTGTGGCCGGCCCTTGGGTGAGAGCACCCCGGGAAACCTTGGCTAGAATCTCCAAGCCCCAGAGCTCAGGTCCAGGGGCACCTCCCTTGGCAGGACAGAGAGTCCGAGGGGGCAGGGGCTTCTGACCTGGGCAGGGGCTTTGAGCCTGCAAGACACTCAGTATCCATCAGAACCCCGCCGGCCTTCTCCTTCTGGCTGGATCCTATGTGAATTACCCCAACGGCCCTGGCTGGCTCTAAATCATAAATTCTCACCAACATAAACAGGAGTTGATGTGTCTAGAAAGACTCTCAGAGTTCTTTCTTCTTCCTTTTTTTCTCTCTCTCCCACCTTTTACTTTTTCTCTTCCTTTCCTATTTATTTTTAAAATAAATCTTCCCTTTTAGGCAAAAATGCTTTATGAGTTTCCCCCAAAAGGGGTCCTGAGGAGGAGGTAGACAGGGGTGGGGGGGGGCTAGGAGGAAGAGGAAGCAGATGCATGGCTGCTTTGCACACCTCAGCTCTGCCACTGCACCCTGATGTCTCACTCTTCCCTCTTTAGACTTAGGGGCTCCCCACATGCTCCCTCCACCCCAGACTCTCCTCCCTCTGAGCACCACGTTTTATGCAATTTCTTTCCACTTTTGATTTTTTTTAAAAAATTACTCGGAAAAGTATACTGGTTTAATGATGCAGACTCGCTCCATGGAGTATCAAGCCAGGATTTCCTGTAGGATTTCTGGGGATCTCCCTGAGCTGGGAGGGAGTTCCTCCCATGGAGAAATCAAGATGTAATTTTAGAAGGGGGCAGATATAAAAGATGAAATCAGATTGAAAATACAGGGATTTCTCCAGCCCTGGCGGTGGCTACAGCACAGCAAAGTTAGCTGGAGCTGAGAGATTTCCTGGGAGTGCAGCTCTCCTTTTCTGGGCCCCAAGGCCCTGCTCGGGGACATTCACCCTTCCTTCACCCTCAAATCAGTTCCCTTACGTATATATTTTTAAAAGAAAGCCAAGTCTTACTTTCAAAGCACACACTTAGTCTCAACTAGGGAATCAACAGAAGCAGAAGCGATTTTTTTCCCCCTTCTTGACATCTGGCTTGCGATTGGCTGGGAGGGGGTCAGCTGACTTTGTCATTTTGTCTGTCCTGGATTGGAGCCGTCCCTATAACCATCTAGTTCCGAGTACAAACTGGAGACAGAAATAAATATTAAAGAAATCATAGCCCGACCAGGTAAAGGCAAAGGGATGAATTCCTACTTCACTAACCCTTCCTTATCCTGCCACCTCGCCGGGGGCCAGGACGTCCTCCCCAACGTCGCCCTCAATTCCACCGCCTATGATCCAGTGAGGCATTTCTCGACCTATGGAGCGGCCGTTGCCCAGAACCGGATCTACTCGACTCCCTTTTATTCGCCACAGGAGAATGTCGTGTTCAGTTCCAGCCGAGGGCCGTATGACTATGGATCTAATTCCTTTTACCAGGAGAAAGACATGCTCTCAAACTGCAGACAAAACACCTTAGGACATAACACACAGACCTCAATCGCTCAGGATTTTAGTTCTGAGCAGGGCAGGACTGCGCCCCAGGACCAGAAAGCCAGTATCCAGATTTACCCCTGGATGCAGCGAATGAATTCGCACAGTGGTGAGTTTTACAGCTCCGAGATATAAATTAAATAAACTGAACTGGCTTTATGACCGGCTTCCCTAGAAGAACGGGCGGAGAGAGTTTTTTATGGCCCCATAAAAACAATCACGCTCGTCTCCTCGCCGACGCCGAGACAGGGCCCCCTCTTCTGCCCCCTCTGCTCGCCTCCCGCTTGCTCGCAGGGGCCTGGCCCCCTCGGCCCCTGACGGATTGGAGGGCTCCAAGGCGAGCTGAGGGGGCAGGAACAGGGCAGGGGATGAGGGGAGGGGGTGGGGGAGCCCCCCAAAGTCGAGTCAGGCTGAGGAGAAGGGAGGGGGAGAGGAGGGGACAGAGAAGTGGGGAGAAGTTTCCAAGGAGCTAGGGCGCTTGGGGAGATGGGGGAACCCAGTCGTTCAGAAATGGGGCCCCATCCCCCATGTTTGGGATTTTTCAAAAATCAGCTTTTAGACTTGCAGCTTTCTGCCTGGTTCTGTCCCCCACCCTACCCCCACCTTTCTTTGGGACCCACCTACCAACCTGGCGGGGGGGGGACTGAATGAAGTTGGGATCCTGGCTGTAGTACCCCCAGTGGGGGTGGAGACAGGGCAGAGAGGAGAAGGCTGGAGGGGGCCCGTGAGTTGCTGGCCAAGTTGGGAGGGTCAGGGCTGTGCTAGGCTAAATCGTCTGCGGAGGATGCCTTGCTGATTGTTTTTAGTGTGTTTTGTGCCCGGATCTCTAGGGGTCGGCTATGGAGCGGACCGGAGGCGCGGTCGCCAGATCTACTCGCGGTACCAGACCCTGGAACTGGAGAAGGAATTTCACTTCAACCGCTACCTAACGCGGCGCCGGCGCATCGAGATCGCCAACGCGCTCTGCCTGACCGAGCGACAGATCAAAATCTGGTTCCAGAACCGCCGGATGAAGTGGAAAAAAGAGTCTAATCTCACGTCCACGCTCTCAGGGGGCGGCGGAGGGGCCGCGGTCGACAGCCTGGGCGGAAAAGAGGAAAAGCGGGAAGAGACAGAAGAGGAGAAGCAGAAAGAGTGACCAGGACTGTCCCTGCCACCCCTCTCTCTCCTGCTCCCTCGCTCCCCGCAACTCCCTCCTAATCACACACTCCGTATTTATCACTGGCACAACTGATGTTTGGACTTCCTGAGACAAAATTAGGGAGTCAAATATGGACCTGAAAAGTCAGCTCTGGACCCCCTCCCTCACCGCACAGACTCACAAGGCGCCTCCTCCTCTCCTGCTCCCTCGCTAGCTCGTTCTCGGCTCGTCTGCAGGCCCCTTCCCTCGCCCAGGCCTTGGGGCTCGTGCCTGAACCTCGCTTCAGACTCCACAGATCTCCCTCCAAACGAGGACTTGGCCTCCCACCCTCTCGGCGCCCCCCACCCCCGCCCTCGCGCAGAGAGCCGGCTCCCGGGCCCGGGGGCCTCCGCTCCCAGGCCTCAGGGCCCGGCGTGGCAGCCGGGGAGGGCGGGAGGCCCAAGTAGGGCGCGTGGTGATCCCACAGCAACCCCCAGGGCCTGCCCGCAGCCCCCGCCCGGCCCCTCTGCCCCAGCAAATGCCCAGCCCAGGCGAATTGTATTTAAAGCAGCCTGGGGATCATTATGGCATATTACAAACTGTGACCATTTCTGTGTGAATATTTTTAGCTGTATTTGTGGTCTCTGTATTTATATTTATGTTTAGCACCGTCCGTGTTCCAATCCCATCTTAAAAAGGAAAAAAAAAAAAGAGGGAAAAGTACAAAAAGAGAGAAAAAATAGTGAATGACGTTTGTTTAGCCGGTAGGAGAAAAATAATAAATTTTAAAAATCCCGTCGTGTTACCCTCCTGTATAAATCCGACCTCTGGATCCGTTCTCGAATATTTAATAAAACTGATATTATTTTTAAAAGTTTATATCGGGATTTCTGTTACTTCGCTCGCCCTCCGGCCTCGGGGTGAAACTTGGAGCAGGCTCCGTGCGCTCTCGCGTCCGCCCGCCGCCTGCGAGCCCCCGGCCCCCTGCACGCGCCTCGCCCGGCCCGGCGCTCAGCCCTGCCTCCCGGTTCTCCCGGGGATCGCGCTGGTGGCTGGGAGGCCTCTCCGGGTTCCCACATAGAGCAACGCCCTCGCCCCGCAAAAAGGGCCGCACGGGGTTTCACTGGGGGTAGAGTGGGAGCCCGGGTTGGTCGGAGTGGTCTCCGGCCCCACACAGGCCTTTCTTCCTGCCTTTGGTAGTCTGGGGTCCTCGGCTTCTGAACCCCGGGCCCCAAAGGCCAGAAAGGACGCATTATCCAGGCCCCAGGTCACCCCCGCCCACTCCCCGGAGCGAGGAGGGAGGCGCCGCCGGAAGCCAGCAGGGCAGCCCCCGGCCCGCGCCAGGCCGACTCTTGCGAAACGTGGCGGAGGCGGAGAACCGAGGGAAAGAGGAGACCGCGGGACCCGAGCCCTTCGGCAGAGATTGAGCGATTCAAGGACATCTCGGAAAAGAAAGCCTGGAAACTGAGCTCTCCCCTGCTCTGGGACTCCTGACGTGGCCGGGACCAAATTCCTTCCTCCTTACAGCGCCAGCCCCAGTCTGGTTCCTTACTCTTTCTTCTCCCCTCAAACTAGGCCGGTGAGGAGCGCAGCCAGACCCTAGCCCTTCCCCAGCTCAGGCCTTCTCTCCTAAGCCCAGCCAGAGAAACCTGAGTGGACCTAGGGGGTGAGGTAGTGAGGGGGTCTCCCAGAGGGAAAAAGTCCGCCAGTTTTCCAGACCTTCCAGATCCCCCGCCAGCGCCCCTTCCAGCGCCTCTGCCAGCGGGGGCGGGAGGGGGGCTTCTCCTGGCCGGGGCGGATATTTCCCGGGGAGAGACAGGCAGGAAAGAATAAGACTTGGGGCTAGGGGAGGGGGGGATGTAAAGGGGCCGAATGGCTGCGGAGCCCCTGGTCACAGGCTGTGAAGGTGGCCCAGGCGCCTGCCCTGCCTACCCCCATCCCCCCACCCCCAGCTAGATCCTTTTGGACACCTCCAGATAGCTCAGAAATTGCTCTCCTGTGGACCTTCTGAACCCAGGTCCCTGGAAAGCCTGGTCCAGAGGCCTTTCCTCCAAAGGGCGCAAAACAGGCCTTTTCCTCTGCCCTGCTCATATAATATTTGTGGAAGCTTGAATCTTGCTTCTCCATGCCCTCAATTAACATCTATTTTCCATCCCAAATACCTGGCATGGGTACCACACCAGGGTCATACCCAGGGATGCAGAGCAGTCCTCCAGTTCATTGTGTCTGGTTCTTTACCCACCCAGCTAGCCATCCACCCAGTCACACAATTGAAAATTGCCTTGTTGCTACTCTGGGGTCCTTGGCATGGTGAGGAGGCCTACTCATCTTCCCCTGGCTCCTCACCTCCAGGCTCATCCCAGAGTCCCCAGCACTCTCAGTCCCATGAGCCCCCTATCTAGTTCTGCCCACTCGGGACCCCTACTCCTGGGCATCCTGCCTACCTCTGCAGAGGCTGGGTTCACTTTCTCAGGCTGACAGGCACCTCCTCAGCAGTATCAGGGCTCTGGGGCCTCAAAGGAAAGGGACCTCGACCCTTGGTTTAGAGAAACTGAGATAAGCCCCCTCCGGCCTGGGTAGGGGCTCTCCTACCTCAATCCCCTTCCCTCAGCCATTTTTGAACATTGAAAGGCCCCGGGGTTGGGGAGGATGGGGCCATCCGTTACCCAAGAAAACCCCGAAAAAACAGAAAACAAAAAACCAAAAAACAGAACAAACCCTCTGTGCATCCTAGTGAAGCCTCATCTCCCCTTAAAATGAAATACAATTTAAAAGGCCATTTCAGTGGTTTGTTGCAGCAACACCCAGCTTCTCCTCTACAGCGTGGAAAATCCAGAGTCCTGAAGGCCAGCCAGCGAGCCAGGCTGCAATTCCTCCAAGGAGGCACCAGGTGTCGCTGTGGGCTCGTTGTCCCGCCTACCCCCCAATTCCAAGAACCTTTTTTTTTTTTCTCCCCCTTCTCTCTCTTTCTCTCTCTCCCTCACTCCCTCTCCCCCTTGGTTGGGCTTTGCCAACATATCAAGATGCGTTTCGCCGGCTTCCATCACTAACCTCCCGGAGGTCATCAAGCCAAATTTATGAGTGGCCGCTCGAGTCACGTGACTCTATTTAAGGCTCCCTTATTTGGGAAGAGCGCATAGGATAAAGAAAGAGATATCTCCACCTATAAATTGTGCACTTTGGAGAACAAAAAACCCCTCAACTTCAAAGAGTCACAAATCACCCTTAATCAAAAAGGGTGCAGAAATTTTTTTTTGGGCCCTCCCCGCCATGAGCTCCTACGTAGCCAATTCATTCTATAAGCAGAGCCCCAATATCCCTGCCTATAACATGCAAACTTGTGGGAACTATGGATCGGCCTCAGAGGTGCAGGCATCCAGGTACTGCTACGGCGGATTGGACTTAAGCATCACTTTCCCACCGCCTGCGCCTTCCAACTCTCTCCACGGGGTAGACATGGCTGCCAACCCCCGGGCTCACCCCGACCGCCCCGCCTGCAGCGCCGCGGCCGCTCCGGGACACGCTCTGGGCAGAGATGAAGCGGCTCCTCTGAACCCCGGGATGTACAGTCAGAAGGCGGCTCGCCCAGCGCTGGAGGAGCGAGCTAAGAGCAGTGGGGAGATCAAAGAGGAGCAGGCGCAGACAGGGCAGCCCGCCGGACTGAGCCAGCCACCGGCCCCGCCACAGATTTACCCGTGGATGACCAAACTGCACATGAGCCACGGTAAACTTTAGGACTTCATTTTGCGCGCTCGGGTCCGCCTGGGTTTTATAGGCCATGCGGGGCAAATAAAGAAAAAAAACCTGCGGCCATAAATTTTACGATCCAGGCATCAATGGCTCGTAAAACTGTCCACTAAAAGGCTTAGAGGCTGTGTGCGCCCAAATTTACGACGACATAATTGGATCATAGGAACAAAACGTGTATAAAAGGCAATATTCAATTTTGGGGGGAGAGGGAGGGAGTTAAAAAAATAGAGGGATCTGAAGGGTGAGGAGCGCGGGGCTCCAAGAGCGGGGATCCCCCCGCGGTCCCTCCTCCCTCCCCTGCGGAGCCGGCTCGGCCGCCGCTTGCCGCTCCGGAAGATTCCAGCGACTTGGGAGGGGCGGGAGGGGGGTCCCCGGTGCTCGGATCTCGAGGGTGCTTATTGTTCGGTCCGAGCCTGGGTCTCCCTCTCCCCCCCACCCCCTCAGCCCCTTCGGCTGCTAAGTGAAGGCTACGGCTGAAAGTTTCCTGCCCGGGCGGAGGCGCCTCTCCCGGGGCCAGGCTGGGCTGGGCCGGGCCCGCCTGCGGCCCGCCGGGCCTGTCCTGCCCCGCTCGCGTCTTCTCCCTCCGGCCGCTGGTGGGGGCCTGGGGCTGGGATGGGGAAGCTGGGGCGCTGCACGCTATTCACCCCTTCCTGGCTTGGGGGGTTTATATTCCAGAGACTGATGGCAAGCGGTCCCGAACCAGTTACACGCGCTACCAGACTCTGGAACTGGAAAAAGAATTCCACTTTAACCGCTACCTCACTCGCCGCAGGCGCATAGAGATCGCCAACAACTTGTGTCTCAACGAGAGACAGATCAAGATCTGGTTCCAGAACCGCAGGATGAAGTGGAAGAAAGATTCCAAAATGAAAAGCAAAGAGGCTCTCTAGAGGCAGCGGAGAGGCCCGCCGGGAGCACCCCGAGCCCGCTTCGGTCCCTGCGCCTTTTCTTTTCGGTTTTCCTTTCTCGGTATAGGGCGGGGGCTGGGAGCATCGGCTCCCCGGCCTCACAGACAAAAGCTCTTTCCCTTGGCATTCCGCATCCCCAGCGACCCCAGGTTCCCGCGTGGCTGCCCGCGCTGCCCGGACTCCCCTCGGTTCTGCTCAGCACCGAGGTCCCAGGGCAGGCTCTCCGCAGGATCCCCAGAGGGCTGTGGCATAGGGGCCGGTGCTGAGCGAACCCGGCCCGGGCTGCCTCTCAGGATTCCTGCCCCAGCGTGGCCGCCGGGGTTCAGGTGGGCTCTGCGGGCGCCTCAGGCCCCGCGCCGGGACCCTCCGGCCTCGCCCTCTCCTTTGTTCCCGGCTGCGGGCTCGGTAAGAGGATGGTTGTGCCTGGCGGAGTCCGGCACCAGACTCGGGGTGCTTCCTTGTAGCCACTAAACTCGATGTTCATTTTTTAAATGATTTGCATATGAAAGGGGGAAGATGACTGACTGTCTGCTTAGGGCGCCCTTGGTTGCCCTATGCTCTCCCAACCTGCGCCCCCCACCCCAAAGCCCGGGAACTTGTCCAGCCTGCGCTCTCTGCATGCCCTCTCAGGCCCCCAGCCTCAGACCGCTAGCTAGCTCAGCTATTGGGGTTCCCTGCTACTGGACCCCAGCAAAGGTCCTAGAGGCTCCTGGCTGCCCCAGTAGTCCCTGCCACGCCGTTCGGTGTCCTTCTTCTCATCGCTGTGGTCCAACTATTTATTGACTCCAGGTCTTTCCTGAAACTATATTTTCTCATATCAAATAAAGACAAAGAGAGAACAGGACTAAAGATGCAGCGGCTCCTCTCTGTTTGGGGGGCATGTATTGGGGAAAATTGTCTAAATGGGCTATGGGGTGTTGGGGGAGGCCCACAGCCTTTAAGCCTCTCCTTTAAAAGAATTTTTAGGAGCCTCTAGGAGTATTGAGAAGAGGAAGGTCAAACTGAGCCTTTTTCCCAATCCTTGGCTCCAAGAAGGACCTCTCGGGGAAGGGGAGGGCACCCAAGCCATCTGTACTGGCTTTTCCCATGCTGTGGCTGCCCCAGGCATTCAGGCCTCCGCACCCACTCCCACTTTGGCTGGGTGGATATGAGGCCTCTAGACTGGCAGCGGCCCCACAGCATGCCAGAGCTAATCTGCAGGGACCAGGGACCCATGGCTCCACGGTGCTCAGACTCAGGCCCTTCTGGGCTTGTGCAGAGCTCTCTCAGGGCTACGTGGTGGTCCCGGGGCCTCGCTGGACATAGAAGAAGGGCTGAGCCCTCAGCCTAGGGGCCTATTTGGTCCCCAAAGGATGCTCAGAAAGAGTTGGTACTGCTCAGTAGAGGGGCGCCGCGGGAGGAGGTGTGTGGCGCTTCTAAGGTGGTGGGGGAGCAGTGGGGCAACCTGCAGTGTGTACCTCCCAGGCAGGAAATGTTCAGACTGTCTTCCCCACCTCCTAGGGCCTAGGGCTATGCAGGGCAATTAGCTGGGAAAGGAGCTGCATAGACCGGTGCGTGAGTTGGGTCTGTTTGCCATCATTTATCTCAGTCTCTGGGATTTTGTGTGGAGGGGGAGGGGGAGCTAAAGGGAAGGGGAAAAGGAGATAATTCAGGTGGTGCCTGAGGCTGGCCTAGGCCAAAGATCTGCTCGGCCCCAGGCTCCCGGGATGGGACGGGGCAGGAAGTACTTTATAGGAGAAACAAATGCGGGAAGGGTTCATAAAACTTTACTGCATTTCCCCTCCCGCCTCCCACGACGGGGTGATTTCCTGGAGCCAAGCCTAGGCCCCCCACACTGGGCGTGGGGGCCAGTTCAGGATCTGGGCTAGCAGTCTATTCCAGCAGCCAAGAGGGAAAGGGAGCAGAGAGGCTTTGGGGAGGGGCAAGGGGAATATTTATGATTATTAACGTTGATGTTCCTTGGATTTATTGTAAGGACTGACTCCTCTGCATCCCGCTGCCTAAGCTGCCAGTCTGTCATTTTTTTTTTCTGAAAGACCCAAGAGCCTTGCCTCACCCCATGCTTAGCACGTAGGAGGTCTCCACACATGTTTCTTGAACTGCACCCATGGCTCCACCCTTCCCCTTCTCACTACACTCAGGCCAGGTGAGGGAGCCTGTAATGTCTCTCTTCCACTAGCGCTCAGCAGTCAGCCCAGCCCTGCACCAGCTCATCTGTCTCCTTTCTCTCAAATAAAATGTGTAATTTTCTTCAGGGAGTTATTTTAATTTTTTCTCCATGCTGAGTAAAACTACTGGGCGAGCAGTGAAGCGTGGAGAAGCATTGGTGTCTCCAGTGGGTCACAGTTAACTAAGAAAGAGGTCGTGGTGCCCACCATCACCCACCCCAGCCTCCCTGACTGCCGAGGCCCTGCGCTTCTTCCCCGGGGTTGAAGTGGGGTGGGGTGAGGGGATGCATCGCCCCTGGCCAGGGGTGGGGACAGTGTGGCTCAGACCCGCTGGGCAGGTTACACCAGCCCCACTGTGCACTGACGCCTCCTCCCCGCAGGGTTTGGGTCTCCTCTTTCCCTGGAGGAGCTGGAGTAGTGACTCCGGTCGGCCAGACTTGGGTAGACACAGCCGTGCCTGCCAGTTTTCCACCCTGTGTCATGGTCCGCAGACCTGTGCTCAGGGCCCAGCCTCTGCTTCGGCGGCATCAGCGCCCACAACCTAGACAGAGGCCTCGGACACGCTCCCTTGCACTGCGAGTGGGTGCGGCCCAGACTCTTGCTTTCTCCCTGAACAGAGGCTTCTGCTTCACCAGCCGGCCTCCTGGAACAATCTTCAAGTACCAGGGTTTGGCATTGCTCTTGGGGAGTTAGTGGAGGGGCTTCTGGGTCCCAAACAGAGACCATGGAGCCTGCTTCTCCACTTTGCCCTGGAACCCACCCCCTCTGGCAGTGAGGAAGAAGGGGAAGAAGCATGACTTACCTTCCCGGGGGAGTGGGAAGAGGGGGACACCGCCCACTCTGAGCAATTAGAGGAGAGAGGAGAAAAAAAATAGGAGGAAAAAAAAATATCAACACGACCTCAAGGCGACAGGTCCTTATGGAAGTAAGTAAGTAAATAAATAAAGATCCATCCTCTGCCCTCTCCCCACCCTGCAAGGGGGGTATGAGGTGAGGCCAGGGAGCAGCACGAGGGCTTTTTAGTGTAACTGAGCATTAGAGAAACACGCACTGCTTCTATGTGAATTTAGGAGTTTGAAACTTTTGGAGGTTATTTATGTGAATGGCCCGAAGGCAAGCCCATGAGTGGCTCTTGGGGGACCACGTGATGTCATTAAACCAAGTTTTATGGTGTAGGGAGAGCTGACAAACCCACAATATATTTACATCATATATAATCTTAACTGTCCAGCCACGCAGCTGCTGGTGAGGTTTAATGCTAGGACAGAGGGCCTGGCAGTTAGAGGGGATTACGGCGCTGGGGATGATGGTGCGAGAGGTTACATCTTCGCAAATGAATCCCAGACGAACGCTGTAAGTTAATTTTCTCTCTCTCTGACCCTTTCTCCCATTTACCTAATCCCCCCCAACCCCGCCAAAGAGGAGGCAGTTCCCACTCATGAAGGGAGGGGAAGAAGGCCTCCCCAGGCCTCCCCAGGCCGGGGTGGGAGAAGAAGAGAAGCCGCTGGGAGGTAGGAGGATGGGGGAGCTTGTCTCCCCAGACCAGCCCTCCCCACCCCCAGCCCCTCAGTCCCTCCAGCTGCAAGTCGACTGGGGTAAAGAGAGACCTGGGTCCTTTAGAGCTTTGCCAGGTCCCCCTGACCCCCTCTCCCTTCTCAGTTGAGAAGAAAGACAGCGGCAGACACAGGGATGTTTGGTGTTTGTTAGGAGTGTGTAAACTGTAGGCGCAAGTGCAAAGGGCCTCTGGGGCCCTTGTTCTGGGGAGGGGCCAGTTCAGCCCTTGGCCAGTGGCCCAGAGTCCAGGCAGGGCAGGCAGCTGGGGAGGGAGACAGGGAAGGAGGCCTTTGGGACTATTGAGCCCACAGGCTGTGAACTGAAATGGCAGAAGCATCTTAAAGTTGGCGGGTGGAGCCCGGGGAGTCCCGAAACATTCTCTCTCTTCATCACCAGGCCTGGGTGGGCAGCTGTCCGGGTCTCCGGGTCTCCACAGTCTGGGGTCTTAGTCTGTCTGGGGCCAGTGTGGTTTCATGCCTCCCCCTCCCTCTAACTGTCGGGGTCTTTCCTGGCATCCCTAGCGTTGGCCTGAGGAGGCCTAGAGGCCCCTGCTGTGAATGGAGTATAAATGGGCATGGGAGTGGAGGCACTGTCTTTACTAGGCTGGCCAGGAAAGTCCCCTGGCCCCGAGGAGAGAGTGGCCTCTGGGCGATGGAGCCCTCAGGACCCAATGGGCATAGTGCCCTGGGGCCAATCTCAGGCTGAGACTCCCTTCAGGTTTCTAGGAAAGAAGAGCAGAGGCGTTGGACACGGAGGCAGGACGTGTCCTCCACACCTGCGTGTGGAGGATGCGTAGTGTTCACCTCCCCGTGCTTCACTGGGGGCTAAACCAAGAAAATGACAACGTAGGAACGCAGGTTCTCTGAAGAGGCCAGGGATTCCAAAGCAGGGTGGAAAGCGGGTCCTTAGAGGGCAAGGCATCTAGGCCAGGGGAAAGGGGGAGGGGAGCGAGGGGGTGAGGCAGAGCAGAGGGGGAGGGAATGTTTTGGGGGCGAGGGGCTCTGGGCGCCACTGGATGGAGAGGTGCAGTTGGGGACAGGAGGAGGACGCTGTTACCGTGCCCCTGTCGCCCAAAAGACTGAGAAAGAAACAGGAATCAGGCAGAGGCAGGGGGCCCAGACAGACTCTGGCAGGGTGATGGGGAACAGAGACCCAAGGACACCGGCCGTCAGAGCTGGAGCCCTGTCCCTTGCTCTAGGGGACTGTCGCATGCTAGAGGAGCTGAAGAGCCGGGGCGCCCAGGTGGAGAACTCTCCAAAGCCTTCCCTCCCGGGCCTCAGTCCCTCAACACCGGCCTCCCTCTCCAGCCTCCCACTCCTTTATTTTCTGGAGAGGCCGTTAGGACCCCAGCGGACTCTTCCCAGTAACCCATTGGAGAATTAACTCTCCTGTTCTCCCTTTCTCATTAGGGGCCCTCCCCGACTCTACCCCTCCCTCCCAGTCTGATTCTGAGGATTTTTGGAAACTTTCCATCCAAGCAGCAGGGAGATGGGAGTTTCCCTTGGTCTATAACTTGACGCCCCCCCTCCCTCCAGCCTCCCTTGGGTCTTGGGGAGCGAATCTAATGGTCTTCAATCAAGAATTTAATCAGGGCCCAAGTCCCACACCCAGGCAAGACTCGCTGCCTTCCCCAGCTCCTGGCCAGATCTCAGTCCCTATCCCTTCAGCTCTGTGTAGCAGGGTGAGTGAGTGTGTTTCTGTTTTACGGACTTACACAGCGTCTCTTGGAGGGTTTCTATGACTCCCTCGCCCCCTTTTCCTGTTTCTTAGGCTCAAAAGTTCCATGTAAATATCACCCCCTTCTTCCCACCCCAGTAATTGCAGATTGTCTTTCCTCTCAGATAATTTGCCAGGGCGTTGTTGTTTGTTTTTTTGTTGTGGTGGGGTTTTCTTTACATGTATTTATTTATTTTGCTGTTTTGTAGGACTAATACAAATGGAAGTAGTACAAACACAAACGGGCCTTGACATTCTTGGCTTTCCCACCCCTCCCCCATTCTGGAATTTGCGGTTTCTCTGGAGTATAGGGGGATGGGCGGTCCATCAGGTGTCAAGGTGCCCCACCTAACCCGGAAAGCTTTTAATTTTGTTCCTAGGTCTTTAACCCTAGAAGAGGTCAAGCAACCAATCAGAAATGAGCTAAGCAGGGTCACATGGCCTTTAGCAACCAATCAGCCAAAAAGTACTGAGGTCTCAGTCTCGGCCTTCCCCGGACTCCTCTTATTCCCTCCCCACCACCCTCTTTAGTTCTTGGGTCCTCCATGTCTCTGAAATGAAGGGGATAAGTGATGCTGAGAATATTCTAGCCCTCTTCCTCTGTCCCTGACCCAGCTCTGGGGAGTCTTAGGCTTTTGTCCTCCAGTTCTAACAAAGTTATACTTCGAGATCAGTCTCAACTGCACTGGGATCTGAGGTTGTGGGGCAACCTCTGCATTATTCTCATGTTCTCCTGTGTGATCTTACCCAACTCCCTGGACTTTATAGATAATACACTCTAGATTAGGCTGTACAGTGGATGTGGATACGAACTCCAGCCCTGAATTCAAATTCTGACTATGATTATTCCCTATACACTTACCTTGCACACCTTTTCGTTTTCATTCTCTTATCCTCTTGGGGACAGGTGGAGTGATTAGAAGAGACCTCTTTTGATTTATCTTTCTGGAAATGCTCCAGAAGCCATTAGCTTTATCGAAGTGTCTCTGGCATGGTTGGGGAAGGGAGCAAAAGTGGAGACGTTTTGAAAGTTGTATTTGGTACCTAGTTTGTTGAATAACTTCAAGTCAGTTGAAAGAAGCATTCTGGAAAAGGAAATCAGCACGGAAAACCAGGACCCTTCCCCCTCCCTTCCCCCATACGAAACAGGTGATGGATTTAAGTTCCCTTCCTTTCCATTCTTTTAACAAGATATGATGATGTTGATGATGACCCTTTGTCCTGGCCAATGGTTATCAAAGGACACAGCCACTGAAGGTGTGGATTTTGCGTTTGTGTTTACACATGGGTTAGGTCAGAACAAGCAATGGCTGATAAACTATTTCTGAGCAAGTCCATCTGATGGCACAGAGAATGTGCATGTGTGGCAGGAGTACTTGTCCTCATGTCTCCTGAACACTTGACTTTCAGGCCCAGACCCAGGCATTTCTCCCCCCCACCCCCATCCCCCAGTCTCCAAGGCTTTGTTCCAGGGTTAATTTTCTGGTTGAGTTCCCCTCCCCTCCCCTCCCCTTCTCCTCCTCCTGAACTCCTGCCCTCCTTGAACTGACGGAGGAGCAAGATGGGCTGTGCCACCCAGACCTCTAAGCCCTCCTCTGGGGGCATCAAGGGATAGCCCAGATGGAGCTGGGCTTTGTCTGGGTGGGGCTGACTTGGGGCCAATGCCACAGGTCAGGTGGGAAGGATTAGAATGAGAAGCCAGAGGGAGGGCAGCTCTTCTCAGAAACCACTGAGCCCCCACTTGCCAAGTCACCTTCACTCCCACCACTCCACTAACCTCTATCATGAATTAGAATTAGAGCACACAAACTTATTTTTCTCTGGTAGATGGTGTGGTAGTCTTGTCCGAGACCAATCCTCACCTCTGTGTGGATATCTCATGCTGGAGTTTCCAGACTCCAGGAAAGTAAGGAAAGAAAGGGCGGGAGTGTTGGCTCATTCTAAGCAGGCACTGGGAAGAGAGACTTTATTGCCTCAGCCCCTCTTAATATCCAGGTCAACTTTATCTGTGTCTTTGACTCTCCCTCTCTTTGTGTAATTGCTTTGGGCTGAGTTCCTGAGCTGAAACATCATTGTCCTGGGCTTTAATTCTGTGCTTTCCTTTCCTGGAGAGACAGGCACTGCTCTGAGCTTCCTCCTCAGTGGGACTGGAGACCCTGGAGCCCTTAGAGGTGGAGAAGGGACAGAATCTGGATTCAGGACCCCAAGCTAGGGCTTTCTGGCTTTTTGAAATTCAATTTCAAGAAGAGGCTAGCTGTTAGAGGGCCAAGAAAACCACGTCCGTTTTGTCGGGTCTTTGTAACCCAGAATGGTGTGTCTGTAGTGATACCTCCCTTCACTGCTTTGATGGGGCCCCAGGAGCCCAAGGAGTCTGGACTGAGGAACTGAGATGATAGAGATCTCTTTGTCCTTGAGTCCTACAGAAGAACCCTGGGATCCATTTTCTTCTCCCACTCCTGGGAAGATTCACTGTGTGTGGGTGGGGGTGGGAGGGAGATGAAATTTGGGACTTAGGGAAGTTGGGCTAGGTTATCCAGGACCTTGTTCAGCCTCTGATGACCAGGCCTTAGAAGCTAGAATGAGAGGTTGACCAGAAGGCTCTGGGCATGCTAGGGAGCCTTTGCAGGACAGAGGCTACTTCTCTACGCTTGACACAAGTGCCATGATCTGCAGCCCCATATTGGGGGGTGTGGAATGTGTGGGCTCAGTTCCCTGGGATCCCTTCAGATCTGCATGTGACACAGCTCTCAGAGAGGTAGAGGAGGCTGGGTTCTGCCCTTGAAAGATCCCCAGTTCTCTCAGCCCCCCAGCCCAGATCACCACACCTGAACAGACAAAGTATATGTATGTGTCCAAGTGTGTATGAAAGAGGTCTGAAGGCCAGGCTGGACACAGCAAACCAGCCTTAAACTAACTTCCCAGTAGCCCATGATTCTTCCCATCAGCCCAGCCTGAAGACCATTTGTCCTCCCCTCCCCACTCATGCCCTCGAGCCCTAGGCATCTGTTAAGTTTCTTCCCTTCTGCCTCCCCGGAAAACCAACCCCCTGGAGCAGCCCCTACAGATGGGGGCAGCCAGGCTCTTGGTGACCTTTAGTGGCCTGTTGGCCTGTTGAGTTGTAGGGGGCTGGAAGGCAATGTAGGACTAGGAGGCCAGATCCTTATCTGATCAAATCTGCTCTTCAGGCTTAATTCCAAATACCTTAGGGCTGCTTCTCTGCTCAGATAGTGGAGAAAATTCTTGTCTAGTAAATACTTCTTTAAAAAGTCAACGTTCTGGCTGGAAAACCCAGTGTGTGTGTGAGTGTGTGTGTGTGTGTGTGTTTGTGTGTGTGTGTGTATGAAGCGAGTAAGGGTCAGGTCCCTCATTTTACACTGTGTCTCTCCCCCTCCTCTGGGTGGAGGATGGGGGCGTGGGCTGAGGTTTTATTGAAGGTGCTTTTCCTGTTGGGAGTAGACATGGGGTCATAAAGCCTAGAGGAGGCTGTTTTGATCTGGTGACTTCTCAGGAAGTAGCGTTTGAGCTTTTGCTTTGTAAATCACTCTCCCCCAAGCTGGCCAACTAGATTGGATTGCACTTCTCCAAGCCCACCTGGGGCCCTCCTTACCTCCCTTTCCCCAGTAAACCAAAGCAGAAAAATCAAAGGAAGTCCAGGGCTCCCCAAATCCTCTGCCTCCAATAAGAAAAAGGCTCATTGGTGATTTTTCCCCCTCAAAACTCCAGATTTAAAAATCATGCCATCTTTTATTTTCTTTTGCCCGTACAGACCTTGCTTCCCCCAACCCCTTAGTTAAAAAGGAGCTAACGTGGAAAGCAATCAGCTTCTGAGCCTGGTGGTAGATACCATGACTCCTGGGGGCTCTACTCTCTTCTGGGGCCGCTGTCTCCCTGTGATGTCTTTCTTGAGCCCCAAACCCCTTCTTGACAGGGTGGGAATTCAGGTCTGTAAGAGAGAGCTCGTGAAGAGAGGGGATGGGAGGGGGGCATATAGATGACCCCATCTAGCATTGTATGAATGGAGGAAACTCTCTGCAGTCAGTGACTGGGTTTTATGTAATTAAGATGGGTGCAGGGTAGTGTGTGAAAGCCCACAGTCTTCTCACATCTCCCTCTAACCGAGCTGTTGCCAAAAACAAATTTTACCTAAATGGCTCCATTTTGTAATGTTAATGAGCCTTCCCCTCCTAAAGACACCCCAGCTTCCCATGGATCCGTCCCCCAGCTTTGGGTTAGGGAGCTAAAGGGAAAAGAAGGAAAGAATCCTCTACCTCTGTCTCAGTTCGGGCTACATCAAGTCAGGATGCTTTCAGGCCCAGTTGTCAGGGCTCCTATCCATCGCCAGAGAGATGCCCCATATGCTGGAAATAAGGCCATAGATTATATGAGTCCCTGGGCCCTCTTAGCACTTACTTGCACAGGCTTCAGTTTACTCTCATTTATTTCCCAGGGAAGTCTGGGCTGGGGCATCCCAAACCCACAAGCATCAGAGAATCTCCCTCATTCCTAAGATTCGATGCAAATACACATGTCTTTACAGAGAGCTGAGCAATCCCATAGTTGTATATGTGAAAATGTATTTATAGATTGCTCTGTGTATAACAGGATGTGTTTTACATCCCTCTCTACTCCACATTTAAATGCAGATTTATAGATATTTAGATTTATAGATACACAGTGAACGTAACAGTCCTCTGTTAAACTCCTGTGTACACATTACCAATCTCTCTATAGTGTTGGATGTATAAGCTGGGATGTCTCTCCCTAAATATCTGGATGAATAATTGGTGAGTTTTTTCCCTCGGTTGGAAAGAACTCTGCGTGCGTTGCTCAATCTCTATTTTGAAAATTTTATCTAGATTTATGCAGAAGTCCCAACTCATAAAATAGCTACATATTTGGAGATCTTTATAGTCTTTGCAATTTTGCTGCAAACTTAAATATTTGAAAGTATGTTTAGAGATGCTTCCATAATGCATGTATCTATATGTAGGGACATAGATCTCCCTCTAGAAGGACTGACACTTACTGCATCTCTCTGTCTCTCTATCTCTGTGTCAATAAAGACATCAGGTGAGTGGGGATAGGGAACAAATATCTCTGGGCTGTCTTGCTTATTAAAGGGAGTGATTCTGTTGCTATCTCCAAGGCTGAGTCCAAATGAGTTATTTGCCCCTGAAAACCTGCTCTAGGGACCACAGTCCTCTCCAGGCTGTCCCTGTGACCTGAAATCCCAGCCCAGGCTCCCCAACCTGCAGTACCTCCCAAGACAGTCACTAAGACGGGAGAGAGAAGGGAAGAGTCCTCTAGCTCCGCTCCTCTTGGCTCCCAGGGTGGAGAGGCTGACGGAGGCGTTGTCCCCCCACGCCAACTGGGCCTTTGAAATTTGGGGAAAAGAGCGTTCAAGTCCCCCACTATTTTTGTAGGGTGCCCAAATGGTGCCAGAGTCACTGCCCGACCCATAGATGCCTCCTCCCCAATTGTTCTTGGTGCCCAGGGCCCAATTAAGCGGCCGCCTCACTCCCGGCAGCCGAGCTCTTATCGGCCGGGATTGATGCCTCCGCGGCTCCTGTATATCATTTCCAAGATTTTTTCTGTCCAACTCCTCGGCTCCTTTGGCTTGCGCGGCTTTGACTAATGATTGCTACAGATGCCAACGTCTCCAGAATCCTAATAGCCAGACAGGCGGACTCTTATTTACCCGGCAACATTTCTGCGGGAAGGGGTGGGGGGAGAGGGGCTGAGGGAGCTGGGGCTTGGCTGTTGCAGGTGGGGGGGGGGGGACAGGGAGAAGGTTGTGACCAACTCACGTTTCACTGAACTTCTTCCCCAGTGAGAAAGACATTCCCAACTCCCTCCTCTCCCTGAGGGAAAAGCAGGATCATAAAATAGTGCTAATAGTAACTCAGAGCTCGCCTCATTGAAAAGGATCAAAGAACGAACAGGACATGGGGAAATAATCAGAGAAGTGTTTATTAGTTGTAAATAGATGAGAGATTAAGCAGGAGACCAGCGGTTTAGGGAGGAAAAAGAGGGATTTTTTTTTCTTCCGGAGGAGAGAAAGGGGAGGTCAGCCACGGTGGGAGAAGGGGCTCCTTTTTAAAATTTCACGTCTTCCCTGTCCTCTCCGCACCCCGCATCTAGTCTTCCCGTCCGTGGAAATGCCTCCCGTCCTTCCCTTACTTCGCCTCACCTTCGGTCCCTCCGGTGTGGGACCGCGGCCACTTCCCAGAGGCTGCTCCGATGCCCGCTGGGGCTGCCCGGGTGATGGGGCCTCTATCTGGGGCTGGGGAGCAAAATGAGACCCAACGGCCAACTGCGGGCTGGGGGCCGCCGGCCCTGCGGTCCCACTCGCGCCCAAGTGGTGGAAAGTTGCGGCCGAATTCGCTTCTCCCGGCGCTTCTGGGCCGCCGGCGGGGCCGGGTCTTTGGGGGAAGCGGCTGGAGCTCCCCGCCGAGCCTGGAGCCGGGCGTCGCGCTTCCCGGGGTCTCGATCCAGACCTTCCCAGACATATACCCCTCATTCGGGTGAAGAGAAAACAAAAACGCTGAGCGGCCCGGCTCCGAGCCCAGGCATGGAGTGCTAACTCCAACGCGGAACATTTTTCTATCAGAGAATAACGGAGCACAAAATAATTCAGCAAGGCGGATGGGCAGGAGCACGGTGTGAGATCCCCGCGCGGTGAAGCGGCTGCAGAGCGGACCGCGCCGCACAGCCCGGGAGGACCATTTCGTTGGAGTGTAGGGCGAGGCCGCAGCCCGGACCCGGACCCAGCCGCCCGAGGGCCAGTCTCTAAATTACAGCCCATCAGGAGGACTCGGAAATGCAAAACAGGGAGCCGAAAGATTTAAACAGTCGGAGGGGGAGGCGTCCCGACGCGGCCAAAGCGAAAATCAATCACGTAATTAAAACGGGGAGAGGGCGAGGCCCGAGCTTGGGGGTCCGGGGTTCGGAGGAGGCAGCCAAGGTGCGGGCCGAGGTGGGCGAGCGGCCTGAGGATGGGGCTCTCCCGTCGCGGCTGGAGCGCGGAGGGGCTGCGGGGAAGTTTGTAACAGATCGCTATTGATTCCCGCTTGGCTGGAAAGAGCAGGCTGTGTGTCCTCTTCTAGGCCGGACCCTGAAGCCGCCCGATGGGCCCTTCCCGGGCTCCCCCATTTTCATGGGGTCGTGGCGTGTGGTGATCCCTGGGGTGCCCCGATCTGTCCAGGCAGGTTTGTCTGAGAGCGCAAGTGGCACCAAGACGTTGCCTCTGGGTTTAAGGGGGTAGAGGGAAGTGGCACCCTAGTTTCAGACACTTACATGTTGCCTTTGGACTGGATTCCCCCACCCCAGGAATCAAGGCTTGCCTTTGGAATGACTCTCATCTAGGCATCCAGGTTTGGAAGGGAGGTGAGTGGGCTTATTAAGGGGAGACTTGGGCCTGAGCTAACTGGACCCCTTTGGGCAGGGAACGAGAAGGAACAGTTCCTGGAGGAAAAAAATAAGGCACGCAGGGAGCTCTGTTTGTGAGGGAATGGTGTTCTTGTTATTACTGAGGTTAATGATGGTAATGATCAGGTATGGCTGGGTCAGCCTGGAGAGAACAAGCTCTCACAGCCCTTTCTCACAGAGGCTTCTCTGGAGAAGTCACCAGCTCCCCAACTTGGGTGTGATTGGGGCGAATAAAATGAAGACCTTTCCTCCCTTTCCCTGCCCTTTCCTCTCCCGTTCCTTAAGAACTCCAGAAAAAAAGGGGAAACCTTATAAAATCTTCAACTCCCCCCCATCATTTTCCTCTGCTCTCTCCAGTTCAGTAAAATGCATCATCTTCGGGCACTGGGCTTTTGCCGGGCGCCCTTCTTAGGAAGTTCAGCAGGCAGTTACTGGACCAAGTCCCCATGAATTCTGTTTCTGACCCTGGAGGAGACCCAGGATTCTCTTGCCTGCTATATTGGAATTCTCCCTCTATCCTTAGCCTTTCCCAGTCTCTACCTTCCTTGGTCCTGGGTGTCTAATCCCATGGGTCTCTGGCAGCTCAGAGGCCAAGAGCATGTTGAGATGCCCTCATCAGCTCCCCAAAGGGATCCCACCTTCCTATCGGCTTCTTAATTCTGGGAGCACTAGGTCAGGGAGCTCTTTGTAAGCTCCCCTAAGCCAGCCTAATTCCTAGATCTTTCAAAACCACATTTAGAGAGCTTTAAAAGTAAAAGTCCTTCCCCCTCTAACAGGAAAGTTCAGGTTACAAATCTTCAGCAGCGCAAGCTTCCTGCAGCCATAAGTCAGAATTTTCAACAACAAAAAAGAGGAGTTAAAGCTTGCATCAAAGGGAGAAGGGGACACCCCAGCCCCAATTTTAAAGGGGATGCAATCCAGCAGCCTTGGACAAGAGTGGGGGCCTCACTTGACAAGAGTCAGTGAGGCCACGATGGGCAAGGAAGGGGGTGGGGAACCCAACCTCTAACTAACAATTTCTCCAGCATAAAAATGAAACATCAAATTCGTTAGCCCAGGGCCTTCATTTTTCCCCTTCCACATTATAACTAGTTATTGAACTCGTTGGAAGATCTAAAGGCCATTTGCGAAGAGACAAATTTCAATGGAGTTTCCCCATCAATAACCCCATGGCAGTGACCTATTGGAACAAGTCAAACACCCGAGGTGAAATGCAGGTCACTCTGTCTAACCAACATTAAAATGCAGCCACTTTTTAAAAAGCCACTTTAAACGAGATTTGAGGAAAATTGAATTCCAAGAAAGGCAAAGCAAGGAGGGGGAAATCCATGAGAGGACCTTGCCTATGGTCTCCGAATAAACAAGAGAGATTCATCTTTAATATTTAAAGGGGGGAAAATTAACATTCCATGATTGCTTTTTTTTTTTTTGAGACTATAAGCGATTCTAGGAGAAAAAAAAAGGTTGAGTATTTTCTGGTGACACTTCTGGGTTATTAAAATCATTTTAGACCAATTCATTACTTTTACTGACAAGAGATTTAAGAAAAAATCAATTAAGCATTTGCATATTCTTTTGCATACATTAGCCCTGCCTGCTGGCATTAGAAAGGGACAAAACACATACATATATACATATACACACACGGGGAAAAATGGGAGCCTTGCTTTAGTTTGGGGTTTTCAAGTTGCTCGGAGAAAAAATAAAAATGAAATGAATTACTTGATTGTATACCATCTAAAAGTCAATTTACTTGAGGAAGAAGAAAGAGACATGTTGCAATTTTTAATCTCTAAAACAACAACAAAAACCACCTACACACACGGGCGCGCGTGCCCGCACACACCCACACCCTGCACTTCTGAGAGTGGGAAATGGATTGACCCTCATTTTCCTTCCCTTTGCCCTCCAAGTCCTGAGTTGGTTCTCCCACTTATTTTTCTCCCTAGGAAAATCCAGGGATTCTGAGACGTGAGATTTTAAGGCATCGCAGAATCAGTGGAGCCGCTGAGGTCTCAGCCGGCAGCTTGTTACCGGGGAGGGGAGGAATATGGGTTATCCAACGGTCAGTATGGTAATCCGGGCACAATAAGGCCTCGCACACAATGGACACATATTTTTCTTCAGCGGTGTCAGAAGGGAAGCGCTTTGTACTGAAACATGTTTCCGAAAGAGAAACCAGATCAAGACTTAGAAAGGATATGGGGTGAGGGGGGCATTCAGACAGTGATGGCTTAGAGGCTGGCAAAAGGTGATCAGAAAAAATAAAAAATAAAATTGGGGCAGAGAGAGGTGGAGGGCAGAGCAGGGGTTGGAGATCCCTGGGCTAAGGAGGCAGGAGGGCGAAGCACAAAAGGAGATACAAGGATTCATCACGGGCAAGAACCGCTTTATTGCCCCCCACCCCAACCCGTTAAGCCAGTGCTAAGTACAGAAGCCCTCCGAAGGGATCTTATTTCTGTGCTTGCAATAATATCCTGGTGAAAATGTTCTTGTGTGTGTGTGTGGTAGAGTCTGGCTTGTTATTTTCCGCATAGGCAACTTTCTTGCTATTATAGGAGCCCAAAGAGAGGGTTTGGGTAAGTGATGTAGATAAGTGTGGGCATACTTGGGGGAATCTCCCAGATTTCACTTTCTGGATGTGCATATCGAATTAGTTGTGAAAACCTGGAACGAAAACTCCACAGATTTATGGCTGCATAAGGAGGCATTTAATACATTAATAAATGTTAATAGTATGAATGCAAATATATTTGTTAGCAGTAATAACCAAAGACGGATTGGACACGTGGTTGGAGGCATCTGAACTCTCTGGATCTACTTACACGTACTGGCCTGAAGTGGGTTTCGGGCTCCCGTTCCCTCAACCCACCTGCAGGAGCTCTGAATCCTAGGGAGTGGTGGTGTGAGATGTGCAATGCCTTGGGAAGGACTCCCTAATTAAGACCAAGAGGGTGAAGAGATGGAAGAAAAGCGAGCTGAGGCGGGGGCAGGGCTGCTAGAAGGTGAATGTGAGGACTGCGAGGAGGGGAGCCAGGTGGAGCAGAGATTATTCCCTACCTGGATGAGGTGGGGCTACCTGATCCAGGTGCAGGCCTAGAAGGGAGGATGGGGGTAGGGCTGGAAGGCTTTCTCCCTCAGCAGCCTTCCGCCCACCCTACCTGAGCTCTCAGGGACTTTGCCTCTCCCCAGGCAGCAGTCTGGGGCTGGGTTCAGAATTTTTATGTGGATCGGCAGTCAGCATTGGTTTCCCTCGCCACTTCCAACAACTTATAATTAACCTATCCCCCTCCCACCAATAATAAAACCCTCACGCACTCCAAATCACTGTCAACCAAGCAGCAGCCTTCCCCTTCTCAGTCTCAAGTTCCTCTTCCAACCAAACCAGCCAGTCCTCACACGCAGAGGGTCCCGGACAGGAGTGGGCAGGAGTTCTCAACCAACTTTGGAAATCTGAGAACCTCTTCTAAGAGATGGTCAACCTCCAGGGAATTCCGGTTCTCTCACCCATCTGGTGGTAGGGGTCGGGCACTGACCTCTTGGGGAGAGGGTATCCAGGGACCCCCAAGCACTGGCTCTTGGTGAGCCTGGGGTGAGTGTGGGGGGCTTAAGCATTGCAGAAGGGAAGGCAGCCAGGGGCCCAGGCAGGGTGAATCAGTCCCTTTGGGCATCGGCTGTGGCCCAGCTCTCGTTCCAGCCCTCAGGGTGAGCCCTCATTTGGAAGTGGGGACCCTCTCTGACATCCCAAAGGTGGTGAGAGACAGATTGGAAATCTCCCGCCTTCAGCCTCCCTCTCACAAGGGTTTTATTTTTTTCCCTTTCCCCTCCTCATTCCCTTAATTGCAGATGTTCTAATTAAACCCTCAAATAGTTGTTATGCCGTTTTAAAAGGTACTTATTCAAGTGTCAACCAGGCTGGGCAGGGAGGAGGCAGCGTAGGGCAGCGAATTAAAGGTAGATTGACTAATCACAGCGGCAATCATAATAATAAAATCAGAGGGAAAAAAATCACATTACGACTTTTCGTGGAAAGGAGGGAGCAGGCAGCCAGCGGCCGCCAGCCCTGTGCTGCCGCCGACACAAAGAGTGCGGGCGATTCCACGAGACTGATTTATGACGTTTTACAGCCCTATAAAAGCTGTAGCGACGAGGCAAGCGCTTCTACCACCGCTGGCAGATTTAGTCTAATAAATAAAACATAAACAGTTAACTTTATGTGTCACTTTTATTGTTATCAAGTAAAATATAGCCGAGCCCCGGCAAGCTATGATTTTAAACTATAATTGTTATCAAGTGCAACAAGGGGACCCGGCTCCCTCCCTGGGCTCTCCCTTCTGCCACCCCCCTCAACTCTGAGTTATGGGATCAGTTAATTGGAATTGGTGCAAGACGTGGCCACCCCTGGCTGAGGGGGAGTGTGTCAGAAAGCAGCTCTTCCTTGCCCCCTCCCTCCTCCGTGGCCCTGCCACCCCACCATCAGGGTATGCCTGTGGGTGGGTAGCAGAGAGAGGGGAGGGTGCAGGAACGGGCTGGAGACCCCCAAGGCCCGCCCGGCATCCCCAGCTTCGTGAGCTCACCCTTCAGCTTTTGGAAGGCGTCCTGGAGCTGGCCCTTGGGGATGCGTGTTTACATGTAAACACATGTGTTACATGGATACAATCACTGGCCGGAAGCAGGCTCTACAGACGAAGGCCTCCCCCTTAGCTAGGTCTGCCTTCTGTGGGGATGGAGAAAGAAGAGCTCCCTGGGCCTTGGCTGGGCACCATCCCAGGGCACTGGCCCCTGGCAGAGTGCTCTCCTCCCTGCTCCAGGTCCTCGGGAACCAGCCTTGGAGGTGGTTGTCAGAAAGCAGCAGGCCAGACGGAATGGAGAGTGGAAACAGCGGCCAGCAGGAGAGATCCTCTGCTCTGGGCTGGGAAGGGAGGGTTAGTGGGTACTCGGGGAGGGCAAGGCTTCTGAACTCTGCTTTTGCCAACCACTTCCTGTCTCTCTTCAGCGGGGGCTCAACCCCCAGACCTCCAGAAATGACGTCAGAATCATTTGCATCCCGCTGCCTCTACCTGCCCGGTCCAGCTGGGACCCTGCCTCGCCGGCCCCATGGCCAGAGGGTTGGGTGAGTGTGTATGGGGAAGGGGGCTGGACTCTGGTCTCCTTGGATGGGGGGCATCCCAGGCTCACCAGCTTCCTGGGCTCAGCCTGGGCCTCTCCCCATCCAACCTCCACTCCAGTCCTCATTCAACTTCCTCTTCCTGCGAAAGAGGGGCGCTGCCACGGTGCCCTACACAGACTGAGACAGGATCGCCATGAATGGAGACCTCTGGAAAAGCTCGGGAGCCGAAGCCCGAGGGGCCCACCGGAGGCCCAAGGGGAGACCCTGGGAGGGGGCTGAATCACAGCCTCCCGACAGCCCCCCAGTGCCCAGGCTTTAGAAGGGAGCTGGGGCTTCCCATCTCCTTTTGCAGGGGAGGGTTGTCAGTCGGCGGGGTGTGCATTGGGGGCACCGCGGCCCCTGCCAGCTAACCCCGCATCACCGCCACCACCCCCCCAGCACCACCACCACCACACACACAAAAAAAATTGGATACATTTTGAATAAAGCGATTCGGTTCCTTATCCGGGGACTGGGTTGCTCCGTGTGATTGGCCGGCGGAGTCACATGGTGAAAGTAACTTTACAGGGTCGCTAGCTAGTAGGAGGGCTTTATGGAGCAGAAAAACGACAAAGCGAGAAAAATTATTTTCCACTCCAGAAATTAATGATCATGAGCTCGTATTTGATGGACTCTAACTACATCGATCCGAAATTTCCTCCATGCGAAGAATATTCGCAAAATAGCTACATCCCTGAACACAGTCCGGAATATTACGGCCGGACCAGGGAATCGGGATTCCAGCATCACCACCAGGAGCTGTACCCACCACCGCCTCCGCGCCCTAGCTACCCTGAGCGCCAGTATAGCTGCACCAGTCTCCAGGGGCCGGGCAATTCGCGAGGCCACGGCCCGGCCCAGGCGGGCCACCACCACCCCGAGAAATCACAGCCGCTCTGCGAGCCGGCGCCTCTCTCAGGCGCCTCCGCCTCCCCGTCCCCAGCCCCGCCAGCCTGCAGCCAGCCAGCCCCTGACCATCCCTCCAGCGCCGCCAGCAAGCAACCCATAGTCTACCCATGGATGAAAAAAATCCACGTTAGCACGGGTAGGCAACTTTGCTTTTTGCTCTCCCCCTCCCTCCCCTCTTCCCCAGTGCTCCCCACCCTCCTTGGCCCCCTCCGGCCCCCGTCCTCCTTTCTCTCCTTCCCCCTCTCTCTCCAGGAGCGACTCTGGGTTAGCACAATTGAACTGGATTTACGAGCGAGAATGGGTAATTACATCCCCCATAAATTTTATGGCTTAGCTACTCTGGGCAGTCCGAGCCATGTGCTACGATCTGTTCTGTATGTGTGAAAACTATGCTCGCTTTCTAAGGGCGCATAAATAATTCAGTGTCGTTGCAATGAGGATTCCCCTCTTATTACACTACAAAGTCTCCAGCTCCCTTCAACTTCTTTATAACCCGTTTAGCTTGATGACTTTATTTCCACCACCCTCTCCTCCTGTTACAACAGAGCTGAGGATGGGGTGAGGGTGGGGGGCAGGGAGCCTGCTGCCTTTGAACCCCACTATTTGCTTTTCCCCTCCCCCTCCCCCAGTGAACCCCAATTATAACGGAGGGGAACCCAAGCGCTCGAGGACAGCCTACACCCGGCAGCAAGTCCTGGAATTAGAGAAAGAGTTTCATTACAATCGCTACCTGACCCGAAGGAGAAGGATCGAGATCGCCCACTCGCTGTGCCTCTCTGAGAGGCAGATCAAAATCTGGTTCCAAAACCGTCGCATGAAATGGAAGAAGGACCACCGACTCCCCAACACCAAAGTCAGGTCAGCGCCCCCGGCCGGCGCTGCACCCAGCACCCTCTCGGCAGCCACCCAGGGCACTTCTGAAGACCACTCCCAGAGCGCCACGCCACCGGAGCAGCAACGGGCAGAGGACATTACCAGGTTATAAAACATAACTCACACCCTGCCCCCACCCCAGGCCCCCATCCTCCCCTCACACACAAATTGACTCTTATTTATAGAATTTAATATATATATATATATATTTTGGTTCTTTTCTCTCTTCCTCCCACCTTATCCCTTGTCATTTCCAAACAGACAAAACAGATAAACAAACAAGCCCCCTGCCCTTCTCTCCTTTCCACTGTTAAGGACCCTTTTAAGCATGTGATGTTGTCTTAGCATGGTACCTGCTGGGGTTTTTTTTTAAGGCCATTTTGGGGGGTTATTTATTTTTTAAGGAAAAAAAGCTGCAAAAATTATATATTGCAAGGTACGATGGTCTGGTTTAGGTGCGTTTCAGGGGAAATGAGGAAAAGAAAAAAGGAAAGAGATTTTTAAGCCAATTCTCCTCCTTCTTCTTTCTCCTCCTCCTCCTTCCCCGCTCTTTCCTTAGGCCTTTTGCATTGAAAATGCACCAGGGGAGGTTAGTGAGGGGGAAGTCATTTTAAGGAGAACAAAGCTATGAAGTTCTTTTGTATTATTGTTGGGGGGAGCTGGGAGGAGAGGGGGGGAAGACAGCAGACAAAGCTAAATGCATCTGGAGAGCCTCTCAGAGCTGTTCAGTTTGAGGAGCCAAAAGAAAATAAAAATGAACTTTCAGTTCAGAGAGGCAGTCTATAGGTAGAATACCCCTCACCCCCCCATCGTGGTTATTGTGTTTTTGGACTGAATTTACTTGATTATTGTAAAACTTGCAATAAGGAATTTTAGTGTCGATGTGAAATGCCCCGTGATCAATAATAAACCAGTGGATGTGAATTAGTTTTACGTCAATGTCTGATGGTTTCTTTTTATCCCCCTCCTCCTTCTGACCTGGTATAACATCCCACCTTCTCTATATAGTTGCCGAAGTTTACTCTAAGCAAACACACAAATCTTAACTCTCAACTCCAGTTTCCCAAGGTCCTTAGAAGAACCAGCAAAAGGTTTGGGGCAGAGGATCTCAGGGGAGGGGATGTGGAAGATTAGGGCCAATTTCTCTGAGTCTGCAGAGGCCAGACTCTCCTGGGGGTACTTAGAGTGGAGCTGGGGGGGGGGTGTCTCACTTTTCTAGAGTTAAGCACAGTGCCTTCTTTTGTCTATTTCCTTCTCCTCTCTTCTCCTTTCTCTCTGATGAGTAGGCCTGCCTAATTTGCAGACTAGAAGGCAAGTTTAGGGAGTTGGGAGGAAGAAGAGTTTTCATCTTTGGGAAGCTCTTTGGGAATAAGGGATTAAGGAAGATGCCCACTCAGCATGCCTGTTCTCCTTAAAAGAAGAAACATTTTGAGCTGGTGACTCTGAAGCAGCAAAGTGACCTGTCAGGATGGCTTCTCTGTTTGTTTAGACTTGGAAAGAAGGGTGAAGTGGAGGCCAGAGGCCTGGGAGGCCCCCTTGCATGGGTAGGCCTCAAAGCCTGATTCCTAGAGATAATGAAGCACTTTTATTTTTTCCCCCTAACTTTTATCATAGACCTGCCAGGTGTTGAGAAAAGACACAGGGAGAGGTAGGGACCACCCCTCTTCCTACAACTTCCCAGGTCCCCGCAGGGCTTGGGATAGGCAGAACAAGGCTGCCTGGTTGTAAAAAAAATTTTTTTAATTGTTTCCTTGGGGGCTAAAACAAACAAACAAACAACAACAACAACAAAAACTGAGCTGGATTACCTGAAGGACTAATTTAGGCCAAAGCCTCCAGCGAATTCTGGTCCTTGGGGCCCAGGCTCTGAGCAAGGCCTGCTCAAATGTTCGCTTGTTTGTTGGGAGAAGGTGAGGAGGTAGTTGGTGAGCTTCTCAGGCAGTTTAACCAAATTTCAGGATGGAGGGCTATCAGAGGTAGAAGAGAGAGGGAGAAGATATCTGGGGTAAGTAGGGGAGCCATGGATACCGCTGTCCTCTCTCCCCAGATTCTGGAGTGAAAAGCACCAGAAGAACCAAGTTATGAAAATCTGATTTATTTCCTCTTGAAGGACTTGCTTGCTGGTACTTAGCGTGTGTGTGTGTGTGTGTGTGTGTGTGTGTGTGTGTGTGTGTGTTGGGGGGAATCAGTCCTGTAGGTCTACTTTTTCCTCCCTCAATGGTGCCCTGGGGACAGCAAAACAAGCTGCCTACAGTGTGAGGAAGCAGGGCCAACAATTATCTGGAGTGATTTTATGTAATCAAGTGAATTAGGGGCCAAATCTGACTGTGGCTCCCATCATCTTGAGGCAATTGACTTTGGGGCAGGAAAAGGGGGTCTAGTTGTGTTTGGGGGAAGGGAAGGAAGGTCTGAGGGGTGGACCTGGGTGTCTTTCCCATCCTGGAAGGAAGCTAAGATGGAAAGAGAGGGGAAAATGGAAATTGAGATCCACAGTCCTTTCCTAACTTTGCTCATTTGGTTTCAGGAGAATTTATTCCCTGTCCTCCCTAAAGTGGAAGAGGTGAAAGCAAGGAGGGGAAAATTCACTCTCTTTTATGTCTTATGCTTTTTCCTGAACTTGCTGAAGGGACATGCTCTAGCTCCGGAAAAGCAGCATAAAAGGATTGGGACAGTTCTTTTATTTTTCCTTCTTTAGGGGCTTCTGTTTTTAATTCCTCTTCTCACACATACACACATGGTCACTCTGTCCTTCCTCTCTCTGTCCTTCTCTGTCTGAAAAGGGGAAACATCAGACATCCCTAGTTGGTAACAAATAAAACAAAACTAAACCCTCTTACATTTGATTTTTGGAAAATTTTGGCCTCTGGCCTTCCCTCCAGTGAGCTCCATTCTCTCCTCTTTCCCTAAAACTCTCCTTTGCCTTGGACCTGGCCACCTAGAATGGGATCAGGCTGGCTGGGAGGAGTAGGATGTCGGATGTGGGGACCGACCTGGGCCGGGGCTCCTAGCTCCAGCTGTCTTGGTCCACTGGATGCTGCTACAGCCTCACTGGGAAGCTGAGGGCCAGAGCTTTTATTGAAGTTGGGTTGAGCAGTGGGAAAAGGCTGGGGGGGCGGGGGCGGGAGGGGGGTCGGGGATGGGGAGCGGGGAGGACGCAGCCCAGGTTCACGGGGAGGACACAGCATTTTCTCTCCCATTGCCTTTATATTCGGCAGCGCCTCTGACCTCTCCCCCTCCCCCATCTCCGACCCTCCCAAGCCAGCCCTTGCTCAGCCCCTGGTCTCCAGATAGGATGCCACTGCTTTTGTAGGGCTGGGGATTTCTTGCCCCGAGTAATGGGAGAGGCAAGACGCATGAATGCCTGCTAGCGTATTGTGTGTCTCTCCAATGGCTAAGTAAAAAGAAGACGGGGTGAAAACGGCGACACCAGTCTTCCAAGGTCCTTCTCTCCAAGCACCAGGAGATTCCCCACAGGTCAAAAATCCCCTTGACATGTAAGTAGTTAGCACTGATCGGCTCTGGGGGTGAGGAGCACAGCAGTTTCAACTCTATCTCTGTTTGCGGTTCAATTTTTATCTCAACTCCCGGTCTTGGGGAGGGAAGGCGGGAAATCCAATCAGGAGCGGAGGGCTTCTGCTTGGGAAGAATGGAGTTTCTGTGCAGAGTCGTGTACCTGAGGAGTGAAGAAACTTGGCTCAAAAAGGAGAGAGAGAGTCGAAAAAGTGAGCCTGATGGAAAGGACTGGGGAACTTTGTTTCTCTAAGGGCCTCTCGCTGCCACTTGTGTGAAGTTTCCTACAAAGTTTTCTCTGCAATCTGTGCATCAGCTTTTTTTGAGCACGGACTGGGCGGATTGCAATCCAGAGACATCTTCCTGCTGTTAGATGTATGTATATGTGTGTGTTTGGGGGAGTGCTAGGGAAGATAAACAATTAAGGGGTTCTCTGGAGCTTGGGGCCGGGGTACGCTCTGCTAGGCACAGTTTGTCTGCTTTTCTAAGATTAAAGAGACTGACTCCGAAGGGTGTCCTTGAGACGGAGGGTGCTACAATGGGGAGGAGCAGCGTGCTGGGGCAATTTCACCATCTTTTTCTCAGCTTTTTGCCCAGTCCTGGGGGAGCGTGGTTCACAAAGCCACTTCTCATGGTTTTCCACAGCTTCTATCTGGCACCCCACTTTTGGAGAGCTAATTCTTATGAAAGTGTTCCCCTTTCAAGAAATCCTTGTGTAACTTGGAAAAAGAGATGGAGGAACCCCCAACTCCAGCAGCCATCAGTTGCCGAGGGAATATTTATTACCTCTCTGGTACCTAAATACAATTTTATGAACTTCCTAATCTGTTAGCCTGATTTATCTGGATGGGTAGGGGCCCAAAATAAACATTTGGGAGATTTAGTAGAAAAAAAAAGTCTTTGCCTGTAACCAATCTTTCTGATGGAACTGACCACCCCCTCAGCCTGCTTTTTCTGCATCCCATCTCGCTAGCTCCATTTCAACTTTTCTCCTGCAGTGTGTGGCTGCTCTGAGTGTCCAAGTTTTAGCTGCTTTTTGAGAATTAAAAATGGTAGGGTGACCCGTTTGAACCGGAGACCTAAAGGGCTCCCTCAGCCATCTTAAAATCTGTGCGGCTCCAGGAGCTCAGATCCCCTTTGCACTTGGGGAGCAGAGAGAAACCAAGGTCTGCTCACTGCCCCCCACGTCCAGGAGCCTCTTCTCAGGCTTGGCTCTCCCTCTATGCCTCGGGATTTTCCTGCTCTTCTCTCTGGTGTCAGCTCTGTAGCTTCTTTGAACACAGGATCCACCCAGAGGCCAAGCCCACAACCGTGCAAGCAGGGGTAGGGTCCTCCGCAGCACTCACTGTCTTCCAGCCTGCCGCTTCCGCTTCCTGCAGGCCCAGCTAGCTGATGAACTAGGAGGCAGGGGAGACAAGAATGGGTAGGGAGGGTCTCAGAGTATGTTTGAGTGTAAATAGGGTTACACAGTCTAATAAATGGAAAGGGGCTATTTTAAATTTCCAGTCCCCATCAGCAATTGCTAGATTCCCTAAGATGTAGGGTCCTGTAGGATCCGCTCTGCCAGCTGCCAGTGGTGATGGGCTATGGGTCCAGCCCAGAGAAGTGTCACCTCTACTCACTCCTTGCTAACCTTCTCTTCCAGCATCAGAGATTGGGAGTGGGAAGTATATTTGAACTTCTGGGCGAAGAAACCCTAGATCACAGCATATCTGAGGCACGGCCAAACAGCCCAACCCTAGGTTCCCGCTCCCGGCCTCTGGCTTCCCAGGAAGCCGGGAGTAAGACAGCAGGGCACAGAGCAACTGCCTGCATTCGGGCCGGGGCCGGGGCCGGGGGCGGGGTGGGGGGGGAGTGGGGGTGGTCACAGCTCCCCTCTTCGCAGCGGCCAGGGTCTGGAAGATGGCGAAATGTGACCAGCCCGGGCAAAAGCGTGGTGCGAGGGCGAGATGCGAGAGGCCGCCGGCGGCCCGGCTCCTCCTCCGGTTTCCACGCCGCGTCCGCTCCGGGTGGGTGCGGTGTCGCCTTCAGCTGGGTCACGACCCCGGGCTCGCACGGACGACAATAGGGCGCGGGGCGGGGGCCTAGGGCTGCGTGGCCGGCCGAGCGGGTTCACTGGGCGGTGAACTCTGCTCCACCTCCCGGGACTCGCCCTTTAGAGCCCAAGCTCCCTTTGCTTCCCCCCTATTCCACCTTCCAGATTTTCGTGGAAAATGGAGCGGACTCTCGACGGCTCCTCTACCGACCAACTCCCCCCCCGCCAAATAAGGAGATTTCATTTTCTGGAAATGAAAGGATAGTTTTCTCTGAGTTACAAGAGCAGGAAATGGGACCCTCTCAAGATTTCTGTGTGGAAGGACGGAGAGGAGAGATCTAGTTAGTAGTAAACATTCCCAAGCCGGGACTTGGTGACTCTGAAGAATCCCAGGTCATCAAACCAACAGTCTCCTCCATCAGAGGAATTCCAGGCAGAGAGTAGGTCCTCCCCCCACCTCCACCCCAAATCCTAGGGAGAATTGCCTCCCTCTTCCCCTGGCCTTTGTCTCTGGATGTCAGGTTAGGATTAGGGCTCTTACGAAAGGGGGCGGCACCTTCTCCAATCTGATGGACGGGGACAGGGCTGGGTTATCCATGGGAGTGTGGGAATGAGTCACTTGGGAGATGTCCCCCAACCAGTTTGTTCTTGTTCTGAGGTGTTGCCCCCCTCCACTGATTGCCTGGCTCCTGTCTGTGACTCTGTCCCTTTGGGCGGTAACCCAGTGTTTGTAACTTTGTACATGTGGAGTCTTTCCACTCAGCTGGAACAGACCTTGGTAATTAAGGTTACAGAACAGGGGTTGAGTTCTAGCTGGAGGAAAGGAAAGCTGGGGAGAGGAGAAAATGGGCAAGGTACGGAATATTCCCCATGTGCATTTGCTCCTCCCTTTAGCTGCCCTTCTCCAGCCCCCCACCTCACCCTTATCCTGCCTGATCGGACTCAGAGGTGAGATGGGGAGATGTGGGCCTTCCAGCTGGAAAGCTCTCTTCTTGGACTCAGTCTCTCTGATGATTTTGAACCATTTTGGAATGTGACTGCCTCCAGCACTGTCTGTCTGTCTGTCTTTCCTCGGCATTTTCAAGGAAGCCTCGCTTTACTGCTGCTTTCTGTGCTCCGTATTTCCTCGAATTCTTGCTCCTCTGCCCTGTCATTTCCCAATAATCTGCGGGGACAAGCCCCAGCCCCAGTGCCCCTCCTCAAACTCCCCTCCAACTGAGAAACAGGAGAGGAACCAAAAGGTAGGGGCGACAACCTGGGAGGCACAGCTGAGGTTCAAAGGTTCCTGGCTGAGCCTCCAGTCCAGGTCACTTCGGGGGCCCATCTGACCGCTCCAGAGTGGCCCCTCGGCCAGCAGCAAATAGAACAAGGTTTTATAGCCCGGGGCAGATGTTGGTTTAGTCTTCTCACCCGGATTGCCCTTTATCTCTCCTCCACCAAAGAGGCTCCAATCTCCACCATACCTTTGTTCTCTTTCCTTTTCCCCCTCCTCCCCCTCGTCTTCCTCCGTTTGATCCTGCCTTTCCCCCTCAAATTATTTCTTTAGATCTGGAAGCATCTGTTCCTGACTGCCCCTCCCCCACACCTCGCTCCCTCCTCCCCCCTCCCTCCCCCTCTAGCAGTCAAAGAAGCCCCCAAATGGAGGGCCTCTGGCCTCTCGTCTGTTCTGCTACCCCAGAGCCCAGAGACCTTTGAGGCCAAACCTTGAGACCCCTCCCCAACCCCCAGTCCCTTTCATTTCATTCTCCCAGCTAGACAGGATCCTGGAATTGCACAATTTGAGTCTTGGCCCCCAGGGACCAGTCTCTCCTCTCACTGGGACGGTTACCCATTAAATTCAAGTAAAAGTGGGGAATCTGAGGTCGAAGGGTTTGGTGCTGAATTATTTAGATAATTGCCCCAGTTCTCTGCTGGGCTTTTTTGGGTTCCAGATTTTGAACATACCTTCATATTCTGACCATAGAGGGGAGATGGCCTTTTCTAACCTCTGTACCTGGTCATTCTTTATCACCCTCTCCTGCCCCTTCCCTTGGTTGCAAAGTTATTTTCTGAGAAATTAGAATTTCCCTCAATCCCCCCCAGAATTCTGTAACCTAACTGAGGAGGCCAAGGCAGTGTCCACTGTACACATTGTAGGGTCTCTTTTCTGTGTCTTCCAAAAAATAAAAAAGACACCAAAAAAAGACTCCCTCACATCCTCCTTCTGTCCACTCATATCCAGGAACATGTGGTCTGCAAAGCTTGATGGAGAGGGTGGTAAACTTAATCAGGGTGAACAAGAGCCTGCCTTATCCTCTTAGTCCAGTTGGGTCTCAGTCCAGATCATTCAGGCCCAAGACTCTTGGACTCTGTCTGGTAGACCTGTCTCTAGCAAGAACCCACCTTATATTCCAGAGCACCAGACTGGAATAATCCCGAGGTCCTTGCCCTCGTGCCCACAGTTGAAAACTGGTAGAAAAGAGTAAATCCTCCTCCCTCCCTTCCCTCCAGCTTTGTCCTGAGATTCAGCCCTGCCTGGGATCCTGCCCCTCTTCTCTCCTTGAAGATCAGTGGTTGGCCAGGAGCCCCAGATTCATGCTCCCCTGTTGCTCTGCCACTCAGTTTCCATAACAATGAGCTGCAACTGAACTACCAACCCACCCCTGACTGGTTGGGTAGACCTAGACCAGCTAGGGTGTTCTCTGGGGGAACCTGATCTAAGAAAGATACAGGAGACGGGAGCCCGTATTTTGTTATAGCAGCTTTGCTAATTAGTCAGGATGGAAGAGGGAAAACTGGGGAGAGAGTTCCTCCCTGCAATCTATAACTTCACACAGCCCTTTCTCTCTGCATACGTGTTTACATAGAGGTACACCCTCAAAACACGCATGAGGCCAGGACCTTAACACGTTCATTTCTTCTGTTCATATATGCATGGGAGGTGAAGTTGCTGAAAGCATGCCTGCGTGTGTGTGTGTGTGTGTGTGTGTGTGTGTGTGTGTGTGTGTGTGTGTGTTGGAGGCTATGAGTGACAGAGAATGACATCCCAAGTAGAGCACCTATGAAGTAGGTGTTTTGACTTACCACTCATATCACTGGTGATAGAGGCTTTTGCTGTCCCCTATTCCCCATACACCGCTTTAAAAGACCTGCCCGTTTGCTGAAGGCCATGTGGCATGAGGGGTCACTCTTGATCCTACAACTTGGCTCCATAGGCCTGGGGCGGCTATATAAAGAAGGAGGCAGGAGTCAGAGGCGTCTAGAAGATCAGATTCCTCGCTTAATACTCTCACTTACATGTCAAAGTTAAATCAAATCCACAAACATTTATCTAACCCTCCAGTCTTCACTATTCTGCCCACAGGCGGGACTTGGGAAACCACCACCGCTACCACATAGCAGCAGCAACTGCAGAGTAACTACCTCCTACCAGTGTTCTTAATTGCCTTGGGATTAAGTGGATTAATGTACGAAAAGCACTTAGATGAGTGCTTGGCATACAGTAAGCTTTCAGTAAAAGTGCTATCTATTATGATTATTAACGATAATAGGCATTTTCTTAAGTGTTTACTATGTACCAGGCACTGTGCTAAATTGATTTCCTTCGAGCCTTACAATAACACTGCAAGGAAGTTGTTATATCCCCATTTTACACAAGGGGAAGCTGAGTGAGGCCCAGGTAGCTACTGATATGCCCCACTGGCAGGACCAGAACTCCAATGAGACTTGCCTGGCCCGCGAGTGGGCACTCTGAGCCAATGCTTTGCTCGTAATGGACTTGGCACTGGCTGTTAGTATGGGACTGAGTTTGGCAGGGAGCGCTGCTGAGGGTGTAGGGACAGCACCAGCCCGAGGGCGAGCAGAACCTAACCTGGGTTTTGCTAACTTGGCTTGGTCTTGCCTCGACAGGTTCTTGTCTTCATCAACAACAGACTCTGACCCAGTGGTTCACTAACTTTTTGGTCTTAGGATCCCTTTACACTCTTAAAATGATTAGAATCTCAAAGAGCTCTTTTTCTATGGGTTATACCTATCAATATTTACCTTACTAGAAATGAAAACTGGAACTTTAAAAGTATTTTAAAACAATGATAAATCTATTATGTTATCATAACTAACTTTTTATGAAAAAATAGCATTTAGTGAGAAGAATGTCACTGTTTTACATTTAAGCATATCTTTTAAATGTCTAGCTTAGTAGAAGATGACTGGATTCTTATATCTGTTTCTGCATTCAATTTGTTGTGATATATTGTTTGTTTGAAGTATATGAAGTACATAGCCTCATGCAGATACATAGTGGGAGAGAAAGGAGTTCACAGAGCTCCTGAAAGGGTCTCTGGAACCCCCAGGGATCCTTGGACCACACTTTAAGAACCACTGATCTAACCAACTGAGAAAACCAGCAGAACTCACTTCATGATAACTATATCCAACACCTTTTTAGCTCTTTAATGGTGCTTCTAACTCCAAGACTCATCATCATTTCACTAGTCCATGCTGTATTTGAATTGTGTTATCTTAGGCAAGTTACTCAATTTTTCTATCCCATAGATTAAATGAGAAAGATAGATGATAGATAGATATGCATACATACAAATATTTATATGCTATGTTATCAGTGCATATTCATTATTTTATTGTGAATATGTAGAGTAAAATATAGATTTATAGATAAAATAGTTTTTATGTTTAGCATAGTTTGACATGGGCAGCTTAGCTATTCATGTCAATCTTGTTTTTCCAAAGGGGAAACTGGGCCAAAGAGGAGTGATGTGACTTGCTGAAGATGAAATGCTCAGCAAGTGGTGGACAGGAGACCAGAACTCCTGTCCTCTGACTCCAACACTTGTGCTCACCTACTCAGGATCCCTCCCTCTGAAGACGTGGCTGCGTGACATGCACATGAAGGTGGCTGGGTGCCATGCACTGTTTATGGAAGTACATGTGGTGGTTTTATTTATCTGAACATATCTATGTATGAGAGGAAAAAGAAATATCTTGTATCCCCTGCATGTGAAGTTGAGCTTTATTTAGAGGTACAAGGCACCAGCTTACCAATGTTTTCCCTTCCTCACCAAACTCTCTGTGTCTGTGGTCTTGGTCTTGATCTATCTAATTTCAGGGACATTTCTTCCTTCCAAGTCCCCTGTTTGTACATTCTCACCGGGGGTATGTAGATAGCCCAGTTCTTCACATGAGCACACAGAACAGGCACACCTGGAAGTAACAATCTGATCCCCTTCTTCTTTTTTTTCCTGGGCATCACGTGCAACACACCTTTTCAAAATAAGTGATCTACACGTGTACAACTAAGGGAAGGATAGCTGCGTGAGCTGAGATGTGTATGTGTCTCTGCAGATGCAAATGTGGAACCCTTGGGCGTCCACATACTTGTCTAGGTAAGCACCATGCAAATGTATGAGCAACTGGAACCTCAGTAATTTCATTAATCTGATAGGAATTTATTCACAAATTCTATATTTTACGACTGCATGAGGCTCATGTTTATGCACGGTCCAATGAGAAGAACCCTGGGTGGGAAGCAGGCAGCCGGAATTCTAGTCAGAGCTTTCTGCTCCCAGTTACCTTAAACAAATCACTTACCCAGTGAAGGCCCTCCACTTCCTCATCCATTTAATGGGGGGAAATAGAGTTTCAGCTACATCTCCAGGTGGAGAGTGTAGTGGGGAAAGAATAAGAGACGCCTGCATGAATGTGATTCTTTTCTACTATGGAAAAATCTAAACAGAATCATAGAGGGAATAATATAGTCAAACACTCATGTACCCATCACCTCACTTTAACAATGATCGACCCACAGCCAATCTAGTTTCAACTAGATTGAACCTAACACCACCTCATATACTTTGAAGCAAATCCCAGACATCACATCATTTCTTCTGTGAACAATTCAATAAATATCTCTAAAAGGTAAAGAGATTTTCTACAACCTAACTACAATATGATTATCATACCAACCTAAAAAATTTCAGCAAAATTTTTTTTAGCTTTTGAAGCATGAAAAAGTTCTAAAAAATGCAGAACGGCTGACTTCCTTGTGCCTCATGCTCAGCGTTGACGAATGTCAGAAAGGGAAAATGAGGAGAATGGGGAGGAAAGGGTGAAGTTTCCTTTTGTATTTCCCTCTTAAAATCCCAGTGCACCTCCAGAAACTCCCCTCTACTCATTAAATCCATTAAAAATGGACTGAGAGGGGACCCTGGAGGTCTAGATGTGCTAGAGGCAGCCAGAAGGGGCCCTTGGAAGGTGCTGCAGACTTCATCGTGGAAGAAAATAGTTGTTGAGCCAGAGGAATCTGAGCAGAGGGCCTGCCCAACCATTCTCCAGCATCAGATTTCACCTTTGGCTTGCCAGGCATTTGAGAGATGTCTGAAGTCTCATTGGAGTCATTGATCTCCAAAGACATGCAGATACATGTAATAGCATCCTCATACAGAAACCCAAAAAGATATGCACAGAGGCACAGGCAAATCCACCCGTTCATATACAGGTCATGTACAAACACATGCAAACATTCAGAGACAGATGCAAATGTACAAGCAGATGCAAACTCAGGCATGTGGGAAAACACAGAGACACAAACCCAAACACTCTGACATATGTGAATATACAGGGATACAAAAACATGCAAGTCCTGGAAGAAAAATACAAAAACACAAATGCCAAAACCCAGAGGCATGCAAATGAATGTTGGGCCATTTTTATTCATGAGCAGCTAACATGGTCAAGCGCCATTCTAGCTGGCTCCTTCCCTCTCATCCTATCAACTGGGCCAAATATTGGCCAAAGCTACAATCTGAGTCACATTCATGCACATATGTGCCTAAGAGAAGTCATCCCAAGGTCTTCCCACTGCTCCTGCCGGCACAAGTTTTCTATCTCTCAGCCCTCTCTCTCCCAGAAAGACAAGACTAAGAGTAGAGTGGCATGGTATGTATGTGTGCATGTGTCCATACGAACACATGTTTCTTTGTCCTAAAAAGTCAGCTTGGTGAGAAGGGGAAGGATGCTGGTCATGTACAGACTGCAAGTCACCTCAGGCTGACAAGGGAACACTGCTTTGCCTACACTGTACCACAGCTGTAGGTTAGGCTGATTTTTCACTGAATTGATTGACCCAAGTGGGTGTTTTGGCATCTAATAGACATGACCTGAGAGTGCTTTCTCTGGGCCGAGTGAGGCTGTCAGTTGTCTGGGTTTGATTTTTTTGAGTGAACTTACCAATCAATTCAAAGAATAACAGCGATGGAACTGAGTAGATCAGGTGGTTGACTAGGCCTCACATGGCCACAGAGTGATTCTAAGTCAAAAACGATGGGTGGGATCTGACAGTTTAAAAACAAGATCCATCAGTTAAGCAGAGATAAACCAGTGGGGCTGTGTGGCACTGTGTTCACCAAAACTAGTCAACTGACTAAAATGTTCTCATTTCAACCAATTTTTGCAAGATGCACCAGCAGCACCTGAGAGTCAGGGAACCCAAATGTTGTGTGCATTGAAAGTTGGATCTACACTGGCATTTAGGAGAAGAAAGGGCTGTGTCCGTGGCTGTACATTTGGAAGAATAAAGCTGTGATGCAAGGCTGCGTGTTTGATTTCATGAGTGCATCTATCTGGAGCTGTGTCTACTTACAATGAACCTCACTGGTAACATAGTAAAAGTTGTGTAGTGTAACCGGGGAGTTCCTTTAGTATGGAATCACAGAATGTTAGGTATTGAAGAGACCTTGGAGACAGACCACCAAACACTGGGAAAAGGAAGTTTCTAACCAGAATCTTTGGCCTGGAAGGAACCCTGTGAGGTTAACTTGACCGTCTCAGGGGGATGAGAACTTACCTGGTGTGTTCAGAGAACACAGGTGTCTGACAACTTTCATGACTGGCAAATTCTTTCTTATGTATACTCGGCATTCCTCATGCTAAGCTCAAGCCTCTTCCCTTGTCTCCAGTCCTCAGAATTGGACAATAAGAGAGATTTTGTTTGTTTGTTTGTTTGTTTTCCTTTGGAGCTTGAGGAAGGCTTGACAACATATTAAGGAAAACTCTTTGTTCAAGACAGCCTCTTTCCTTACCTGAGGCTGGAGGTAGGATGTGAGAGGCAAAGAAAAGGTGTGCTTACCCCTTTGCTCTTTGCCCTGAGACCTTGAACCCCTCTCCAGGTCTTGACCAGCTCTAGGGAGTGGATTGAGGGGAGCTGACACGTAATGTGGCACAGAAACAGGGTCTTCTCCTGCTTATTAGAGAGGTCCTCTAATTTCACAGAAATCACAGATGGGCTCCAGTGGGATTGTGGAGCATGGTGTGGGTATAAGGCATGTGCCAAAAAAGTGGCCATAACCAGGCAAGAGAGTCCACATTAACATGATGGTTGGTGCCTGTGTTCTCTGCCATGGAAAGCAAGCTCAGATCCTGGGTTTTGGAGGTAGCAGTTCCAAAAGTATTTAGCTGAAATGCAAAGCGAGCCAGTTGCCGTATGACATTGGGAAGAATACTGGTCTGGGGAGCAGAATACCTGGGTTCTGGTCTCTGTCTGAGCCTCAGTTTCCCTTCCTTTACAATGAAGTGGTTCGATTAGGTTATCACAAAGGTCCTTCCAGCTCTGAGACTCTAAGCAAAAACTAGAGGATGCTGTGGGGCGGGGAAGGAATACTCTTTGTAGCAAATCAAATGATGGACTATGTGTCTCTGTGAACCAAACCAGGCACAGAAAACTCTCCATCTTCATTCCAGAGGTGGTGGGGGTTGGAGGAGTGGGGTGTTAGCTGTGGTGTCTCCTCATTTGACGACTCAACCTTTCCTACAGGGCCCCTGCAGACACACCGTGGGGAGCTGTCTCCCTTAAGGACTCTGCCCCTGATGGGAGGGAGGCAAAGACAAGATGGGGCAGGACCATGGGGAGGGTGTCTGCAGGATGCCAGCAGCCAGGTAAGAAGGGAGAAATCCGCCCACTCTCTGCTTAGTTTCAAATATCAGAATAAAGGGATCCAATTTTATAGCTTTCAACTGAAGTTAATGGATAATGAGATGCAGGATCAGCCTTATGCAGTGATGCAGTTTAAAGCCCCTGGGAAGGCTCTGTTTTCCCCCTCCCCAATTATCCTGCTGCTGAAATGCCTTAAGTTCCACAATTAGGGCACATGGTGTTAAGTGCAGTCCTCTGCACATCACATCCTTTAAAATACAAAAGCACCGCTGGGGTACTTTATCAAACAAGGATAGAATCAGAAAAGTAGCGCTTAGGGGGGATGCTCAGGGAGACGAGGGGCTCTGAAGATTAATCTCTAGATGCTTCTCAGTTTCACGTTGGCTAAGCCTTAGGGGAAAACTAGACTCTGCCTGTGGAAGTGGGGACTCAAGGACTCCCCTAGAAACCAGGTGCCTGAACTCTGGGTATATTTCCAGTCTTGGGAAAGGGCTGACTCTAAGTGGGGAGACTAGTCATCATGCTGAAAAAATCACAGAGGCTGCCAGGGAAGCTGAATTCAGGGAGATGAAAATTCTGAGTGTACCTGCGCTTGGATCGGCCAGCGTGGTAGAAGTGCCTCGTGGAGCTGCCTCTGTGTGTCCAGAGGATGCAAAACTATTTCAGAAAAAAATTTTTTTTCCTTTCCATGGTTATCTTCTGTTTATTTAACCCAGGAGGCATGATTTGGAACTGTTAAGACCTAGCAGATGGGGAAATACACAGCCAGGGTTCAAACCTGGCTCAGCGACCTTGGGCAGGTGACTTAACCTTTCTGAGATCACATTTCTTCATCCCATTCAGTATAAAGCACCTGGCATATAGTAATCCTCTATAAATGGCAGCGATTATAGTTATGAGTATTGAGAGGGCTTCATGACCCTACCCATGAAGTGGAACTGAGTCACGGAATGAATAATCGCCGCATTCTGAACAAATCAGAGGCCCAAACACTGATAATTCCTTCATAATCTTCTCACCTGCATGGAATCCAGTCTTTTTCCAACTTAATTTGACCTCTCAAAAACTGGTGATAAAAGAGGAAGAAAGAGTTCGGGACCCCCTCAAAGCAGCCTGGAAACCTTAGGTTTGGGGCAAAAATGGTCTTCCCCACAGACAGGATGGGTGGCTGCCTTCATGACATGGTTTAAGAAAAATCATATACCACCCTCACACAAATCTATATACCATGCCACTTGCCATGGATCTGAAGTTCCGTCATTATGGCTATTTCTTTCCACCTGGGCAATGGTCCCTGCAGATTCCTACCAAAAAGCACACAGTTTCCTGGGAGAATGTACATGTGAACACATTAGTTAAGGTTTCCTAATCTGGCAATCTGGCTTTTACCCAGTGGATACTGGGCTGGGACTCAGGACAAGTAAGTTTTGATAGAACTGGGGATATGGAAAGGCCAGAGGGATACAGTGGAAAGTGTGGGCAGCAGAAAGACATGAGGACTAGAAAGAGAAGAAAAGACACCAAATGCGCTATGGGACCTGCTGAGAATGTCAACTCTGCCACCTACGGTTTAGAGAGGCTAAGAAGTAGATGCAATTCTAACTTTTCCAGTTCACCTTGATATTGACCCGACGTGGCTCTTGCACCCTCCAGTCCAGACTGGCTTCTTTCCAGGAGCAATTTTGTACTTGGGCAGAAAGGCGGAGGGCTGGCCTCAGCACCCTGGTGGTCTGAGCAGTAACACCCAGGATCTCAATGACTGGCCAAGCAGCTCTGGCTCTGACCAAGCCTACTATGACAGCAGCTTCAGTTCCCCACCCTGGACTGGGGCTGAGGAATGAGTAACTAGGAGTGTACTCTGCAGATCACTGGGACTCCAGGGGGCCTTTTAGATGGTCCAAGCTTCTGGGTCTACCCAGAATCTGTCATCCAAAAACATGTCTGGTTTTCATTTTAATTAAAATCTCTGAGAAGATAGGAATTTACATTTAAAAGTACAAAGAAATATTTTAAAAAGTATAACCACTGTCATGGTTATTTACTCAGGAAAAAATATGTGTATTAATATGTACGTACAGATAAATTTATATACATATGCATATACAAACACACATATGTCTTCTTTCTTTCCCTCCTCCCTTCTCTCCTCCTTTTCTTTCCATTGCCAAAAGAGGCCGATAGATGTGTGGGGCCTGGAATCTCCGAGGTCTGGCCTGAACAGTCTGAAGGCCACTGATGTCGTTACATTTGTAGGACAGGTGACCCGTCTACACTTGATTCAGATGTTTTGGCATCATGGCATCAAGTACCCTCTCTAACCCGGTCTGCCTGGGAACCCTGTGCAGTCAGTTTCTGCCCCAAAAGAGCCATCAGAGAAGTTAAGAATTTGGTTCCTCCCACATTATCCTAGATACTGCTGTGATGTCAGGGAAACAATATTAATACCTACAACTCTCTGGGTCTCAGCTACTCCCCTCCCCAGCCTTTCCTCCTCCTAATTATGGGGAAACTTCCCTAACAGGGATGGAAAAATCTGGGAATGGGAGAGGAGAATTGGGACTGGGGAGACTGTTAAGCAGGTGTAAAACACCGGGAAGGGTTCTGTAAATGCTCATCTCTGAGAGGGTGACTTTGTGGATGGGAGGAGAAGGAGCTGAAGGGTGGCAATTAGCTTATTATTGTCTCCCCTGGGTGTTGTGAGACTTCCTTAGGAGACACGTGAAAAAGCCGAGGGAAGACAATAAACACACATCTAATGATATGCTAAATAAATTATTATTGTTATTATTATGACTATTATTATAGCAATTGCAACTTGCTCCTTGCATCCAAGTTTCCACTAGAGATGGGAATTGGCCCCCTTATAGCCAGGCCTCCACTCCTGCCAAGATGCCCCCAGACTCCCCCACCCTCAGGAATTAGTGGAGCAATTGGGCAGGGGAGACCAGGCTTCAGTTAACAGCCACTGGCCCGGTTTCTGCAGGGGAGCAGATAAGGAGCTCAGCAGAAACGTGTAAGGCCTCTGCCTGGTACCTCTGCTCATGAAGGAAAGCAGGAAAAGCGCTTTGCCAAGAAAGGCAGGGCTTATACCTGGGGAGGACTCAGTGAGGGCAAAAAGCAGACCACAGGGGATGGGTCACAGAAATAAAGGGTAAATAAATATATAAATTAGGGACACCCAACCCAGAGATCCCAGGCTTCCCAGCCCCATATAATCCCGGCAACTGTCCACACTGTGTACGTGCTTGGCTGGGGACAGAGCAGATTGTTTTTAACAGCCTCTCAAAGGGGTCTGGTACCCAGAAACAGCTAAGAGCCATTCCAGCCCAGGTAAAGGGACCCAACCTCTCCAGGCTCAACAGCGTATGGCCAGCATCTCTTCATTTCCTGCCTTTTGGCCAAAGACAATTGTTATTTGAACCCTGCAGGTTCTGCGGGTTACAGCATACCACCTCCACCTCCTGGCCCCAGCCCAGATACCTGCCCAGAGTCCAGCTACCTGCCCAGAGTCCAGCTTAGGCAAACATACGCAAATGCAGACCCGTCAGTTCTCTGTCTGCATTTCCATAGGGAAAGCATCCACCAACCGGGTGGGCATTAGGTGTTGCAGGGTGGCAAGGGGGGTGGGGGTGGGCGGGGGTGGTGGGGACCGGTTATCTGCAGAGGAAACTGTCAAAGGCCGGGGGACTAGAAATGAGATTCCAGGTTTAACTTGGCCCCCTCTCCGGACCTCAGTCCCTCACCCAGACACCGGGCAGATGGCCTCTAAGGGTCCTTAGGAGAAAAAGGAACCAAATTTGGGAGGGTTCTCCCTGCTTCAAGCCTTGAGGCGATCCTGCAGACCTGGATCCTCGCAAGATGGGGAAACTCTGAACTTGCCTATCTCACCCCATGCCAGTGACTGCCTGTCCCCAAACCCCCAGAAGGAACTATTCTGCAGGGACCAAAGCAAGGGGGAATTAGGACAATTAAGAAATAACTATATGAAACAACCTGAGCAGGGGGTATGACTGGATCAGAAAATTTGTGAGCCCTTTTACAGTTAAAAAATTTTTTTAAACATTAATTCTGATCAGTTTGGTAGCATCCCTGGGGCAGGGCCGAGGCATAGAGGTGTTTCCTCAGCCGGGCTAACTGCCTCCACTGATTTATGTTTGTTTCATTTGTATATTTCTTAATGGATCAAGTCGGGGTTCCTCTTTGGGCCCCTCAGGCCCACTGGCAGCTCCATCCTAGCCCAGGTCTCAACTCTGGTTTAGTTTTAATATATTTGGGGGTCTGGGAAACCAGGAGACTGAGGGTGGGGGGCAGAGCCTGCCTTTCCCCTCCCCTATTTCCTGGCTCCAGATGCCTCACTCCACCCCCTAATCCCCCATCTCAGGGCTCAAGCTACCGTCTTGCCCTGGCACTAACCACTGGCCCCACCAGAGCCCACTGCAGCCAGTGACCACGTGATGCCCCAGCCCGGCTCCAGCCCGGACACCCGGATGCCCTAGCCTGTGGTGGCCAGTGGTCAGGGAGGGTGAGACTCCCTCCGCCAAAAGCTTTTGAATTGATTGCCATTCAGTTTACTGCAACAAGTAGTCATACGTATTGGACGACCCCTCTGTGGCAGGCAGCAGAGAGAGTCCCTGCTCTGGAGCTCCATTCCAGTGGGCAGGGGTGGGAGGCTGGCTCTTGGCTTTTAACCCCAGCAAGGGGTCTCCACTCCCTTCCCAGCATACTAGAGATCTTGGAAGCCCTCCTGGCCACTAAAACTAAGCGGGGAAACGCCTTCACGCAAACCATTCAGCAAAGATGCCTGTGACTCCCCAGTTAAAAAAAATGAAGTGGGCTTGAGGGTGTCTTTTTCCCAGGGGATGGTTGGTGCAGGAGAATTGTGGAGCCTGGGCTCAGCGGCACCTGGAAGGGGGCTGGCAGGAGAGCCATGTGGATGTGAGTAGGAGAAGTGAGGGACAGAGGTTCAGGTCCCTGCTCATTAAGGTCAAATTCTCCCTATAAAGGCCCAAGGCAGGGTTATTAGGGAGCTGGAGGGGCCCCGTGAAACCCCAATTTGGGAAGCAACAGAGAAGAAGTGGTCCAATGGAGCAGAATTAGGACCCTGAAGCCCAGGCCTCAGAGAAGGGGGGGTGAGGAAGACCTTCCCAAACTCCTATCAGAATAGGCCCAATACTGGAAAACTCATCCCTCAATCCACCGGGGTCCCCAGGGGCACAGGAGACCCAGGCTAAAGAAAGCTTTATTGGGTCACATTACCTCGATTTTCTGGCCATATTACCAGAGAACAGAAGTGGCAAAAGTGCAGCCCACTTTCTGCCCTGTCCCTCCTATATTTCTTCATTGCTAAAGCCTACTCTTTGAGACCCCAAAATTAGGGTTCAAGAGAAATGCACCAGGATTGCGAGAGGGGTTGGGCAGTAGCTGATCTTTGGTGCATTAAAAGCCAAACCGAAGGCCCTTTAAGGCCTTCTCCCTCCCTCCGTGGAGAGTATCTCTGGCTGGTAGGACAGTTCAATGCCTCCCCTTCCTTAAGACCCATGCCCACCTGCGCCAGCCCCTCACAAAGCTGGCCCCACTTTCAGTGGGTGCCCGCTGTTTATCTCTTTCCTCCCTAACTATCTGTGCCGAGCCCCAATCTCCTTCCTTTTGCCTCCTCTCCTGGAGGCTTCCTACGCTCTGTCTACCGTCTTGTAACTCCATCCTCCATAAGTAAAGAATTCTGGTAGCTGGTTTCCTTGTTGGCCAGATACAGCCTCTCCGTTGGCCCTCTGGAAACATTTCCATGAACAAGTCTCTCCCAGCCCCTTCATATAAATATGCCTGTACAGAGATAGACTGGCCTAAGCCCAAATACACACACATCATGAGATAATTACACCCTTATATATATACAGATATCTCTATAGAGTTATATTCGCAAGTGTCTATAACTCTAGCGAGATAGCAGCATGTACATATAGGACTATAATTACTTATGTCTATTTTTATAACTACGCAGTTATAAATAGATATGCCTATATATAGTGATAATAATATAGAAATATCTCCAAAGCCATATATGGCTCTAAGTGAATGCTCTAACTACACTATATCACAATCAATAAGTATATATCTCCTGATACATAATTCCAATGATTTACATTTATCTATATAGCTGCTCAGAGATATTAATCTGTCAGGATATCAAATGTCCATGAAGCTGGATGGCTAGAAAAGAGTCGTATATTTTCCCATATATAAATCTGCTCTTACAACTACTGTATATGCACGAATACAATGGAAATAATTATATTTTCCTCAAACATAAATCTGTAAATACAACCACAGCACATTTAGGTATGGTTAGAGATAGAGCAATATTTTCTAGACGTCAGTCTGTCAATAGAGCCACCAATGCCTCCAAACAGAGAGAGTTATGGTGGGAGTTATAAATAAACTCTCCAGACAGAAAGGGATCTGTAGAACTAGATGTAAACGGGAATCTAAGCCGCCTTTCTTCTTCTTCTTCTTCTTCTTTGTAAGATATTCCTGATGAGCACACGGTGCAGAGGTGCCTGGGCACTACTATTTTCCCCCCAAAGAGAGCTGGAGGTCGCTGGACTTGGGGAAACCAGGCAGGAGTTGGTTGGGGGCAGCCCAGAAGCCCCTTCCGCGTCAGTCTCCCGGCGGCCGAGAGCTCGGGCAAGTGGAGAGGGCCTAGGGGGAGAAAAATGAAGCAGAGTCTGGCCTGAGTCGCTGTGCCCCGTCTAAGGCCCCAGATCCTCGCACCACGGAAGCCCCCGACCGGGAGACGGGGCATCCGAGCCGAGAGAGCCAGGAGGGTCGCGGAGGCTGGGAGAAGGGGGCTGCAGGCCGGGCCGGGGAGGCCGAGACCCAGCGGGGTCGCCCACCACCGCCAGTGCCCAGCCCTCCCAGCGCCCCATCGCCCGGGGCAGCTGCCTCGCTGGGCGGCTGCCTGGAACCCCAACCTGGGCCCTCTCGATGCGCCCCGCACTCAGCGCTTCGACCGCTGTTCTTTCCTTTTATTGTTATTTTGCCCGATTGGTTATCACAGTGTCCTCCACCGCGTGTGTTTTTCAAATGCGAGGACGCCCAGGGGTCTCTTTCGAATTTTTGTGTGTCTACACTGGCCTTAAAGAAGTGTCTCAGTGGAAAGTTTGCTTCTCGGTCTCTTTTCTGACCAGATGGGTCACCAGCTGCTAAAAAAGAATCCAAACCTCTGACAAGGTTTGTTACTTAAAATTTTTTAAAGTTCTCACGCTCATTTGTTATGATCATTTTATTTTATTTCTCTTTTAAAAAGTTGGCTAATTTACGTTTTTAGATTTCCTGTTTGATTATTTTTTTTGGATACAATTATTTTTAAAGGGAGGGAATTTCGTTAGACCCGAAACTGTGGGGCAGCTTCCTCCCCCGCGAGAGTGTCCGTCGCATCTCTACACGTATGACTCAATCCTCCCCCCAACACATAAATTAATAAGATTATCAGCAAATTGTACCTGGATAGAATGAGGTGGACGTGGAAGGATCCGGGACCGTGATCTTCTCGTCCTTTATGGAAATCCGCTCCTCTCCAAGCCCGAGAAGGAAAATTCAACGCGCCTCAACCCCTCCCTTCTTTCTCTCACTCACTCTCTCATTTTTTTTTTTTTTTGAAAAGACCCCAGGAAGGCAACTTTCCCTGGGCTACTGGAGCCCCGACCTCGCTCTCCCCTCTCTCCGGGCAAGGCCATAAATGTTTTTAGATCTCTGCCCGGCGGCTGGTCCTCCCGGGCACCTCAGCCGCTCTCCGGGCCTGGACCCCGGCTGTGGTCGTCGCCTCATCCCTCTCTGCCCCTGCAGGGCCTGACCCTGCACGCTTGCCCTCCTCTTTAAAACAGGGTCTCCAAAGAGTCCCCAAAGCCACTAACCATTCCGGTATGGAGGTTCCTCCCCTGATCGCACAAAGCAAATGCCGAGAAAGAGAAGCAGGACAGAGCGGCCTCCGGGCTCTCCTTCTCCTCCTCTGGCCGGAGGACCTCATCTGGGGAGGGGGTTCCCCAACCCAGCCCCCCAGGGGCATAGGAAGAAGCTAACTTCCTTCCTTCCTTTCTTGTCTGCCCTCGGTGGCTGTGATCATGACTCCTTCCCCTGTCCCCCCCTCAAAACATCTCCTCTTGCATTTTATTGTTATCCTGCTAGGGAGGGACTGTTAACTACTGTTTTTATTATTTATTGTTATTATGATTGTTGTTAGAGATCTGTTCACCGGGTTGGGGGGTAGGGGACAGCAGCCTGGCCCAGAGGGAGGCCTGCTTGTCACACGTGCTCGTACACACACACACACACACACACACACCCCTAGCGTGGTGCACACACTCACAGGTATATGCCCACAAATGCCTGCTATATTCACAGGAGGCTGGCATCCTCCTACCTCAGCGCACAAACACCACATTGCCCACGCACACCAGCATTCAGGCGCAAACACCACCCCCAAACCGATTTCAAAACCCACACAACGCGCTGGTAAGGAAAGGAAAATACGGAAGAACCCACTTGCAGAGATCCCTTCTCTCCCACAGCCTGGAGGGGCGAGTCAGGCCTCAGTCTCTTCCCCCCAGTCTCTCTCTCTCTTTTTTCTTCTTGTTTACAGCTTCAGAGAGCTCAAGGCCCATAAATCTTGAGGGGCCTACAGAGGCAGACCACATTTGTATGCATCGTTAGGACTCGCTAATACCTAAGCCCATTAACCAGCATGTTTGCGCGTGGTTTCCGGTGTGTATTAACTTATAGTTAAATTCTGGGGAAAGGGCATTGTGAATTAACATACACCAAATCCATCAAGGGCTTTTGTCATATCAGATTAGTCAGCTATGGGTTTGGGGGTGCGGGTTGCCTGCGTCGGGGGGCACCCACCCTCTAAACTTGCTGGTGCAACCTGAGGGTCTAGGGGAAGACAGGATGCTCCGATCCCAGCCCCAGTCATTCAGATCCCCCAGGCCAGCCGCTGCCCACCTGCGGGACGGTGGATGGCCAAGGGACCCGGGTCCGGGAGGTCGGCGCCGGCGGCGGAGTGAGGCGGACGAGGGGAGGCCCCGCCGGCGCGGCCTGTGGTTATGCTGGGACCGCTCAGCCCGCGGCTGCTGGGCTGTCTGGTTTCCGCTTTGTGAGAGAAACGAGAGGAGAGGCAAGTGGAGTCGCTGAACTTTAATTAAACCGAAGAGAAGACAGTGGGGGGAGGAAAAAAAAAAAAAAAACGATCAGAGAAGGAGGAGAAGGAGGCCGAGGAAAGGAAGCGAGTCCTGTTCGGGAGATCTCTGCGAGGGCCTGAAAGCTGGGCCTTGTGTGAAGTTCTTCCTTTTCCCCACCCCAGCTTCTCCGCCCTAGTCAAGGAAGGTCATTCCAGCCCTCTTTTAAAAAGAAAGGAAAGGCAAAAGGAAAAGAAAGAAGAGGTAAAAAAGAGAAAATCCTTTGTAATTACAGGGCATGTTTCAGCCAGGTGTTCCCGGTTCCAATGACTCAGATCCTATTGGAACCCCAAGTATCTCTATAATTGGCCTGTATAGACAGAGAGGAAGGATGCCCGTTCTAGAGGGAGGACGGAGAGTGGAGGGTCCATCTCTTGGGGTCCTGTAGAAAATGCCAAAGACAAAACCAACTAAATTATTCTGTCCGTGTGGATCTAGTTGCCTATTTAAATAAAGCAAGCGGGGCGGGGGGTTGGGGGGCGGAGATACACGGCGGCCGGGATGGAGCGGGCTGGCGGGATAGAAAACGCCCCCCTCTTCCTTTGCCAGAGCAGCTCAGGGGCCTCCCCGGCGGGGCTCGGGAGGCCGCGCGCGGGCCGGGCCGGGGCGGGCCCGGGCCGGAGCGGGGGAGGGTAGGCGGGGGCGGGCCCTCCTCGGGCGCTGTGAACTTTAGCTAGGCCGCCGCCTGTCAGCCCCAGAAAGCGTTAAAGGTGCAGCAGCCCGCGCCAGCCTCCGCAGCCGCCTTTGTACGTGTGATTTATGACTTCAATCTTGGTTCACCGAGAGTTCACACGGCTTTCGCTGCTGTTGAAGGTTAAAAGATGGTCTTCGCTTGACAAGTGGGACTATTGAAAATTCTTTCTTCTTCGCTTTTTTTTTTTTTTAAGAAGCGAAGAGCGGAGGTTCAGGAGAGAGAAAAAAATTTGGGGGGCGGGTGGACAGGGGTTGCAGGTGGGGAAAACGGTAAATCAGGAAAGTTTGCCCCTCTACGTTTAGGATTTTTTTGGAGCTAGGACTTGGGAATACGCTGGGGAGGCGCGTGGAGACTAGGAGGAGCTAGGGAAAGGATTTTTTTTGGCATCTTTGGAGGCCGAAGGAGTGACATTTTAAAAAACACAACTCGTGCTTCCACAGTTAATTATCTGGATAACTTGGATCACACCTAACGGATCCTCCTCTTGACACCAAAAGTAGGGCCAGGGAAGGAGAGAACTTGGGGCGAAGGGGTGTGTGTGTGTGTGTGTGTGTGTGTGTGTGTGTGTGGTGCTAACCGGTATGCTTGGCTGACCATTCGCCTTGCCTGTAGCAGCTTTTCAAGGGCACCCTTGTACCCACAGATTTGGAAAAGGGTGCTTTTAGGTCCCAATTTCCCAACTCCCTTCGTCCTGTAGATGTAACCTCACATGCATATTTGATGCATATGATGAAGCTGATGGGAAAAGTCTAGAATTGAAGTTGGAAGACCTTTCTAATACCAGATCCCCGTGGCCCCCAATCCACTCGCTCCTTCTTCCTTCTAACACTTTGAAGAAGGTGGGTCCACTGCAGAGATGGGGGTCAAGGGTCTCCTAAGGGCCAGAGATAAGGCCCCTTTGTGGTCTAAGACATTGAGTGTTTGGAAGAACAAGTCTCTCCTCCTTTTCAGATTCCCTGAGAGAGAGATGGAGAGTCTCTGGAGCTGAGAGTTTCTGAGCAGCCTTTTGAGGTTCCTTTAAGATTTTTAAAATCCCCTGAAGTGGGAATTGGGGGCTGTGGGTGTTGGGGAGGGGAGCAGCAGAGAGCTGGGTCTGGTGCTGGGTATGCCTCCCTACCCCTGTTTAGGGCCCACCACCATGATTGATGCCATGTAATGTCTTCTCAGGAGGTCAGAATCAGCCTCTCTAACCCAGATCCTGGAACCAAGGGCATCCACACTAGAAGGGGTGCTCCCTGCTTCCCTTCCGTCACCATTTGAGGGCTCCTAGTCAATCCCCAGGAGAAGGGAAGGAAGAGGGAGGAGAGTGGGAAGATGACCACACCCCCTGGGACACCCGGCGCCAGCCCCTCCCACACCCCATATATAAACAGTAGAACAGGCAGCAGGGAACAGAGAGACCCCAGAAATCCAGAATCCAGGTTCTAAGGTCACTTTGGCATGGATGGCCCTCTGGCATCAAGGCTGTGTGGCACTGTGTTCAGAGGCTTGGGGTGGGGAATAGCTATTGGGAGGAATCAGCCCAAGAAGCTAATGAGTCTCTTCCAGATTTGGGTTGGGAAGCAGAAGAATGAACTTAAGGGCCTCTAGAGGTAATGGCTGCACTGAAGTCCCCTTCCCACCCCCTCCAACTATGTTCCTCCCTGGGAACTAATTTCAGCGGGCTTATGCTTATCTGCAAGTCTGTAATAATTATGAATTATTAATTCATAATTGACTGTTGCTTGTGACCATTGTCCTCCAGTGGGCTCACTGATTTCCTTCTCCTCTGTGAAACACAGGGCAGCCTCTGTTAGCCCCTGCCCTCAGAACAAGCAAACTGAGGCCAGCCCCTTGAACTCGGCCCCTATGTGGAATGCTCGCCTCATTCCCAGTCAAGTCACGATGCACCTCATAGAGTATCTGCACTCAATAAACCACCTCCCATGAACTTCGGATTTCAAAGTGCTTTGTAAGTTTGGCTCCTAGAAAGACAGAGTGGGGACTGGACGTGAGACCCCAACGAGGGAAGCAGCTTGGCCAAGCTTCGTGTGGAGACAGGGATTAAGGCCTAGTGACAGGACTCCCAGGCTCAATGCTCAAGCGATCTGGGATCAGGGATGGGCCTTCTGCCTCCCCTGCCCTGAGGGGTTGCTGGCCTCCCTCACCCCTCTGGAGACCCCTGAAGACACACCAGGCTCCTTTTCCTGACCTCCTTTTCCCCCCACCCCACTCCCCTGTAGGAGGCACACCCCCTGGGGTGCTTAGGGGTTGAGAATTGGAATCCGCCAGTTGTTTCACATCTGTAATGGCCTAGAGAGGGAGAGAACTGTATCCCATGAGATAATCTCCCTTTAAATCCCCGCCTGCAGCTCACCTCCCTCGGCACTGAGACAGTTCTCTTCACCCCCTCTTCCCTTCTTACCTGCCCTCTGAAAATGCCGGTGGGGAGGTCGAGGCAGCTCCCACAGCTGCACCTCCTGAGGGACAGAAGTAGTAAATGAGGAGGAGGGTTCAGACCTCCTACGTCCCATGACTTTTCCCTCTATTCCTCAAACCCAGCTCAACCCCTTCATATCAGGGCCCTCCTTCCTTCCTCCCCTGACTCGACTCTCTCTCATGGAAAAGGAGCCCTTCCTCCCTCCCTGAGGTGAGGGCTGCTCTAAGAACACCACCACCTTCCATAGGACATCTGGGGACCCAACCCCCAGGAGAAGTCAGTGGCCCAGCCAGCACATCACTGCTTCCTGCCCCCGTGGAGTGGTCCACGGGGTCATCTCAATCACCATCCCAGAGCTCCCTCACTCTTCCTCCAGGCCACCTCAGTGTCCCTGGGTCTCTCCCAAGCCAGTGTCCCTAGGAAGCCCATCCATGGAGTCCTCTGGAGCTGGCGAATATATTTTAATTTACTGTTTGACGGCAGATAAAGAGACCTTGGGAAAAAAGGGAAGGAGCAACTGTGCCCGGCGTCCTCCCCACCCTCCCCTCCTCTGGACATTGGCTTTCTCCACGAAACAGTGCACTGTTGTTCTTGGACAACCATTCCCCACCATCTCCTTTCGAAGGGTTTGAGTTTCACCCTCCGTTCACCCCCATTAATCACCCCAGCAGCTAAACATCACCCAGCCCCCTCTGGCCCTTTCTCTTCTTCTTGCCCTTAGTATTCATGGCGGGCATTCCTTACTGCTGTGTGCCTCACAAAGACCCCCTCCTCCGACACAAGGTCCCTCCCCCTCTCCAGCCACTCAGGCCGGGTGGGCACTCCTCACCGGTCCTGCGGTTCTCACTGCCAGCTCCCGCTCCTGGACCCCATTCCCTCACCACACCCTCCTTCAGGTACCTCATCCCATCCCCACGTACCCTGTCCAGTCTCTCCCACCCATCACCACTCTTTCCTTCCCCATCCACGTGTAGCCCCTTTCTACACTTTTCCCTTCCCCTCCCCCAAGATATTCCCCTAGGCCCTTCAGATACTAGCTTTGAAGCACTTCCCTTCCAACCTTGGGAAACTGAGAGGCAGCGAGCATAGCACAGTGGCTAAAAGCATGGGTTTTGGATTCAAATCCCAGATCTGTCACTTGCTGGTTGTATGACCTTAGGCAAACTACTTAACCTCTCTTAGACATCCATAAAATGGACACACCCACTGACCTTATGGAGCTGTTGTGTAGATCAGATTAAATTTTATTTGCATAGACCCAAGCATTCAGCAGGAGCTTGATAAATGGTACTTATTAACATCAGAAGCTTCTTGTAAAGGGAGAAAAGGATGCTTTTCAGGTTCCAATACAAGTGAAGGAATTGCCTCCTCCAGCATCTAAGAGGGAGGGATAACAATGACAGAGTCTTGCAGATAAGCAGGGCCCTGGACCAGCAGCCACTCTCTTCTGTTAGCTCTCTAGGTTCTCATCATTTGCCGCACATTGGAACCCCCTGGGGAGCTTTAAGAAATACCGATGCCTGGGTCCCACCTCCTGAGATTCTAATTTAGTTGGTTTGGAGTAGTACCCAGGCGTCTGGACTTTTAAGCACTCCTCAAGTGATGCTAATTTGCAGCCAGGTGTTGAGGTATGGGCCCTAGGATACAAGAGGTGCTAGGAGGGCTGCCACGTTGCCCTTCTCCTCTTTGTGAACCGGGAGCAGAGCAGGAAGGATACTCGGCCCCATCGGCAGCCACACTGCTTCAGGGGGTGGGCGGCTGTCACTTAGGATTGGCTTCTCTTAAGATCGCAGAATTTCAGACTCCCATCCTTTTCGTTTCCTCCAACTATTGGGATTTATAAAGGGGCTACCCCAAGAGGAAACAGGGGGATGGACAAATTGACCTCTTCAAGGTCCCTCCCTCATCAGAAAAGTATATGATCCCCAGACCACCAGTGACAGAGGCAGAGGCAGCTAGTGGGAGAAGTCCGTAGTTACGTAGTAAATGGAGTTTCTACCGGGTTGCTGCAATAATAGGCTAAGCGATTAGGATACAAGGTTCCAGGATCTTTTCCCATATTTCCAAAAAGATAAATCAGCCCCGGGAACAGAATCTGCATATTGTAATTAACTTATAAATATTTCATGCTTGGTGCAAACTTTCTCCTCTCCTATTTAATGGTCACAAACTTGAGCACAGAGGAAACCGGGGAAGAGGACTGTGAAGGGCGGAGGGAGGCCCCGCATTGGCTTTGGGGGAGGGAGAAACTGTCTCCGCTGCTTCTTTATTTACTTTCCTCCTGTTCCTTTAAGGAAACATTGCTCACCTGAGAAACTCGGGTCCCAGGTGGAAGAAGGTGTGACTTGGCCTTCTTGGCCTCAGCCCTGACCTCCCCCAGGAGAGGCCAGTCCCTTGTGACCCTGGGGCACTGGGAGCCGCATGCTTTGGAGTCCAAGGGCCCAGTGTTTGAATATAAGCTTGCTTCTGCCATTTATTAACTGGTTGGCTTTAAGCAGTTTACTTAATTTATCTGAAACTCAGTTTCTTCTTCTGTAAAACAGGCATAACAATCTTTTCCTCATAGGGTTGCCTGTGCCCAGTAGTATTCTACATGATAACTATTCTTATCAACAGTAACAATTTATAATGATTAATCACCCCATTGCATTCCCTTGCATTGTACCCTGTCCCTTGCCCAACCCCACCCCAATGTTTAGGGCACTTAAACAATGAATGCTTACTGTGAATGGGGTGAATACCTTACCTCATTTAATCAACACAACAACCCTGTGAAGGGAGTATAGTATTATCCCTATTTATTATCTGTGTTATGCAAATAAGAGAACTGGGGCCTGTAGCAGTTAAGCATCTTGCCCAGGGTCATCCAGGGAAGTGCTTAAGAGCATAGGCTCTATGGTCTGACTGCAGTTTCAAAGTTGGGCTCTACCACTTAATAATAGCCATAGGATGTGGAGTAAACTACTTAACCTGAGTCTCAGTTTCTTCATCTGTAAATTGGGACTATTAATGGTACCTACCTGGAATGTAATTGTGAGACTTTTTTTTAGAAAACTGTTCTTTTTTTTTTTAAAACTTATTTATTTATTTATATTTTTGGCTGTGTTGGGTCTTCGTTTCTGTGCGAGGGCTTTCTCTAGTTGCGGCGAGTGGGGGCCACTCTTCATTGCGTTGCACGGGCCTCTCACTGTAGTGGCCTCTCTTGTTGCGGAGCACAGGCTCCAGACGCGCAGGCTCAGTAGTTGTGGCTCACGAGCCCAGTTGCTCCGTGGCATGTGGGATCTTCCCAGGCCAGGGCTCGAACTCATGTCGCCTGCATTGGCAGGCAGATTCTCAACCACGGCGCCACCAGGGAAGCCCCTAATTGTGAGACTTAATTGTTAACTGCACGGGCGGTGCCTAGCTCAGTACTGGCACATGGAGGTGCCCAACAAGTATTAGTCATTGTCATCATGATCTCCTCGGCAACTCGGCCCTCGTGTCTCCTGCTCTCTGGTGCTGCTTGGAGGTTAAGTGTGTGAGGTTCTCCACAAGCCACAGAGCTGCTCTCTCATTAACTCCCCCTCTCTCCCCACACACACTTCAGTATCCAGGACTTGGGAAAAAGGACACTAAACAGATTATGACTCCATTTCGGGAATTAAATCAAAACTCAAGACTAACTCGATTTGGCTTCCGACGAGAGGGAAAGGTTAAAAGGGAGTGAGGAGGCGTCTGGGTGTGCTCTCAGAATTGTAATGGGTTCTGGGTCCTTGTTGCCAGCCCTCTGATGGGCCCTTGCCCAAGGGGGATCCCCTGGGGTGGAGAAGCGGAGGAGCCTTAGAACTCTAGGTCACCTGGAAGTGGTGAGGGGGTGGGAAATCATCCAGGAACATTTCCCCAAGGGAGACCCTCTCCTCACAGCCCTCAGTCAGCCCGGCCCTGGACTGAAGGGCATCCCAAGACTGGATGGGACTGGGGCTTAGATGGGTAGGTGGGCCTTGAGGCTGTCACCTCCTGAAGTAATATCTGTGCTGACCTGCTTTTCCCTAAAGACATCTAAGCATACTGATATTGTTAGACAGCCCCAAACACTATGACGTGTGTACTTGGACAGACATATAGTAGGCGTGTGCATATCCGCCCAGCTCTCATTCAGCTTTGTATATTAGCCCAGATGGCTCTGAACACCGTGAAGGAAAAAGTAAAAATCGATTTCTACTTCAGAGAGAGTGGTAACTTTCCTCAGTATTTTCTCCTTTGCTGTTGACACTCTCCACCCAGGCTTAGAAAGACCACATTTCCCCTTATACAGAAGGGGAAAGTGAGGCTCAGGGAGATGGGTAGCTTGAATCAAACAGAAGCGGTGTAGGATCCAAGGATGAATCCCAAACAGAAACCAGTGCTTTGGGGGAGACAGGCAGGGAAAGCTCCTACCTCGGCTTTCCCCTGGAGGCCGCAGGCCTCCCCAAAGACCAGTGGGATGGGGACAGCGCCTGGGAGGCAGTCGCTCCAGAGGGAGGGACTCCGGGGCTCGCCGAACAGCGGGGCCTCGGGCGAGAGCGTCGCCAGCGCGTCCTCATTCTGCGATTACTGTCAGGGGACCATCCATCAGCGCCGCCCAGGACGCTCGGCCAGACTGCCCGCCGCCCGCCCGGGTCTCTCCAGATCGCATTAGCGCGGGGAGAGGGCGCGCTGCGGCACCGGCTGCTGGGAGAGGGGCGGACCGGCCACGCTGTGGGGTGGGGGACCTGGGCACCGCGGGGGGGGGGCCGCTGCGGGGGCAGGGCAGAGGCCGCTTTAGGGCCCCTCTCCTTCCAATCGCCCGGCTCTGGCGTCTAAGGTCGAGAAGGGGGCGCTAGAACCGGGGAGCAGTGGGAGAGGGGAACACAAAGGGCTCCAGGGAGGGGGCCAGGTAGTGGGGGAGGAATCACCAGAAACAGAAAGCGAGAGAAACACCTGTAAAGGGGAAAACAGGAGGAAGTTGGTTGGGGAGAGGAGGAGATTGAGAAGGGGAGGGCAGAGAATGTGGGTTAAGTGGGAGACAGGGACTTAAAGGGGGAAAGAAGTGAGGATGTAGAGAGAATCGGAAAGGAACAGATGAGAGAACAGGGGAGGAGGGGTGAAAAAACCTTAACCTAGCGCACCCCCCTCCTTCTACACGTGGAGAAAGTGAGGCCCAGAGAGGAGAACCCTTATCCAAAGACCCACTCCAGCTGCTGGTCTCATTTATTCCTTCAACCCCTGTGTTTGGAGTATTTGCTGCGCGCTGGGCACGGGCTGCTGAAATGATGCAGGATCGGTCCTTTCTCTCCAGAAGCTACAGTCTTTTCTGGGTGGGGTGGTAGAGGGGCTGAGTACCCAGCAGAGCTCTTCCACCCCCAGCCAGGTGGGGTTCCCTGCACTCAACTCCCCTTGCCCTCTGCTGTTGTGCTTATCTCCTTGCGGAGTGTGGCAGGTGCAGAGAAGAACCCCCTTCTGTCTCCACGGGACTCCCCAGAAGCTGAGACAGGTGCTTGAGAGTTTGGCCAACTCTCCCACAGCCTTGCCTGCTCAGCCTGCTCAGTTTGTCCTCTGGGGATGGGCAAACCCCACAGTGAGATCAAAGCAAGCAGGATTGAGGTTGAACACAAATAAGTACTTCCGGGTCCCACTGTCAGGAATCTTTTTTTGTTTTGTTTTGTTTTTACGGTACGCGGGCCTCTCACTGTTGTGGCCTCTCCCGTTGTGGAGTACAGGCTCCGGACGCGCAGGCTCAGCGGCCATGGCTCACGGGCCCAGCCGCTCCGCGGCATGTGGGATCTTCCCGGACCGGGGCACGAACCTGCGTCCCCTGCATCGGCAGGCGGATTCTCTACCACTGCGCCTCCAGGGAAGCCCCGGGAATCATTTTGTTGCTGAGGCTGTAAAGCAGCTGTCCTTCCCCAGGGGTGGAGTTGGCACCATCTGCCAGGGGAAGACTTGTCCCCTGAAGTCAGATGCTATGGTCTGCCTTGTATGAGGCTTGGTACGGGGCATGTTGGGGCTTCCAGAGAGCCTAGTCCCTGTCCATGGGGTTTGTGCTCTAGACATGAATGAACTGACATCTAACTGGCCTCCTCCCCATTCCCTGCCAGCTCTGCAATATCATGGAATCCCTGTATCCTTGGCAACCCCCAAATCATCTCACCCTTCTTCCTGCCTCTGGGAGAACTGAGTCTGGGTGGTTCTATCTAACCCTCCCCAACTTCTCTCCTTAAACCTGTTTCCTGACAATCAGGAAGTGCCTCCTTATGTCTAAACTTGACCCCTCCATCACCATGGTCCGTCGCCATCATCATCACTTTGACGGGATTTTGTCATGACCAGGGCTGAAGCAGCGCATTCTTTCTACAAACACCCCTCCTTCCCAGTGATACCAAATCCTCAGTGGCCAGGCAGGGAGCGGGGACGGCCTCCTTTTGAGAGTTCTGGAAACTTCTCTTTCCTCTATCTGAAACCAGCTCCTATATGCTCTGAGGTAGCTGTGGTTGTTTTTAAGAAGGGGTCATCTTCCTCCAAAGCCCAGGTTACATTTAGAGGAAGGCAAATGTGAGGGAGTTTCTAATCCCAGCCTTTGCCTGTGCCCGTCCCCAAAGAGGCGAGGGGCTCAGGAGAGGAGAGAAATGAACAGAGCTGGGACTTGAACAGATTCCCTGTCCCCCCTCCCAGCCTCAACTCCCAGGGTCGGGGTCCCTACAGGACAGGAGAAGTAGATACCCTCGAAGCTCCAGACTAAAAGCCCATCGATGAATTTCAGCATTGTTCCGTCTTGTGGGCAAAGAGGTGCTGTCAGGACTCAGCCAAGTGGAAGAAGCTGGGAAAGAGGCTGTTTCTGCAGCTGCTGACACTTTATCCAGAGGAGGATGTCAGCCTCACCCCAGGAGCAGTGCTGGAAGCTGAGAGCTTGGGAGTAGACAGTGAAACAATTCTTCCAAGGGCATGCTAGTTGAGGGGGTTGGAGCGCCCAGACCAGAAAGTCATCCAGGGAAGGATGGCAATAACTCTCTGTGTCTCTGCACTAACTCCACATACATTGTCTCATGTGATCCTCAGTGCCGGGTTCAGCGCCTGGCACAGAATACATGCTTGTTGTACAAATGGATGAATGAAGAGCCGTGGGAGGGAGGTCACGATCCTCAATTATAGATTAAGAAACAGAGGCACACAAAGGTTAAACGACTTGCTCAAGGTCACGTGTCTCACTGGGGCAGGGCCAAATTTCAGGGGAGAGCTACTTTGGTGGTCGAGGGTGCTGGAGAGGAGGGAGGCAGGAAGGGAGGGAATAAACGATCAGACCCCAGACCAGGGGACAGAGGAGAGCTCCGTAAACAGATGACTCCCTGGGGAAGATGACATTTCAGACCATGCAGCTTTAAAAATATCTCACTGGGCTTCCCCGGTGGCAGCGCAGTGGTTGAGAGTCTGCCTGCCGATGCAGGGTTCGTGCCCGGGTCTGGGAAGATCCCACATGCCGCGGAGCGGCTGGGCCCGTGAGCCATGGCTGCTGGGCCTGCGCGTCCGGAGCCTGTGCTCCGCGATGGGAGAGGCCACAACAGTGAGAGGCCCGCGTAACTCAAAAAAAAAAAAAAATCTCACTGAAGGTTGACTGGTAGCATATACACAGCCCTGCAAATAACATGGAGAGGGCAAGGGAGAGACTGGGCCGTTGAAGACCAGGAGAGGAGGTTGACACTGAGAGTCTGGACACATGACCCTGGGATCTTTGCTTGCCCCTGAACGCTGTGTGACATCAGACCAGCCACATCCCTCTCTGAGCCTCTAGAGAATGGAGATACCAGATGAAGAGGAGGATGCACGTGGGCAAGAAGGGTCATCATCCTCAGGTAGCAATTGCAGGCATCAAGTTCCCACTTCCCTGGATCTTTTTCTTTTCTAGCTGTGTTGGGTCTTTCTTGCTGCATTCCGGCTTTCTCTAGTTGCCTTGAGCAGGGGCTACTCTTTGCTGCAGTGTGTGGGCTTTTTATTGTGGTGGCTTCTCCTGTTGCGGAGCACGGGCTCTAGGCACACGGGCTTCAATAGTTGTGGCTTGCAGGCTCCAAAGCACAGGCTCAGTAGTTGTGGCGCACAGGCTCAATAGTTGTGGTGTGCGGGCTCCAAAGCACAGGCTCAGTAGTTGTGGTGCATGGGCTTGGTTGCTCCGCGGCATGTGGGATCTTCCTGGACGAGGGATCGAACCTGTGTCCCCTTCATTGGCAGGCGGATTCTTAACCACTGCGCCACCAGGGAAGCCCAGAGGTACGTTTTGTCCCCTCTCCAAATCCCTAACTTGGAATGTTGGCTTTTTGTGTGTGTGTGTCTCTGCCAGGTCTTAGTTGCAGCATGTGGGCTCTTAGTTGCAGCATGTGAGATCTAGTTCCCTGACCAGGGCTCGAACCCGTGTCCCCTGCATTGGCAGGCGGATTCTTAACCACTGCACCACCAGGGAAGTCCCTGGATCTGTTCTTTGTTGTTATTATTGTTGTCGTCGCTTCTGTCTGATTTTAATTATCTTATTTTTTTCGAATACGAAATACGTGTACATAGTTGAAAACTCAAAAGACATCAAAAGTTATACAGTGACAGGTAAGTCTCCGTCCCACGCTCAGGACTACCAGGCCACCCAAGTCCTCTCTCCATTCTAACCGCAGTAGCCACTGTCTTGTAGAACCCTCCAAAGATACTTTCTACATCTCCTGGCTTGTACCCTGGAGTCACCACAAAGCTGAGCTGAGCACTGAGGTTTGGGGAGAGGAGTAAAGGGACACACCTGGGTGGGTGGGGCCTTGGAGGACCAAGTACTTTCAGTTTCCCCTCCCACCCTGGTGAGATGGCTGCATGCCTGAGCAGCTCAGAAGCCTTGCAGGTCAGAGGGTGTGGTCAGGGGTCCAGGCAGAGGCAGGAGTCCTCTCCAGGGCTCTAAGCCCCCACTCTGCCATCCCAGGACCCTCAGTGTCCGCCTGGCTGAGGTGTCACCCAGTTGGGTCCTGCTTAGGTTTTCCAGGGAACAAGGCTCCACATCTTCCTTCTACTACCTGTTGCACTGTTGGGAAGTCTTCCTTGATGGCTAACTCCCATTCCTTCTACTTTCGGTGTAGCTCATGGTTTTAGCTTCTGCCCTCAGTGGAGATGGAACGTCCTCTTTGAGATGATGATTTTGTTCCCTCCCCAACGCTGACATACACGATAACATACACCCTCCCCCGACCTTGAAGGCCTCTGAATTCCCATCCACCTGTCATTTCCAACCACTTCATTCTTGCCTGGCACATCCCTTTGGTACTATTATCCGAGAGTGCACTTTGGTCACTGAAATGATGAAATCCCAGTCTGAGAGCTAATGAGGGGCCAGGTGACATAGGACCTCCTAAGCTGTCTTAAGGAGTTTGATTTTTATTCTGAATGAAACGGAGAGGGAAGATATGATTGGACTGAAGTTTTAAATAGGCCTTCTGTCTTTTGTGTTGAGAATGGATTGCAGGGGGTGGGGAAAGATGCAGGGAGACCTGTTGAAAGGTTCTGGCACTAATCCAAGTGAGAGGTGAGTGGCTCGGACCAAGGTGGCAGCAGCTGACATGGTGAGAAAGGCCCAGATTCTGGATTTGGTGACAGTTTTCCGTTCTTTGGCTTCCATCCTCCACTCTCTTCACACCCTCTCTTCTTTCCTATGTTGTGTGTTTTCTCTTTCCTTGAAGACTGAGAGCTCTCTGGGGGCGGGGTCAATTCCGGCCCCGAGATCTGCCCCAGCGTCCAGGGCAGTGCTGGATCTGCCCCAACATCCAGGGCACTGGGTCCTGTTGACCTTGCAAAGGTCAACAGGCCCCAGTGCTGTCCAGGAAGAGGCTGACAAGCAGGGCAGCCTGGCAGCCCTTCCCGGTCCCAGGCTCCCTGAGCCAAGGGGAGGAGGCAGCTGTCTCTAGAGAGGAGGTGATGGACAGTTATTGAAGACACTCAGCTGGGGTCTCCACTCCAGTCTTAATCTGAGCTGCCCTCAAGGAAATCATAACCAGCTCTTAAAAACATGTTAAGACCAAAGCTGGTGTGTGTGTTTGAGCAGCGCTTCAGACAGCTGCTTAATACTGGGGGCCTCCGGGCCTTTGATTCCTCCACTCTTCACCTGGCCCTCTCCCCCCCATCTGGCGGGTGTTTATCTGCCAAGACGTTGTTTAAATCACACTCATTTCCTATAAACATTTCACTTGAAATGCGATCCGCTGCTCCAGAAATTCATCTATCACCAGCTCAAGGCTGTACTTGAGGAGACTCCCCATCTCTCTTCTGTCCCCCATCATCCCTCCTCCCTGACCCATATTCTCAGGTTTCACGCCCTAAGAACAACTTCCCCTCAGTGTAACAGCGCACTTAGTGCCAGGATTATTTATAACGGTTGAGATGGCAACAGGCTACAGGGAACAGCCCAGCCCATGAACACCGTCTCTTGCAAAGCTCAGTAAATGGACCTGGGTCGCTGTTTACCACCTGGCGTCTTGGCCTTCTCTGTGTTTCCCGCTGGCTTCAGGGGGACATGGGTGGTTGGGGGAACAGGGGCCTGGATAAGGTCAAGGCTGTCCTCAGAGTTTCTTATAAGCCAGGCCCCAAATAAAGTGACCCCCTCACTCTCCTTCTGTCCCCCGCCTCTCTGTTCTGGCCTCGGGCCAGCTCTCCTCTTGAAAATGAGCTGCTCCTAAGAGCTTGTTCTCTAGCAGGGATCCCACCACCTCCCCAGGAGTCAAGCTGGGGAAGGCATCTAATCTGGGTTGGAATGGGGGTGTGGGAGGCTCTGGGGTCTTCTTCCAAGGAAAGGTTTGAATTGGCTCAACTCGGGCTAGAGTGGAGGCAGGGGGTTGGATGAATTCATTTCCTGAAGACGGGAAGCTTTCCGACCGTCTTCCTCCTCCCCAGCTGTAACAATTCACTAGTTGTCCTAATTTGAAGGCTCTGCTCGTGTTTGGGGCTGGAGGATCCGAACCCGTTGAATGGCTCCTCTCCCAATTTCATTTATTTGGCTAGAGTCACTTGAAGGAAAAGCATCATTAGATCTCCTAGTCCTTACCGCAGGCCTGATCCAACCCCTCCCCAGACACTGGGGCACCTCCACCTCCTTCCCTCCACACCTGTGACCACTCACTGCACTGGGGAGGCTCCCAGCTGAGTTTCAGGGAGAGCCCAGGTGAGAAGCTTCCAGAAGGTAGGGAGGGATCAGGGTTAAACCCAAGGTGGCACAGGCAAGGGAGCGGCCCCAGTCTTTGGGGGTCGAGTAGTATCCCTTTACAAGCCAAATGAAGAAAAAAAGTTCTAAGGGGAGCACATGACTACATAAAATAAAGGGACATAATTGGGAGTGATATCTAATTTATCTATTGAATGCCTCCTACGTACTCTTTTATCACTTAGATGGACAGAATATAATTGGTGAGCTGAACGCCATCCATCTCAGGGCCTGGGCTTCCTGTGCTGGCTACACCTATTACTGTCAGATTATGACACTGTAATACCAAGATCAATGACATTTTAAATGTGCTCCAGTTATGGGCAATTGCTGACAATAAAAACAGTGACAAATTGATGAAACTTGGGCAGCGATGATCTGGTGTCAAAAATAAACCATAAATAATCTGCTTTCCAAACTGGAAGAGGTGCCTGGGACTCCAGCTTAGGGGGAAAAGGCCCAGGGAGAGCAGAACCTTCCCACTCACAGCATCTTGGCCACTCAGGAAGCCCCACCTGCTTTGGCAAACTCCCTGCAGGCTGCGAGGCCCCGACCGGAGATGCAGAGGCAGTCTTGGGTCAAAGCCTGGAGTACCTCTAGAGAGAGTGCCCATCACCGAGACTTTGGGAAGTGCCTGTGTGTGGCTGCCAAGACAGGGGCCACACAAGTCCTCCAAGATGTCAGCGAGTGGCTTTGCGGGATCCTGCCCACACTGAGGGATTGGTGGCCGAGTCACAGAGTCGGACTTAGTTAACATTAAAGCTGGGAGACACTTTGGTCTTTCCTGGTGGCGCAGTGGTTAAGAATCCACCTGCCAATGCAGGGGACACGGGTTCGAGCCCTGGTCCAGGAAGATCCCACATGTGGAGCAGCTAAACCCGTGTGCCACAACTACTGAGCCTGCGCTCCAGAGCCCACGAGCCACAACTACTGATCCCGCATGCTGCATCTACTGAAGCCCATGCGCCTAGAGCCTGTGCTCCGCAACAAGAGAAGCCACGACAACGAGAAGCCCGCACACCGCAACGAAGAGTAGCTCCTACCTGCCGCAACTAGAGAAAGCCTGCACTCAGCAACAAAGACCCAACCCAGCCAAAAAATTAAAAAATAAAAAAGCTGGGAGAGATTTTGAGTCTCTTCCTGTGGAGGGTCTGACTTTGTCCTCCAAACTGGCTGGCAGAAGGGGTGCATCCTCCCTACTCCTCCTCGACCTGCCCCAGGCATTCTTTCCCCAGGCCACCACCCACCCTGCTCATCTCTTTCCAGAGGCCACCACCCACCCTGCTCATCTCTTTCCACCCACCCTGCTCATCTCTTTCCTGCACTGGTGTCTTTCCTCAGGGAAGGCCTTTACGCACATGTGTTCTGGGTGCCCAGCACCAGTGCAGCAGAAATGAGTTAGAGGCGTGTTCCTTTTGGGATCATGAAGAAGAGATGGAAAAATAACATGGAAAAAAACAAAACCAAAAACACCCCCAAGCCATGATGTGTGTCTCCTTCTCTGGTTTTGACTTACGTTAAAGGTTTCTTAATGAAAGGGAGCTCCAGGCCTGCAACCAGCAGAACTTTTGAGGGGGTGCATTAAGACAGACCCTTCTCCATTTCCTTATTTTTAAGGGATTGCCTTACTTTGTAGTTTCGCTCTCACACATTTCCCTCATTTTAATAATCACAACTTCTTAGTAGGGATACTACCGCCCATACTATTACAAGGTTTACTATTGGAAAGCATTTATTGAGCAACTACTGCATGCCGAACTCTGTCCCAGGTGCTTTACACCTAGGGTTTTTAATTCCCATAGCAGTCCTATGAGGTGGATGTCATTTTCCACATTTAGAGGCTTAGAGATTTGGTGACTTCTCTGAGATGACATAGTGGGTAAGCAGCAGAACAAGAAAGGAATCTAAGATGTAGACTCTAAGGCTCATCTTTTTTCCAATGTCCTCCTCACAAACCATTTTCATCCCATTTTACAGATGAGGCCCCAGAGGCTAAGGGGCTCCCTTAAGAACCTAGCTAGTCACGGACAGAGCTGGACCTAAACCTATCTTTTCTGACTCCCTCTATACCATATCCACGCTCTTTCTAGATGTCCCACAGCTGTCTCCTTCTTCAGGAGGCTACTACTCACTTGGCCAGGTGCTCCAGCCTTGGCCCCTGGAGGCGGCAGGTGGCCACAGTCTGCTTGACTCCAAGCAAGCAGAGTCTGAATCCTCACTCTGCCACTCGACAGCTATGTGACCTTAGAGAAGCCACTTCACCTCTCTGAGTTTCAGGTGGTTGTGAGAATTTAAGTGACATAATCCGTATAAAGCATTTGACACCAAAGCCTAGCACATAATAAGTGCTCACTAAATGTAGTCATTAGAGATATAACCTGGGACAATGGCAAGGAAGTTTGATAAATGAAAAAGGCAAATAGAGAAGGGGCTTACTGGGAGAGAGGGGCGCACACGGAAGCATTCCTCACCTGGGGTACAGAGGCCGCATAGGGGGAGTATCACAGCATGCATAAGAAGCCTCTCTGAGGACCACAGAGGTTCTTTGATGGCAAACATCATTTTTTATATGAAGCCATAAAAAATATACTATGTAATAGAATGCAAAATTTGCATAATTTTAAAGCTAAAACTTAAGGCCTCAAAAGAATTTGATCCTCAATGAGGGCCCTTCAAGCTGAGCCCCCAGACCACTGGGGTCCAATTCACTCCTCGCTCTCTAATATCAAAGGGACTTTGGGAGAAAAGTTTGAGAATCTTTATGTCAGGGACAGAGCCTGGACAAGAGCCAGGATTTCCGACTTGGTCATGCTTTAAAAGAGCAAAACAAACAACAACACCACTATTTCCACTGTTTAACCTTCAAGTTTATCATTAAGAACATGAAGTATCCAATGTAAATTTATGATAACTTGTTTCTGATTCCTTCCTGTTTAATAATTACTAGCTGAACCACTAACCATCATCCCAGTGAATAGTCACATTTTATAGAAGGTAGCAAAGCAGAATACTTAAAATTGGTTGGATTCTTAAGGAAAAACCCAGAGACTGCCTGTCACTTAGATGGACAAAAGCCTTTAAGTTTTGTGACCGTGGGAGGGATTTGCCCATCCAGGTCTCGTGGACTCTTTCCTCTCTTGACCCCCACTCTAGTCCTCTGTAGGTGCCCTCTGTTGGCCCAGCCTTGGGGCTGCCCAGGGTTCAAGGCTTTCATGCTCCCAGAGGGCCTTGGAGTGGCCCTTGACTCATTAGAACATCCACAGGACACACCTACCTAGGGCTCTGTAACCAACCCAGCAGTAGCCACTACCATGGTTAACTTCTGGTCTTTATAAAATTTTGTTTTCTTCTTAATTGTGTAAGTAATACATGCTGATTGTAGAGAAATGTAGGAGTCCAGATAGGTGAAAAAGAAGAAGAAAGAAAGTCCCCAGAGCTTCCCCACTAAGGAAGATCCTCAATTTGCCTGGCAAGTTACAGGACTTTGGGAACCATGCTGAGTCTTCCCCTGTTTAAGGTGGAAGTCTACATAATGTGACCCTCTGTTCAGGGTGGGGATTCAGGGAGGTGGTATTCTGCAGGGTGTGTTGCTCTGATAAAAATCAGAAGCCTGCCCAAGTCCATGGTGGAAGGGGACTGGTCACAGCCCAGTTTGAGGATCGTTAAATTGGTCCTTGGGTGACTCTAGGGGTTGGATACAGGGGACGGGGGGCCTTCCCAATGGATCCCACCACCCCTTCGAATGGCAGGCTCATGGAGAATTGGACAGACCAGACCCTGGCCAGCCCTTCCAAGACTTTTCCCTACACTTATTCCACTACTTCATGGCATTAAAAATTCCTTGAATAAAGAGCAAGTCTAAATTGCAAGTACTCTCAGGAAAGGAAGTCGAGTGACTTAGATCCATGACAGCTCCATTTCTGAGAGAAGGAAGTGCTTTACTCCACCAGACCAGACAAAACTAAAATGACTCTTTGGTCCCAATCCCCAAGAGAGGGGCAGTGGGGTTGGTAAAATCATTCCTGCCCCCAAACCCAGGAATGATGGGGGGAAATGCCGCATAGCCATACCCAGGTCCCAAAGAACTCTGAGGCCAGGTGAGGGGCTGAAGAGAGGAACAGAGACAGATAAGGATGGAGCCATGAGCTGCCAGACTTAGTTCAGGAGATTGGTGCTAGGGGCAGGGAAAGGGCGGGGCAGGGAAGGCTTCCAGGGGAGGGGAGTGTGTCAGAGGAGGAGAAAAATAAGACTGAGCAGGGGACTGGGTAAAGGTGAATTGGCAGCAGAGGGTGGGTGATGGCTGGGACTGGGGCAGGAGTGCGGGCTGAGGAAGGCAAGGGGTGGCAGCGGCTTTGGGAGGGTAGCCTTTCGAGGTGATGGTCAGAACTCTGGGTCTTAAGAGCAGGAAAGCAGGTTATATTTCACATCCTTCTCCAAATATCGAGATTAGATCTGGTCAAGAATAAGTCCCTAGGAAGCAACTGTGAATGCCCCGCCCACCCATCTTTTTGATGAGTATGGAGTGAGAGCAAAGTTAGGAGTGTGGGCATCTGACAGGCCTTTACGATTCTAGAAGCACTTATTACACCTTCTTCCTCCTCCTCTGCCTTGGCTAATGGGCTGTGGGTACCCACTGTGCACAGGGCAGTGAGACTCTTGTGGGTAATGCAGAAGCTGGGTCCTGCCCTCCTGGCCTTCTGAGGAAACTGCTTTTTTAAAATTTGGTTTGTTTTTTCAGCCCCAGCAGGACTGAACCCTTCCCCCCTCCAATCTCTGGGTCCCTCCAAATCCTTCATAGCCTTCAATCCTGAGAACCGGAAGTCTGGCCTGCTTCCTAACATCAGCCCTCCTGTGCACCGCAACCTCATTGCCTCTGACCCAGAAAGACGACTCCTGGATACATCTTTCCCTGCAATCCAGCTTCTCCTCCTGGGACCCTCGTCTTGGAGACTGGCACCATCATTGGGTCGGTCACGTTGGGCCAGGAATCTGGGAGTCATCTTGGGTTCTGCTGCCCCTAAAACCTCTCTGATTCGATATTTATTGAGCATCTTCATTGAGGCAGGCCCTGTTCATGGTGCTGAAGACCAGTGTGTACAAAACAAATCCCTGCCCTCGCTGGCTTGCAGATCAGTGACCTAATGTGTGGGTTCTACCTTCGGAACATCTGTTACCCTCTTTCCCACTGTTATCATCCTCGGTCCTCCGCGTCACTTGGAATCCTCTGCTTGGTCGCCAGAGTGATCTTACAAACCCAGATCTACCCTTGTAATGCTTTGCCAAAAACCTCAAATGAAGACTTAATTTTTAAAAATTCAGAGTGCAAAACTCAAGTTGTAAATTATATCATAACAGTTGGATAGTTTTTCAAAAAGCACTGAAGCAATATAATATGCTATTCTTGGATCTGTGTGTGTGGTAAAAAATACAAAAACAAATTCATGATGGTGGGGCCTTTGATAGGAAGGAGAATGGTACTGGGAGTGGGGTAAGGGAGCTTCAATTTTATCTGTCATGACCTGTTTATTTTCTTTTTAAAGACTCCAGAGCAGGGCTTCCCTGGTGGCGCAGTGGTTGAGAGTCTGCCTGCCGATGCAGGGGACATGGGTTAGTGCCCGGTCCGGGAAGATCTCACATGCCGCGGAGCGGCTGGGCCCGTGAGCCATGGCCGCTGAGCCTGCGCGTCTGGAGCCTGTGCTCCGCAACGGGAGAGGCCACAACAGTGAGAGGCCCGTGTACAGCAAAACAAACAAACTCTCAAATAAACAATGCTGGGCTTCCCTGGTGGCGCAGTGGTTGGGGGTCCGCCTGCCGATGCAGGGGACACGGGTTCGTGCTCCAGTCCGGAAAGATCCCACATCCCGCGGAGCGGCTGGGCCCGTGAGCCATGGCCGCTGAGCCTGCGCGTCCGGAGCCTGTGCTCCGCAACGGGAGAGGCCACAACAGTGAGAGGCCCGCGTACTGCCAAAAACAAAAACAAAAACAAAAACAAAAACACAACTCCAGAGTAAAGCTGAAGAAATGTTGATAGTAGCTTAATAAAACCTTAAGTCTGGATGGTGGGTACAAGAGTGGGACATTATTCATTTTTTCTGTTATAAAAAAACTTGTCAAAATTTAAACCATAAAATCCTCAGGGGTCCCTCACTGTCCCCACCTGTTTAGCCTAACATCTTGGGCCTTCATGAGCTTGTGCCAACCTCCTCTCTACAGTGAAGGCAGTTCCCCAGAGATGCCACAGGTGCCCTGGCCCCTGGGCCTTCACCCAGGCCTCTCCTCCCAAATGGCCTTTCCTGATTTGCTACTTCACTTCTGCCCCATAGCAAGCTGGTTAGAACTGGGGAGGTAGAAACATGATGAGGAGGATAATTCTTTCTTGTCCTGGTTTGTATTTAGCTGCAGCTGGAGAGACAGATCACCTGTTTCTTTTTATTTAAAATCTGGTTTATTTCAAAACTGTTATCAGTGAGGGGGAGGTGGAAAGAGTAAGACCCTCCACAGAGCCTTCCCGCCCTCCAGGCCTCCCAAATAACCCAGCCCGGAGGCAGAAGCTTCCCAGTAGAATAGAGAAAAACTGATAACCTCATTCCCGGGTCTGGCTCTGTTAGGATTATCATCTGGCGTTCCCTGCTGTTGGAAGAGCTTCTTCAGAGCAAGCCAGTGCCATCCCCTGCCTAGAGGGAAGAAACTCAGCCTGAGCCTGATTTGACCACAGCTCCTGGTGGGACGCTGAACAGGCACACAGACTGGCCCAGAACACCCTCCCGCGCCACCCTGCCCCAGACTGCCATGCATCCTTTGGGATACATTTGGTGTTGCCTCTCCCACATCCTCCTTGCTTCTGCCTCTCACAGATCAGGGTAAGTGTCCCTCATATGCCTGCTCTGGATCCCTCCCATGGCAACCGTCCTTTCCCCTTCATAGCACACGTCGTCCAGAATTCTAACTGCCTGTCATATACCTGCCTCCTGCATCAAGTCTCGCTCTCCGAGAAGGCAAGGATCAAGTCTGTCTTGTTTGCAGTTGCATCTCTAGCACCTGCAACTCTGCCTGGCTCATAGTAGGTGCTCAAGAATTTTTTTGAGTGAGTGAATGGTCTCCCTCACTAGACTGTGAGCATCTTGTTGGCAAGGACTATGCCCTGATCATCTCTGGATCCTCAGCGCCTTACATAGTGTGTGGCACATAGTAGGGGCTCAATAAAGACTTCCCCATTTGAGTGACTGGACCTTGGTCTCTCCCCTTACAAGCTGGGTAGGGGGAGAGAATCTTTTCTTCTCTCTCTCTCCTCCCCAAACTGTGTCAGGGGTGGTGGTTAAAGCTGTGGGGCCCTCCCTGCCTTCAATGACCATATATTCAAATATTCTAATGGTACAACAGAAAGTGGTGGCTGAGTCCCTGGATCCAGGCATCTCTCCCACAGCCCATCCCAAATAGGGGTGGACTCCTTCAGAGAAGGGGTGCTTCAGGGCCCCTCCCCCCTCACTTCAATCTCCTGTATCGTCGAAAAGCCCACTGTCTACCCAGAATTCTTCCTGCTACCACACACGTCTTGTTTCATCTATTCTTGGGGAAGATGTGCTGTATCCAGGTGTATCTATCTGCTCCTCAAGGAGAAATAAAATATATTGGGTTGGCCAAAAAGTTCCTTCAGTTTTTAAGTAAAAATAAAAGACACAATTTTTCATTTTCACCAAGAACTTTATTGAACAACGTAGTCACTGTCTTGTGCCACTACCTTCTGCCATTTTTCAGGCAACTTCATAATTCCATCTTCCCAAAACTGTTTATCTTTTTTGTGCAAAGAACTGTTCCAGGTGCCTTTTACAGTCTTCCAGGGAATTGAAATTTTTTCCACTAAGAGAATTTTGTAAAGATTGAAATGAATGGAAATCCAAAGGTGCAATGGCTGGTGAATACAGCAGATGAATCAGAACTTCCCAGCCAAGCTTAACAGTTTTTGCCTGGTCATCAAAGAAACATGCATTCTTGGCGTTATCCTGATGGAAGATTACGCGTTTTCTGTTGACTGATTCTAGATGCTTTTCGTCGAGTGCTGCTTTCAGTTGGTCTAATTGAGAGCAGTACTTGTTGGAATTAATCATTTGGTTTTCCGGAAGGAGCTCATAATAGAGGACTCCCTTCCCATCCCACCACATACACAACATCACCTTCTTCGGATGAAGACCGGCCTTTGGTGTGGTTAGTGGTGGTTCATTTCGCTTGCCCTACAATCTCTTCCATTCCACATTATTGTACAGTATCCGCTTTTCATCGCCCATCACGATTTGTTTTAAAAATGGAACATTTTCATTACGTTTCAGTAGAAAATCGCATGTAGAAATACGGTCAAGAAGGTTTTTTTCGCTTATGTGGAACCCAAACATCAAAGCGATTAACATAACCAAGCTGGTGCAAATGATTTTCAACACTTGATTTGGATATTTTGAGTATGTCAGCTATCTCCCGCGTGGTATAACGTTGATTGTTCTCCAGTAACGTCTTGATTTAACGCTGTCAACTTCAACTGGTCTACCTGACTGTGGAGCATCGTCCAGCGAGAAACCTCCAGCACGAAACTTCGCAAACCACTTTTGACGTGTTCGATCAGTCACAGCACCTTCTCCATACTCTGCACAATCTTTTTTTTTGCTTTTCAGTTGCATTTTTACCTTTCTTGAAATAATAAAGCATAATATGCTGAAAATGTTGCTTTTTTCCTTCTGTCTTCAATATTAAAATGGCTACACAAAAAATTCACCAATTTTGATTTTTTTTTAAATGCACGCTGATATGACAGCTGTCACAATACAATCTAACAAAATTGAAAGAAGCTAAAGACAACTAAGCGCTATTAGAGCCATCTTACGGAAACAAACAAACAAACATTTTGGCTAACCCAATACAATCTGTCTCACCTTAGGACCAGTGTTCCCCCATCTGGAACTTTCTTTTCACATTTGCATCTCCATTCTACTTCCAAATCCAGTCTCTTCCAGGAAGTCTTCCCTGATTAAGCTAAACATGTTTTAATTTTCACCCCCTTCTTTCTATATCCCAATAGCACTTGCAGTTTGTACGTGTTCCCTATACTGTTTGTGTGAGTTTTGTCTCCCTAACCATACTGCATAATCACGCACTATTTTAAGCAAGTCTAGTAGATGATCATCGCAAATAGACAAGAAGAAAACAATACACATGAAAAAGAAAGTAGAGGGCTTCCCTGGTGGCGCAGTTGGTGAGAGTTTGCCTGCCGATGCAGGGGACACGGGTTCGTGCCCCGGTCCGGGAAGATCCCACATGCCGTGGAGCGGCTGGGCCCGTGAGCCATGGCCGCTGAGCCTGTGCGTCCGGAGCCTGTGCTCCGCAACGGGAGAGGCCACAACAGTGAGAGGCCTGCGTACCGCAAAAAAAAAAAAAAAAAAAAAAAAAAAAGAAAGCAGAAGAGGATTTTCTTTTTCTTTTTTAACCTAGAATTTGTCATCTGGTGTTTGCGAGCTCCTTAGTACAATGAGAACAGCACTTGATTTCTGTAAAACATTTGAGGACGCATAAAGTACCTGTAAACACACTGGAATAAAGACCATGTCTTTTATTTGTATTATTTTTCTGATTCCTCCACTCTGAAGAGTTTGTCGAAGTCCTTGGTTTAAGCCCTGAGTGTTAATTGGTTGATTTAGCTTTGGATTGTAGTCCACTGAGATCCCTGGATCCTTTTAAGCCAAAGAGTTATTATGCCCTGCGATGGAGATATAGGTAGCAGAAGGGCCTTTAAATGTGACCCGTGTGAGGAGGTGGTTCTCCTAGGCCTCAGGCTCCAGGCTGTGTGTGTAAGGTTGGGGGGGGAGGGGAGGAGAGACAGAACATATATACTGAGCTGGCAGCTATGGGCAGGGTTGGGAGGAGTGGGGAAAGGGGAAGAGGGGAGTCTGGGCCAAGGCCAGAGGTGGCTCCCAGGGGAGTCCTCAGAGCAGGCAGCTGCACGTCGCTCCGACCTAACCTCCTGACGGATGGGTCTGCCGCTGAGGCGCAAGCTGTCAGGCCAAGCCGCTGCCAAGGCAGAACAGTGGCGCTTCTGTGCGCGCTACTCAGCGCCTGGAGAATGCGGCCCTCCCGGGAAACCGGGGAGTAATGGAGAAAGCAGACGTCCCGGGACAGGAGCCGTGAGGGGCGGGGGCCCGGAGCTGCTGGGTCACAGGAAGCGTATCTGCCTCCCTGAAACAAGGGCCACAGGAAGCCAGCAGAGGTGGTAGACAACCCTGGGGGGAGGCGGGCGGGGTTGGGGTGGGATGGGGATACTGGAATCAGCGCTTGGGATTGCTGTAGCTGGGAGTTGCTGCTGGCCGGAAGAAGAGAGGCAGCAGGAAGGACGCTGAAGGAGGGCTGGGGTGAAGAACTCAGTCGTTTGGCCAAAAGCGCCCTCCCCTTTAATAACAAGTGCCTTCAGTTGCACTATGTTAGTTTCCTGGTCAGATGCTCAGAAACTTCCCACCTCTTCCCCCACCCCTCCGCCTCCGCCGTCTCTGCTGGCATCTTCGGCAGCCTCGCCGGGCCCTCCACGCGCGCGGCATCCCTGCGGCTCACGCTCGGGACCTGGGGATCCACGAGGCTCCGCGATCCGCCCCTGGCCCGGCCCCGGCCCCGCCCGGCAGCCGCCTCCCCCTCAGCGTTAATTAAAACTTGCGAGATGGAGAGGCTGGCGCGGGCGGCTCCGTTTTATTTGCAGCATCTTTCATGCTGCTGACGATCGTAAAGGGCTTTAATATTGAAATATGGGCCATTTTCCCAGCTCCAGCCCTCGCCGCGCGCTCCCCACACCCCCACGCCCAGCCACCCTGCGCCTGATGAAAGAGCTCCTACAAATCCATTAAGAAGAGATAATTGAAAATTCCGGGGTAATATTTAAGGCCGCGCGCCGATGCGGGGCGGAGGGCCCGGCTGCGCCCGCGGTACCCGTCATTGCCGGTGCACGCCTGTTTCGCGCTCCAGGCCGCCAAGGCCCCCGCGGCCTTCGCCTCGGTGAGGCCTCCTCACTGTGCTCGCCTCCCTCCCAGCTCTCAAAGGGTCCTTGGCTCTGAGGAAGACTTGCCTCGAGAGACTCCTAGTTCCACCAAGAGTGACAAGTCACACTTGCGAAAGATGGCTCAGGGGCACGTGTGCTGCGACACGGCATCTTGCCCCACTGGTCCAGCCCCGATTTGACGCATCGGCCTGAGGCACTGCTTGGTGGCTCTGGGCATTGCATTCCCTTCTGTCTGTAACGTCCCTCCTGCATTTGCTGGTCCTCCATCAAAACCAGCCCAGCTCCATCCAAAGTAACGGTGCCCCACGGAGTGGAGTGGGCCAGAGAATAGTCACACCAAGACTGAACTGGAACTGACTGATCGTCGCTGCAGCTGGTGATGAGGATACACGGGTTTATTATACTGTTCCATTTTCGTGTATGTTCTCAATGTTCCATAACAAAAATTTTTAGAAAGCAGCTCAAGTGTTTTTTTTTTGTTTTTTTTTTTTTTTTTTTTTTTGCGGTACGCAGGCCTCTCACTGTTGTGGCCTCTCCCATTGCGGAGCACAGGCTCTGGACGCGCAGGCTCAGCGGCCATGGCTCACGGGCCCAGCCGCTCCGTGGCATGTGGGATCTTCCCAGACCAGGGCACAAACCCGTGTCCCCTGCATCGGCAGGCGGACTCTCAACCACTGCGCCACCAGGGAAGCCCAAGCTCAAGTGTTTTCCTTTTACCCTTCCCTTTCCGTCAAAGATGGGCTGGCTACCTGTTGTCCTGTACTTTACTGTCCCTTAGCACATTGTGTTCTCATTACTGTTGAAAGTCTGTCCCCCTACTATGCTATGGCATCCTGAGCACTGGGATCAGGTCTAATTTCCTTCCTTAGTCCTTGCTCCTGGCTCAGGGCCAAATACCTAACATGTGCTCAGTAAACGGTATTGAATTGGCTGCTGTCTGGGTCCCTAGAAGTCTCCAGGGTTTCCAGATCAGGATGGGAGGGGGAGTACAGAGCATGGAAGAGGGGCAGGATCTGTGACGCTGGGTTGGGGTTGATGTCTGTTTCCACAGTGACTGGCTCCAGGATGTACCCAGAGTGGGATGAAGGGATGGGAGAAGGGCTGAGGACCCTGCTGTGCACTGTGGCATAGGAATCCTTATGTTTCTACCCACGTCCTTTGGGTGGTGGGTGTTCTCTACACCATTTGGTCAGACGCTGTGCGAGTCTGGCTCTGCTATGAGGTAGGTTCTGCTGTGATTATGAGTGCCTGTGTGTGCACACACGCCTGCGCACTCGTGTGTGTCTTGGGTGGGAGGAGAAGAGAAGAGGGGAGCAGGTTATTTTGCGCAACAGGCATGAGTGCTTCAGGCATTTCCATCAGTCCCCACTTGGCTGCCTGCCCTCTGCAGGGCCCTTTAGGGCCTTTCACACCTCTTGCCCCAGGGCTCCCGACCACGACCACGACCACGGGGTGGTCGGCCAGGGATTGTGCTCACAGGAAGGCACCCCTGAGGGAGGGGCTGTTCCTGCCCCGCTCCCACCCCCACCTTGGCCCCTAGGTCTGCAGTGGCAGGGATACCCTCCGTATGGCTAAGATGAAGCGCCTCCTTTCCAACGCTCCATTTCCAGCTCAAGGACTCCTTGTTAGAACCACGAAACATCAAAGCTGGAAGGTGCGAAAAGACATTGGGTCTAGTCCTCTCTTAATACCTCTGGGACAGCTGAGGCCCAGAAAGGTTATGCGTGGGAGGCCACTGGGGACAGAGCCAATGCTAGATGGAACCCCAGCAAGTTAGTGGCAGAGCTGGAATCCCAATCTCTTGACCTACTTAAATGCACACAATTAGTATCTGAAGTGCCTTTTGCAAATATTATCTCACTGAATATTCACAAACCTATGGGACTGTATTATAAATCTCACCTACAAACGGGGAAAACGAGGCTCAGGGAGATTAGCGATTTGTGTTAAGTCATACACTGGTAAACAACAGGGCCAGGATTTGAACCCCAGCTTGAATGGCTCCAATTCTGGTGCTCACTTCTCCAATGACCACTCCACCACCCACCCCACCACCCACACACACACACACACGGCCACACCGCGCTGGTTTCCCAGACACTCACTCTTCGTCCCTGGGACACCTAGAGTCAGAGGTCATTTCTCTCTGCAGCCCACCTCCCCTGCCCAGGGCAGGGCTCTTTGCCGCAAATGAAGCAGATGGTGGTGTCCCCACTATGGTCCTGGGCACAGGACTCCACCAACTGAATCCATGCAGACCCTCGTCTCCTGCACGCAGCCCTGCTCCTGTCTGTGGCCACTGAGGCCTCCGCCATAAATCCCCAGGTCTCAGCTCATAACCATTAGCAAGCAATTGGGCTCATCAGGCTGCGTTTATGAGATTCAGGGCAGATAAATGGATTGCCGGAGGTCAGGAACAAGGGATCTCCTCACCCTGCCTTGCTCCAGAGGTGTCCCCACCATCCAAAGGCTGGCAGGTGCCACTTGCAGCTGCAGGGAGAAGAGGGGGCATTGCCACAGTGGAGTAAAGACGTATCCCCCAGCAATCCACGTTCACAGGAAGAAAATGGCCTGGAGATGTAAAGCCTCAGATGGCTCACAGCCATTAAGGCTGGAGTTACACACACACACACACACACACACAGAGGCACATCCACAAACATGTACACTCTCACACTCCATCTCTGATTCAAATCCAAACTCTTCAGCAACTGCCCCCAACCCCGCCCACTCCAGTGCTGGCCTCACACTGTCCCGCCTTTGACGTGTTCTCTGGGTCAGCGCTTCTCAAACACCCCTGTGCCTACAAATGACTAGGGGTCTTGTTCAAATGCAGATTTTGACTCCGTAGATCTCGACTGGAACCTGAGATTGTTTTTCTGACCGGCTGCCAAGTGAGGCCGCTTCTCCAAGGGTTTTAAACCATGGTCCTCCCATATCGAAGGGGTAGGAGTGGAGGAGATGGAAAAGCTACCCACCCCCAGCCCCTGGAGATTCTACTATGCACACCCGGGCGCTGAGCCACTTCTGGAATCCTGTTCTCCTGCTCTTCACATGTCTCCTTCTTCCCCTTCAAATCTCAGCCCAAATTCTCTGCTTCCCCTGAGAAACCTTCTCTGACCCCACCCCGATGTAATGGGGCCCCACTTACCTTAGCTCTCTTCAGAGCAGTTATCTCAACTTGTATTTATGTATTTACTTACTTATTTTGGGGGGGTCAGTCTCACCCCCTGAAATGCAGGGTCCCAGAGTTCAGGGATCATGCCTGCCCTGTTCATCCATGAATTCTCAGCACCCAGTGCTAGCATGTAGTAGATACTCAGTCTATCTTTTTTTAATTTTATTTTTGGCTGCTTTGGGTCTTTGTTGCTGCGCGCGGGCTTTCTCTAGTTGCGGCGAGCGGGGGCTGCTCTTCGTTGCGGTGCGCGGGCTTCTCATTGCAGTGGCTTTTCTCGTCGCGGAGCACGGGCTCTAGGTGCACGGGCTTCAGTAGTTGTGGCACGTGGGCTCAGCAGTTGTGGCTTGCGGGCTCTAGAGCACAGGCTCAGTAGTTGTGACTCACGGGCTTAGTTGCTCCGCGGTATGTGGGATCTTCCAGACCAGGGCTCGAACTCGTGTCCCCTGCGTTGGCAGGCGGATTCTTAACCACTGTGTCACCTGGGAAGTCCCCTCAGTATATATCTTAACAAATGAATGAATGAATGGATGGATGGATGGTTGAAGCACTTCCATGATGACAATGGTGTGGGAAAGAATATCTGAGGGGCTGAGGTCATAGGCAATTAGAGAAAGCTTCTGGAAGGAAGGAAAATGGGAGGAAAAGAGCATGGTGTGAAAGACTTGGTAGATATGACCCATGGAAATGGGGGAGGCAAGTGCATCCGGGTAACAGGTTGGCCCCATTGGTCCCAGCTGACATGACAGAAGTGGGGGAGGGTCTGGAGGGAGAAGTCCTGGGGGTGGAGGCCGGTGGTGCAGGGTCTTGAAAACCATGACAGGCAACAGGAAGGCTGTGGTCCTCTCCAGACCTCATGGGCAGGGACCTTCATTTATTTATTCTTTTCTGTGCTTGACAAATCCTTCCTGAGCCTCTGTCACGTGCCAGGCGCTGTGCTGGGTGCCACACATCCAGGGATGAACACACGGCTCTGATTCCAGCCCTCATGGGGTTGACAGTCTATGAGGAGAGACTGAGGTTAAACAAACTAAACTGTTAGAGTTGGGCTAAGTCCACAGAGAAGTGCGTGATGAGGGACGTGACGGTCGGTGGAGAAGCTTTCCTAGGGAATGACAGCCACCCAGAGTCCTGAGGGGTGGACCGGTCCTCGCCAGCCCCCTGTCAGCCTCAGCACTGGTCCTGGCCTTCCCCGCATTCCACTGCACTGCTCCTTTAAGAGGAGCGCCTCTTTCCCAAGCAAAGGAGGTTCCGGGCACACAGCCGAGCCTGCCAAGGTTATGGGTTATAAATCAACACTGGCATTCCCTTGGCAGTGGGCTCTCCTCTGAGCTGCCCAGATGGCGGACAGGCCTGGGGCTCCAGGGGCAGCCAGACACACGGGAGGGGGAAGGAGGGCAAGGTGGGGACGCAGCTGGGCCCCGGGCCCCAGTGGCAGCTGCTCACCTCTGTCTAAGGGCCTTGGGCCAGAGAAAATGCCAAGGTCCTTCTCTGCCGATCACAGGGACCTTCTGACTCCTGAGTCACAGGCTGGCACGGGCTTCGGGGTCATTGCCCTCACCCCTGCCAGCGACCCAGGCCTCACGGACACCCTCTGAGACCAAGGGCCATGGGTTTTCCCTTTTGGATGACCTCTTGGGGTCCCCGTCTGCTCCAGTACCCAACCTGAAAGTTCTACTTGTGGTCTGACTCTCTTCCCTCTTGCTGTAGCCAAGATGTGCTCTTTTACCTTCTCCAAAAGACAGCGGCTTCCCGTTTGGCGGGGGTGGGGTGGCATTGGGGCTGTGATGGTGTCCCTCCTCAGCCTTCACTTTAAATCTCCCCGAAAAGCAGGATAAGAAGATTTCTCAAGGTCAGCTGGAGAGGGTACAACTCCGCCCTCTTGGGGGTTGCCATCCCTCAGCCACCCTCACAGGTGCTGTGACAGAGGGGACATATGTCACTTCCACCCCAGGGGATGGTGACAACATCTCAGCGCCACAGCCCCACAGAGCTGGGCTCAGCAGGCCTTGACAGAACTGGAAAGGCAGCCTCTCTCCTGGGCCCGGGCCTGGGCCTGGGTCTGGGTTGCATGCGGAGGGGTGGAAGCAGAGCCCGGAGACCCCGCCCACAGAGGGATAGACAGGCTTGACTGCTCTCCCCATCCCCACCCCACCCCCAATATCCAACAGCGTTTCTAGAACAGTGGGAAATTCCTGGGTTATAGAACAATAGAGATTTCCTGGGGTGTTCTTGTCCTCCAATTCTCCTGTGAAAAATTGGAGCTCACAGGGGCTTAGAGACCCTCTTACACACTCTTTGTACAGATGAGAAAACTAGACCCAGAGAAATAAACACAGGCCTTTTAGCATTCAGGTTATTTCCGCTACCCCACGTTTGCCTCCTGAATAGAAGCCCCTGAACCACCACTAAACAGGATACATTAGCCTCCAACTGTAACAGAGCAGATAGAGGTTAGATAACAAGCAGAACTTTCTCAGAATAGTGGATTACAGAGAAGGATGAGAAACAAAATATACGAATGGAGTTCTCCAAAACAGTAGAGTGGGAGCGGGGAGTGATGGAATCAGGAGTTGGGCTGGAATTTTGCAAAAAGGAAATATAGAGAATGGAGGAGACGGCAGCTGGCATGGACCCAGGAGGGGTGTGGGGCTTCCAGGGTTCCTCACTGAGGACCTCCAGCCTCCACCTGTGCCAGGCCTCTGAGTATCTACAGAGTTTAAATTCAGGCCTTACCTCAGCTGATTCTCTGGGCTTATTCCTTGCTCTCCAGGGATGGCTTATCTGGCTGCCAGAGTCATTTGCCTTCTCTAATTTGTGTTTAAATTAAAGTTCCCACAAAACAGGGGCTTAATGTGCTGTTACCAAGAGCTCCCGGGCCCCCTGCCGCTCCGGAAACTGAGGGGGGCTGGAGGGAAGAGGCCGTTGTGCACGCAGAGAAGCTGATCCCACTGGGTGCAGGGACCTGGCATGGATGACCCAACCGAGTCTGGTCCTTGTTGCTGTCCCCAAAATGGGGACATCTGGGGGCAGGGCAGAGCAAATCATGCTCACAGAGGGCTTGGGAATCAACAGACCTGTCAATGGGCTCCTGGTAGGCGTTCACCCTTTTTCAGGACCTTGGGGAGAAGGCAGGGAAGGCATGCAATGAGAAGAGGGCGGGGGGTAGAACATAAAGAGAAAGCTTAAGGCTCCTTGTTTTTTTTAGCTTATACATCTGGTTTATCTCATTTAGCACGTTTCTGAGGCTCGCTCATGTCATAGCAGTTATAGTATTTCAATCCTTTAAGGCTCAATTTTTTAATCACTTACACATAGTGTTACACTGTGTGCCTGCACTTCCTAAGGACCTCATAACCATAAGATCACTTCACGGTCTCCACAACCCTCTCTGGGAGTGTTGTTTTTATCAGCCCCATTTATAGCTGGGGAAACTGAGGCACAGGGAGGTCAAGTAACGTGCCCAAGATCACACAGCTAGTAAGAGGTGGATCCGAGATTCAAATTCTTAGCCTGGCTGCAGATTCCAGCGCTATGCTGACACTTGAGCGGAGATTTGTCTGTTACCCTGCCAAGCCCTTGATCACAAAGTGAGGCTTCTCTTTGATTGACAGAGCAACTGAGGTGGGGTGAAGCTCCTTTCTGCTCCCTCTTTCCCTCTCTGAGCCACAAGCTTCTCACCTGTAAAATGAGGACAGGCACTTGGAGGGATTAAGGAGCTGGCAAGTGTTGTCAGAGGTCACCACAGAGTCGGTCCTCAGTTGTAATATCCTTCCCTTTGGCCCAACAAAAAGCCCTCCTGCACCACCTCTTTTTTTTGTTTTTTTTAACATCTTTATTGGAGTATAATTGCTTTACAATGGTGTGTGAGTTTCTGCTTTATAACAAAGTGAATCAGCTATACATATACATATACCCCCATATCTCCTCCGTCTTGCATCTCCCTCCCTCCCACCCTCCCTATCCCACCCCTCTAGGGGGTCACAAACCACCGAGCTGATCTCCCTGACCTGCACCACCTGATTCTGCTTTCCAGGGAGGTACAGGCGGTGATTCCTCATCCTTCAGTGGAAACCGTCCGTAGAGAGCTGTCCCCCATTCCTTGGTCCAAAGCCTCTCTCTTCCAACGGGGAGCCCCTGGAGAAGAGGAGGAATAAAGCTCACCTGGGGTCCCAACCTGCCTGCTCCCCCTCCCCCACCTACACCCAGGTGAGCCAGTCAGGGTCCCAACAGCAAACACGTGACACATTCAAAAGGGCTCCACTGAAGGGAGTTTAATGACATGACAATTTTCAAGGCATAGTTGGAATTAAGGGAACCATTCAGGGTTGATGGGTACCAAAAGGGTTGAAATGGTTCTGACAAAACTGGGGTTGGGGAGAGCAGCCACCCAGCAAAGCCGGGGCCATGGGGAACCACAGCCCCTGCCAGGCCTTCAGGCAGGCCGGTGGCAGGGATGCGGGCAGGGGACAGGGAGACAAATACCGTGGCTCCTCTCTCCCCTCCCTGCCAGGACCCGTGCTGGCCAGGCCCGAGCACAGATGGGAAGTCGGGAGCCCAGGTGATGCCGTCTGCACAGGGCAGCCTCCAGGGCCAGGGTGGCCCAGAGAACAGAGGAGGCGAACCACATCACCCAGCCCGCTGCACCTGGGATTCCCTTAGGACACTGAGGCCTTAACTCTGCTGCTTTATGGCCACCTTTGTCACTGCCTGCAGCCCAGCAGCGACCCAGCTCAGAAGGAAGATGGGACCCAGGCAGAAAGAAGCTGGAGGGAAGGGGGCTACACTGAGCATAGGGAGAGGCCAGGAGGAGGGCAGCTTTGCGGGGTAGTGATGTCAAGTGGTGACACGAGACTACTCAGCACTTGGTACAGATCACTGTAATCTTGCTCCGGCCTCCCCTCTCCAGACTGTAGTCCCTGTGGGGTAGGGATTTTGTCTCGTCCATCCTATACACCTAGCATGGTGCCTCCTAAGTACATAATCAGAACTTACTGAATAAATAAGGGGCTAACCGGTCAATGAACAAGCCTATTCACAGCTCAGGTGACACCCTGGGCCCCCGTCGGGGAGCACTGTTGAGTGAGGCACACATAACCCTCCTAGAGGAGCTTTATTTCAACCATCCAGCACCTCAGATTTTCCATGCCGCCGCCGTTCAGTCACTGGCCGTCCAAGCCCACGTCTGCCTCTGAACTGGTCAGAGGCTGCGCTTTAATGGCCCCCGTTCAAATGTGCAGTGACTTCATTTAGCTCCTCTTGATGAAGGAATCGGGGAAACAGCAAGGGACTTCATTTCTCACAGCAGCCTTCCTGTGAGCTTTCTCCAGAGGAGTCTTCATCCATAGCAAACCGTCTGTGGTATTCCCGGCTGGAGCCCCTGGCAAGAGACGGGAGGCGAGAATGACAGTGCCAAGGAGGCAGCTGAAGGATAGTCACCCTGGGAGCCACAGCTCTGCCTTGCTTTTTCCAATGGGCCATAAAGACTGAGGAGAAGGGGAGGGAGGCAGACAGGAAAACACACTCGACTTCCCAAGTATAGTCACCGCACCAAGCCCACCTGGCGGGGCGATGACGCACAGACTCCGGGGCTGGGCGGACGGCTTCGTAATCCCTGCCCTGCCATTTGCCGACTGTGTGGCCTTGGGTAAGATGCTTCATGACTATGCCTCAGTTTCCTCATCTTAAAAAACGTACGTGGAGAATACTAATACCTAGTTCGTATGGTGGTGGAAAAGAGATGAGTTAATAGTCATGAAATAGTGAACAGAGGACATGGTCCGTAGTCAGCCCTACATAAATTTCATTACATGAAATTGAGCAGAACACTTGGGTTCTAGTCTCAGAAACTTTTTTTCTGTAATAAGCCCAGCCTTGGATGCATCTTATGTTTGCTCTGAGAAGTGAACAAATGCATGTGAAAATTAAAACATGTTAAAGTTTGTTATTTGTCGTCAAGCTCGTGTACGTGCCTGATTGAGCAGGGGTTGGTGGGGGATGGCGGGTGGACGCCAAAGGGCTGTCAGTCGTCAGTTTCTAATTATCTGCCTTGCTGAGGTCCCCTTCTTGTCAACATCATCGTCTCTTTGGCTGGTTCAAGCCTTTGCTTGACAACATCCAGGCCTCTTGTGGTCCCTCCCACACAGCATGGGCTGGAAGGATAAGGCTTTTGAAAGCAAAACTGGTCCTTCCCTTCCTACCCACGAGGCAGGTATAGCCAGTGGACACAAGCTTCCAGAGAGGAGCTGGCAACTCCACCTCAGCCCACTTTGCCTTTGGGCAAAGGGAGGAGAGGGGCCGAGCCAGGGCAGGACAGGGGAGGGTGTCCAGCTCCTCGGTGCTGGGGCCTCAGAAAGAAATGTATCTGTCTTTGTCGTGGAGACCTGGGAATAAAAAACAAATCCATCCCAGAGTCCAGTACGAATGTGCTGCCACTTACTGCTACCAACATGATTTCAAACAGTTACTTCATCTCTTTGAGTCAGTTTTTCTCATCCTCAGAATGGGGATAATCATACCTAATTCAAAGAGGGAAAGGGAATTACCCGGCAGTCCAGTGCTTAGGACTTGGTGCTTTCACTGCCGTGGCCCGGGTTCAATCCCTGGTTGGGGAACTAAGATTCTGTGAGCCGAGCGACAAGGCAAAACCAAACAAACAAAAAAACGAGTGAAAATCAGTGAGATATATTACTCCCTTGGCACATGGCTAGTCCAATACTTGGTAGATATTATTAGCTGATGCTTTTCGTTGTCCGCACACCATACCCTCTGAGGGATGGAGAAGCAGTGCTGCTTTCCAGACTGGAAAAACTGGTGGCAGAAGAAGTGATTGACAACTCTGCTTTGCTTACATTTTCTTTATGGAGCACATAATAGGTACATCATTTGTTCATTCATTCATTCAGCAAATGTTTGCAGAACTTGCCGTTATTTTGCTCACTTGTGTTTATCTTACTCTCACCACTAAAACTGCAAGGTTCATGAGGGAAGGGGCAGTGTCTCTTGGGTTCCCTGGATGCTTTGTGCATACTTGCTAGGTGAGCGGAGGGTGGAGCTCAAAGCCTGTCTGCGACACTGAGATGCACCAGGCAAGGAGGTGGTGGGGGCAGGAGGCCTGCATTCTAGGCTCCATCACACCTCCCACAGACCTTGGAGCCTCCACAGACCTTCCTTCAACTGTGAAATACTGGAGGATCGCTGGAGACCAGACTCAGGGAACCGCTTCCCCAGTGGGAAGACATCCATTCATCTACTGTGTCTCTGAAACCCCTGGAGAAGGCTCTGAGTCCCCAACTCTGAGGAGCACAGCAACAAGAAAAGAATGAAGAGAGAATGGAAGGAGCAGCGCCCCCTCAGTAACTTACAGAGGGAGGAAAATTCCAGCTTATTATGTGTAATTAACACAAAAGAAGGCATGTTCCCTAGACCCTGCTTTCATGGATATTGGGTATTCCCACATATAAGACACATCCATTCTTCTTTTTTTTTTTTTGCACAACCAAAGGTTTTATTTTGTAATTTATTATTTTATTTAGTAATAATTTCAATTTTTATTGTTATCAATAATTAACAATAAAACTAATATCTTTTTTTATGCCTCCACATGTTTTTTTTTTATTGGCGTATAGTTGATTTACAATGTTGTGTTAGTTGTGTTAGTTTCAGGTATACAGCAAAGTGATTAGGTTATATATATACACATACAAATATATGTATATATACATATACATACTTTTTCAGATTCTTTTACATTAGAGGTTATTACAAGATATTGAATATAGTTCCCTGTGCTATACAGTAGGACTTTGTTGTTTATTTTATACATAGTAGTGTATATCTGCTAATCCCAAACCCCTAATTATCCCCTCCCCTTTTCCCTTCGGTAACCATAAATTTGTTTTCTGTCTGTGAATCCGTTTGTTTTGTAAATAAGTTCATTTGGGGGCTTCCCTGGTGGCGCAGTGGTTGAGAGTCCGCCTGCCGAGGCAGGGGACGCGGGTTCGTGCCCCGGTCCGGGAAGATCCCACATGCCGCGGAGTGGCTGGGCCCGTGAGCCATGGCCGCTGAGCCTGCGCGTCCGGAGCCTGTGCTCCGCAACGGGAGAGGCCACAGCAGTGAGAGGCCCGCGTACCACAAAAGAAAAAAAAAAAGTTCATTTGTATTAGATTTCACATATAAGCGATATCATATGATATTTGTCTTTCTTTGACTTACTTAGTATGATAATCTCTAGGTCCATCCATGTTACTGTAAATGGCATTATTTCATTCTTTTCTATGGCTGAGTAATATTCATACACGCACACACACCCACACACACACACACACACCCACACACACACCACATCTTCTTTATCCATTCATCTAAGACACATCCATTCTTGCCCACAGACCTCATTCTATGTGATCCAGGCTGTCTAGAGACATAAGAGTTAGGGGAGAATCATAATATCCCAAAGGTAGAAAGAACCCGAACATCCATCAATGGAAGAGTGGGTAAACAAAAGTACAATGGAATATTATTCAACCACAAAAAAGAATGAAGCGGGCTTCCCTGGTGGCGCAGTGGTTGAGAGTCCGCCTGCCGATGCAGGGGACACGGGTTCGTGCCCCGGTCCGGGAAGATCCCACATGCCGCGGAGCGGCTGGGCCCGTGAGCCATGGTCGCTGAGCTTGCGCGTCCAAAGCCTGTGCTCCGCAACGGGAGAGGCCACAGCGGTGAGAGGCCCGCGTACGGCAAAAAAAAAAAAAAAAAAAAAAAGAAGCACTGATACATACTACAACACGGATGAACCTTGAAAATATTAAGCTAAGTGAAAGCCAGCCACAAAAGACCACACAGTATATGATTCCCTTGATGTGAAAGTCCAGAAGAGAGAAATCTATAGGAATAGAGCGCAGATCAGTGTTTGCTTAGGGCCGGCAAGGGTATGGAGGAGTAAAAGGGGGTGGTAACTAAAGGCTATAAGATTTCTTTCAGGGGTGATGAAAATGTTCCAAAATGGACTGTGGTGATAGCTGCACATATCTGTGACTATACTGAAACCACTGAACGGTACACTTCAGTGGTGAATTGTACAGTATGTGAATTATATCTCAAGAAACTTGTTTTTAAAAAGAGAGAGAGAGAGAGAAACGGAGACGGAGCAGTTGAGACGGAGCAGGAAGACCAAACAAAGCCCAGGCACAGTCTGTCCTGGCTGCCCCCCAAGCCAAAGCCTGCAAGTCACACAGGCAGTGTTAGGGTAGCCCCCAAGCCATGACTCAGGAAGATAAATTGGCCCCAGAGGTATGGGGCTGGGTCCCTTCTCCCCTGACAGCTCCCTCTCTGTGTTTTTTCTGGCATGAGAAACATTCTGTCTTCTTGTATAAATAGGGGAAATTTATGACAGTTTTCCCCCTTCTCCTCCCTGGTGGGCTACTAGGAAGGGGCTGGATGGGGGGAGGAGGGAGATACAAATGTGGAAAGACTAGAGGGAGGCAGGGAGCTAGGCTCTGGCCCCAGCTCTGCTTTGTATATTTGACCATCTGGGTGAGGAGGCAGCTGGAGCAAAGGTGCAGCCCGGTAGTTTCCAGGCCCAGGAGGCGGGTCTCCAAGGCAGACATCCAACTGGAGGGGCCCAGGGGAAATCAGGGAAACATGGCCTGGCTATTCCAGAGCTTTTTTGGAGGAGACACAGGCCCCCTGCCTGGTTTGGGTTCTTTCTGTCCTTGCGATTTGTTGAGGCAGCTGATATGGTGGTTAGAGAACCCCATATGGGATTCAGAAAGGGACAGAAAAACTAAGTGTGTGACCTTAAGCAAGTCACTGCCTCTCTCTGGGCCTTGGCTGTAATTAAAAAAACAGGGGAGGGGATTGAACTTTCAGGGGTTTTCAAACTGGTTTTAACCACAGGGTCCTTTCTTCAAATAAAACCTTATGTAGCAACCCAACATCTAACATGAGTGTCCTGCTGAGGTCCTTAGGTTGAAGTGAGGGTGGGGATGGGAGATACCCAGGCCCCTGTGGTGACATGAAGGGACTTGGCCAAGCATAGGATGATCTCCAAGGTCCCCTCCATCTCTGTCCTCAGGTGGGAAGGTATATTAGGAAGGATGATAGCAAAACTGCTATTAAAAAAAGGGCCCCGGGCTTCCCTGGTGGCACAGTGGTTGAGAGTCCGCCTGCCGATGCAGGGGACACGGGTTCATGCCCCGGTCCGGGAAGATCCCACATGCCGCGGAGCGGCTGGGCCCGTGAGCCATGGCCGCTGAGCCTGCGCGTCCAGAGCCTGTGCTCCGCAACGGGAGAGGCCACAACAGTGAGAGGCCCACGTATCGCCAAAAAAAAAAAAAAAGGGGGCCCCAAACACAGCCACATATAGAAAACAAGTTTATTTGTCACAATACGGTCTGGAAGGGAGCAGTCCCAGACAGCAGGTGGCTCTGTTCCACCTGGTCCACCAGGAACTTGGGTTCCTGTTCTACTCTTGCTCTGCCCTCTCTTAGGGATTTCTCCTCAACTGCATGGTCAAAGCTCAGTCTCAGGCACATCCGGTCCAGCTCATGAAAAGGAGAACTTACCCAATGTCTCAAGGCTCTGATGACATTACTCGGCTCACATTCCCCTCTGGCCACACCTGGCAGCCGGGAGATGGATTGTCCAGCTCGGAGGTTCTCTACCCTCACAGAACAAGGAGAGAAGGATTAAGTGGACAACTATAGCAGTTTTAATCCAGGGCTCAAACCCCCCAGCCGAGCCGCCCTCTTCTTCCCCGCCCAGAGGAGGAGAACTAGAGTCCACAGTTCAGAAAACAGTGATTCCCAATGAGGTCCCACCATCTACCCCGAGATCAGAGCCCCAGGAAAGCGATAGCAGGCTTCCTCCAGAGAGACTACCCTTCTATCCACTTTCTTCACAAGGATGTGAGAAAAGTTTCTGTTGCCACTGCCCCCCTGCCACTCTCTCTCTCTCAGTCGCACCTCATTCTCTAACCCCTGTTCCCAGTCACTAGGCGTGACCACAAATAAGGGGGAGCAGGACGGCCAGAACTATAGGAAGGGAAGGTGAGACCGGGCTGGAGAGCTGTGCCTTGCAGGCCGCCCAGGTATGGTTTTGGTGCCACGCAGACCCAACTACCAGATGTGTGACCTGAAGTGGGGATTAAGCTCTCAGAGCCTCAACTGACTCTTCTGGATATAAGAATGAGACGCTCACTTGCAAGAGTTGCAGCTCCCCTCTGCCCTCCCCCGACAGCTCCAGCGGGATCAGATGAATTTCACCTAAAAAGACCATCAGCCAGTCCCCCTTCAGGCCCCCCGCTGCACCTGGATCTCACGGCCCCGCCCACCCCAGGAGGCACGGCAGCGGCTGTGCCGGAATCAGAAATAAAACCTTCCTCTTCCTCCTCCCCCGCCCCCTCTTCCCATCACTCATCTGGGAATCCAGGGCGAAGAAGGGAGCTAAAGTGCAGAGCGTTCATTTAATATTAACAAATTGAAATGAATTCTTTGAATGCCAATTAACTTGGAGCAGCCCCTTATTAATAGTAATTTAGATTCATACTTGGGAGAAGCGGGTACGGGGGCTGGGCCGAATGTGCCCAGAATGTCAATGTGACGACGGAGCTGGGGACCAAGCGGGGAGGAGCCGTGGCAGTGTTACTTCTGCCGAGTTCGGCTGTTTCCCTCAGAGGAACGGACAAAGTCAGCAGAGGCGGATCTTTGGGAAACAGATTTCTCTCATCATTTGAGTTTTGTACCTGCGATGAATCTGAATGGGCTGAAACCACATCACACCATTTTGATGATTTACTTCACAGTGTCGCTAGAATGTCCTCAGAGCTGGGGTTTACCGCAAACTCTCCTAAACCGGATCCCACTGACCCAAAGTGATCTAGTCCCTAGGCCAGCTCTCTCTCCTTCTTTGTGTCCGTTCAAAGCCAGAGCTGGAGATCAAAATGGGGTCCCCCAACCCCTGCCACCTCCACCTTAATTAGAAATAAAAGAGGGGACTAAACATTGTGTCTCCCTTCTGGGAATCCTCTCCCAGGAGGCAAGAGTCCCAACAGGCTGACCCCGAGCCAGCAGCTTACATTTAAGGGAGCAAAAAATATCTGCTGGTACTTTTCTTAGAGTTCAGGGACAAGATGAGAACTAAAAATTCAACTCTGTATACCAAAGACTTCCCCAGAATAGAGCCAAGGAGAAAGAGCTTGGTCCCAAACTAAAAAGTCAAACAGAAATTCTGCTTTCCCTGAATTTGCTGGCTTGGGGAGTCGGACTAGAGGTGCCCAGAACCAGAACCTCGAGTGTAAGCTCTGACCCAAGTAGGACATTTTCTTCTTCCCAGGCGTCCCACCTTGCCTGGATGGGTGAATCGAATTTGAAGCTGGGAACTGTGGAAACTAGGGGTGGGAGGTCTGAGATGGAGGATGCAGGAGGGCAGGGGGCTGAACAAGGCTAAGGAAATGTACAAAATGGTGAAGTTTATAAAATTAAAACTTTAAAGATGGTTTAACATACACAAAAGATTAAATTTAAAGAACAGGTCAGGTTTTAAAAGGAGGTAAGATACATCAAAATTGAAAGATTAACATCAACAAAAATTGAAGACAATGTATACAACACTTCAATTGTTCTTTAAAATAGGAGGGATTGAATGAGTCAAAAGAGACCTCATTCACACTCCCATAGTTTCCCAAACAACAAATTCATTTACAAAACAAAAAGACAAATCAACACAAAACTAAGGCTTGGTCCACACCAGGAGAAAAAACAAAATCGTGTCGATTCAGTAACAGCTGAACAACTAGTGACGGAGGAAAAAAACAAACGAATAAACTTGAAATATGTTAACTTATTATTTGTAAATATTGAAATTGGAAGATGGGATGGAGAAAGGCACGAACTTAACATCATCAGAAAAGTGAAACTTGCAAAAACATAGGGTGTAACTCATCTGCAAATTCTCCTTAAGTAGAATGCTCCTCTCCAAAAGAACAGAATATAAAATTGATCCCGAAAGTACCACTAACCCTCCAAGTAAAGTATATTAATCTGAACTTAATCTTTCCACAAATCTGAAATGATACGAAAAAATACAAAAGGATTATATTTTTTCAACTAAGAGAAAAACAAAAGCGGATTTAAATTGTCTAATGGGGCAAGAAGAGGGACATTTTTTGCAGGTGCCAGAAAGGATGGGGCTGGGGGTGTTTGAGGGATGGAGGACCCGCTTACCTTGCTCTGGAGCAGCGGCTGCCGGACAGAAGTGGGTGCGGGACTCTGCGAGTGCATGCGTGTTGGGGGAAAGGAGGATTCGGGGATCCCGCTGCTCTGAACGAATGAGGAGGGTGGAAGGACTGGGGGTCACCCATTTCCCCACCTCCGCCCGCCTCCCTCCCTCCGGTACCCAGGCCTAGAGAGCTACTGAAAGTTACAAATTGCTTCCATTATTAGCTCATCCCGGGCGGCCTGGTCATTGGCCAACCCCGGACCACGTGGTCCCTCGTACCAATCGATCGAATTTCTAGTTGCAATTCTCTGTCTGTCCCTTGGCTCTGGGCAGGGAAGCGGGGGCGGAGAGCAGTGGCGCGGGCGCTGGGGAGGGGCTAAGGACAGGGGTCACTTCGTCCCCTCACCCTCCCTCTCTGCCTAGTCCGGGCCGTGAGTGTCGCCCCAGAACGGGTTGAGGGAATGTTGTGGGTTGGGACACACCCGGGAGGGCGCAAACTGGAGGAAGCGAGAGACGTCGCCAGGCACCCAGGGTCCTCTCCTTCCAGTTCCCCGAGCCTGCCCGGTCCCGCTGGCTTCTCCCTCTATAGCGCCCAATCTGCCCCGGGCAGTCCCGGGCTGGCAGCCTGACCCAGTACCCCGGGTGCCTGAGTGTCATGCCTCCGGATCACTGCTTGGGCCCCCACGTTGGGGAAAGATGCACGCGAGTACCGCTTCCCCGGGGCTCGCTCTGAATCAGGCGCCTGCGCTCTCAGGGGCGCCCACCCTACCCCGACGGCCGAGTTTGCGCACCTCCTGAGACAGTTTGAGAGAAGGACAAACTTTTGAGTGGATAAAAATCAAGAGGAACCCGTCTGGAGCAGGTGAGCTGGGTCCGGGAGGGGTGAGCTGTAGCCTGAAAGCAATCTGCCTTTCCCCATCTCTGTCTCTCCTTACTCCATCCCGGCTCCCCTGCTGGCAGATACTAATCCCCACTGATCAGAGGAGTGGGAGCAGAGCAGCTTTCCTCCCCCGAGTTTGGGGACTAAGGTGGCAGCTGGCAGAGGGACGAGGAGTGTTGCTTCTGAAACTAGAGAGGATGGGAGAAACTGGGGGCCTGGAGACCCATAGCGTCTGAGGGTGATCACTTCTTTCCCCAAACGCAACTTGCGGGAACTTCAGAAAAGTTTATCGAAGAGAGACGGAGAAGGGAGCAGAGTTGGGGTTCTGAGGTTTAAAGTGAGGGGGAGGGCCCCCTGCTTCTTAGACTAAAGGAAGGATGAGTTTGTTTCCCAATCAGGGCTGATTACGGATGTAGGAAAAACCCGGGCACGTCCCAAATCTGCGCATCCAGCAAGCTCTTAGAGACGCTTGGAGATCCCCAAAGGGCTTTCCCAGGAAAGCGAGAGACGTACTAGCCGAAAATAGTAGTTTTCGACTCTGCCGCGGTGGGGGCGGGGTATCGCCCCAGAGCCTCAGCCCGGGACCTCCTGGGGCCCCTGCTGCCCCGGGACCTTTTGCTGATTTTAAGTTAGGAGTGACATGAATTTCTTCTTCTTTTTCTTCTCCTTTTAATTCCAATTTGACTCAGAGACCCATTGCCCTAAGATGGAATCCAGGGAGGGCTCCTCCCCGGCCCCAGCGCGACCACCTTCCAACTTTCTGCAGCTCCCGCAGTAGGGCCAGGAAAAGAGCCCCCTACCCCCTTCCCGGGTCTGGCATTGCCCCCCGCCCCCGTCCCAAGAGAAGTCCCGGGAGGAAGGGATGGAGGAGGCTCTTCAAAAGGGAGTCAAAGAGGGTTGGTTCAGAGGGCGCGACTGAACTTGGGGACCCCGGGTGGAGAGTTGCGGGAGTAGGCAGTCCAAGGCGGGGACGGGGGCTGGCCTGCGGGGTCTGGGAAAGCGGGCGAGGGTCGAGGCCGCGGCAGGTGCACTGGCAGGGCCAAGGGAACTCTGGAGCCCCGGAAAGGGAGGTTCAGCCTGGGCGGAGGGTCTCCGTGGAGCCTGAGGTTTGCAGGTCTGGCCTGAGGAGCCAGGCAGGAGGCAGCTGCAGCATTTGGACGGCTTCTTGGAAAGGGCCGGGAGGGACCATGGATCCAGGAGAGAAAATTCCCATGTCGAGCAAGTGGTGTCTCTGGCCTCTACTTGGCCCACATCTTTTGGTCAAGAGCGGCCAATCCTCCCAGGCCTTTGTTTTCACTGCGCCTGAGGTTTTGCTGTGAGTAATCCAGGGGCTGCCCCGGCACTGCTCCCGAGGGCGCCCTGGAACTAGGCCCGCCTAGCTGAGAGGTCCAGGAGGGCCGCAGGGGGCACTGCCTAGGGACTCGGAGGTCTCCAGGGCGGGGGCCTCGGCAGGGATGTGTTGAGGGGCAGATGTAAAGGCAACTGATACTCAAATATAAGCCCTTTTCTTTCCTCCCATCCCGAGGCCCTGCGCACCTCTCCAGCCCAGAGGAGTTGGATGGAAGGTCTCATCCTGCCCAATCCCAAAATTAACGTGGGAGCCGACTGGGGTTTCTTTTGCAGGCTGCCCCCAGCTCTGGGTGCACTAAGAGAAGGTGCCTGGTTCTGGACTTTGCCCCCTCCCTCTTTGATGAATCCAGTCCGTCTTGCCCCTTCCTCCCCAACACCACGCACACACAGTCTGTGGAGCTGTCTCTCTTTTCCTCTTTTCCTCTCTTCCCCTTTCTCTTTTACTAGGATTGATGGAGTGACAACAGTTTGGCAGGTGTCCCCTAAGCCTGTAGTGGGGAGCTGTGGACCTAGCCCTGACTTCTCAGCTAGCAGGAAACAGCCCCATTCCTGGGCCCTTGAAATTGAACCCCACATTGAGGGAAGTTGAGAAGGAATGGCATGAAGGGTGGCTAGGCTGGCACAGGACGGAAGCCCCACCCTGGGGAGGGGGCACTTTTATGCCTTATGCTTGTTGCAGAGAGAGGATTTAGAAACAATGGAAGATGGAAAGGAGGTCGAGGAAACAGCACAAAGGACTGGAAAAGTTGAGAACAACAAAGAGAAACGACTGGTGAGGGAAGAGAAAATTCGAGAAAGCCCCAATACTGGGGGCAGCGGAGGGAACTCGGGAGAGAGCAGGGGAGGGAGATGAAATGAAGGAATGCTGATAAAGGACGGAATGAAGAAGCAAGATTAGTTTGTTGTATGAGAGAAGAGAAGGAAAGAGAAAGAAAAGAAAGAAAGGAAAAATGAAAGAAGGAAAGAAAGGAGAAGTGAAAGAAAGAAAAAAGGAAAGAAAGGAAGGAAGGAAAAGAAAAGCAAATGAATGAAAGGAGCTAGAAAGTAAAAGAAAAGGGAAGGAAAAGAAAGAGAAGTTTAAAAAAAAAAGAAATGAATGGGAGAAAGAGAGATGGGTAGGAAAGGAGGAAAGCGAGGAAAAAAGGAAAGAAGGAAGAGAGGAGAAAAAAGTGGAGGGAGGGCAGGAAGAAGGCAAACGAAGGAAGGAAAAATGAGAAATATACAGAGAGAAAGGAAAGAAGGGGGAACTGGGTTAACAGAAAGGGGGTCTAGACGGGAGGAACAGTGGCAGGAAAGGCGCGGAGAGGAGAGTGAGCGGGGAGAGGCCCAGTGGGGCTGAGGCGGGGGCTCCCAGGTATCCTGGCTGCCGTGACCCTGACCTCCCAGGTTCCAGTGCCCACCCCAGGCAGGCTGCAGGCCGGCGCCACAGGAGGGGCGGAGGCGGAGGCCAGCCTCTTGCGACTCACTTCTCTCCGAAGTAGCTGACAGAGCTGGAGGAGTTCGTCGTGCAGCCGCACCTGCCTGGGGCTGGCCTTGAGGCTCTGCAGGTCAATATCTGGCTCCCAAAGCAGTGCTGGAAGCAGAAGCAGCAGTTTCGAGAGGGGTGAGTCGCGGACTCACCCTGGCTCTGTCTCCTGACCTGCCTCCGCTGTCTGCAGACTGGGCCGCTTTGTTCTGCCATGCTCTGGCTCTGTGACCTTGGGCCTCAGTTTGTTCTCTGTGTCAAATGAACCCTTTGCACTGGAGGGTTCTTCTGGCACTTTGGTTAGCCTGCCTGTGTGTGTGCAGGTGAGAGAGGGGTGATGATAAGGCCTGGTGCGTTCTGGGAAGGACATCTTCATTTTCTTCCTTGGTGAGAAGAAAAATCTTGCTTCTTTGCCATACTTATCTCCATCCCTGCCCCAGAAAGCTACCTTCCAGGGCAAAGGATTTCTCTATGCCAGAAGGGGTTGGATTAATCTATAAAGAGCTTGGTGTGAGGTTTACAGATGCTGGAAGAACCAAGAAAGCATCGCACGCTGAAAGAGAACGAGGACATGCCTTCCTGGGGCAAGCGGACTTTCGGTCTGCAGTGTATTTCACAGAACTCACACACACACAGAGATTAATTGGCAAAATGGCTTCAGATTCAGCCTGTAGAGGAGGTTGACTTGGGGTGGTTGTGTGTCTGCAGCCTCTTGGGCCTGTGCTCCCCCATCCTGTCCATGTGCTCCAGCGGCAACCACCCAGTTAAAGCCAATTAGATAGCTCCTTTGTTTCCCCAAAGTGGGATGGGGCAGGTCGCTAAGGTCAGCACATCTTCCAAGGGCAGCATAAGCCTTGAGGATTCAACCCTCAAACCACCGGCCAACTTTAGCATCGCTCTGTTAGCTTTCCTCCCCATTCTCAAGCTCCTTTCCTTCTTTTATCTCTCTCCACATCCCCCCACCCACTTGCTCCCTTCCTTCCTTCTTCCTGTTTTTCCTTTTCTTTCTCTCTCCCTCTTCATCTAGTCCAGGCTGGGGCTCTTGTACTGTCTTCGTACTCAGAGGCTTTGCTCTGAGACCTTCAGACAAGGTAACATGTGCCCTGACCTCAGGAGTTCATTACCTGGATGCAAATATTAGGAACGGAAGATGAGAGGCAAAATGGGGAGGAAGCTTTGCTAATCAACTGCGGGATGAAGCGACACATTTTCTGTATCAATCATGATTACTGCCCTCACGTCCCCGTGGCTTGCCCCAGAAAATCCTTCCCCACCTCACCCATCTGCAGGCCACAGTCGGCCTGCCCCTGCCCGTAGGGGTGGAGTTGCTGGTGCCCCCAAGGCTGTTGCTCTCCCGGGGTGAGTGAGGGCCTGCAGGAGCTCACCTTGGTGCAGGTGGGATGACATCAGTGAAACCAGGTCAAAGCCTCAAACTATTAAATAAGCAAAGCCTGTTTCCCTATTCCCGATGCATTTAGGGGTCCTCTTTCCCCTGAATGGAGAAGCTGGTCGATTCTGGCTCTTGGCCGTCTCTCCAAGGAATGCCTCTGATTAGCTGGGCCTGCCGCCGCCATCCACCTCTGCTCGGCAGAGAAGAGAGGCCTCTTATTCCAGGCCTTGGTGGAGGGGTTCCAGACTGTCTGCCCAGAGCAGCCACCTTGACCCCAGCCTGGCCCCGCTGGGAAGGAGGGAACCCAATTCACTTCGCAGGATCCGGAATCTTGAATCTCCACAGGCAGAGCCAACAGCTGCGACCGCATCCTCGAGCCTGAGCCTGACGCTGGAAGCAGCTTCTGTCTTTGGGGGTTCTCCTTGCTGCCTCGGTCTCTGCTCTGTTCGGCTCGCTATTGTGTTTTTCTCTCTCCTTTAGGGGCTTTGGGGGACAGGGAAAGGCAATGTTTCTCCTCGGGCCCCTGATCCTTCCGCACGCCCCCGCCAAACCTTAAAGCTGCCAACGGTAAGGAGCTGCGGCTTCTGGCCCTGCTCACAAGCTACTTACTCAAAGCAAATTCACATTCTCTTCTGGGCAGGAGGGAGGACAGATGCTCCTTCCTCAGTCCTCCCTTGCTCATTGATCCATTTTAAGGGCATTTGGGCGTCAAAATTGAGACCGGATGGCTTCTGTTGGTATAAAATTAGCATTTTTTATCACGCCAAAGGCCCAGATTTCTCAAGTCAAGGAATAGGAGGGCTTCACCCAGACCCACACCTCTTCTCTGGCCTTCCCTGATGATAAAGCTTTGTTGAGGCGGAGGAAGAGAAGAGAAATGAGTAGTTTGTTCTGTCGAGAAATCAGTCAGTAGCTGCAGCTGTTCCTGCCACTGCTATTTATTTAGTACCTACTATGTGCGAAGCCTTGTCCCTACCTCTGTTTCTCATGACGGTCAGTCATGAGATCCTTGCCACTGTGAGGCTTTAGTGCATGTGGACAAATACATAAATAAATGAACTGATGGAAAAGAAAGTTTGGATTTTGATTGCCGCCTTCCATATGCCCTGTCTCCGAGCCCGTGCTTTCCCAACTCCGGCTACCCAGACCCAGCCGGTTGGAAAATAGGACGGCCCCAGGGCTCATTTGTCTTCCCCCCGGAAGACTGTTAGAAAGGGAGCAAGAGTTGTGCAGTGGGAACGGCAGACACGAAAGCCCTGAAATAAAGGGGTTGGGGGGTGGTCAGAGGGGTCCCCCAGAGGTATCGTCCCATCTTTGAGGTGTGCATTGTCGGTGAGGGGAGATATGTTTCTCTGGGTGTCTGAGCAAGTCTGCAGGTTTGCCTTGGTGTAATCACATGCCTGAAGGGGACAGCAGGGTGTGCATGTGCAAGTGAGCTGAGGGGGGCTGGACAAGTGTTTCAGCACCAGGCTTGTGTGCACTGGGCCCAGACGCCTGCACTGGAGCAGGTGCATGGGTGGGGGAGGTGCACAGATCTGAACATATCTCCGCATACATGACTCTCTGTGTATTCGAGAGCGTGTGTACCCGCTGAATTATTATAAAATTACACTGACCCTTACAGCAAATCCATACCGGCCCGGCCTTTCTCCCCCCGACCTCTCGACCTCTGGGGTGCCTGAGGAAAGAGCTGACCGGGTCACCGCCTCCCCCAGTCAATGAGTCTCTCTCCATTAGCATGAAACATGAATCTACTGGCAGCTTGACAAATTATAACTAGCAGCCAGAGTTTTGCCAACTGGCTGGCTTGGGCACTGTCTATTTATCACTGAAAATGGTAAATCATAAGAAACCAGATGACTTAATTATTCAAATCCACCCAGACCCAGAGAAGCTGCAGTCCCGTCAGTCTCAGCCCTGGGCTCAGGGCGAGGGCAGGGGGAGAAGGCTGATTGCTTGGGAGCTGGGAGACTCGGGTTCCGGCTCCTCTGCCCTGCCCGGCAAGGGGGGGCTTTCTCTGCCACCCATTCCCCTCCCTGCCTTCCTGCCCACCTTCCCGGGCAGAAGCCTGGCCGATTGTTTTCGCTGCTGACCCTCCCGAGGCTCTCCCCTCCCCGCCTCCTGCTGCCTGGTCCCCAGGCTCCTGCAGTGTTTCTCTGCCTCTCTTTGTGTGGGTCTGTTAGCTTGCTCTCTCTGTTTCAGTGCCTTCATTTTTATTTCTTCTCTTTCTCCTATTCTCTTCACCATTTCTTTCCCTCCCCGCTCCCTACGGATGGACGCTGACCCACAGGCACACACACACACACACACACACACATACACACACACACACACACACACACACACACACACGACCTCTCTGATGGAGGTTTGCCTGTACCCCGGCTCCTTTGTTCTCCGTGGCCCGGAAGTGCCCAGCTCAGGGTCTCCACGCACCCTCCTTAACCCAGCGCCCTGAGTCGTGGAAGGTCTGAACCCTCTCGACCTGGGAGGCACATGGAAGCACAAATGTCAATGGATGATCTGGGCTTGTTCTGCCTTTCACCCACCGCGGCATGTACACAACTTTCCTGTCCCTTTCTTCTGTGCAGTTCTGCACGGCTTGGGCAGTCAGAGATGTGCCCCAGCAGGAGGCAGGCCTGTGTCCCAACGAGGCCCACCTCAGGCTGTCCCCTTGCTCCCAGCGTGGAACCACCACAAGCCCTAAGGGAGGGATCCCTCCATGTGAGTTTTCCCCAAAGGAGAAGGAAATCTGCTTACAGAACAAATCCTAGACCCAGAGGTCTGCACACCGAGCTTCTGGGGGCTCTTTGATCTCTGGGTCCTTTTATCTTTGTGTCCCTCACAACCCAGTGTAAATATGCACTCCTATTTCTTCCAGTCCTGGGCCCCAAGGGAAGTCTGTGTTCTCCCGGCCAGTGAGGGGTGGTGCTGGGTGGATCCAACGTGCCCTAACGCTGGGGTTCGCTCATGAGAGAGGAGGTGGTGGACGGCGGGGAGGGTACCCAGAGCTCCCCTCTTTGAATGGTGTCCTGGGTTGTTCTTCGGGGGGGTTTGTTCCACCCACGAGGACCCCAGAGCCCCGTCCCCAGAGGCTCCTCGGAGCACACTCCTGTGTCTGCAGACGCTTGTCAGTTAGGCTCTGAGTGGCTAGGTCAGCGCGCGTGACTGCACACTTTCGGGAGTCCTTGTGCCAGGACAACAAGTGACAATGTCCCCACCAACAGGGCACCTGAGGAAACAGTCCCCTCACTCCCCGCAATTCCATTTCAAGGCCTCTGAGCAACGTTGTTGTCAATAGAAATTGGCCTTGCCCTATCACAGAGCTCTGGAGAAGGAGCTGCTGTTTCTGCTACTGAAAATGAGTAAGTTCTTCCTTGAGTCTAGCCTTCTCTTCCTTCTGGGTTGGAGGATGGAGATGATCAGGAATCTTGGGCCGGGACTCCCCACCCTCCAAGAGAACATTTATGACCTGCAGGGGACCCTTCTACACCCAGGCTCATCCCCACTGCTAAACCGCCACATCCTGCTCCTTCCTTCCTCCCCACCTTTCGAATCCAGCTTGTTACTTGACGACGAGGGCAGTGTCCACGGGTGAGGCAGGAGGGGAGAGGATCGAGATTCAAAAGCAGGCCAGCAGCTGGGCGGCAGGGAAATCAATAAGGGAGATAGATTAAAGACAGGTTTCTCTCCCTTTTTTTCCGGCTGGCTCAGGGTCCCTGCCCCAGCTCCTAAAAGCAGGTGGAGGACAGAGGCCCTGGCCTCTCTCTGCCCTTCTAACTCAAACAGGTTCCTAATCCCTGGGTAGAGGGTAAACAGTCTCCGAGCACGGCCAGGATTAACCGCAGAAATGCTGCTAAGGTATTTTGGGCACAGTTCCCTACCCCCGCTCCCACCCCATGTTACTAATTAGCCCAACAGCTTGGGGGAGTAGCTAGGAATGCCTTTGTGCAGCCCCGCAAGCCCAGGGCTGAGCTCTGGACACTATCTCTGGTGCTGCACCAGCTGATGGGGGCAGAGGGGTTCCCAGCCCCTCCCCACTCACTGACTCCCAGATCACGCAGGGCAGACAGCGGATTTCTCCTCTGCACCCTCCCCGAATCCCCCGGCTTCCCCTTGGCTCTTCACAGCTGGGAGGCAGGTGGAGGACAAGAGGGAGAGTGGAATCGGCTCCGGAAATCAAACGACCCAATAAAAAATTAATTGTCTAATTAAAACCATGAGGAAGCCCCTTGCCAGAGTCTGGCTCTGAGTCGTCAGGGCTGTAAAGGGTGGGAAATGAGTCTCAGCTCCTAATAAATTCCTGATTTGCAGCTTGGTCTGTCAGCGAAGGAGTAGGAGAGCTGAGCGTTCTGCCGCACTAGGGCCTCCTAGAGGTCATGCCATCCCTCCCTGTGCCCCCAGCCCCGGTGATCACACCCACACCACCACACACACCCGGCTCGAGACCAGAGACGGGAGCCTCTCCCAAAGGACAGAGAGGCCACCGCCCAAGGCGGGCAAGTATTCCCGAGACTGACCCTCAGGCTCCCCAGTCCAGGGCTCACCCCCTTCTTCCAGGTCTTTCCTCAGGAAAGCAAACGTCCAGGAAACTTCTGCAACTGGAGAGTTCTTCATGTAGGTTAACCGATCGTTGTTAGAAATAGGTTGCTGTGTGGGTGCGTTTTGACCTCATCCCCTCCACTTCTGTGAAAAATAACATTTTTACATAAGTCACGAACCAACAGCTTCCCTCTCTTAAACTTGTGCTGATTTTTGCACGAATGACAGGGAACCATGCTAAGAAATGAATCCCTCTCCCCTAAAAAAGGGCTCTGCCCAGTTGGCCAAGTCCCCTGGAAGAACGAACACAGAGCTAGTCCAGAAAGGAGTGCAGAGTTAGGCAACTCTCGAGGGTAGACGGCGATCCGAACCTTTGCCCTGGATAATTGTACCAATTCTTCACTTGGGTCAGCCCCGCCTCTATTCCCCTTTTCCCTCAGCAAAAGCAAGGGCACTGTCCTCAGAGGCATTAAGTCATGATAGCAGGAGGAGGGGGAAGCAGTTAGCATACAGCCGTCAACATCCTAATACATTCTTTGATTATACAGAATACAGTACGGGTGTATACCTGTGATTAGCTTCTCTAAACAAACACGGAAGAACAAACAAGGGCTGTCCTTCGGAACAGTCACCTTAGGAGGAAATACGCTTATCCCATCTGTACCTCTCTTGATTAAACCATTTCTGCAAAGACTGCTTTAAAATGGACTTTCTAGCCATTTTACAAAACACTCAAGAAAACCATGATTAGCTACAAATTGTTTTTTGACTGATTCCAGAGAAGCAAATGATAAAGATCTGTCACCAGTAAGGACATTTAAAGACTGAGCCACAGGGCTTCCCTGGTGGTGCAGTGGTTGAGAGTCCGCCTGCCGACGCAGGGGATGCGGGTTCGTGCCCTGGTCCGGGAAGATCCCACATGCCGCAGAGCGGTTGGGCCCGTGAGCCATGGCCGCTGAGCCTGCGTGTCCTGAGCCTGTGCTCTGCAACGGGAGAGGCCACAACAGTGAGAGGCCCTTGTACTGCAAAAAAAAAAAAAAAAAAAAAAAGACTGAGCCACATACCCTGAAGACAATTCCCAAAGAAGAGTTACAGAACTTTTGTCATCGTGGCCTTGTTGGGAGAAGGGGGTCGCCCCAACGTGACTACTTGGAGGCGGTGGTGCTTTCAGTTGCATTTCTCTCCGGCCACATCTGGAGTGTATTATTTATCATTCCTGATAATCATTCTTTTGCTCATCTGGTTGTCATTTTTCATCCTAAACAGTGAACTAAGAAGGAGAAAAAGGGAAGGAAACAAATTCCTGACCCCCATCTGGGTCAGGATCTCATTTCAGATTTCAGCAAATTCCCATGCACAAGTGTCACCAGGGTGGCTAGGCCTTTCTGCTTCCAAGAACCCCGAACCTAGAGACTGGAATGTCGGCACTGATTCTGGTTCACCTCATGGTAACTGCAGACCTACTAAGTGTCACTGGGTCTTTACACGTGGGTTATTCTTTTCAATCCGGGGGTGAAAGACAGTTTTCCTTCCCCGATGGATGGAGTTTGTCATTTCTTTTCCCTGCTACTTGGCCTCAGACTGCACCCTGCTTTGTGGACCTGTTGTCTGGGAGACACTCTGGTTTCCTGGTGCCCACGTCTCATGAGGACATGACTTTGGAGACTATTTTGTCCGTCTCTCTGTCCCCGGGCAAAGCCTCATGAATATTCCTGGTCCTCAGGTTAACTAGCTTAGACTGGTAAACAGAACCCTGACTCAAAAAGGGCACGATGGTGGCCCACCATCACCGCGCGACCTTGGGCGGCGGGGAATGCGGCGACCGTGCACGTCAAATTCTATGTGAATGGCTCCACCTGGAGTTGTGCTCCAGGAGTGCGGTGAGTGGTTGGTCCCTGGAGCTGAGCAGTGCTGCCACCCAGCAGCCCAGAGATGCTGGCAATTCGGTCAGCTTCGCGCCGCATTCACAGATGAGAAACGTCAGTTCTGACAACTAAAGTGTCAACACCTCAGCCCCCCGAAAAAGGGCTCAAAGTGGAGATCCCCTCCCCTCACGGATGTCTGGGAGATCTAGGCTCAGGCGACAGCTCACCAATCTTCTCTCCATCAACTTCAAAGGCAGCTCCAGCCCCAGGGAGGACCGCGAGGGTACAGAGCAAAGCTGATCCACCCCGAGCTCGGTGTCAGGTGATGTCGCGGGAGCACAGGTCAGCCTGGGCCTAGAAATGGCGGTGAGAGGTAGGATCCCTCCTGGCCTAGAGTTTGGGGAGGGATGGGAGCGGGTTGTGGAGCCGTGGTCACAGTCCTCACAGTGTAGAGGGAATGTTTACAATTGCCCAAGCCCCTCCCTCCTGGGCCCTCACCTGCAGGCAGAGCCGCCTTAGCCTCCTCACCCACGGCCAAGCCTATCCCACCCGGATATCCTCCTGCAACCTCTGCCGGCCCTGCCCTTCTCTCCTTCCAACCTCTTTCATACGTTCCTTGCCCAAAGAGTTTTTCTGAATAGAGCCCACCGACCTTGGTCATTTTCGCAACATCCCCGCTCAAGCATTCTCTCGACCTGCAGGGTCATTCAGGCCTCACCTCACTGGGACCGGGCTCCTTCGCGTGTGTGTCCAATTCACCCGATTACACCAAGACATCCCGACTCAGCAGTTCCCGACGCTCAGCCATCAGAGCCCCAGAGGAGCCACCACATCAAAAGCTTAGACACTAGGACTTGGAGGCGTTAGCTAGTCGACAGCCAGCCTGTCCTGAGGAGACTCCATGCTGGGCACTGCGGTCCCAAAGAGCCTCGGGTCTCACGCGACCAAGAAAGACACATCCATCCCAGATTAGTAAATAACAATAATAGCCCTTACCATGAAGGTGTAGTGAGACCTTTTTTCGTTTGCTTTCGTTTGTTTCTTTGTTTGTTTTGGCCGCCCCCACGCACCGCATGGGGGATGTTAGTTCCCCGACCAGGGATCGAACTCGTTCCCCCTGAAGAGGAGGCACTGAAATTGCAAAGCCTTAACCGCTGGACCAGCAGGGAAATCCCGGGTGAATCTTGTGGACAATACATTTCAGAGGTGGGAGAGAGTGCTGTCAACTAGGGTCCCCCCAGAAGACTCCCAGAGGAGGTCAGATAGGAGATGCCCTGGTAGCCCCTCAGAGGCCTCGAGGCTGCAGAGGAATCATCGCGTGGGTTGTTTTGTTTCCCAGAAGGCTGGCGGCAGGAGAACGCGCTCCAGCTGGAAGCTGGAGCAGGGCTTCATCACCAAGCAGCTACTCTCTGCCAGGCACTGTGTGGGGCACTAGCAACCCAGTTACAGTGAGGGAGTCCATGCCTTCAAAGCTGACAGTCTAGATGGGAAAAGAAACCGTAAGCAGATCTTTGTAAGGCAGTGAAGGATGGACCTCCACCGGTGATACACCTCCCTGGCATCGTGGGGTACCACGCCCACACATAAACCTCTCAGGGGAAAGGGGAGAGGAAGGGGGCAGGGAAGCCATCCTGAAAGGGAGGCTAATGTAAACTATAAGCGAGTGGTACCCTTCTTCTCCCCACACCCTTCCCAACTGAAGGTCACCTTTCACCTCAAGAAGAAACCATTGGCTTCTTCAACCAAGGTCACAGCGTGCTGTCAACATCCCAGCACTCTCTCACCCACCTGCCCTCTGGGCAGAGTATTCAAACATGAACTGGGATTCCAGCCATATCTGGGGCACCTTCCTATCCCATCTTCCCCACTGTCCATCCCAGCCTGCCAGCATCGTGGCCAGGTGCTCTCTGATTCCCAGGACCCAGGAAGGAAGAGCCTATCGTCTCCTAGAATTACATGCTCTGCAGCCTTCCTCCTTCGTGCCTTTGGGGAAGATGCCCCTGCTTCCCCTTCATTCTCCATCCGGACCCAGCTCCCACCTCCCACAGCTGCAGCTGCTCCCTCCTCTCCCCCCTGGAAGAATGCCCCCCTCCCCCACATCCCTCCACAGGGGGAGAGTGGGAGGGAGGCAGCATATGGCCCCATTCTCCTTGGCCTGGGCAGGCTATTTTGGAAATGAGAAAACCCCCTTGCCCTGTCCTCCCCTCTGGGAAACACCCTCCCTCCCCTCTCCACATTCCCCAGAAGTTCTCAGACTGAGATCCGTCCTACTCCTACGTGCAGTTATGTGGTGAAATCACTGCTTTCCTGCCCTGAGGCGCCAAAGCTGGGAAGGGAGCCTACTCAGACCTTTGATGTAGGCACGTTTTAAAAGGCCCACCTGTCCCCTCTCTCTCCCCAGCCCCCAGCCTGAACTGCTGGAGCCCCTCATCACAGCTTTAAATCCCAGGCTACCCCCCAACGTGGCCCGGATCAGGTCACACACATCCTCTCCCACTGGGGGTAATCAAACCCAACCGTACTCACTTGGGGACATCTGTCTCTGGTGAATAAGGAGAGATCCCAAACTTGAGTGGTTCTGTGACACTTAAAAGCTTCAAGCAGGAAGATCTGCAATTTCTCTTGGAGCAGGGCCTGCGGGGAGGGTCCCTCTGAAACCCTCGTTTGATGTTGTGCTTTCATGGTTGCGGTTTGATCCAGATGTTCCCCACTTGTGGGATTTTCTCTTTGGGAGGGAGGGGCCCTTGGCTGTGAAGATATTTCCATTGTGTGCACATTTAGATCGAGGTGGCTGGGTGCGGGTGCTCTTCTAGTTGATAACACACCCTGCTCTGGACAACCCTGCCCTTTCCCTCGGGGATCACATCCTTTCCCTTCGCATCCAAAGACAAGAAGAGGGCATTCACGTAAGGAGGCATTCCCGGCTCCTGTAGGCTTGCTCTGTCGCTGCCTAGACAGGGCTCTACCTCTCTGTTCTTCTGGCTCCATAAAACGGAGATGGGGTTGGTTCGCAAAGATGGTTCCCAGATCATGGAAAAGAACAGGAGAGGGAATTCAAGAACCAGATTTCTGGCCAAGGAACAAACAATTATCAAAGAAATTGTGAATGGGATTTGCACTGAGAATGATGAGTCAGGGCTCCTAAAGAGGAAGTGGCGGGCTTCCCTGGTGGCGCAGTGGTTAAGAATCCGCCTGCCAATGCAGGGGACACAGGTTCGATCCCTGGTCCAGGAAGATCCCACATGCCGCAGAGCAACTAAGCCCGGGTGTCACAGCTACTGAGCCTGCGCTCTAGAGCCCACGAGCCACAACTACTGAAGCCTGCGTGCCTAGAGCCCGTGCTCCACAACAAGAGAAGCCACCGCAGTGAGAAGCCCGTGCACCGCAATGAAGAGTAGACCCCGCTCACCGCAACTAGAGAAAGCCCACATGCAGCAACGAAGACCCAGTGCAGCCAAAAATAAATAAATAAAATAAATAAATAAATTTTAAAAAAAAGAGGAAGTGGCCATCCCTCTTTTGGATCAATCCTACAAGGGTGGAAGTAAACGTCTCCAGATTCACAGACCCCTCTGCTCCCTCCGAGCTTGAAAAGGTTAAGGCCATCCCTCCCCAACGTCTTCACAGAAACCCTGGGAATCTTTCCTTCCACCTTAAGAGTCTTCAGAAGTTCTTGCTGTCCAGCCTCAGTCACTGCTTGTTGTAGCAGGAGGTGGCTTCCCTGGAGGAAGTGCCTTAGTCACACTCAGTGGTCCTCTAAGACCTCTCAGCATCCTTCTAGCTGCTTCTGCCTCATGGAATCAAAAGAAAAGCTGTCAACTCTATCAAAAATCAGGTTGCTCCCAGAGCTGTGCTGGTGACCACAGAAACACTTGGATCCTTGCCAGCCCTGTGGAGGTCACAGTCTAAACCAGACACGTGGATGTTGAGTGATAGAGGCCAGACGGACCAGAGAAACTCCAGCCCTGGAGCTGGACCAAGGCACCAGCCCACAGTGGACCCTAAAGGACTTGCATCAGCCACAAGGTTGGGTAAGTGAACTTGCCTTAGGGGGAGGGGCCTTCGTGGGGACAGACAAAGCCTAGGAGGCTTGGTGCAGGAAGGGGACATTCAGAGGAGACAAGAGAGTGTGGGAGCCACTGAGTGGATGAGGAGGGCTCAGTGGCGGGGAGAACCATGAGAGACAGGCCAGCGGGAGAAGAGATAACTGGTTCCCCATTGGACTGGAGAGAGGGGAGGGGTGGACAGAGAGGCAGGCACAAGAAGCACAGAGGAGGATGGGGAAAGCTCCACCCACTGTCCCACCTGGAGAATTGGGGCGGCTGTTCCCAGCTCCCCGCGCTCTGTGTAACATCGGGGAAATGCATGTTCGGAGGATCAGCTTCTCCCCCACCGGAGGCCCTGAGGGTCAGTTCTCAGACCTCTCCCTCCCCTTGGACTTTGATCCAGTCACGCACAGATGGGTCAGGTCATGATGGCGAGGGGGCAAGCGGCACTGGGTCTCCCTGGCTTGAATTTTTTCTTATCCCCCCATGTCCTCTCTCTCTTAAGCAATAATTTCTCATTTTGCTTGGTCTTGTATAGCCCATATGTCTCTAGCTCAGAGAACTAAGCAACACTCCATCATTCTTAAGCTGGGCCTTGCCACCTGCAGGCCCCTCCCCTCCCACACATATGTTCACACAACTGGGGCAAGTGGTTAGCTTCCACGCATCCCTCTGGACGCTCTCCCCGTACCATCCTTCTCATCTTTCCGGCTAGAATTAGAACCTTCTCTCCTGCAGGGGGGTGGGGGGGTATGGTCAGGGTTCTTCACAGCTGGATAGCAGCTGGGAGAGCCCCACCTGTTCTGTGCACTCACAGTGGCTCCCTGGAGGGGACCAATGACAAGGGGGAAAGGCGCTGCGAAATAGAGTGCAGGAGGGGGCACCCATGCGGTGGGACTCTCTACCTGGTCTGGTCTGGCCTGAGGGGGAGGTCAGATGCTCAGCAAGGTGTCCTGGGTCTCAGGGAGGTGCTGGAGGACCAGCCTCCTCAGGCCATCTGAAGACTCGGCCTCCCCATCTCCTTCTCCTCTGCCTCTCCCACTCACTGTTACTGTGGGATCCACAAATGCTGCCCTCATCCCTCCCTGTGGCTCCACTTCCACCACCCTAAACCCTTTCACCCATGCCCAAATCATCCCCCTGCAGGGCTGCTAGAGTCTGACCCCAACTCTACTCCAGAGACAGCCCTGTTCCCCCACTCCCACTGCTGCTGTGGACGGAGAAACTGAGATGGGACCAGAAGAAATGCTCCCGTCTCCTCTCATGAGAGGCTAGCAGAGCCCCAGCCCGTTCCCAGAATTACCCTTCCCAGGCTGACATGAAGAACCTGATGGGGGAAGGGCCACCATGCCTGAGACTGGGGCCAGGGGCAGCAATTCCCCCCGCTCTCTCCTTATTAGTCCGTGTAGACCTAAGGGCTTTCCCCACATGTGAGGGTTCTGCTTTGGTGCCATGGAAGATACCCAGCACCTGCTTGCTTACTCTCCTCCTCTTCAGCCCATCACTGCCAAGATAGAGTTGTCTGGGCAAGCGCCACCCCCAGGACAGGGCTGAGGAGTCTGGGTGGGAGGGCAGAAGTGAGAGACACTTCCTTCGTGTCTCCTGCCAACCCTGCCAGGCTAGAGTGCCACGATCTGGGCCCTGTATCAAACCCACTGGATCAGTTCACTGAAAACCTCCCTGGGGTATATGTGAGGCCTCTGGACTCACTGGAGCTGACAGGGAAGATCATGGCCAGTAAGCAACTGACCCGGAGTATCCACTATATGCTTGGCACGGGCCTGACTCTTGCTGCTAGAGACCCAGAGAAGTACGTATTACAAATCCTGGAGACCCTCACGTTTGTACAGAACCCCATAATCTTACCTTCACCCCCGCTCAGACATGTGATCCTACGTGGACCTCAGACATGCGAGCTAGACAGAAGAAAGAACTTCCTTGAGCATGGGTTGTCAACGTTGTACAGTAAGATCATCAGAAGACCTTTCCTCTAGGAAGGCGGTGCACCAGGAGAGCCCCTGCCTTGCTGCGCCAGGGGTGAGGTATCCTGTCTGCAGGCAGGGGCGTGGCCGACATGACCCCTCAAGATCCTACCCAGGAGGAGGCAGAGAGGTGGAGGTTCCAGTTGAGGGGCATGAGGAGGAGGGGACACACAGAGGGACAGACAGACAGAAGGAGGGACTGGAGGAGTGAAGCGGGCGTGGGGAGCAGGGCTGGAGAGATGGATGGTCTTGGCTGGACGGGCGGACGACGCCAGGATGGATGGCTGCTGAGTTTTGTTTACTGGCAGCCCCCGGCCCGCCATCGCCGGGGGAGAGGGACGGCGGCTGGCACATCAGAGGGCTCTTAGGGAAGCTCATGGAGATGATTTAGATGGGAATGAATCAGCTCCATATGGATTAAGTGTCCCTGCATATCCCAGGATCTTACAGATGAGGGGACAGGGCAAGGGCGCTGGGGGGAGGGGGAGGAGGGAGCAGCGTGGAGCTGGCGCTGGGAAACAGGCCCGGAGCCAGCTGGAGGTGCCCTCCCAGGGCACGGGCGGGCCCACCTGGCACAGACGCCGTCCTCCCCAGGTCTGTTCACACCACCGTCTCTCTGGCTTTGTACCCGGCTTTAGGAAACGTCCCTGCCCGTTGGAGCATCCTCTCTGGGTGAGTTTCTGTCTGTCTCCCCTTGCCTCTGTCTCTCTCACTTTCTCTCTGAGTCTTCAAGTGTCTTTCCGTCTTCATTTTTCTGTCCCCATCCTTCCCTGGCCTTCTTCCTCGCACTGTTCGTGCCTCTCCTTCTACTCCCCACCCGCCTCTTTCACTAGAGGTGTGAATGGCGTGCAGCTGACACACAGTTCCTGTTCCCTCCAGCCCTTAGCTCTACTTAAGCTCTACCCTCCCTCTGCTGCAGGCATGCTGCCTGCTCTCTCCTGGGACCCTCAGGTTTGGAGTCGGATGGGGGAACCAGGAAGGTGGTCTGAAAAATGACTTTTTGGGAAAGAGTCATTCCCACCCGGCCCTCAGCCCTTCCTTCTCCCAGTGCCAGAGGCAGCTCGGATGGGGGCCCACGCTCGGCACACTAGGGCAGGTTGAGCAGACGATGAGTCCGCGGGTCATCCGCTGGCTTTGGGGTAATCGGAGCCACCAGCTCCCGCAGGCCCGCCCGTGCCCCGGCTGGGGGGCCCTGGAGCTGACTTTGGTTATGAAGCTGGCTGCCATGTGCATGACCTGGATCAGAGCACAGGGTAGTCATATATGACAATTGCTTGAAATATCACAGCCGCTCTCCCCCCACCCCCACTGGTGATCTATGGGCTGCGTGCCCTGTAAAAATTATTTATCGGGGCCTATGAGTGTCCTGATTTAGTGCTGCTGCCTCTGGGGCCGAGGGGCCTGCCTGTCCGCCGGAGCCTAAGCGTTAAACAACGCTAAAAAGTTAAACGGCCAGCGTTGGGGGCTCACTCGAGGAGGCGCCATAAAGCTGTCGGAGCTGCTTAAATCAGCAGCGAGGATTCCCGGGGACATCTTCTCACCATATGCCACAAGCCAAGAAGGCTCTCCTCACCCTTCTGCGCCCACCCAAACCCAGCGGCCCACACAGGCCCGGGCCCAGAGCAGAGGAGGTCAAGGCCGGCCTCCTGCAGGCCTTCCTCCAGCGTCACCTGCGCAGGGTCCGAGAGGGTAAGAGGCCATGTGTCCAGCCCTCTGCCTCTGGCCAGCGGTTTCCTCGTTCAGATCCAGATTTTAAGGACTTCCCGCAAAAGGCAACACGGCAGCCTCTTCCAGTGGCCCGTGCGGGGCAGTGCTTCCCTGGTGTCTCACTTCGGTCTGTGTTTCTGTGGAGCGAATCCGCAGGAGCTCAGTGGCTTCTCGCTCGGGTTTGGCGAGGGTGTTCTGTCCAAGCCAGCCCGTGACCTCTGGCCTGCTTTGTGACCCCACCTCCTCCCACTCACACAGCTCTCTGAGGATCAGAGCCCCGCTCTTTGATCACTCCCCTCAGGCTGGCACCCCCGGGTCCTCACAGACAGTTTTCCTGGCCGAACCCCAGTCCATGCTGCCACCGCCCGGCCGCCGCCAAGTGAGCGAGAGGGAGGTGGGTCTCCACCGGCTGCCTATCACGCCTTCTTTCAGCGGCAGTAAAACTCACCTCTTAAAACCTCTGCTTGGGTCCCTAATATTTGCCCGGCTATATATCTCCAGTGATATACGGACAGAAATTGCTCGTAAACGGCTATAAAACCTCTCAGTTGAGCCGGGGTGGAGGCGAGCGAGGGTGGGCACGGCCCAGACTGCAGGAGGATTGGAAGCCAAGACACTCCACTGAGCAGCCCAAACGACCCCAGATCCCAGGGCCGAGGGGCCAAGTGTGAGGCCGTCAGGGGAAGGAGGGAGGGAGGAGACCCAGAGGAAGATCTTCAAGGCCCTCAGGAGGTATTATGGGGCCGTCTCACCTGGCTGCTCCAGTGATGTGCTGTGTGGCCTTGAGCACGTCACTCAGCGGCTCTGTGCCACGGTTCCCATCTCTAAGAGGATAACGATACCCACCCAGGCTCGTTGAGGAAACTCACAGAGAATTAATCTGTCCTTTGTAAAGGAAGGAGGTTGCATATATTGGGCGTTACCCCCCAGGTGGCTACTACATGCTGGATCCTTCACCTAACCATCTCTAAGCCTGACCACGGCCTGCCGCGTAGATATTGCACGCTGTGGGTGCGAACCCTGAGATTCACAGAAGTGCACACAGGGAGTCAGTTCCCAGGAACCGATCCCAGGGCTGGTGCCCTTTCCACACATGAGGATGAAATCCCGGCAACAGGAGGGATAACAGCTAAGACACTAGGGGGACTTCCAAACAGGGACGTTGGGGGTGTTAGGAGGCCTTTTCTCCTGGGTCCCTCCCCTTCCCCAGGGTGCAGGCCTTTCGCCTTCCAACACTTCTAGTCCAGTCTCCCCAGGGCCCAAGGATTCCTGCTGAGTATTCCCAAGCACTATACCCCATCTCCTGGAGAAATTGTTCCCAAAGTGGAAGGGGAAACCAGGGGCTTTGTGGGAGGCCAGCGCCCTCCACCCAGGAGACCAGGAGACACGGGTCCTGGGTGGGCCAGGGGAGGAACAGCCTTCTTGGGGGCAGGTCAGCAGGTACAGACGGAGACGGCCACAGACCCGGAGTCCCTAGCCCAGCCCCCCCATCAGCCCCAGCCCCTGCGCATCCCAGGCCCTAGATGCCTCTTTTCTCCGTGACTCCCAGCCCTCCTCTGCCCTCCACCCTGTGTCCCCTCTGGTTACCCTACACTCTCCCTCTCCCACAGCATCCCCCTTAGAGCCACTGCTCCCCCTTCCGGTTATTCCACCCCCTGCACCCCCCACCCCAGTGTCCCTCCAGCACCCGGCCACCCCTTCCCTCCACCATGAGCCCTAGTTCTCTTCGTTCTCTTTCCCAAGTCCCTTTAATTCCTGGTGTCTCCCTGTGGTCACCCATCCTTTCCCTCCCTCCTGGTGTCTCCCTCGCTCCCCGGATGCCCCTTCCTCCCATGATCCCCAGCCCCTACACTTCCCCTAGTGAGCCTCTTGTGTCTTCTCACCTGCCCTCCAGGACCCTCAACCCCCGGGCTGCCCTTTGTCCCCTTCTTGTGATGAAGCAGGACAAACAGTAGGAAGGCCACCCTCTGCCCCACACCTCCCTTTCCCTGGTGGCTCCCACCCCCAACCCCACTTTTCCTTAAGTTTCCAGATCAACCTTCCTCCAATAATAATGATAAAGCAGGAAGCCGGGCCGGAGGACAGTGCAGATTTTTCTTCTTGACACGGAGTTTCCGATTAAAGGCAAAAGGACATAAATCCTCCTGCGTAATTGCTGTGCTCCAGCTCGGAGCCACTCAAAGGGGAGGCTCCCACCCCTCTGCCCCTGCCCCTGGGAGCCCCACCCCCATCCTGAGCCGGGCTCAGTCCCCAGAGCCTGGGGCTGGGCTGGGAAGGGGCAAGGCAGTGGCAAGGCAGAGGCATAAACCCAGCAGGGGCCTGCCTTTCCCTTCCAGGGGTCCCAGCCCATGGCCCGCCTCTAAGCGCCTTTCCCCCGGCCCCAGGCAGCCCCTGAACCCCTCACAATGACAGCATGCTTTATATTTTCTCAGCATGCGTGATCTCATTTGATTCTCGTAAAGGACTTGAAAATTATTAAACAAATATCAGACGGAGGAAGGGGCCCCGAGTGATCAGCCAGTGCAACTCCCCTCGGTTTAGGGAAACTCAGGCTGTTTAAGGGACTGGCCTGTGGCAGAGCTGTCCCAGCCCCTCAGAACTTGCCTTCTCACACACCAGGAGGGGCTGACACTGCTGAAGTCTATTACATTGGGGCCCAAATATCCCCCTCCCAAGGGGTGTTCTCACCCACCATAGAAGCTTTTTAAAAATCAAGAATGCTTGCTTCGGGCTTCCCTGGTGGTGCAGTGGTTGAGAGTCCGCCTGCCGATGCAGGGGACACGGGTTCGTGCCCCGGTCCGGGAAGATCCCACATGCCGCGGAGCGGATAGGCCCGTGAGCCATGGCAGCCGAGCCTGCGCATCCGGAGCTTGTGCTCCGCAACGGGAGAGGCCACAACAGTGAGAGGCCCGCGTACCGCAAAAAAAAAAAAAAAAATTATACGGCTGTTGCCCTGATCAAGAACCCTCACAGCAACAAAAATGATTTATAGCACAGGGAACTATATTCAGTATCTTACAATAAACTATAATGGAAAAGCATTTTTTAAAAAAATATAGCTAGTACACATATATATGTATAACTGAATCACATTGCTGTGCACCTGAAACGAACACAATATTGTAAATCAACTATACTTCAATTAAAATAAAAAAGAACCCTCATAGCTTCCTGGAGTCCCTCGTAACAAATCTAAAAGCTCCTCTCAGCTTTTCAAAGCCTCATTCAAGAAGCCCCGTTCTGCCCCGAAGCCCCCTTCTCCGAGGCGTGCCCTGAGCATTACACCGACAGCCTGAGTACAGCAGACACCAGCAGCCTCCAGACAGGGTGAGGCTCTCACCACCCTGGCTAAACAGGTGGCCTGGTCCAGCAGAACGAACACCAGCCCAGGGGGCAGTGAGGCTGGGCTCCCACTCCCCAGCTGACAGATCTGGATCCAGTCCTCATGGGAGCAGTGACTGAGTGCCCAGGCCCTGGAGGGGGACTGCCAGCGGTCCAGTCTGACTTTGCCATTGCAGGACCTCGGCCAAGTTATTTCACCTCACTGTCCCTTAGTGATCTGACGGGAATGATGACATCTCATAAAATCATTGAATCTTAAATGGGACGACCCCTGGAAAACACACAGCACTTAGGACCTGGCACATCCTAGTACATTATTATGTATTTATTGATCTAGGGCTTCACGGGCCTGAAAAGGACCTTGGAGTTCATGGAATCCGATCATTGAGTTTTACAGATGAGGAAACCAAGACCCAGAGAGGGGAAGTGACTTGGGTCAGAATCAGAACCCAGATTTCCTTTTCCCCAGTCCAAGATCTTCCACAAAATGTCCTCTCTGGGCCTCAGTGTCTCTGTTTATGTAATGAAGGTATTAGAGTAGACCAGTGGTTTCCTTCTTTTACGATTATTTATTATTACTATATTATCACTATTATTATTATTGCCTTAGAACCACTTTTCAAACACTATGCCTCATATGCAAAGGTGGACTAGGTCTGGAGAAAACAGTGCAAGAGCAGGAGGTAGTCTGGAACCTGAGCAGTGGTCCCTCCTTCTGCCCCAGCAGCAGCCCCAGAGGCCCGCCAGAGAAACAGGGGGTCACAGAGCCCAAGCCAAGCCCCTGGCTGGATGACCTTAGGGCTTCTGCCACTGGCACTCTGGGAGGCTGGTGCCCCAGAAAGAGCAAGAACCCTTTCAAGCCCCACTGGGAGAAGAGATGGGCCTGAAAAGAGACTGTGGTGATAAGGTTGTTTCTACATCATCTCCGCGCAGAAAAAGCATGGAGGGAGGGATGCAGGGAGTGGACCAGAGGCCCAGGTATACCCCACGCCGAGTACCTCCACCCTCTCCATGCCTCCCAGCTCTGAGCCCCCCCGCACTCCCACAATAGCTGCAGCCCAAGAAAACATGGTCATAAAACAGACATTTGCTTTAATTTTCACTTGAAGGGGCAATTTAGCACAGGCTGTTTGCAAGCTGTCGGAATTCTTTACGAGGTTCTATCATGTTTTCCCAAAATGGTCCCCCCAAGCGGCTTCCTGGGGTCAAAGTTCATACATAACTATTTAGGGGGAAAAGGGGTTGGAGAGAGCATGGGAAATTGTGAAGAGTGGAGAATATATATTTTTAAAATCAGATCAAGTGTGGCTGGGAGGGACTTCCCTGGTGGCGCAGTGGTTAAGAATCCGCCTGCCAATGCACGGGTTCGAGCCCACATGCTGCGGAGCAACCAAGCCCATGCGCCACAACTACTGAAGCCCGCATGCTCTAGGGCCCACGTGCCACAACTACTGAGCCCACGTGCTGCAACTACTGGAGCCCGTGCTCGGCAACAAGAGTAGCTCCCGCTCACTGCAAATAGAGAAAGTCCATGCACAGCAACAAAGACCCAAAGCAGCCAAAAATAAATAAAATTTAAAAAAAAGAAAAAAGGAGTGGCTGGGAAAATAAGAGCAAGAGAAAGCCAGGCCAGGACAGCCGCTGATCGGAGGCGAGTGCTGTGTGACTTTGCCCAGCCCTCTGCCCTCTCTGGGCCTCCCACAAGCAGAGGCCAGTCCTGTTCATAAAAATGAAACACTGTGACTCAGCCCCTGCCTCGAGGGCCCTCACACACTTATTCATAATGACACGGATACTCGATTCACAACCAAACCAACCTCGCTGAGACCTGATTGGCATTTCTGCTTCGGGCTCTCGCCAGCTCTTACTCCCAGAAACTTCAGCCCCACACACCGCTGACGCTACTCTGTCCTCAGGGTCCCCCTCTTGGTCCCCGTCCCCCACTGGTTTTCTAGGTCCTTTTTCCCGAGGAGAAAGTGCTAGATTTTACTAGATCCTCCCAGCTGCTCCAAGGAGGGGAAAAGTCACTAACCCAACTCCTCCCAAAGCTGGACTTGGTTCCTCTTCCTCAATTTTCCCACAGTCCATCCCCTCTTCCCTCAAGAGCCCTGAGCTGAGAGGCGTCAGTAGGAATAAACCTCCCACATCATAAACAGAGCAGCTGCTCCCGGGTCTGGATGCACGGAGGTCCTTGGAGATCACAGAGTGGGGAGGGGCTGGGAAGCTGGACCCTGGGATCCCCTGAACATACTCCAGGTCCCCTTCAGCTCCCTGTGAAGAAAGTTTCCTGCCTCTAAGGTCTTGTAGAGGCTGGGGCATGGGGGTTTGGGGGGCGAACTCTGGGGCCTTCATCCAACCCTCTCCCAGGGGTGACATGGGAAGCGAAGGGGAGACAGAGGCCATAATGTAGGACAGGGGTCTCTCCTCACTCAAGATCCCTCCCCCTTCCTCACACTTCTGAGGAATTTTCCTGGCCACCGTAGACAACTCCAGCCTCAGTATTCCCAGGGAAGGGTGATGAGGCAACAGGGACGTATCTCAGGCTGGGAGAGATCCCAGAGGTCAGGTCAGATGGGGGGCAGGATGGCTTGGAGACTATGGGAGCCTGGGGTGTGGGAAATCCTGCCATCCCTGCATAGCGGCATTTGCATAGGAGATTCCCCCCGAGGAGCTAACTAGAAGCTCACCCGGCATTCTGCAGCCCAGACCACCCAGCAGGGACCCAACTAAAGCCTGTTGCCAAGCACCCCCAGCTGATTGCAGGAGAGGTGAGCATGGGTTCTCCCAGGCAGTAATCAAGGAGAGAAGAAACAGAGCAGAACCCTCACGAGAGGACCTGAGAAGGGAAGAGGACCCAGACACAACACTCCCCAGACAACTGAGTCCCTAGATGTACTGTGTGTATGAATTAAGCTTCCACAGACTTAATCTTCTCTGATGCCAAAAAGAAGCCTGAAATATCAATCCTATTGTTCATATAAATAAATTGAGGGTGCAAGAGGTAGAGGAAGTAGTCCAAAATCACATGGATCTGTCTAGACCTGACACCAACCTGGTTTCTCCCTGGGTCAGGAACTCTCTGGACCCTCGAGTTTAATTGCCACTGAGTTAGTTACCACCCTCGGCCTCCTTACCGTCTATACTGAAAAGGGCTATATGTGCACCTACCTGAGGATGTTCGTCTCCATCCTCACCACAACAGAAATACAGAATCTTAGAGTAGGGAGGTCTAACCTCCTCATGGTACAATTGGGAAACTGAGAGGACAAGCTGCTTGGAGGTCTAACCTCCTCATGGTACAATTGGGAAACTGAGAGGACAAGCAGCTTGGAGGTCTAACCTCCTCATGGTACAATTGGGAAACTGAGAGGACAAGCTGCTTGCTCGGGGTCACAAAGTCAGGAAGAGCCAAAGCAGGAGCTTGATCCAATTTGGACGGATGCTCTTCCCCGGAGCCAGGCTCTCAGCTGTTTACACACAGATTCCAGGTACCATGTTGGCACCAGGGAAATAAAGGTGGATAAATACAGGCCCTGCCTGGAGAGGCTCAGAAGTGGGGAAAAAGGGCCCTCCCCCCAGCCTATAGAAAGACGTATCCTCCAAATGTCAAGGACACGCTAAGGAAGAAGTTGCTGTAAGCTGAGGCCTTGAGTCAAGAAGGCCTCCTGGAGGAGGTGTATCTACCCCAGCAGAGATGTGAGTGGGAAGAGGGCACGTCCCCGGTGATCCTGGAGGAAATGTAAGCGCGTACGACCTTTTTTTCGGAAGATACTCCTGTTGGAGGATTATGGGAGACTGGGCTGGGAAGTCAGGTTGGGACCAGATCAGAGAAGACCTTGAATGCTAGGACAGAGAGTCTGAGCCTCGCCCATGGGCACCGGGGAGTCATGGAAGGTTTTCACCCGGGTTAGGAGGGGGGGACCCATGCGAAGGAGTTTCTTAGTGAATTTACCCTGGAAGCAGCTCACAGGGCAGACTGCCGGAGAAAATGTGTCAGTGTATCTGTGTGTTGTCTCTTGGGGTGAGTGTGTGTGTGCATGTGTGCACATGTTAGTATGATGCTAAGATCAGGAAAACCTAGTTTCAAAAACCGCCCTGGTCTGCTTTTGGGGAGATGATGGAACACCGGCTCCCCGCCCCTTCCGTCTCCCTCGTAAGCCGCCCTGAATGGGCAGAAGCCTCGCCACCTCCTCCAGACACTCCTCGAGCCTGCACCCAGCAGGCTCAGGAAGAAACCCTCTGAGAAGCAGACACACACCCAGGAACAGAGTAAGCATCTCCTCGCCTGAGACTTCCCCCAAATCTCACAACGGTAGTGAAGGACACCCGGACACTAGGAAAGGGCAGGGGAGGGGGAGGGCTGACCATTCAGCAGTCCATGAGCTCAGAAGGGCAGGGAGAGTCAAGTGGTGGGGGACAGTTCAGCCAGCAGGGACCCATGTAAACACAGAGAGGAGGGACATGCTCTGGAGAGAGAGAAGTAGAGACCCCTCGGAAGAGGGGTCACCGGAGGCCTTGGGAGCCCACCTGTCCCTCGCCTTCCTGCACACCATCCTCACTGCAGGCACTGGCTGAAGCAGGAGGAAGAGATGTCTCACCAGGACAGCTGTTCTATTTTGTCCTCCTCTGGGACCCAGTGTGCCAGCGGCTCAGGCTACCTCTTCCCCCTGTTCCCTTAGCTGAGAGACCCCCAGTGGTGTGGGGACCGTGACTAATGAATCCCAGTGGGGCTGTCATTACTGAGACCTGCAGTATCCATTAACAGTGATCAGCGATTATCACAGCCACTGCCCCCAAGGGGAGGGGGCTGGTAGCCAGGATTCCTGCTGCTATTCACCAGCTCTGCTCACCCTTCCCAGGTTTCCCTTCTTGAATCCCATGGAGAATCCTAATTTGGGGATTCACAGGATCTCGGAGTCAGGACAAATCTCGGAGAGGTCCCATTCCCTCTGTAACCACCTGTTTGCCCACCTCTGGCCCAGGCGCTCGAGCCCACCAGGCATCCCCCGCACTGGCGATCTGTTAAAAGTGCATCTGCCCCCTGAGACCTTGGTGCCGCTGTGGAGAAGCCTGATGGAGCTCTGCCACCTTTACAGTCCTGAGCTCTTCCCCATGCCTCCCCAAGCAGGCCCAGACACAGAGCCTCCCACGCTGATCTATGATAAGCTCAACTGCCGAGTCCAGGGTCACCCAATCCCCCCCTCCGAGAAGCCCTTCCAAATTCCACCTCCAGCCCAGCTACTCTAGCTCCAGCCTCCTTCTTCTGCAGCTGTTTTCTGTGAGCCTCCCACCGGGCAGAAAAAGGATGATCTCATTCGCCTTCTAAGAAGTCTTCCAAACCTCTGCCTCCACATTTCCGACTTTTGTGCAAGTGTTTCTTGTCCCTGACTGCCAGAAAGTTCTCTTCGATATTTAACTTGAACCTTACTCTCGGTGGGACAGACTTGGAGAAAGGTCGTTTATTCAAAGTATCCCAGCTTCCCAGGTCGCTGATGTTATAGCTGTGATGTGCTTTCGTTCCCTCTATCAGCCTTCCAGAAGCTCCCCGCCACTCCACACCCCCACCCAGTGCCCCCCGCACGCCCATCAACCCAGAGCAGCTCAGGGACTGCCTGCCTCCAGGCCTGGCTCTAGCGCAGGAGGTCAGCCCCAGCCCCAGTGGAGCGAGCGAGCAGGGAGCCCTCGTACAGCCCAGCCCTGCCCCCAGCCCAAGCTCAAGAAGGAGGTAATTAGGAGCTGTGCAGTCCCTGTCCCCCAACAGGTACAGCTGAGCCGCTGCATCCATCATGGGGGGGGGAGCTGCCAGAGAAGGGGAGGGTCACGTGGCTCAGCAGGACCAACAGGAGGGCGGGGGAGGCCGTGGGGGCCAGGGATTGGCTGGTCTGCAGCGGGGGGAGTCAGGGCTGTCGGGGATAACCTGAGAATGACCTTGTGGGGACTTTAGCTCCCAGTCTCTGCTCCTCCCTAGACGCCCCCCACCTTCCCCCAGTTCCTAACCTGCAGCCCTCCCAGCTGCCCTTGCCCTGGCATTTTCTCTCCTCCTTCAGTACCACCTATCTAGGGTGCAAGGGCCCCTCTCTCTTTTTTTTTTTTTTTAAGGAAAATGGCCTCTTGTGTGCTTAATAGATCTGAGAACGCGTGTGGGAGTGGGAGGCGGTAGTTTTCTGGCCTGAACAGGGGCTGGTGACGCTATGAGAAACACTGTGGATAGGGTTTGAAGGGAGCAAGGAAAGGAGGGGGAAAGGAGAGAGGGGCCCCTGCTTGGATGGAGGAAGTGTTGGTACAGGTGCATTTTTCTCCAATTGCCTGTGTTGGTGCCAGGGCGTGAGTGTGCAGGCGCATCGCGTGGGTGCAGCCTGGGACGTGTCTTGCATACTTGTGCTGAGCCGGCTACCTTACCATGTGCTGCAGTGCACTTGGGCAGAGGTGGGTGGGTTGACCTTGACCTTCTCTCTGTGCATGTGCCCAGGCTCCTGTTCACAAGCAGCTGGGTCCCTTCGAGCACACTGCCACAATGGGCTCTCACCTTGCCTGTGTCTGACCCAGAGAGGGGAACCCCCTGCAATTTGTCTGTGCCTGGGACCCCTCAGCACATCCCCCAGCCAAGTGGGCAGGGACCCTCACGCCCACCCCCAGAGCTACAGGTCAGGGTGGCAGCTGGTGGGAGAGAAGAAGGGGAAAGAGAGGAGGGGCAGCTTCCCCAACACGTGTGAAGGTTCTTCGTCATATATGCAAATGTCCTCATTAGAGATGCAGAGCGCTTCCCTGAGCTAATGGCTGCTGCAGCCATTTCTGTGTGGAAGTGCTGAGCTGGGGACTGCGGCTGGGGGAGAGGAGAAGGGGCAGGACCACTGCCCGCTGGCTGAGCAGGGCCAAGGCTCTCATTCCGCAAGCCTGGTTCTGGGCAGTCCTGGGGGCGCGGGGGGAGCCCGTGGGAGGGGCAGGCGGCGCAGTATCAGAAAGCACAGCTCTGACACTTGGCACTGCCTGGTCCCCTACCCCCACCCTGAGCCAGGACTTGCCAGCAGGGTCCTCTGAGGAGGGCCGTAGCCAAAAGCCCCAAAGCCAGGGTCCCTGTAGGTCTGGGAGCAGGTGACCCTGGCTGCTGCTCTAGGACACCAGGTGCCTCCTCCCTCCTACTGGCGCAGCCCGACACACAGACTTATGCTCAGCCTGCTTCCTAGGCCTCACTTCCTGCCCCCTGTGCCATTGAACCCTTGTCGTCTTTTTCTGTCACCCAGCCATAGAGAAAGGAGCCGGATTCTAGTCCAGAGCTGCTGCCTCTCAGCCCCATTGCACATCCATTTATAGACGAGCCACTCTTCGGGGCTGTCTTGTGCTTATTCACCTCACTGCCACCAACGTGGCACCAGAGACAAACACCAACACACAGTCAGCTCACACATGCCCTCGGAAACGTGCAGTCACCCTCATCCCAGGGTCACACGCTGTGTGACTTAGGTGAACTTGCCCTCAGACACACACCCACACCCAGCCTCCGCCGTCCTTGAGCACACGCGTCACCCCACCTTGGGGACAGAGTCCACAGACACATCCCACGCCCTACCCCCCACCTCTCCTTTCCTTGCTTCTCTCTCCCCCTCCTGCCCTCCTCGCTGGGCACCCGTTTGCCAGGGTTATTTATAGAAGCAAGCGATAAATTCAGTGTGTTTCTCGGCGCTCAAAGCTATAAATAATGGCACAGATCATTAAACCCCGAGAGCAGGCCCAGCCGCCCCGCAAACAAGATGAACTGCCAACCACCACGTGAGAGGGAGAGAGGGAGGCACAAGGCAGGGGGCCCCGGGCCGCACCCCTCAGCCTGGTCCCCATGAACTTGGGCCTCCAAGGGGCCTGCCTGGGTGGGCACTCGGGGAGGGGAGAGCGGAGCTGGGGCCTGGGCTTGCAGGCTGGCGAACAGGCTCACCTCCACCTAATTTCCACGCTCTCCCTCTCTCCCTCTCTCCCCCTTTCCCATCCCCCTGCCCTCTGCTTCTCTCTCCACTTCCCTCACTGTTCTTTCATCTTTCCAGTGTTTTCTGCTTCTAGTCTCTCCTCTTTCCCACCTCTCCTCTATCCATCCTCCTTCCTCTCTCTTTACCTTCTGCCCTTCACCTCTCCCTCTCCATCCGCTTGTTCTCCGCCCCGGCCCTTTCTTCCCCCCATCCCGAATCCCCAGGCCCCGGGAGGGGCCCTGATCCCACCACAGAGCCCTCAGAGGCAGAAAGTCCCCTGTCAGCAGAACGCTGGGGCTGCCTGCTGATTCAGTGTCTGTAATCTCCCAGGCGGAGGCGGCCATGGCAGGGGGGCAAGGAGGGGGGACGGGGAAGATGGATGAGGGGTAGGAGAACAAAATGGCATGGACACCAGGGACGGGCTCCAGGCTGAGGGAGGTTCTGGGGAGCGGAACCAGAGCCCCGAGCTTCAGACCAACCCCACCACCGCCGGCTGGTCCAGTGGGGCGAGAGAAGTGTTTTCTGGTACGAGAGACGGCACCACAGGAAAGATAAGGCAAACGGACAGGAGCAGAGGGGAGCAGGCAGGGGTGGCCGGGAGGTGTTGCAGAAACCAGAGAAAGAGGGGTCAGAGAAAGCCAGAAAAACAGGGGGCATTGAAAGAGGGTTGACTCCGTCCAGGCCCAGCCAGCCCCAGTTCCAGCGTGGACCCCGGGCAGCCACCGTGTGGAAGGTTTCAGCGTCCTGACCGTGGCTACCACAGGCCTCCCCACTTCACTTTTAGGAAATGCCTCTATCCTTTGGGGCTCACCCAACTTGACTCGGACTTACTCGGGGGAGGTCTCCCTCAGCCCCCGCTCTAGGTCACCTACCTCCTGGAGTCTTTCACCCCTTCCCACTGAAAGTCCTACCACTTCCTGCCTCGGCTTGAGCCTCCTTCTGGAGGGCAGAACATAAGCCCAATATGTGTCATATGGTGCCCCAGAACACCAAGCAACGCCTGAGTCTTTGAAGCCTAATCAAACCCAGGAGTGGTAGTCGGCTCTCTCCTTCCCGAGCGAACAGGCAAATAGACTTCAGATGCAGCAAGAGGACCAAGATTAGACATCAGCCAGAACCTGGGGGTGCTGGGGGCTGGGAGATGCCTCTGAAAGTTAAGGGGGACCCACGGGCCTGAGGATGGCACGGCCTGGCCTTGTGGCCAGGGGTGGACTAGAAAGCCTCGGAGCATTCCCCGCCTGCCCCTGTCCTCCGCACCCCATGGCCAAAGCGGCCACCTGCTCCCGCTTGCTCCCCTGTTGGCCGCTTTGATGCAGAGCTCCGTGATCTGCCCGGGAATTTATAGTAGGAGCCAGGACGGCAGCTAAATCCCCCAACCACAGAGGTAAATCAGCTGCTGCGATGGGCCGGAACGCGGGAGCTGTCGGGCTGCAGAGGAGGCACAGCAGGGCTGGAGAGGGAAACACTTGTCCCTGCTCCCTGGGGGCAGCAGCCAATAAATCCCCTCGGGCACCGATTAGGGCTGGCGGCCTGACCAGATCTCGAGGGCTGTCAGTGCTGGTGGCAGAGATTACACCACGGCGGGCAGTGCCCACAGAAATAGGCTGCATCCCAGGGCTGGGCCACGAGGACTTCTCAGAGCAGCTGGGTGAGTAACAGTGGTTGGGAAACCAAAACCGGGTTTCCCAGGAGCTGAGTGGAGCAATGTCACCACCTAGGAGGGCAGGTTCTCTAAAGCCCAATTGCCTGGGCTCAAATCCTGGCTCTGCCACTGATTACCTGTGTGAAATGGGCAAGTTACTCACTTCCTTGTGCCTCAGTTTTTCCATCTGTAAAATGGGGCTGATTAAATGAGGTGACAGGCATACAGTGCTTGGAGCAGTGCCTGACAGTGTAGCGTTAGTTGTACCGTCACACACAACAAGCTGTCCAGGGTGGGTTAGATCTGGTCTTGTGCAGAGAAAGGAGAAGGGACCAAAGGACCTTTGGAAGAATCTGGGGGTGCCAAGATGATGTTTAAAGAAAGAGGGCTCTCTTAACCCCAGGGAGAAAGTGCGAACAGCTTCTCCCAGTGGATTCCTGTGGGTAGGGGCACAGGCTCCTGGGTCACACAGGCTGGCCTTCGAGTTTCGACACCTATTAACCATGAGAACTTCAGCAAGATATTTCACTTCGCTGTACCTGACTGACCCCATCTGTAAAATGAGGCTGATAATACCACTCACCTCACAGGGCTATTGAGAGGATTACATGAGATCAGACATAATTGAAGTGTTTAGTGGTGCGCTGTCCATAGTAAGTGCTCAGTAAATTTTTGTTTTGTTATTACTGTTATTTCATCAAGGGAATGATGGCTACACAGTGGATCCTAACCCCAAGCAGTGAAGCCGACAGGGAGAGAAAGGAGGAGAGGGGGTGAAGGCTGGGGGTGGGGGCAGGGGGTCAGTAAGGAGAAAAGGGGCCGGACAATGGAAAGGGAAGATAAAAGCAGGCAGGTAAAGATGTGAGACTTGGAGGCGGAAAGAAAAAAGGGAATGGCACAGAGATGAAGGACAAGGAGAGATGGGGGGGAGTTGGAGGGAGACAGAGGAGAACCCTGGGGGTGGGGGGCTTGTCCAGATCAAGGGGACAAACGGACGGGGCCTCAGAGCAGGAGTCGGGGAAGTGGGAGGGGGAGAAGAGGCCTGTGGGGAGTACTGAGGGGCAAGGGAAGTGAGGAGAGAAGAAAGAAGAAAAGCAATGGGAGTGCAGGCCGAGAGACAAAGGAGGAGGAGCAGTATCTGGAGAAACAGCAAGCCGGGCTGGTGCAGCTCATTACGCAAACATGATTCCAGGCACTGCTCAGCTGCCCACTCCTCGGCTTTCATTTTCAGCTTGGCTTCCCCCTGGCCTCCCTCCTGCACCCTCCTGCCAGCCTCTACCTTCTCAGCACCTCGCCCGGGGGCAGATGCGGCAGCAGAGGGGTGGGCTCTGCTCCCCAGGCGGTGAGGAGGAGAGGAAGGAAACAGTCCCCAAAGCAGAACAGAACCTGGGGGTCCTCCCCGGCTTCTGGCGGCTTCCCCCTTCATCAGCATAAATACAAGACAGTGGCCGAAAGCAATGCACGAATGGAATAATAATAACAGCAGCTAAAGCATTAGCAGTCTGCAGTTTACAAAGTGTTTTACAAGCCCGAGTCTCCCAGCACCCCTTGTGATGTAGGCAATATCACCCCCATGTATTACTATCATTATCATCAAGGATTCTGTAGTGCTCCCAACCTGCTAAGCACTATATTCTCTTACTCCTGACAACAACTCTATTATCCCCATTTTACAGATGACAAGCTGGGGCCTAGATCCTCTGCCCCTACCCCTTTGCCTCATCTCTGATCTCTCCCGGCTTTGCTCAACCCTCTTTTCTATTCTCTCATCTCCTCTTGCCCTCCCTTGATTCCCCTCTTCCAATCATGCTGCCTCATTAAACTTCAACTTGGCATTTTGTTCACTCTCCAGGCACTTCCCCCCTCACAGTGACCTGCAGGAACTGGTGTGATTACAGATGACTGACAGCCCCTTCATTGGGAGGGGCCACCTGACAGGGAGGGACAAAAAGGAAATCACATGGTAGTGGAAGTGAACATGACAATGTCTTCAGAGCTGCTGTTTTTTCCCCCACATTCTTCTCCAAAAGACCTGAGAGGATCTAGCATGTAAGACACATAAAACAGAAAAACACACATGAAAGGGCTTCCCTGGTGGCGCAGTGGTTAAGAATCCGCCTGCCAGTGCAGGGGACACGGGTTCAAGCCCTGGTCCGGGAAGATCCCACATGCCGCGGAGCAACTAAGCCCATGCGCCACAACTACTGAGCCTGCGCTCTAGAGCCCACGAGCCACAACTACTGAAGCCCGCGAGGCACAACGACTGAGCCCATGTGCCACAACGACTGAAGCCTGCGTGCCTAGAGCCCATGCTCCGCAACAAGAGAAGCCACCGCAAGGAAAAGCCCACACACTGCAATGAAGAGTAGCCTCCACTCGCCACAACTAGAGAAAGCCCGCGCAGCAAAGACCCAATGCAGCCAAAAATAAAATAAAATTTTAAAACCTGTTTAAAAAAAAACACACATGAAAGAGTAAGACAAGATCAACAAGTCGGGGTGAGAGAATGTCCCCCAAAAAGGAAACTAAGGTTGGAGAATTACCACCGAGGAAACAAAAACTTAGCCCTCAGCTCTCTAACACTGAAAATAAATGAAACCAGGGAATAGGTAAAATCCTCCTCGCCTCCGCCAGAATCCCTTCACGTGTTCACTGGTCATGAACTCAGCACCCACTGTGTGCCACAGATCAAAGACGTGATCTACGCCAAGGACGTGGACTTTTCACTCTGCAGGTTCAAGGAGGTTTTACCTGAGACGCACTGGGTGCAGTTGCCGTAGAAGAACTGACAGGACTCTGGGCTGAATGAGGTGGAGAGCAGTGAGGGCTGCAAAGGTCAGAGGCCGTGGGGCGCAGGGAGAGGAAGGGCCCACACAACTGTCCCAGAACTGAGAAACCGAGGCTGGGGTGTGTCAGTGGCAGCCCTGAGTTTCCTGCCCCTGAGCCCTTTCCTGAGTGGCCTGTTGGGATGAGGCCCCTGCCAGCCCGTTAATCCATCCACCTTGCACACCACGCTGGTGACGCCTGCTCCTGGCTACTTCTGCTCGTTAGCGCATCAGCATGGGAATCATCAGGAATGAAAATAAATCAGACGAAAATAATATTCCATGCTCTCCCACAGAAACAAAATCTGCCCTCCGTGTTGGCACGATTTCCAGCCTGCGGGAAGGGTGAGCACAGTGAGAGTGACAGAGGACAGGGGCATGCAGGGAGGAAAGACATGGACCCCTGTCAGGGGAAACCCCAGATCTGTGCGGGGGGGCACCCTTCCACAATCACAAAGATGCTACCCCTTCCCCAGCAGCCAGCAAAACAGGGCCTACACCCACACGTGTCTGTGGATGAAATACATACGTGGTAAACTTAAAAGCTGGTTCTTAGGAAGGCTGACACCTGGCCTGGGCCGCGCTGGAGGTACCTAAGTATATGGCACTGGTGATCCGCCCGGGGCACCCACTCCAATGTCTTAAAATGCTTCGAGGCGTTGTGAGTGGCTGGTGTGGCTTAAGACCGAAGCACAGTCCTGGGCAGGTAGGTGGGGCCGAGCGTCCACCAGCTCGGAGCACGCATGCTTCACCTCTCAGCCACCATGGAAAACCGGCCTCCTTTTTCCCCTCCCGCTCCCTTTCCTGAAGCATAGTTTGTCCTCACCAGGGACTCCTGGGTAAAAGAACCTGGAGTTAGGACAGAAGATCATTAAACTTCCCACAGAACAAAATTAGCTCTTTCCCACAGTGGGGGAAAAAACACCACCACCCTCAGCTCCTCCCAAACCAGGCACCACTGTCACCTTCAGAGCCTGACCAAGCCTCCAGCGAGTAACAGAGACGAACAAGGCAACTCCCAGAGCAGAGTCCCTCCCTGGTAGGCCAGGTAAACCAAGAGATGGCAAAGCCTTTCCTCCAAGCACCTCTTCCAATACACGGACCTCCCTTCCACGGCTCCCTAACGCATGCAGAATAAACCTGCCTTCACGCCACAGCGCTGATTCCTCAGACCAACATTTAGAGCCCTCCTTAATACAGACCCATGCTGAGCTCCTACAATTTCTGCTTCCTCCATCACCTCCCCTCTCCCCAGCTGCTGATCCCGATGTGCTTCAAGGAACATGTCCTGAACCATCCTGCTTCCGGCCCACGTTGCCTGGAATGCCCTCTCCACCACTTCCTGGAGCTCCCGTATGCTCATCAAAGCTCTCCCCACCCTCCTCCAGGGCAAGTGCAAATCCCACCTTCTTTCACTCACGCAAGTTGTCTCCCTGCCCACTAGACGGGCCTCCTGGCTCTTGTTCACCCGTGTGCCTGGTACTGAGAGGCAGTCTGGGGAACGTTCGTGGAACTGAGTGAAAACTCCAAACCTGCTCCCAGCCGAGCTTTCTTTTCTGGGACTCACAGTGGTCTCAGAAATAAGGAGGCCAATCAGGGACGCAGAGGTGGCTGATGTCTCTAGAGCCCCATTACCCCGAGTCAGGGTGGGACCCTGGGGAGACGGAGGCTGCTGCGGGAGACGTTACAGGTGCTCCTAGGCTTCCTGAGACCATTGGGACGGGCACTGCTGAGGGGCTCTAGGGGCCGTTAGACCAGCGGTGGAGGGTTTCCTTTCTTCCTCTGGCTCCTCTCTCTGTCACTCTCTCTCAGTCCCTCGCAATAGTCATCATCCTCTCTTTCAATTAGACAGCGGCTTCCTTCTGCCCGAGAGACACCTCCCCTTACAGCTCTGCTGCTCAGAATGTGATCTGAGAACGGCAGCAACAGCATCACTGAAAATGTGCTAGAAATGCCAACTCTCAGGCCCCAGCCCAGACTGGTCAGTCCCATCCTTCAGTTTAGCAAGATCCCCAGGTGGTTTGTGTATACATTAAAGTTTGAAAGGACTCATTTAAAGAACCAGAAAAGCTAGGCCCAGGGACCAACAGGGAGGCTGAATGCTTCAGCTGTTCATTCATTTATCCTTTCAATAAATATTTAATAAGCACCTACTGGGTGCAAAGTGCGGTGCTAGGCACTGGGGAGGAAATGGTGAATGATTCAGCCCCGGGTACACAGGCTGGAGGGGGTGAGATCAGTGCTCCCCATCTGGTTGTCCCAGCTCCCCAGAGTTGGGGGGCTTAGATCAGGAACAGGGGTGCATTCCACTGGAGACTCTCTCAAGACCCTGAGGCTGGTGAGGGATCCCTCCCACTCCCTAATACAAAGACAGAGAATCAGTCAGAGAGATGGAAGGGAAAGAGTGATGAGAACGAGGGAGAATGCTGAGCGGGAAGAAACGGAGGATGGAAATGAGGAAAAGTGAGTCCACAACAGCCTCTCTGAACCACCCCTGCCGGCCACTGCAGAGACACACTCGGTCTTACTTCCCAAGCTCCCTGTTGAGTGCCCCCTCCAGGACGTGCCCCATCCCAACTCCAGGCAGATGGCCTCCCACAACAGGGGTCCTCAGTGGTCCATGAACGAAGGACAACCCCAGCCCTCCAGCACCCTCCACCCCAGGGGCTGAGAGGGGAGAAGATAGGTCACACCCAGAGGAGAAGTGTCCACGGCAGGGGGACTGGTTGGAATGGCGTAGGGATGGTAAGAAGCACACAGACTCAGGAGACAGGGTGGGGCCCCAGGTGAAAGGGACTGCGGTGTCGAGAATGAACTCTAGGGAGGCCCATCGGGGGCCCCTGTGCTCAGCAGTGCAGGCAAGCCAGTGTCTTGGCTAGAATTGTACAAGTGGAGATTGTGAGATGTGGTCAGATCTGGGATCTCCTTGGATGATAAGGCTGACAGAACTTGCATATGGATTCAGTATGAGAAGCGAGGGAAAGAGAGTTAACGAAGATGGGCCTGAGCTACCCGTCAGATTAGGGTAATCCAAGGTGATCTGGGAAGGGTTCCAGAAGAAAGGGTTGGGGCAAGGTTTGGAGGGAAGGAAAGACCTAGGGCATAAAGTGGGGAAGAAGAGAGTCCCTGTTGGTTAGTCATAAGGAATGAGAGTGAAGAGATGGGAAAAGAAGGGAACAACTATTCAGGGGTCCTTAGTTCAAGCTTCTCGAGGGCAAGAATCGCATCATCTGTTTCCACTGGATCCCTTAGGGTCTTCCATTGATATTCTGCACATGGCAGGTTTAATCAGGTACTCAGTAAAGATTTGTTGCTTGTTGAGAAGTGACCCAAAAGGCAGGGTAGGGTGGTATAAAAAGCACTCAACTATGTCTTGGGAGCCCTGACCACCTTCTGGCAGAGGGACCTTGGGCAAGTCACTGTCTCTCAGGGTCTCAGATCTTCAGTCCTTTCTCACCCCAATCCTCTTTCCTTGGCTCTAAGACCAAGAGTCTGGAGGGGCAGTCTGGAGGGGAATGAAGCCGAGACCCAGAGAGTGGGTCGGAACCATCTAGATATGGGTCAACGAGAGTTCACCCACCAGGGTAGCTGGGAATGAAGAAAAATGATCAAGCCAAGAGCCCCACACATGCCATGCCCACATTTTCCTTGCTGTGATGTCTCAGCATTTTGGGGGAGTTTTTGCAACTCCACAACTTCTAAATATTGAAATGCTTGGACTCAGTCATTGGATGCCCTTTATTTTCTATCTGTTCTCACTCCTTAGGGGATCTCATTCAATGACACTGATGACCCCAAATTTATATCTACAGCCTGGACTTCACCACGAAACCCAGACCTGTACATCCCTCTGCCTACCAGATGCCTCCACTTGGCTGCCTAACAGGCATCTCAAACCTGACATGTCCAAACTGACTCCCCCCAAACCAGCTCCTCCTGCAGTATTCCCCAAATCTCCATGGTTCTGGTCACTCAGGCTAAATCCCTTGGTCTCATGCTGACTCCCCTCTTTCTCTCACACCCTCCAACCAGCCCATCAGCAAATCCCTGGGCTCTCTGAAAAGTACATCCAGAATTTGACCACTCGTCACCACCTTCACTGCCACCTCCCTGGTCCAGGCCACCATCATCTCTTACCTCGTACTGCAATAGGCTCCTGCCTGGTCCCCCTCCCCCCCGCCCTTGTTTTCTCAATCGAGTCTCAACAGAACAGTAAGAATTTTCTATACAAATACAAGGCAGATCATGTCAAACCTTCTGCCCTGCTCCAAACCTTCCAGTGACTCTGCATCTTACTCAGAGCTGAAGCCAAAGCCTCACGGGGGTTATTAGTCCCCACGTGATCCGGTTCCCATTACCTCTCAGTCCCACCATTCACTCTCTCCCTTATTCCCTCTGCTCCAGCTGTTCTCCAACAGTAGACACGCTCGCACCAGGGCCTTTGCCCTTGCTGTTCTCTTTGTCAGGAATGCTCTTCCCCCAGAAATCTGCATGGGCCGTAGCGTCTGGTAAACGGCAGGCTCCGTATGTTGGGGGCCTGAGCAGGGATAAGAAAGGGCATGAGGAGGAAGAGGAGATGATAATGGAGTCTGGGCCCACACAAGAAACAAAATGGTTCATCTTGCTTTCTGTCTTCCTCCTTATGGGGAACTTGCTCCACCCTGGCTCCTCAGGAAGCACCCCATTCTCCATCCCACCCTCAGGAGGGCCTCAAGCTCCAACGGCACCACATCCCTCCAGGACTCGTGGACCTCCTGAAAAGGAAACATCTCACTCCCCTGACGCTGAATGGGACAACCCTCTCTGCTCTGCTCCCAGAGGACGTGGGGAAGAACGGTCTCATCCAATCAGTCACGCAGACACACTTATCTCCACCACCGTCCTGCTGGGCCTGAGCCCATCAAGTCCATCACCGTTCCCCCCTTCTTTTTTTTTTTTTTGCGGTACGCGGGCCTCTCACTGTTGTGGCCTCTCACGTTGAGGAGCACAGGCTCCGGACGCGCAGGCCCAGCCGCTCCATGGCATGTGGGATCTTCCCGGACCAGGGCACGAACCCATGTCCCCTGCATCGGCAGGCGGACTCTCAACCACTGCGCCACCAGGGAAGTCCCCCGCTCCTCGTCTTCTTAACCTCTGCTTACTTTCCCTCCTCGGCCCTGCCTTGCTACTCCCAATCATCAGGGCCCCATTAGCACACATTGGAGGCAGGCTGAGGCATGAAGGCTGGTGTGATGAGGCCAGAACAGCCCGGCCACGGGCCTCCAAGTCGTGGGGGAAGGCAAGTAGACTTGAGGGGAAGGCTTTGGGGGTGGGAGGCTGCAGAGGTCAGAGAGACAAGGAAACAAGCAAAGAGAATCAGAAGCTGTGATGAGATGGTGATCCAGACGGATGCCGAGAGGGCATCGGCCAGAAAATGGGGGTCACACTCAGAAGCAGAAATGGGGAGAGAAGCAAAAGCCGACAGACGTCAGGAGCTGGAGACAGGGGGTGCAACAGAGAGTCTGACCCCCAGAGACAGACAGACGGACAGAGACAGACCAGAGGAAAGAGACAGAGAGACGCAGGAGCTAGACCGCTATAGGCGGGGAGGGACGGCGGCAGAGGCTACCCAAAGAGATGGAGAGATGCACGGACAGACCAGAAGGCTGCAAAGAAGGCGAGAGAGAAGAAAGAGCGGAGGCGGGAGTGGCGGGAAGCGGCGGGCGCGGGGCGGGCGCAGCGGAGCGGGCGCGGGCGCCGGGAGCCGGCTCGTAAAAGCCGCGCCGAGCGGGGAAATTGCCGCCAGAATCGCTGAGCTCCACAAAACGCTGCCCGCGCGGCCCGCCGCCGCAGCCGCTCCAATCTCCAGACTCATCGCCGCGCGGGCTGGTTATGCATTTAAATGTTATTTAATTGGATTGCGGAGGAGCTGGGGGCCACAGCGGCCCCCGCCCCCGCCCCGCACACGCCGCGCGCAGGGGCTGCTGCCTCCACCACAAATCTGTATTCCGAGTCACAGATTGCAGCGCACCCCCTCCCTACCTCCTCCCCCAGCCCGACGGCTCCCCTCTGCGTTTGGGGTCCTTCTTCTGTTCCCCCCGCCCAAACGGAGCCAGAGGACACTCAGAAAGACACAAGTCCCCGGAAGATGCGTGAAAAGGCAGGGGCTACATAAAAAGACTCCAGACGCACAGAGGCCCAACGGCAGCAAAAATGGGTCACACTGAATTACACGAGTGTCCATCTGGGAGATTTTTCAAAATGCAGAGACAAGGAAGATCCCCAGGGATCACAAAAGTACACAAATGCATGTAATACACTGGAGACCCACGCTCTGTAGGGAACACATCACCGTACCCCTTGGAATGGTTCTTATGAAGTGACACGACCACACAGGGGGACAAGATCTTGCTAACTCAGTGACTTTCACAGCCCTTCCTAAAGCTAGGTAAGGAGTAAAACACACGTTCACTCTCACACTCACAGCCACCATCACACCCCAATCGCTCCACTGCGGTGCCTTTCCACGGCTGGAAGGCAAACCCTTTCTTCAAAGACTTGTTCCTCTCCCAGTGCACAGCAGAAGGCATCATCGGATGAGGTTCTGAGAGGCCACTGCATCAGTCATCAAGTTTCCTAAAACCGAACAAAGAAACAAAACTGAGCCAACATCACAACAGGTAGGCTTGAGGACAGACACGGGGAAGGCCTTCCTCAGAAGACAAAGTTTGAGATCCCAAGGGGTGAGACTGGGCTTCTCCCCTATCAACTGCAATAAGAGACCCATTTCTGCAGCCTGGACCAGGAGTCAGCACCATCAAGGTAGATGGAAGGACAAAATGACCTGCTGAGGCATGTCCCCCACACACTCCCAACCAGCCGACAGGGAATTGCTGGCCTGAAATGATCAGGGTCAAGATGCTTCAATTAATGAAAATGGAAATGGCAACCCGGCTTGGCGCAGGCCACCATGGAGGACTGTTCTGGGCTCTCAGCCACCCCCTCTGTGAGCTGGGCATAGAGACTGACATCAGGCTGAGATCCTTGAGGAGGAGTTAGGGGCAGAAGAACAGGCAAGAAGATGTGCAGGAAAATTCTATTGCAGTTGTTTTGTTTGTTTTGTTTTTGACAGAATGAGGGCCAAAACAAGGAGAGAGAAAAGAAAAAGGGAGAGAAAGTTTCCCCCAATACATAATTCAACCTTGACTGGTAAGCTTGGGCTGTGGCCAGGCTGGCATAAGGACCTCTGAAGAAGAAAGCAATTCAGCCTCCCCCAAAGCAATTTATTTCTGTATCACCTGATGGTCATAGCTGGGACGTTTATCCATGTGTCTAACCTCAATGTCTTATGCTCCCACTGAAATTATTTCCTTCTTTGGGGCATTAGGAAAAAATAGAAAACAGCTGGCCTACATCCTCCCAAACAGGAATATTTGGAGAATTGAGACCTAGTCTGGGCCGGGCCACAATCTCTATTCCCTCCCTCCATTCCACTCATCTTCTCTGCCCGGCAATGCCCAGGCTGAGTTTCTGGCCTTTTTTGCTTCAGCACCTGGACACCCCCTGACACAGCTATTGCTGTTTTCCATCCCAGAGGTTCACAGAACAAGAGATCAAAAAGGAAGCCCCATTTCCCATCTCCCATAGAGCCACGCCCAACACCTGGTTCCGGCCAATCCTGGCCCCTGAGCCCCTCCCCGCAACCTTGCAGTTGGGGCTGAGAAATTCTTGGGGCAATCTGACACCATTGGGTGTTCTCCTTTTCCGAACACCCATGCCATGGAGGTGGCAAGATTGAGCAAGTGATGAGAGAAGAACTTTCCAATCACTGCCCTCTCTCAGTGGCACACAGCCTCCTATCCACACTGAGGGCTAATCCCTTCCTCAGTCAGTGTGCCCAGAGCACTGTGTTTAGAACTTGCTCACAGCACGTTTTCTGTTTGATTTATACTATAATTATATGCTTGTATCTCCCAGCACCAGACAGTGAGCAACATGAAGGCAAAGAATCATCTAATTCACCTCTGTCACTCCCTACAGTGTCTAGCGTGGGGAATGGCACATAGCAGACATCAATAAATGTTTGTCAAACTGGGAAAGGAAAGTCAAGGACCACACAGTGGTCAAACTCAAGACTCAATCTTGGGTCTTCCCTGGTGGCTCAGTGGTTGAGAATCCGCCTGCCAGTGCAGGGGACATGGGTTCAATCCCTGGTCTGGGAAGATCCCACATGCCGCCGAGCAACTAAACCCGTGTGCCACAACTACTGAGCCTGCGCTCTAGAGCCCACGAGCCACAACTACTGAAGCCCACACGCCTAGAGCCCGGCTCCGCGACAAGAGAAGCCACCGCAATGAGAAGCCCGTGCACCACAACGAAGAGTAGCCCCCGCTCGCCGCAACTAGAGAAAGCCCGCGTGCAGCAACGAAGACCCAACACAGCCAAAAATAAATAAATAAATAAATTTATTTTTAAAAAGAGACTCAATCTTGCTTTAGGCCATCCTGTTTCAGTAAGAAAAAAAAACAGGAAGAGCCCCTTTCCTCCCCAACACACTCCATCCTGCAGGTCTCAGAAGCACTCCCACCCCAAGCACAGCTTGGTTTCTATCAAGTTGAGTGTGTGTAATTGTGTGCGTGTGTGTGCGCATACATACATGTTGGAGTGGGACCTTGAAGACCCCATCACTTCTCTGAACCGGAATTCGCGTCACCATCACTGGGCAAACACAACAAACTCTGGAGATACTCATGTTACTGGATGGGCACCCTGGGGTAGATCTCCAAACCCAGATGCGGGCACCCAGATGTGCATTCGTCCTGGACACCAACTTTGTGCCAGGTGTGGGGTTACATACGGGGAAGGGAATATGAGGCTCTCTCCTTGCCTTCAGGGCATCCAGGGCAATCCTGTCTTCACCTTGGCTGCATATCCACAGCACAAAGAGAAAAATAGATGCGAGGCTATACTTCAGACCTCCCTAATTAACATCTCTTAAAGTGGAGCTGGGATGCTTGCCTTTTTTAAAACCTCTACAGGTGAACTGATTCACAGTTCTATCCAACAGAACCTTCCAAGAGGATGGAATGTTCTGCATCTGCATCGTCCAGTCAGTAGCCACTAGCCACGTGTGGTTACTGAGCACTTGAAATACGGCAAGTGACTAGAGTTGAATTTTTTATTTTGCTTAATTTTAATTAAACAGCCACACATGGCTAGTGGCCAACATATCAGACTGCAAAACTCCTGATGATCCCAAATCACTTCAATTTGGCTTTAAAATACTTCTCACAACATTGTGTGTGTGTGTGGCGGGGGTGGGGGGTGTTGCCACGCCGTGCGGCTTGCAGGATCTTAGTTCCCTGACAAGGGATTGAACCCCGGCCCGGGCAGTGAAAGCACCTGAGTCCTAACCACTGGTCAGCCAGGGAATTCCCTTACAATATTGTTTGGTAGCAGCTGACATCACCATGCCCTTTGGCCCAGGAGAAAACAATGAGCTTCCCCTCCCTAAGGACACTCTCACATGTACTGAAGAAACTGTTCTAAAATGGATTGGGGGGTAGGGGCCAGTCTGGTATTTTAAGGCCTATTAGCCAGCTAAGCCACCACACCAGCCTCCATGCCCAGACTGGAGGAAAGGCATGGAGTACCCATTCGTTAGAGGTTGACATTGGTCAGGGAAGAAAAAGCGGTGACATGATTTTAGGTGCCTGTTATGGACTGATTTGTGACTCCCCCAAACTCCTACTGAAGCCAAGTTAAACGAGGTCATAAGGGTGGGTGGCACCTTAATGCAATATGACTGGTGTCCTTCTAAGAAGAGAGATATCAGGCAGGTGCACACAGAGAAAAGGCCATGAAGGGCACAGCGAGAAGGCAGCCACCTGCACACCCAGGAGAGAGGCCTCAGGGGAAATCAAACCTGCTGACATCTACATCTTGGACTTCTAGCCTCCAGCACTGTGAGAAAATAAATTGTTCAAGCCCCCCAGTCTGTGGCATTTTGTTATGGAAGCCCTAGCAGACTAACATGGTGCCCTTGGGAAAAAGCAGGCCCAGGACCCTATTCAGCCTCTCCCTGAAAAGATGCACCCCAAGAATTGAGGGCAACAACCCTCTAGAAGCCAGATCCAGCAGTGACTCTGACACACCTAAGCCTTCAAGTCATCATCTTGGTCACTACTATTCAAGAGCCTCTACGCACTGCCCAACGCTACCTCCACGACCTTGTGATTCTCACCCCAATGCTAGGCTTTCACCCCAACCAACTCTATCCCCCTGAGACATCTTCCCTACACACTAATCCCCTCCCTTCCCATTCCTGACCCCACTGCGCCTACACTGCCTCCTGTATGGCTTGCCCCTCCATCCCCCATCTGTTGGGTGTTTTAAGTGCATGTTCTGTGCATCTCACTTCCTTCACTGGACTGCAAATTCTCAAAGATTAGTCTAGCATTCAAGACCTTTCACAAGCTGGCCCCAACTTAGCTCTCCACCTTGTTCTCCCAACTGGGCCAAGTCAACATTAATCTACTCGCCAGCCCTTGAACAATGCTCTTCACTAAGCTCTCCAAAACTTTCCCAGTCTCTAAAGCCATCTGAAATGCCACCTCCTCCAGAAAGCTCTCCCTGACTACCTTGGCTAAATACATAAGAGAACAATGGCTCTTATCTCTGTGCAATTATTCCAGTGCCCAGTTCTAGTGCTCTAACTGGGGCAATAACTACTTAGAAAGAGAGGAAAGGAGTCTAAGGAACATGGGGGTGCAAAGCTGTAATGTAATTCTGACGCCAACCACCCGGAGTTAGCACAGACCCCTCAGGTTTAAGGGCAGAGCCCCCAACAAGACTGCCCTCACTGTAGATGCCAACTTCAAGTTTGGAGGTCCCCAGGCCACCTGCACTGCTGCCTAACTGGCTACAAATTCAAGGGTTCCCACACCCTCCTCAGGCTCGATAACTTGCTAGAATGACACAGAACTTAGGAAAGCACTCCACTTACAATTACAGTTTTATTATAAAGGATACAAATCAGGACCAGCCAAATGAAGAGACACATAATGCAAGATCTGGCAGGCTCCCAGTTTCCACGTCCTTTCTCCCAGAGTCAGGACACATCACCCTCCTGACACATCCATGTGTTCACCAACCAGGAAGCTCACTGAAGCTTCCATGTCCAGAGTCTTTATTAGGGTTTCATTATGCAGGCATAAGTGATTGAAATCATTGACCATGCGGCTGAGCTCAGCCTCAGTCCTGCCTCCTCTCTCTGGAGGGCAGGCTGATATCACCTGGCTTGAAGCCCCAGCCCTCTAATCACACTGTTGGTCTTTCGGGAATGGTCAGCCCTCCTGAGTCAAATTTCAGCATAACCTCAAGTGTGGTCTGAGGGTCCCACCATGGATGACAAACTCCCAGCACTTGGGAAATTCTGAGGATCTAGAGGCTCCCTCCCAAGAACCAAGAATGGAGGCCACTCAAATTACTTATTATACAATGGGGGGGACACGTATTAAAAATCTGATTTATTGGGCTTCCCTGGTGGCACAGTGGTTGAGAGTCCGCCTGCCGATGCAGGGGACACGGGTTCGTGCCCCGGTCCGGGAAGATCCCACATGCCGCGGAGCGGCTGGGCCCGTGAGCCACGGCTGCTGAGCCCGCGCGTCCGGAGCCTGTGCTCCGCAACGGGAGAGGACACAACAGTGAGAGGCCCACGTACCGCAAAAATAAATAAATAAATAAATAAATAAATAATCTTATTTGAGAGCTGGAGATGACCTGTCCTAGGAGCTAGAGTCCAACCATGTGTTCCTTATTAAGCTGGTCTCTGCCCCCAACTGAATTCACTCTCCCAGCCCTTACTAAAGGGGCAGCCATTCAGCAGACGTAAGAAATGAGTCAGCTGGAGATACCAGGTTCCCATCCACCCATCACAGTGCCCCAAGTAGCAGACAAACCACTGGACAGGGCCCTAACAGAGACCCTACAGCTTTGGCAAGGCAATTAGAGACTGTTCATACCACCCCCCGGTACCCAAGAGAACCCTTTGCAAACAGGAAGAGGTAAGAGATGGGAAAACATAAACCACCACCTTCTACACCTGACATGCAGGAGGGAAAAAGAGCCAACACAAAAGTGTTTAGGAGCTTTTAATGCTTAGACAGAAAAATCACAGGCTGGGTTTGTCATAACTCATTAGTCCATCTCTGGTGGGGCAAGAATCTGCCCATCACTCAGGCTACAGGTGGAGGCCCAGCCCCTACCTCCACCCGGGTCTTTGTGTCAGAGGGGCTTCCTGTGTAGTGCAGTGCAGTGCCTCCCCAACCTGGGGGCAAGAAAGCTAGAAAAGGTGTAAGGAGCACCCACGTGCCAGGCATTACGCAAGGCACTTTTAAGGGTTACCTCAGTTAATCCCCACACCAGCCCCATGAGGCAGGGACCCCATTTTATAGATGAGGATCCCGAGGCTTGGAGAGGTCAAGCAACTTGTCCAAAGTCATAAAGTTCACAAGTCTCAAAGCTGGGATGGAAATCCAGGTCTTCTGGCCGTTCCCACGCTGCCACACTGAATTGTCTCTCTCTGACGCAGCCTCAGTCTCCCATCAGAAGCTCACTCTCAGCAGCCATGACCCACGCTTTGTCCTGGTCCCTGTGAGGCAAGGGGTGAGCTGAAGGAAGCCATTCTAGGACGGGTGGGGATCCTGGCAGAAGCTTTTCTCTAAAACGGCAAATATGACCTCGGAAGTCACTGTTCAGGTCACTCTCCGCCGAAGAGAGGCTCCAGGGAAACACTGAGGTGGAGCAGTTTGCAGGTGCTGGCTCTCTGTGGAGCTGGGTACCACAGACCAAAGAAGCAACGCTCAAAGGAAGGTGAGGCGGGCAGGAATCGGGAGGGCAAGCAGGAGTAGTGTCCAAACTGCCGCGGCAGGTCCTAGCAACCAGGGAGCCGAGGGGGACCTTTTCGCTCCAGTCCAGGAGGCACGCGGCCATCTGCTTGCCCCGAAGGACCCAGGGGACCTTGAACACATCCTGTGCAGGCCGCAGGGGCGCTCACTTCGTTAACAGCGGCAGCAGCCCCAGCTCGTTCAGTCTCTCCTTGGCCACCACCTCCCAGCCCTTGTTGGCCTGCGGGTTGCGAGGGGACGGGTGCAGGAGCCCCTCCACCTGGACCTCGGGCATCAGGCTGGCCAGAGCTCGCCGCGCCCGCTGCTCGGCCAGGCGGCCCACGCCCACCACCAGCCTCACCCCCAGCAGCTGCACCTGCCGGCACAGGGCCGCATCACAGACCCCAAGGAGCTGTTCTCGCTGCTTGGCCGGCAGCTCGGCGGGGGTGAGGTTGCGGCCGCTGGGAGCCAGGAGGAGCAGAGGACACAGGTTGTGGACGAAACAGTGACGAAAGAAGACCTCGGGCTGTCCACAGAGGTTCCGGAAAAAGCCCCAGAACCGGGCACCACTCACCTCGGACTGAGGGCACTCCAGCCCCAGCACTGGTCGCTTGGGGTGCTCTTGGGGAGGGGTCTGCACAGGCCCCCCAATGCCCAACCAGTCCCGGACTACACTCACCTCCCCAAAGGGCACCTGTGGGGAAGGAGAGACACACCAGGGCTTCAGACTGGAGAACTGACGCCTGGGCTCTGCACCAACCAGCCCCCTCCACCCTCCAAGAGGATCTAGCTGCACCCCACTCACCCCCCACTCCAACCACCTTCACCCAAGGGCCTGAGACAAGGATTCCTGGCCCTTGGTTTGAGCCTGTCCCTCTTTCTCCAATTGTTCGTGTGGCTTGCGGTCCAGGAGGATCTATTTGTTTGCCTCTACCCCACGAGCCTTTGGGACCAGGTACAGGAAGCACATGGGGGATATGTGGTCCCACACAGGGCGTGATGGGTAGCAGGGGGGACAGACAGATGGCCCGAGACAGAAAGGCGGCCAGAGCTAGAGGAGGCACAAGGACAGGGCTGACCACTGCTCTCTGGGTGCCCTCTCAGCCCAAGCCTCAAGCTGTCGTTTCCATCGATCATCATGGATCACCTTTCAGCCCCCAGTTGGGATCAATAAAAGCAATTGAGCCTCCTGCCCTGAAGCCTCTTCCCCTCCCCCACCTGCCGAGCACCCGCACGGAGGGGCAGTCACTCATCTGGAGGTCTGCAAGGGAAGCAGGCAGGCCCTGGAGTCTGCTCTGTTCCGAAGCTCTCCTCAAGCTGAGAAGCAGAACCCGGGTTGCCGGAAAGTCCTGCATCTCTTTCCTACCCACCCCAGTCAACCCGTCTCCCCACGGACCCCATAAGTCCTGGTCCCTCTCCTGAACTCAAGCACGCTCTAGGGAGAGGGGAGATCCGGCAGGGTAAGGAAAGGATGGGGCTGGCGGAAGGAAGGGCTCTCAGAGGCAATTAGTGGACAGCTCACAGGGGAAGCGGAACTACCATTAATGTGCTTGGTTAACTAGGGGCAGCGAGGCCGGGAGAGTGTCTGAGACCACAGGAGCCAGTGTGTGGGGCGGGGGGGCCCACACACGTCCACAGCCGCGCACAGGCTCCCCACAGCCCGCGCAGCCAAGCATCCACCCTGAAGCCTCCCCCTCCACCCAACAGAGGAAGCCGACCTCTTTACCCCAGTCTGGGCCATGCCAAAGGGTCCTGGGTTCATGCCCAAGAAGAGCACTTGCTTGGGCCCCTGGCAGTAGCGGGTCACGTAGCTGCGATGCGGCTCCCACGCATACTCCACAGGATTGTAGATGACGCCCACGGGCTCAGAAAACTGCAGCTGCTTCAGCTCAGCATTAAGCCGGAGCTCCTCCTCCAAGAAGCCCTCAGCCGAGCTTCGAGGGGAGGGCTGGGGCTCCACCAGAGCACCCCCCTCACAGAGGGGCCCTGGCGGGAAAGCCTGGGGCACAGCCATGACACTGTCACCTGGAAAAGAGATGGACAGAGGCCCCAACAGCCCCAGTCATAGCGTGGGAGGGATCCAGGCTGGCCAGGGCCCCTACTACCACTTCCTGGGCTCAGAAGAGACTGTCGGGCTTCCCTGGTGGCGCAGTGGTTGAGAGTCCGCCTGCCGATGCAGGGGACACGGGTTCGTGCCCCAGTATGGGAAGATCCCACGTGCCGCGGAGCGGCTGGGCCCGTGAGCCATGGCCGCTGAGCCTGCGCGTCTGGAGCCTGTGCTCCACAATGGGAGAGGCCACAGCAGTGAGAGGCCCGCGTACCGCAAAAAAAAGTAAAAAAAGAAGAGACTGTCAGTCACCCCCAGCCTCCAGGCAAGCTCTCGCTCATCTCAGCTCCTGGTAATGAAGGGCCCTTCCTCTTCTGGATTCAAGTATCCTCTCTCTTTATATATTACCTGGTGAGCACAACCCATAACCACCAACCATCCCCCACTCCAAACCTCCTTTCCATCAGGCACAGGTTTTGAGTCACTGGTTCCTAGGCCACGCCTAGGTTTTCAATAAATATTTACATGGCAAACTTGCAGCACCTAAAACAAGCCCAGCCAGGAGGGACTGTGTCCTGGAAACCAATGTGCTAAAGGGTGGGATGCAGGTGCACAGCCACAGCCCAGAGACTAATTACAGAGCGGATTACAGTAGCTTCCAGGTGGTGAGCAACTGCTCCGTGCCAGGTACCCCTCACTGATGTGCACGACAACCCCACGAGGTGGGTATTACTGTTCCCACGTTACAGGGGAGAGAACTGAGGCTTAGCAAGATCAAGCAACGTGCCCAGGGTCACGCACTTGGCAAATAACGAAGCTGGGATTTGAACCCAAACCATCTGACTCAAGGCTGTGCGCATCACCACCCACACCCATCTCGCTTTAGACGGTTCCATCGGCCACCCTAATTCTACAACCCCGCAACCACAGCCCAGCTTCTTGCCCACGTTCAAGAATCCTCAGTGGTGAGTGAGACGATTACCAGACTCACACTAGACTCCTACAAGCTAGGTAACCCTGGCCAGAGCCTCAGGTCTCCTCACCCAAATACTAAGAAAAACAATATCCACCTAACAATATTGATATAAGAAATGGAATGAGATATTGTGTGTAAAGGGCGGCCCGGGGGAGGTAAAAGGGGAAGGGAAGAGGATGAGGAAGAGGGAAGGGGGGAAGCAGGAAGAGGGAGCACCCCAGCGAGCTCTGTAACCCACAGAGGCCATTCCTTCCAATCTTCCTTCTAATCACTCCCATGCAAACCCAGTGGTCCAAACTGACCTTTCCATTCACACTTTCAAAACGCCCTTCCTACCTCAGCTCCCCAAACCTTGCACATGCTATTTCTACAAACCCAATTTTTCACAGACTCCTTGAGTGAAGCAGGACTGTGAGTCCCTTACCCCTCCACACATCCAAATCATACATCCCCTTCCAGATGCAGCTCCAACTATCCCTTTGGTAAAGCCGTCCCTCTTCAGGATGCTGCACCATTTGCTGTACCTTCCCAGCCTCGCCCAACCCAAGTACGGCTGGTGTGAGGCCTGGGAATCTGTATTTTAAACAGGCTTCTTCAAGTGATGCTGATTGTTGGTGACGGCTGAGAACCACTGCACGTCACCATGGTTAGCTGCTTCTTCATGAATTCACACCTGGCCTCTCAGACTAGACTTGAGGCAGATCAGAGAGGAGACCCTGTTTAATTTTCCTCCATAGCTCCAAGGTCCTAGCTTTTATTAGGCAGTCAACAAACACCTGCTCAGCTGTATCCATACCATCTTTTTTCAATCCTGTTTAAAACTACCTTCTGGGAGTTCCTGGTGGCCTAGTGGTTAGGATTCCGGGCTTTCATTGCCATGGACCAGGTTCAATCCCTGATTGGGGAACTGAGATCCTGCAAGCTGTGCAACACGGCCAAAATAAATTTAAAAATAAATAAAACTACCTTCTACCCAGGAGCCTTTCCTGATGGACTCCTCTCCACTTCTACATCCTGAGTCCACTCAAGGCTCAGCTGCCTGCTTTGCCCTCTGCTTGCTTCTGAGGGCTTGCCAGGCTCTGGCATGTTTCCATCACATCTGGGCCTCCCACAGGGCAGGGACCATGGTTCTTCTCCCTCTCAACCCCTTGCCCAGGTCAAGAGTAACCTCTTCCCCGAGATGGGACCTCAAGGTTGACACAACAGCTTGATCCATCAACCTGTTCTCTGACCCTAGCCTAGAGAAAGTGGGAGAAAGAGAGAGAAAAAATCTTAAATCAACTATACCCCAATATAAAATAAAAATTTAAAAAAAAATCAGGGCCAAACTTAGGAAATCCTTCCCTAGACTGATCTCAGAAGTCTTTAACTGATCTGTCTGGGTGGCTACCCACGGCCAATTGAACTCAAACAAAAGCTGAGAAGGGAGCTGCGGAGAACTCAATAGTCTCAGGGGCCCTTGATTTGCATCTCCCCACACAGTGCCAACATTAGTAGGTTGGCTGCTCCAAGTCTGGAACCTCTCTCAGGCCTTAAGTTGAGCCTACCTTTGATCTTTAGGGACCCATGCTGAAGACAGCAAGGCTGGGGGTACACAAAACAGTGACAAGGTCTTATTTTCAGTGTTCCAGAATTTCAAAGCCTGACCGGATGGCAAGAGCTGCAGGCTATGTGTCAACTGACTCAAATTCTAGTCCTGGTTTTATCTCTAGGGTTCTCTTAAGTCATTTACCTCTCTTCTCTATGAAATAATTCCATCCAACCTACCACCAGCTGTTAACTTATTTATACTTTTCAATATTTATGAGTCTCTTACATGAGAGGCACTGTGGTAGTCTCCTGGTGGGGAAGAAGTCCAAAATGAATAAAATGTAAGCCAGGTTCATAAATGACTGTGACAAGACAGATAAACAATTGTTATACACTGTGATTCCAGCTTTAATGTCCTGAACAAAACACCATGAAAGCCCACCAAAGGAGAAACTTAGATGTCCTATCGAAAGTCACCCAGGGCCACAGACTTAAGAAAGGCAGATACTTTCTAAATGACAGTGCCATATTACATTAAGTGCGAAGGAAATGGAGGGTGACCCACCGATACGTCTGGCCACCCAGGCTCTCTGACACTAAACACAGCAAGTGCAGAAGGAATCCAAGACACTATCCACTCCCCTGTCCCTTGGGGGCACTCCAGGAATCCACAGGGACAATCAACAAATCCTTAAACCAATAATGATAACAATAATAATAATGGAGCATGGACCCCGAAACAACATTTCAGCTCTCCTCCTAGTTCCGAGGGGGCTGACGGCTAAGCTCCACAAGAAATCTCGACCTCCGCCCGCGGGCTCCGCCCGACGGGAAAGCCTCGTCTCCGCAGGCCTTCCGGGCGGCTCCATGGGCTCGGCTCTCCCTGCGCCGGGCGAGCCCCTGACGGAGCGAGGGGCCCCGAAACACAGACACCCCGACTCCCCGCCTGCCACCCACGGGGAGCCCGTGGAGCTCCCAGCCCGCCCCCAAAGCCCCAAGTTCCCAGACTCCCACTTCCCTACCTGGTCCAGCGCCCCATCCGGTTTCCGGTTCCTTTCCCCCGCCCCTGGGCGCGGAGGGCTGTGGGAATTGTAGTCTACTTTGTTTAGGGAAGGCGATTGGCGTAGCTACGGCCACTTCCGCCGGAAATACTAAAATTCCCGGAAGGTGTGCTAAATTAGCCCTAAGTGACGCTGGGGATTGTAGTTTATTCTTTACAGCGGGGCTAAATTCTGCAGACTTGAGAAGTGAGAAGCCAAGCTCTGTAAGGATCTTGGAGATCCTTTCTAGCCGTAAAGGGCATCACCTTTCCAAAAGTTCATCCACAACACTTTTCCCAAAGGAATTGTCAATCAAGGAGCTTCAACTATCCGCAGTCTCTCAACTCACCTGAGGGTATTAACAACGGCTACAGACCATTTCTAGCCCTCCTTCTGCCCCAGGTATAAGAGACCTCTCCTTTGCAGCTCTCCAAGGACTGTATATAGAACAACCACGGAGGCACTTCTGGCATCTCTAACAACTCCTTAGTAATGACTTTGAGACTCTTGCATCCCCCATTACTGTCCAAACCCCTGTCTCCATGGCTTTACCATTTCAGTTCTCTCCCTACTCTGCTCTGCTGTCTACCCAGCTCTATGACCTCCCATCCTTCCCAATCCTCCCCCTCGAATACTCTGTCCAGCACACCTTCCTAGACCAATATCATGGCCTCATCTAACAGTTCATTCCCTCCCACCTCCCCAACCCAATACTAATATCCAAAGCTGTCCCACTCCTGGCTTTGTTCTTGTCCTGTCTCTGGATCTGTTTCTGTGTCTTGACTATAATATTTTCATTAGACTGTAAACACCATAAGGCCTGTTATCTTGTAGATTCCTCCCATCCCCCTGCCCTGAATACTCCAGCACAGCCATGACTGAGACCAGGGAAAGCAGTCTCCCTGCAGGTGGAGACCAATGAATCCCAGAACAGGAAGAGGTGAGAGAACAAGGATGCTACCCCCTTCCCTAGCCTCCCCTGCTCTCCTACCAGCAGACAAAAACTTAAAGGATGCAGGAGGAGCTTCAGGGAACTGTGAGCAGTGAGCCTCTGAACCACAGGTGAGAAACCACCCCTACCCTGGCAAGACTTCGGAAACTGAATTAATCATCCACCTCAACAAATTCCATTATTTCCTGAGCTTTCATTTGTGCTAGATTCTCTCCCTCTCTGTGTCTTTGACTCTCTCTGCCTATGTAAATGTATCTCTATCGCTAGTCTCTCGTATAGCTGTGTATCTGTGTGTCTCTCTCTCCCTCTGTGTACATCTACCTCCCTATCTCTGCTTTTTTCTCTGGAATGAGTGAAATAAGAATATCCTGGGGACTTCCCTCGTGGCGCAGCGGTTAAGAATCTGCCTGCCAATGCAGGGGACACAGGTTCGATCCCTGGTCTGGGAAGATCCCACATGCCACGGAGGAGCCAAGCCCATGCGCCACAACAACTGAAGCCTGCGCTCTGGAGCCTGCACGCCGCAACTCCTGAGCCCGTGTGCTGCAACTACGGAAGCCCGCGCGCCTAGAGCCCGTGCTCTGCAACAAGAGAAGTCACCACAATGAGAAGCCCGTGCACTGCAACGAAGAGTAGCCCCCCGCTCGCTCGCGCAACTAGAGAAAGCACGCGCGCAGCAATGAAGACCCAACGCAGAAAAAAAATAAAAGAATATCCTGAACTAGCCAGGTCCCTGCTCAGGCTCCTCTATCTCCATAGATCTATGCATTTGTGTGTTTCTAAACAAAAATTAGGAGGGAAGGGGAACCACACCGGTGGTGTTATCTCATTGCTTAGGAATTCTAGGAGGGAATTCCCTAGTGGTCCAATGGTTAGGACTTGGCGCTTTCACTGCTGTGGTCCCAGGTTCAATCCCTGGTCAGGGAACTAAGTTCCCTCAAGCTGCGTGGTGCAGCCAAAAAAAAAAAAAAAAAAATTCTAGGAGCCTCACCAACCCTTTGACAACCCTCCCGCCACCCCAGCCTTTGTCCCTTGCTGCCAAGCACTATCAGGTTATCATCGTGGCAGCCCCTCCACACTCCAAGTCTGTTTACAGGACAGTAATGAGTGAAGTGAGTGACAGGCAAGCAGAGATCCCCAGGACCCCCACCCCCAATTCCCACTTCCTGGAAGTGTTGGATACATGTTTCTGTCCCTGTAAGACAGAGACCCCAGAGATAGGGAGTCCCAACATGGGAGAAACTGAATCTTGGGCAACCCCCAGTGAGTGGCTGTAGCTGATCCCGTAGGGGCCTGGGGGCCTTCTCTGCCTCTAGTCCATGCTACTCCTCCCCGCTTGGTGAGTCCCTCTCAGGGAAGATGGAGGTGACCTGGACAGAGCCTAGAGAGTTGGGTCACTCCCTAGGGGCCAGCCAGGTCTGCGGCAGCGCCCTCAGCTGCCCACCAGCCTGCTTCTGGGGCTGGAACCCAGGCGGGAAGGGGTTAACCTGCTGGCTTGTTTTCCTTTGGTTTCCTTGGGCTGCCTGGGCTGTATTGGGCCACGAGCGCCATCTATCGGCCTCTGGAGGTCCTAGCCCAGACTCCCAGATCACTTGGGCTTCTAGGCTGATCTTTAGCCCTTCCCCTGCCTCCAGGCTCCTAGGGGAGGGAAGGGGAGCTGTCTAGCACAGGGCTCCAGTGCAGAAAATAGATATGTGGATTGGAGAAGGTGAAGGCCATGTTTCCCACTCCCCAAGTAACAGGTATCACCCTGTTGGCTCCTGCCACCTTTGGGAACCCCAAAGGGCTTCAGGTGTTTGTCTGTCAGTGTAGCCGTGTCCCTCTGCTCCACCACAGTGGGCGCTGTCTCACTTGTCCTCTCTCAGTCAGCCCAATAAACATTCAAAGAGCATTGGAGAGGAGAGGCGATGTAGCAGAGGCCTTTAGAGTGTGATCTCTGGACTCTGACCACCTGCCTTTGAATCCCAGCTCTGCCATTTACTAGTGGTGACCTGAGGCAAGTTATTTAACTTCTCTGTGCCTCAGTTAACTCAACTGTAAAATGGGATAATCATTGTAATCCAAGTCTTCTTTTGTGATAATTAAGTGACTTAATTACATAAGGTGCTTAGTACAGGGGGTGGCCCAGGATTGGTGCTCCATAAAGGTTAATTGTGTTGCTCTTATGGCCATGTGCCAGGGTCTCAGGCAGACGCTAGTCTGAGGACCCCAGATCCAGGCCATAGAGCCACATCAGACACACAAGCATGAGGACAAGACCGGGCAACTCGTCCCTGGAGATTTCCACAAAAACAGTGACCCATGTGAGCTAGGTTTGGGGGCTGGAAGCTCAGGATTGCGAGGAAAGTGGTTTCAGGCCTCCAAGGTCAGCAGGAGATGGGACGAGGGGAAGCTGTAGGAAGGAAGGGCATTAAGGAAGAGACATTAACAAGCTCTTAAAAGGACCTTGAATTAGGGAAGTGGCAGGGAGTCCCCAATGCACGGGGCAAGCAAGCATCCCAAAGACACGTCCTCCTTGGTAAAGTCTCAGAAGTCTCAGGATTTGATCAGGCTCCCCACGCCTCCAAAGATACATCATATCACAGCCGCAGCCCAGAGCTCCGCGGGGACTTCACCCTCGATGTCTCTCCCCCAGGCTGGTGGGGAGGGGATTCATAAATGGAGAAAGCTATCTGTAAGTCCTGCAGGTCCCGCTCCCACCTCCTTCCTACACCTGGAGAACGAGGGGAGGTAGGCTGTGAATTCATGCATTTGTTTCTTTCTTTTTTTAAAAAAATAAATTTATTTATTTATCTATTTTTGGCTGCATTGGGTCTTCGTTACTGCGCGCGGGCTTTTCTCTAGTTGTGGCGAACGGGGGCTACTCTTTGTTGCGGTGTGCGGGCTTCCCACTGCGGTGGCTTCTCTTGTTGTGGAGCACAGGCTCTAGGCGTGTGGGCTTCAGTAGTTGTGGCACGTGGGCTCCAGAGCACAGGCTCAGTAGTTGTGGTGCACGGGCTTAGTTGCTCCGCAGCATGTGGGATCTTCTCTGACCAGGGCTTGAACCCGTGTCCCCTGCGTTGGCAGGCGGATTCTCAACCACTGCGCCACCAGGGAAGCCCCATTCCATTTACTTCTTAACAGGTTCAGGCATCTCCCTGTCTCTGTCTTCTCTATCTCTGCCTTCATCTACCTTACCGGGAAATGGGTACGTAGGATTCTTCTCCAAGGGGCGAGAGTGAGGTGCAGAATGACGCCTTCTCAGGTAAGACAGAAATGCAGAGCCAGTGGGGCCCCCGTCCCAGCCTTCCCACCCCACTGCCCCCTCCTCAGCCCAGAGGCAGCACAGACCAGCTTTATGGATTGGTGTTCTTTACTTAGCTGGAGGCAGGCGACGGCTTCCAAAGTCTCTCCAACTCAGGTGTTCTCCCTCTCCTGGGGCCTGGACGCCTGGGTCCTCAGGAGAGGAGCGGGGACTGGCTGGATGGGCTGATTTGCATCGCTTGCTTGGGAAGCAATTATCGGAGAAGCTGTCAGCTCAGCGAAGCGCTCTCCTCGCTAATCGGATTTCACCAGAGCCTGGGGCTTGGGGGGGCTGAGTACTTTGGCTTGATGCAGTGGTGGGAGATGTCGGGGCCAGGAGGCCGGACAATCTGTCTGAGTGGTGTTAGAGTTGTCCAGAGCAATTATCCTGAAGGGACCACACAGATAGCAGACAGACAGACAGCCAAGTGGACTCGTCTGATAGCTAGATCCTGCAGCAGGAGGATGAAAGTTACACTTCGGGCAGAGTGGGAGGTGCATCTCCCACAGATTGAGCCAAATTAAGCAACTGAGAAGTCAAGATGAGTCTGGAAGAGGGTCCAAGTAGCCAAGTGGGAAGAGGACCCAAGAACCCCAGCCTCCAGCCTACCTACCACCCAGGCCCTCCCCTGCCCTGCCCCGCTCTGCCAGCAAACTGGCCCCAGAGCAGGGACCTGACCAAGGCTGAGTCTTCCCAGCCCAGCTCCTCCCCCTACAGTGTTTCCAGACCACACTTTCCCTGCCCCTGCCTCTGGCTCTGTCACTTGTCTTCTCTGGTCCCTGCAGCCTTCTACCTGCCCCCTCCTTCCCACCCACACTGCCACACTCCATCTCTCCCCACATTTTGCAGTGGACAGCTGACCCCTCTCCCTGCCTCTGTCCTCCATCCCATACCTTTCAGAGTAGTGACAAGGCTGAAAACAAGAACAAACCTTTACTGAGCGTTCCTTCTAGGTGAGACAGCACCCTAAGAACCTTATGTGGAGTCTCCCATCTAATCTTCACACTAACACCGTGAGGGACATGCTCTCGTATCTGCATGTACTGATGAGGACACTGCCGCTGACCCAACTTCCTAAAGGAGGGACCTCACCTGAGCTTGGCATCCCAAGCTACCAGGGCAGCCCTGGCATATGGTTCATGTACAATAAATCTCTATTTACTGAATTCATGATTGAATGAATGATTTACCCTCTCCTCTACTTCCGGCTGACCTCCAGCTGGGTAACATCCACATCCCAGGAGTGGCCTCCCAGCTCTCTTGTGTCCTGACCCCCCCTTCCCTCACCATCACAGCTTAACCTCCCTCACACCTCTCCACACATTCCGTGCTCCCACACGTCAGAGAGCTTGACTCCCTCATCCTCTCCTGCCTTTGCGCCACGGCCCATCTTGGCCCCCTCACCTGGAACATTCTTCCCTCCCCATCTCTGTCACTGAATACATTCTACCCATTCCCCAAGGCTCACATCAGATGCCACCTCCCCCTGCAAGCATTCCCTGATCCTCCCTTTGCTTGTACCTCCCTGGTGACCCTTGTCACCAACTGTTCAGTTTCACTTATTGCTAAAATGCTTATGAACCTTGCTAGACTGTATATTTTGAGAGATCAATCTTTAGTCTTCTCTCTTCTGAGCACAGGCCCACTGCCTTGGACCAAGTAAGTACTCAATAAACACCTGATGAAAAGATGACTATCTGTTCTCTAGTTTTATCTCATTCAGAGATGCTCTTATGGTGGGCTGAAACATCACCAAGCTTTCAAGGAACCTCGGAGCTGAGGGTCAGGCACTTACCAGCAGTGTGACCTTAGGAAGTTCATCACCTCTCTGAACCTTGGGCCGGCCATTTCGTTCTTCACCTAGAAGAGAGGATGCCAATGCCTTACCTCGCAGGACATGTGAGGCATCCTCATCTTATCCGCGTACCTGTCTCTGAGCTGCGGGGATCTGTCTCTTTCCATCTTTCTGCCTCACTGCTGAGCCTCTGCCTCTCAGACTCCCATAAATTCGGGTGCATAGCCCAGGAGTCCTACCACTCAGTTCCCTCACTGTCACTCAGGCGTGTCAATTTTCCTGATGCTACCATTCCCAACAGGGAGAGGGAGTGGTCTCGCCCTTTCCCAGGGAGCCCAGAGGGACCAGCCTCACCTTGGCTTCCTCTCCCGCTTAGCAAGTGAGACCTTGTGTTTTCCCTCTGAAAATATTAATAATAAAGAAACAAGGCACTGGGCATGGAACTGGATGCAAATTGGCCCCAATTCTCAGTCCAAGGAAGAGAATGCCTGAGCTATGGACGCAGAGAAATCCTGTGCTCATTTGCATGTCATTTGCATTGTATTTACATGTGATCAATTTCATGTTCAAATGCGCAATCCTCCCTCCCCAGTTTTCCCCACCCAGGGTCCCCTCAGCCGCTGCCCGCATCATTCCCCCCAGCCCCTGGCCCCTACCACAAACTTCTCCATTCTTTTCCTCCTTCCTACCAGGGTCCCCGGCTCCCCCACCTTTACCCTCAAGGACCCACTTGCCCAACACCCAAAATAGATTCCTCGGGTCTTATCCCTCAGTTCAGGATGGGCATCCCTGCCTGTCCCCTCCCGCCTTGAGCCGGGCGGGCACAACAGACAGCAAGCGCGCCTCTCAGCAAATCCCAGCCCCATTCAGCCTCATGATTAATGGTGCTGCCCTCCCCATGAACCTGCCTTTAATACTGAGGAAGTTATGAAACCGCTATACATCAGCAGCTCCGGCCCCGCTGCCCCCGCCCGCCTCCTCCTCTCCTCCACCCCCCACCCTCCAGCTCCCTCTTCAAAATCTCATTTGGGCTCCTGCTGCCTGGGCCCACCCCTCCTCCGGCCTTTGCTGGGAGGAGGGGGTGTCTGCCCCTGCCGCCATCCTGGTGAAGACCCACATCTCATTTTCCCTTCCTCTCTCCCCCCTGCTCCGCCCTCTCTCCCTCCCCGCCCCCCAACCGCCCCCCACCCCCAGCCCATGGCTGCATCTCCGGACCCATTTAGAATTGCTGACATTTTATCTGCATTACATACATCACTCCGTCCCCAGCAGCCATCTCTCATGGATTGTCGGGGGGCGGGGTGGTCCTGAGCTTGGGAAGATGGTGGGGAAACAGGGTAGAGGTGGGGAGATAGATAGATAGCACTTCCTCTATGCCACTTTCCCCGCGGACCCTCTCCCCCGGCCACCTGGGAAGTTGCGCAGGTGGGACCCTAGGGTAAGTTGGTACCCTAGCGTCCTCATGTGAGTGCCTGCTACGTCACAACAGCAGAAGACCTTTTCTTAGACTGCACAGACTAGGGAAGGCCATGTTGCCCAACACCCCCTCCCATGGGGCTCCTCCGCAGGAGATTATGAAGGTGGTTGTTTAATCTCTTTTAGCTGACCTGTCATAATATTTCCCATACCTGTCTATTGGGAAGTCCTTCTGAATGTCTAACCACTGTGCCTCATGCTGCAATCGTTATTTTCTTCTTGCTTTGTCCTTAGAAGTTTGAAAAGCAGTATTACGTCTCAAGTGAATTAAACCTTTTGTTCCAGTGCCTGAGCAATCGTAAATACAGTCACTGGCCCACACCTCTGAGTCTTATAAGCAACATAAGAGGCAGAGGGTGGGGCCACCCTAGAAAGGAGGAAATTGAAACCCAAATTCAAGAAGAGGAAAGGCGAGAACCTGTCTGAGACCAGAAGGCAAGGACCCAGGGGTCCCACAGTCCCAGTGAACAGTTTTCTCTCCATAGAGAGATGGACGAGGCAGAGGGCAGCAACAGATAGAGAGACAGACAGACCGACAGACAGACAGCAGAGGGGGAAAAAAGGGGGAGCTGGGAGAGAGACAGGTAAAAAAAGAGACAAACAAAGAGCTAGACAGACAAAGGGACCATCCGCCTGGAACAGGCAGACAGGTGAGAGGAAGCCAACAGAGGCACTGGTGCAGCGTGTCCCAGACTGGATACATGAGAAGGGCTCTCTCCGTCTGCCTCTGTCAGTCAGGGTCTCTGGGGCTTTTCGCCCACTGGGTCCGCATCTATCCATTTTCCTGGGAATGTGTGTTCTCCTCAGGCCTCTCCATGCCCTGTCCCTTACCCTTCAGTCTCCCCAGCCGTGCTGCATCCCTGTCGCTCCTTCTGTCCCAGGTCATCTCTCTGACCTGCCCTTCACTCGCCCTCTCAGAGAGATTCAGACACTTCCTGTGGGCTTTGGGAGTCTCCCACAGGAACCAGGCCAATCCTCCAGGGATGGACAGGATGGGCAAGGGCTCCAGCTTGGCGGGGGACAGCTCCCAGGCCTGCAGAAGGGAAAGAACAGCATAGCATGTGTCCCCATGTCTGGCCAGGCTTAGCCAGTGAGGCAGGAGGAGCCCTGGCAGGGAAGGTGAAAAGACCCTCTGCCCCCACCTCCTCCCATGACTCAACCTCAGACCAAGCAGACCTAAGGCAGTGGGTCTAGGGGAGAGCGGCTGATTTACATGCCGTTTGCGTCGCGTTTGCGTGTCCCTGATTCCCAGTCATCCCGCAGACCCTGTCTCTCCAATTCAAGGCTGCCTCCAGCTCAGTCTGGTCCCTAGGAGGGCGGGGGGCAGAGAGAGTGTGGGCAGGAGTGAGGGTGGGGCTCACACGCTGGTGCCCGTGAGTCTTTCTCCAACACCCCCTGCCAGCACAAGTCACATTCCTGCCCTGCCAACAGGCAACTTCCCTCCTACCTTAGAGCTAGCCTCTCAACCCCGTTCGCCAGCCACACATTGTCTTCCAGACATGACTTTCACTGTCCTGCCTCTGACCTTTGTCCCCACATTTCCCCCAGCCTTCCCACTCCTGTCTGTTTAGCTCAATATTAGCATCCTTTAAGAGCAGGCACTAAGCCCTCCTCTTCCATGAAGACCTCCCTGGTCACACAGCCCAGAGTGATCATAATACTACAGTTCTCAGTGCTGGAAGGCACCTCAAGAAACCCCACTGATTGTCTTACCCATCTTCAGGTAGATGATGCATCACTACCCCCATTTTATAGATGAGGCAACTGAGGCCCAGAATCAGTTAAGTAATTTCCCCAGGGTCGTATAGGCAGCAAGCAGGGAGGAAGTTCAAGCCCAGCACACTCTTCTCAATGTCCCTTGTGCTACCCTCTCCTTGTCATTCATTTATCGGGGAGCAACGCCCTGTTCTGGAAGAACCCTCCTGTCTGGCCGGTGAGCAAACCATTAGATCTTGTTGCTTAACTTCTCCTGGATTGGGATTTTAGTATCCCAAAAGCTCCCTGAGAATTACTACAGCAGTCTCCTGAATTCTCCTTTCCCCTTCCTAGCAACATGTCTTTGCCCATGGTGGATCCCTCTGAAAGGTCTGTCTTTCTTCCCACTCCCTTATGAATCAGGAAGACTCCAGCTCATCCCTCAAAACCCAGCTCAACTATCACCTCCTCGGTGAAGCCTTCCCTGATTTTCCTCCATGGCTCCCCAGCACCACATTTAAGCCTTTGAGGAAACACTTGTCACCTGCTGCTGACGCCCCAGCCTCACTCCTTAACTGAGAGTCCTTCAAGGGCAGGGATCACCACACCCGTTCAGCTCTTTCCTCAGAGCACACATTGTTTAACTGGACCGGATTTCATTACCACCTTCCTTCCCCAGCCCAGCCCATGAACAGAAGCATCAACCTCTTGGGGAGGTCAAGAAAAAAACCCAAGAAGTCGGAACCATATGCAAGAGAAGTCCCAGGAGATGGTCCAGGGGCACAGGATGTGCACTTCTTGGTTTTCTAAATAATCCCTTTCACCTAATTTAATGCTGCATGGAGAGATGAAGTTGGAAGAACAGAGGAATAGAGCTGAGGGGAAAAGGGGGAACAGGAAGAAAAGAGGTGGGACAAGGGACAGAGGGAAGAAGGGTCAGAGAAGGGCAGTGAGGAAAGTGGGGAAGAGCCTCAGGCACATCCAGCAGAGACCCCGAGCTTTGGGCCCTAGTATCATTTTGGGTCCCTTTCCCCCATCCGGGCACTTCTCTCCTTCTCCAAGAACAAGTGAGCCTGGAGTGGGGGTGCGGGTGGGGGACAGAAGCACCTGCTGTGCTGTGAGCCCTGAGGCCCTTCACACACAGTCTCACACATCTCGCCTGAGAGGCAGGAGTGCTTATTCTCACCCTACAGATGGAGGCACTGAGGCAGAGAGGTATGCCATTTGCCTCCATGCTCTGGGGTCAGACTCCAAAACTCTGCTCTCCCCACAACCCCAGGGCCCTCTTGGCATTGAAGACACACAAGAAAGAGGGGCAGGGCTTCTCTGGTGGCACAGTGGTTGAGTGTCCGCCTGCCAATACAGGGGACACAGTTTCGATCCCTGGTCCGGGAAGATCCCACATGCTGCAGAGCAACTAAGCCCGTGCTCTAAAGCCCGTGAGCCACAACTACTGAGCCCGCGTGCCGCAACTGTTGAAGCCTGTGCACCTAGAGCCCATTCTCCACAGCAAGAGAAGCCCCCACAATGAGAAGCCCGCACACTGCAACAAAGAGTAGCCCCTGCTCGCCACAACTAGAGAAAGCCCACGCGCAGCAACAAAGACCCAACACAGCCAAAAATAAATAAATAAAATAAATAAATTTTTTAAAAAATAAGAGGGGCAGATGACATTTCACACCCCATTTGGAAAGTCGAGGTGCTGAGGACAGAAGGGTATCAGTCACCTCCACACCCCACGGAGGAGTGTGAAGTGCGGGCCATCTCCCACTCCAGGAAGGGCCCCCCCATCCCGCATCAATGGAGTCTTTGCCTAGTAGGTTGATGACGTTCAATCTGCTCTGTCATTTTATCCTTCCCTCTGCCAGTGATCACCAGCCAGTGGAAGGAGTGAGTCAGGTGTTTTCCTTTGAATGACCCCTCACAGGTCTCTTCCCATCCCCAAAGCCCAAGGATCCGGCAACATCCATGGTTCTCTGAGGCTCGGAGATGCCCAGGGGCAAGCCATTGTACCCAGCGATCCTCTCTAACCCACACTAGGGAAGTAGAGCTGGGAATGTTGGATCACAGAGGACTCTCCCCAACCCCACAGAACCAGAGCCTCACCCCAGATGAACAGGCAACTTCCCTGTGTTTAGCCTCCCTCAGATACCAAGCCCAGTGGCTCATGCCCCTCTTGGTTGGGAAGTCCCTCCTGATGTCTAGCTTACGTATTTCCTGCTGCTGCCTAGCCTGTCCTTGGCTGTGACAGAGCAGAATCTGCACTCTAATGGTCAGGCGTTATGGAAGAAAATAACTTCTTTACTTTAAGCCTGGCAAAGGGAAGAGTAGTAATGCAAAAAAAAGGAGAAGGAGGGGGGAAGGGTAGCTCACTCAGCCCCATCTCTTCTCCCTAGTAGCAATAGAAATGGAGGGTAGACAGCTGAAGACTTCCTGACAGAATAGGATTATGAAGGCAAAGGCAGTGTCCCCCTCCGGTGGCCTCCCAGCCTGGCAGAGACCCTTTAGTGGCAGCTGCAGGAGGATGGCCCGCACTCCCAGAAAAGCTCGGGGTGCCTGCCCTGCTGGGAATCGCTGCCGCTCCAGAGGAAAGGAGGAAAACTTGGTCCCAGAGCCCCCTTGTGGCCACATGCAGGCAGGACAGGCAGCTCTGCCTCCCGCTGCCCCAAAGGAGGGCGGGGCTGGAGACCCCGGAGCCCTGATCCAGGGAAGCAGCCCCCAGTGCCCCACCTTTGGAGAGAGGCCCAATCTGCAGCCCTGAGCTCATCACACCCACCAGCTAACCCCAGGGACAAGGTGGGGACAGAGACCAAAGGGTCTCCACAGCTCTGGGGCAAGGGCTGATGCAAAACCACAGGGGGACAGCCAGGCATACACACACATGCACGCACGGCCATGCACACCCCTGGCTCCACAGATGTAACAACACACACACACACACAGATCTCCTGAGAGGCAGCTCCTGCAGACTCTCCGTCGCTCCCGTCCTGAGAAGGCGAGGGAGGCTGCAGTGGGTGGTGAGAGCACAGGTCCCAGAGCAGGGACGATGGCCAAGGCCAGGGTGGAAGTGTGCCCCAGCCCACCCTTCAGCACCAGTGGAGCCCTGAGGAGCACATGACCACTTACCCCCCGACACACACCAGTGTCCATCAAGAGGTCAGAGGATGGGTACACAGTCACCCCAACAGGGGCTTGGGGGGTGTGAAGAAGAGGGAGTGGGGAGAGGGAGAGGGTCAAAGCCCGGATAGAGACCAGGCTTCCCCCAGGGATCCACGGCCTCCTTTCAGGACTGTTCCCTTTAGCTAGTTGGAAGTCCTTCCAAGCATCTAACCTCGATCTTTCCTTCTGGGATCAGAGAGGATTCCTTCCTGAGGATTACTCTGGCTTTTTGCCCCTGTTATGAACCAAACAAACACTTCTGAAACCTGAAGAGGAAGTGAGGCGGGGGGCAGGGGGCACTGGCAATGGACGAGAGGGAGGGCGCAGGAGGCCAGGGGGAGTCAGGTGGGGCAGGTGACGGTCAGGACGGTGATGTTTAGGACTCTCTCTCCTCCCCATTCGTGAGGAAGGAATGGGGATTATGAACTCCCCTTGGAGGGGGGACTCGGGGCAGATGACAGGGAGGACTTCCGAGAAAAGGACTGATGAGTCTGAAGTTATTTTAGATTATTACAAACTGGAGATGACAGGGAGAGAGAGGAAAGATAGAGGAAGGGAAGAGGTGAGGAGATGGAAAAGGGAAGCATCTCTTCCATAAAAAAGAAGAGAAACCAACACGGAGTGGAGACGAGTGCCACAGCCCTGCAGTGATGAGGACCTATGATAGGACTGTTGCCCTTAACCACTCTGGGCTTCCGTCTGCTCCCCTCTCACCAAGATGGGAGCAACAGTACCTGCCTGTGCTCTAAATGAACGCAGCCCAGTGCCTGGCACGGTGGCTTCCTCCCAAGTGCAGGCCGGCGACTGGATCAGAGCAGGAGACAGGAGGGGCCCTGGGAGGCCCCGCCGCCTTCCAGCTCCACTCCCATCACCTGGCCATCAAACCATGGCGAGCTCAGGGGAACAATGTAGGTCCTGACCCAGAGCTCCTGGGTCAGAGGGACTCAGGAGTGTGAATTCTAACCAGCCCACAGGTGATTCTGAGTTGGCACCTGAGAACCATTGACTTAGCCTCATGCTGTCATTTTCCAGGGGAGCGAAATGAGGCCCGGAGAGGCCGAGCAAACTGTCCAAGTCGCCATCTGTACACCGGTCCCCACACGTGCAGGCAGGGAGAGCTTCTCTCTTCTGTTCAGGCTGCAGACTCCAGGAAAGGTCTTCCTGGCCTTGCCTCTCAGTCCTGTTGCATGGGGGCCTCCGTCCCTCTCTCTGGTCCGTGTCCAGGGCCTCTTGCTTCACCAGGACCTGAGCTGGGCCCAAGTCTCTGATGTCCACCCCAGCACCTAACACATGGGAAGTGTTCAGTAGACATCTGTAGAATGAATGACTCCATCAGTTAGCCCCTCCCGGCCTCCACCCAGGGGTCAGGAACTTCCTTGGAGTCCCTGGGAAAAGGCCAGGAAGAAAGCTGCTGGCATCTCTTGCCTCCAGTCTAAGTCCTGGAGGGAGGTGGGACCAGCTCCCTCGACCCCCGGTCCTTTCTCAGCCAGCCCCACCTGGGGCAGGGAGCAGCTGGTCTACTCATCCTCTAGCTAAACACGTGAGGTCAGGAGACCTCTCGGGAGACCAGGCAGGGCTGGTGGCATGAAAAGACCAAGGGTTATGCGTGCTCCACCCACCCCCCCCCCCCCCCCCCGAGCCAAAGGCCAAGAGAGAGACCAACCTGAACGCCACCGCTCGGGGCAGGGGTGAGGCGCCAGCAGCCCTGTCCAGCCAGCTTCTGCAGGAGGTCCACCCGTAGCCAGGAGGGGAACACCTTCTTGTTCTAGCCCCCCCCCCCTCAGATAGGCAGGTCCCGCACTGTCAACCTCAGGGGGTCTGTCCACCCCAAAAGTCTCCTGCTGCAGAAGGCCAGGCGGGCACAGACCGTGGGAAGATCCGACTGAGCAGGAGAAACAGAGAGTGGGGCGGTCCAGCCAACTGGTCAGAGCCACTCACAGTCACCCCTGTAACCACGTGCGGGCAGGCTGGGAACAGGTGGGAGAGAGTCAACTAGAGATAGGGTGAGCTTAGGGACACCCAGGGCTTAGCAACAGCAAAAACAACAAGGGACAGAGATGGGGAGAGAGGAGAGAAAAAGCAAAACAGACATGACGGCACCAATGCAAGGAGGGCAATCTGCTTCCAGCTGCCTCAGTTTCCCCTTTGATGCCATTACCCGTAACAAGGACTCATCACGCAGCCTTGCAAGGGACCCCCCCAGCCCTGCCAGTGTCCAGTGGCTGGGCCTCCCTGTGGGTTCCTAGAGCACCCAAGACCCTTTCCAGGAAGAGTACAGGCCACCTGACAGAGGCAGGAATATGGGTTCTAGTTCAGGATCTGCCATGAATGTGCTTTGTGACTTTGAGAAAGAACCCACCCCCACAAGGGCCTTAGTTTTCCCAGCTGTTAAAAAGCAGGGAGGGACTTCCCTGGTGGCGCAGTGGTTAAGAATCCGCTTGCCAATGCAGGGGACATGGGTTCGAGCCCTGGTCCAGGAAGATCCCACATGCCGCGGAGCAACTAAGCCCGTGCGCCACAACTACCGAGCCTGCGCTCTAGAGCCCGCGAGCCACAGCTACTGAGCCCAGGTGCCACAACTACGGAAGCCCGCGTGCCTAGAGCCCGTGCTCCGCAACGAGAGAAGCCACTGCAGTGAGAAGGCCACGCACCACAACGAAGAGTAGGCCCCGCTCAACGCAACTAGAGAAAGCCTGTGTGCAGCACCGAAGACCCTATGCACCCAAAAATAAATAATAAATAAATAAATAAATATTTTTTTAAGAAGACTGGGCTTCCCTGGTAGTGCAGTGGCTAAGAATCCACCTGCCAATGCAGGGGACACGGGTTTGAGTCCTGGTCTGAGAAGATCCCACATGCCGCGGAGCAACTGAGCCCGTGCGCCACAACTACTGAGCCCACGTGCCACAACTACTGAAGCCGGCGTGCCTAGAGCCCGTGCTCTGCAACAAGAGAAGCCACTGCAATGAGAAGCCCGCGCACAGCAACAAAGAGTGGCCCCCACTCGCCGCAACTAGAGAAAGCCTGTGTGCAACAACAAAGACCCAACGCAGCCCAAAATAACTAAATTAATTAATTAAATAATTTTTTTAAAAAAAGACTGATTTAAAAAAAAAATAGCGGGCACACCAGGAGGTCTTAAAGATCACCTCCACCGCCACTCCAAGAGACGGTGATGCCAAGTGCTTAGAGATGGTATAATGCAGTGGTGAGGGAGAGAAAGAGCCTGAACTGAGAATCCAGATGCATACAAGCCTCTTCTTCTTCTCAGATGGTGACACTGAGGTCCAGAGGAAGTCCATCATGCCAGGACCAGGCCTAGCCATAGACCCTTAGTGATCGACGTACGATCTGTGCACCACTGTAAAGAGCTTATAGACTTGCAGCATCTCAGGCCTGGCCCCAGACCGACTGGACCAGAAAGTGCATTTTTTTTTTTTTGGCCGTGCCAAGTGGCTTGTGGGATCTTTTGTTCCCCAACCAGGGATTGAACCTGGGCCCTCGGCAGTGAAAGCGTGGGGTCCTAACCACTGGACAGCCAGGGAATTCCCAAGAATCTGCATTTTAACAAGATCCCCAGGTGATATAAAGCTTGAGAGCGCTGCACCACCAGCAGATGGCCAAGTGCATGCGTTTCATGGACCCACACAGGCCTGGCTCCTCTGCTTACTGACTGAGCTTCCATTCCCTCCTCTGCAAAGTGATGATAAAACCTACTTCGCAGGGTCATCACGAGGATTGGAGTCCACCTGGAATGAGAAGTGTTTGGCACAGTGCTTGGCCCGTGGTGAGCCCTCAGTAAGCAGTCAGGTTACTGGAACTTGGGCTCGCACCATCATATGATACATTAGCCTTAGCGCTTGGAGCTTCCTTGGGACAGCCTGGTTACCTGCTGGCTGTGTCATCTCAGGCAAGGCACTCAACCTTTCTGTGCCTCCGTTGCCTCACGTGTAGATTGAAAGCAGTCAGAGTGCTTCCCTTGTAAAGTTATTGAAAGATTAAGTAATTGAATGATCTGATGCATGTGGCAATAACTACTCGACAATTTTTTTTCATTTTTTTATTCGCCAATTCTTTTTTTGGCCACTGTATGGCATGCAGGATCTTAGTGCCCCAATCAGGAATCGAACCCGGGGCCCCTGCACTGAGAGCGCAATGTCTTAACCACTGGACCGCTAGGAAAGTCCCTTGACATATTTTTACTGTTATTATTGCGAGAGCTCTGATGTCCAGAAACCTAGCTTTCTTCACCCAGCTGAGTCACGAGGAAGAGGCTGGGGCAGAACCTCTTGGAAGGGGAGCCAGGAAAGGGAGGACAGGACCACTTCCAGCAGGCAGCCACCGTGCCTGGGGACCGAGCAGGCACTTGTTCTGAAGCCCCGTTTCTGAATGAGACTGTATGTGCCCCTAGATCACGCTGGTACACCCACTAGTAATAGCAACGGGGTAAGAGTCTGAAAGCTCTGCGGCAAACTTGCTGCGCAAATCTTAACAAGCAGCTTGCTCTCTCTGTGCCTTAAGCCTCCTCATCTGAAGAAGAGGACTGGACCATTACACAATCTCTGAGTCCCTTTTGATTGTAACATTCTGATTCGGTGGTTCTGGTACATTGAGAAACATACACCTGCCCCCGGGGAATGTCACAAAACGGGTAACCACAGAGCAGGACACTGCCTTCCCCACCTCACTCTCACACACACACACAGAGGACCAGGGGCACGAAGGAGACACTCTGGAATCAGCCTGGCGGTGCCACAGACACACAACCTCTGGGCTCTCCTCGTGGCCCTCCTTGGCCCCTGCCCTCAGCAGGGCCAGGTGAGCTGGGCACACCCCTTCCCAGGCAGCACAGTCAAGCGTCTGCTGCCCCCTGCTGGCTAGAGAAGGTATGGCTGCCTGGCCCGCAGAGCCGCCCTGGGGGCCTGCCGGAAGGGGAGATAGAACGTCCAGCAGGCACCCTTCCTTTAGAGTCAACTCCCCCTCAGTTGCTTCCATTCCAGGATCCAGGTGAAGGCTGTGAGAAAAGATGAGGACAAGAAAACCCACTGGCTAATTCGGATCCCTCGGCAGGGAACAGAAATAGGAAACAGAAATAAATGCCAGACACACTAATATTTATTATATTAACAGACAATTAGATAACACTTCATATGAGCCAGGCACTGTCCTAAGTGTTTACAGATATTACCTCATCTAGCTTCTGAGATAGGCACTAGCGCGATTCCCCATTTTACAGATGGGGATCAAGGCAAAGGAGTCACATGGTTACACAGCCAACAGGCTCACAGAGGTTGAACCACCCTCAGAGGAAGGAGCTGAGAAGGAGCAAGTCGAGGGAAAGACACATGGACACAGCTACAGAAACGCAGGAGAGGAGGCGGGGAGGGGAAAGGAAAGAGCAGCAGGATGGCCGGGAGAGGGAGGGGAGGGAGGCGGGCTCCCCTTTGACCCCAGGGCCCCAAAGATGCTATCAGGTCAAACCAGGCCGGAAAATCCTTCCTGGATCCCTCCACATTCCAGCCTCTGCGGGCTGGTTTTACAGCCTTGCGGTGCTGCCGGACACTGTTTATGGCAGCCCCATTCTCCAGCCCTTGTCTCCAGGCCCCAAAGGCATCTGGCCAGGCTGAGGGAGGCTCATGGGGGCAGGGGTCCCCCCTCCCGCCCCCGCCCAGCCTCCCAACCCCTCCTTTGAACCCTGCTGGGCGCCGGAAGGAGGGAACTGGGTGAGCGCCACAAGGGCCCCTTCCAGGCCCCTTCCAAGCTCCTTACTGAGTGTCTGGGGGGAGGATGCAGACTCCCAGGCATGGGCCACCCCACAGGGACCGAATCCCAGGACCGAATCCCAGCTCTGCCAGTTCCTCCCTGTGTGACCTTGGGCACATGATTTAACCTTCCCCAGCCTCAGTTTACCATTATGTAAAATGAAAATAATAGTACCTCACGGTTATTTTGAGAATTTGACATATTATATATAGTGTCTGCCCCAAATTGTAGCTATTATTAGCTATTACAGAATTTGTAAATAAGGCAAAGAACTAGAGATTCCCACCCCATTTAGTGGTCCTAGAAATTTTCCACTAATTCTACCCTCAAGCCAGTCCCTATGCTACAAGCTGCCTCTGTCCCACCTCTCACCGCGGTGGGCCCCACCCCAGACCCTTCAGCCTCCACACCCTCTGCCTGGGCTTGGGTGTGTTGCCCTTGCCCTCTGCTGGCAGTGGGCAGAACTGCAGCCTCCTCTCCCCTCTGGGGCCTAGAAACCTGAGGCTTAGGAACGAAAGAAGAGCCAGGGAGGTGCAGAGGTTCTCCCCAGTGCTCCAAGTATCAGGGAAAACCTCTGTGGAACCCAGAAAAGGACCAAGAGCAATAGGGCTCAGAGAGGTTTCGCAGTACGAGTCAAGGACTAGAACGTCTGTGTTCTAGGGAAAAGTTTGGGCAGATGAAACTGAATGGAAGAGGAGGGAGGAAGGAAAGTCTTCTAGAAGGGCTTCCCAGTGATGCAGGGAGACAGGGTTTAGGGGAAGGGAATGAGAGAAAATGTAAGACAGCTCCTTTCCAGCGACGTGCCCACCTGACAAAGACAGGGCCGGTGGGGGGGGGGACATGGATTGGGAGGGATGTATGATGCCCCCAGAGACGCTAGGAAAGGCGGGCACTAGGGTTGGGAGGAGGACGCCCTCGCGCACTCTCCAAGGATGGGAAGAGGTTAATTGAGTCTGTCTGCAGACAAGATAAAGACACCGGCAGAGCTGGAGCTGGTTCCCTGGAGTGTCTTCCAGATAACACTCAGAACCCGGCTGAAGATGAACAACTCCCGGGGAGGGTTGGGAGAGAAGAGCCAGGAACTTGGCCTCCTCCACTCTCCCTCCCCCCTCACCACGCCCCCAGTCCCTTACCGAGGGAAACGAGGAAGTCGGACAAGAGGAAAAACTTGTAACCTCGGCTGATTGCGCTGCATTTCCCTTCCTGGCCCCCAGGCACTGCGAATCCACGGATCTCCCCATCCTCTGCTCACCCACCCATACCCACCACTGGGCAATTTCATAAGAAGGGAGGTCAACCTTCGGGGACTCTAGGTGTTAGACCTTTCCTCAAAGTCATCAGCAACGAATCCTTGAGCAATGTCAAGGGCTGCAGGGCCGCAGTCCCTTTTGTCTGCATCCCCAGACCCTCCAGGAGGTCTGCTCTCCCCCCTCCAATTCCTTTCCCGCCAACGAGCCCCTCCCCACCCCACCACCATCCCAGCTGTCAAGAATTCCAAACAAGAGGCTGGGTTCCAGGCCCTGTGTTTGTGTTTATCTCAGGACAGGCTCTGTCTTGTCAGAAGCTGCCCCTGCGCCTGACCTCCTGCCCTGCCCCCACGGCTCTGCTAAGAGGATACACTGAACAGGGATGCCCCGCAGGCAGGCCCTCCCCGGGCTGGGCCGGGGCCTCAAGAGTGTGGGGTTCATATCCTCACAGCAGCCTGAGCCCCAAACAGGTGGAGCTGGGCCTGCGAGAGCCCCCGCCTCACCCCTTTCAGAGGAGGGTCTTGAGGAAGGGCCTACAAAGAGGGCGGGCATCAAGAACAGGAATAAACACAGTGCATGGGAGAGAAACTGGAGATGCAGAACCGAAACTGACCCTAAGCAGGTCATAAACAAAGCAGGACTATGGCAAATAAAGAGTGAAATTCACCATAAACAGAAGGTGAAATGGACAATGACAGAGGGGCCTGGGGTAGCTAAAAACATGATCACTGACCCCTTCCCAAGTGAGCCATGACGGGAAGGGGACCCGAGAGCACCTGGCCCAGGGAGAAGGAGGCCCAGAGAAGGGACAGCACGAGCGACAAAAGCTTACTGCTACCTGACGGGGCACCACACAAGGATGTGAGATGATGGAGCAAGAAGGATGGAGGTGAGACTTACAGAATGATTTCCTGGTGTCAAGGGCCAGAGTCATCTGCCACCACTTCACCTTTTCTGTTTGTCCTCACATCTCCCCTCCCTCCAACCCCACAGGGCAGTGGGCAGAGTCCCAGGAAGTAGCCAAGGGGAAAGATTCAGAAGCTGAGGCCTCCTCCAAACCTCAGGAGACCCCAGGTCCTGAGTAGGGTGGGTGGTATGGAAAGGAAGGTACAAAGGGAATCATCAGACACCCCGGCAAGAACAAAACACGGACTGCTGGAGCCAGCAGAGTTCCAAAGGTAAAGAACCAGCCATTCACCTTCCCTTCCTCCCTCCTCCCTTCTCCTGTCTCACCTTCCCTTCCTCCCTCCTCTGGTCTCTACCTCCTCTACTTCTCCTCCACCCCGTGGCATCCACCCCGTTCCAAAGCATCAGGTTCAAAGGCAAAACTCTGAGTCCATCCCAGCTTCGTTCTTCTATATCAACTGACCAGTCAGACTGAGATTGTGGGGACATGTGGCACATTTAGGACTTGCCTCTGTCTCTCTGTCTCTCCACACCAGGTCCCTCTCTCTTTTCACCCTGTCCCCCCTCCACACACACACACACACACACACACACACACACACACACACTCATAAGTGCAAGTTGTCTTCATTTTCCTTTCACCTCTGTGTGCATATTCCCAGCAGCCAAGTCCTGCATCCATCTGAACTCTGGAAATCAGGAAGAGAAGGATGAAGTTGGTACCTGCCCTTGGAAAGGCATCCAGGTAGACCCCATTCGGTTCCTAATCTCTAAGCAGGAGTCTGAGGGTGGGGGGAATGATGGGGCCTTATAAACCTTCCCAAATCTTCCTAGGACCAGTAGAAGGTCCAGACACTGGCAGACCTTAGAGCCATAACCTGCTCCACTGCTGCTCCCACCACCACCGCACAATTACTATTCATAGTGCACAGCTGGGTGATTAATGACCTGATTAATAATTACTCAGGCTAATAAAATAATTAATTAATTTGGCAAGCCATTATTTATCTGTTCATCCTCAACCTGAAACTCTGCAACTAGGAGTTTGGGAATCTCCCCTCCAGGCTCTTTCAGAAATGTGATCATTAATGTGAGTAAGGAAGGATGGGGGATGGGACATCTCCATCCTGAGACCCTCCCAAGGTAGAAGAGAAGAGAGCCTGAGGGCTTTCTGAGAATGCAGATGGGAAGGGCTGAAACAAACTGATCAGGCAACTTCAAGCCCTGGAAGGAGCTGATGGGGTGGGGGGGAGCACATTTTTTGCGGGGAGGAGAGGAAACCATAACCGGGAATTGGGGGTGGGTAGCTGAACACCCAGCTTTGGGGAAATCTTGGATGTGTTCTCTCCAGCACATGACTGATGACACCATTTTCAACAAATGATCTTTATCTCGCCTCTTGTCTCCCAAATTTATGATTTTGCCCCCAAGCCCCAGGCTAAACATGCAAGGACCAGGTGAGTCCTGGGATGGGGAGGGGGCTGACTTGGGGTGGGGTCCAAGAATCAGTGGGGTGTCTCCAGGACTCTGCAGAGGGGAGAAGCCTCCCCCTATCATCTGTTTCTGGGCTCTTGAGAAATAAATCTCTGCACAGGACTTAGAATTGAGTTCCTAGAACCTACAGGGTCTGGACCACACCCCTCCCAATAGGGAGGGGAGCAAATAACAGAGAGAAAAGGAGGACAGCTGGTCTCCTAGGGGCTGGGAAGGGAGGCAGAATCCAGCCCCAGGGCTGAGGGAGGGAGACGATTGGCATATCCAGCCAGTCTTTAAACAGGCAGGGTACCTCTGCTACATTCAGGCAGCGGGGCAGACACAAGACAGGGATTCTCCATGTCTGGGGCTGAGCTACGGGTCAGCCGTTCACTGTAAGTTCAGACCTATATTAGACTGCCAGTATGTGCAAGGACAAATAACCAAACCTTGCCCTAGAGGAGCTCAAGTTCCTGTTGGGGGGAAAACAGGCTTGTAAATAGATAATTCCCCCCCCATAAGTGCCATAAAAAAGAGGTGTCTATAAAATCCACAGGAGCACAGAAACTTCCCACCTGGGGGTATCAGAGAAAAACAATCCAAAGAGGGGACATTTGAACTGGGCCTTGAGGAATGAGTAGGAGTTTGCCAAGTGTAGATGGAAAGTATGTGCAAAGACATGGAAGACCAATATGTGCTTGGAGAGTTATGAGTAGGGAGGCAAGGAGGCAACCTATGATAAGACTGGAGGCCAGATCATCAAGGATGGAGGTGGCTTGAGCAGGAGTCTGGACCTTTTCTTGCAGGCAGTGGGGAGCTACTAGAGTTTAGGAGAGTGACCTGCCCTGATTTGTGTTTTGGAAAGAGAAAATGGAAGGTGCAGAGGAGAGACGGTAGGCAGGGGGGTCCAGTTAGAAGGCTGAAGCATGTCCCGGCTGAGAGATCCCGAAGGTCTGGCCGGTTAGGACTAGGCAGTGGCCCGGGAGCTGGGAGCAGGCAGGTTAGATTTCAAGCCTCCATGAGTCTGGATATAGATACTCTTAAGCCTCGAGCTGCGGCGATTTTCCTCACCACCCACAGCCATCGGACCAGCATGGGAGCGGAGATGGGCAGGAAACCTGGGCTGAGGGTTGGGGATGAACCGGACTCTCCTCCACAGAGCTGGGGAACAGGGGAATTTAGAGCCAGGCCTGGCTGAAGGGTCAGACTTCTGAGTTCAGTCCGGCTTCAGCAGGGGGCGTGGCCATGAGAACAGAGATAAGCAGAAACCCGCCCAATGGGTGGGCATAGGGGAGGGGCGGTGCCCCCCGTCGCCAGCAGAGGGCGCACGGGAGACAGGCCGAATCTGGAGAGGACAGTATTGAGGTGGCCGCGCGGGCCGGGGCGCCCTCTGCTGGGGGCCTGTCCCGGAGGCCCGGACTCGCGGCTCCCACAGTGGGGTCTCCCATCTCTGGTTTACAGGTCCGCGCTCGCTGGGTTACACCCAGAATCCCTCAGGGAACTGGGGTCCTGCCCTAGAATATTGGATCCTAGATCTGAGACAACCAGTTCTGGCTTGAACTCCCATAGCTCACAATTTACGTAAAATAATACTTTCTCATCCATTCTTCTTTCCAACCGCCTGGAAAGTGAACAAGACAGGGGGTACATCGCCATTTCACAGATGGGGAAATGGAGGCTTCAAACCGAGGTCACACAGTTAGTAAGAACAAAATTTTAAAACCAGGCCTCCACCCCAAGGCTATATTTGCTGTCCCTACTATGTGCTTATCAAGGTGTGGTCACTGTTCGCAGATGAAGGGTCACAAGGCAAACAAACTTGTGCCAAGCGGAATACCGGCCCGGCTGGCGCTGGCGGGGCAAGCTTCCCGAAGGAGCCCTTTCCCAAGGGTACAGAGAGGACATTTAAGGAAGTGCTCTGAACGCGCCAAAGGAGGGGGTGCGGGGGGCCGAGGTGCAGCGGGAGCCAGTGTGCAGACCTTCGTGGAGATCTGTGCGGCCAGCGTGCGGTCCGAGACTCGAAACCTGAGCTCATCCAGACACAGCTCGCCGCATCCGGCTGGGGATGGGCCCCCAGCAAGCCCCAGGTGGGGACGGGTCGCAGGACCACCCTGAGTCTGTCCCAGTGGGTAGTCAGAGTGAGAGCACCTGGTCGGACGCCGCCTACCCTTCGGATCCTGCAGCCTCTTCCGTCGGGGAAGGTTGGCCGCCTCCACCTAGGCTTCTGCCAACTGTGTCTCTTAAACTATTATTACCTCTCGCATGCCAACAACCCCTGACGGGCTTCCATGATTTCGGGTAACTTGCCTCCAGCCCCTGGGTACGGGGTATCATCATCCCCTTACACCATACAGCGCAGGTCTGACTCCAACAGGGAAGTCCTTCCTGGTGTCTGACCACCATTCCTCCTGCTGCAGCTAAACCTAACAAGTTAAAGTGGGTGCTTTAACTTTCCTTCTTTTAGCTAAACAATCCAAGCCTCCAGCCCCTTTTCCACATCCTATTTCCCCATCCTGACAAGGCCTCCCTTTAGCGGTCGTCGCGATCTTCGTTTCTCCTGCCTTTCGTGGTCAAAGTAATCCAAGGTGTTTTCTGATTGGTTGCCCCTCCCTTCTAATATCCCCTCTCAGTACAGGACCTCCCCAGCTGTACTGCTATCCAAGTCCCACTCGCCAGGGTCCATAGATGGCCTCAGTTTCCCCGGTAGGGAGTTGCGCTGCCTCTGTGGCGCCCTCGTGTTTTGTGAGGGTCCCTCCGCCAGCTTCTGAACAGGACACCGCCACGTTCTTTCGTTCATCTCGAAAGCATTTATTGAGCGCCTACTCTGTGTCCGGCCCGAGTTCCTCGCCTCGACTCACTTGCAGCCCTCCGCTGCTCCTTAGGCTTAGAGGAAGCAGCGGGAGATCCAAGAGTGCCCATCTCCAGTCTGGAGCTCGAGGTGAGAGAGCTGAAGGTTATCTTCAGCCGAGTGAAGCCACCGGGGTAGGGCGGGGCTGGTCGGACGCCTGCGGGTCTGAGTGCTCCGGGGCCGCAGAGAAGACACTGCGCCAGGCGCCCCAGCCTCCCAGCGCTCTGGCCTTGCGCTGGATTTTCCATTCTTAGCGCAAGGAAGACCCCATGTGGCTGCCGTGGGAAGAGCGGCTGTTCCCAGCAATCCTTCATCCCATTTCCACACCGTAAAAACTCAACAACTGGGACTTCGGGAATAGTTTTCTTACTAAATCACAGGAAAGATAAGACAGAAACAGGAGCACGTGTGACCGTGGTTAGACTTCTGGAAGGACTTCTCTAGAAGCGGTTGAGAGGACATCGCAATGAAAGGATGAAAGGAAACATGCCTTCCGACCTTCCCCTTCCCAGGCGGCGAGGACAGAAACATTTAGGAGGCGGGTGTGGGATTATCAGCCCCTGCCCCGCGGCTGCTTCCGCACTAAGGAAGCTCTCTCCAGCAAGGATGCTCTGGTGGCGTCCCCTCCGGGGACGGTCCCTCTGCCCACGCCCTAGGGGTGGGGGGGCACAAGGTCGTCGGGGACAGGGAGGGGACTCCACGTTCGTCACAATAGATTGTCACGGTCCTGAGGGGGGACCGTCAGGGCAGGGAAGATGCACCCCGCACACACCCTCTCTGAATTCCTTTAGAGAGCGGAAGAGCACTCACAAGGCTGCGCCCCTCCCCCCCCACGGACGCTCCTGGCGACCAAACCCGGGTCCGGGCAGTGTTAATTTGCATACATTTGCATACCCAGCTGCGCACAGCTGCATCCGGTTTTGGGCCATAAATTCGTGGCGGGTGGCTCCGGTTGAGCGGGCTCCACGCTGGGCGGGCGCTCCCTCCGTGCATCTCGGCCGTGCCTGTTCACGCCTCGGGCGCTAGCGGGTTCTCACGCCTCCCTGAGCCACCTCCCCCAGTTCGCGCCACCTTCCGGGCATCTGTCTGCCTCCCCCAGGCGCAGGCCAGGCCTAAAACCCCAAATCCCCGTTCTCCGTCTCTCTGTGACGCGACCCGGTCAAGCAACGAATTCACGTTGCTCTGATGCCTCGGGCCAGGGGCTTCTGGGCGGATTTTCCTGCCAGGACTAGTGCGTAGCCTCCTAGGTGGTAGTCCGGCCTCCCGAGGCACCTTGCCAAAAAACAGGTCTAATTATGGTCGGCAGCTTAAAACTCTGTGGACTCCCTAGGCTGCAAAATAAAGCTTATATTGTTTACTCTCACCAAGGAAAGCCCCTCACATCGTACCGGCATCTCTCTTCTTTACCTTTAGCCTTGTCTTCTGCATCGTAGCCAGACCCAGGCACACAACAGCGTGTGCTTCAGTTACACAAAACTGCAGGAGAGTCATTAAACTCCTCAGAAGCTCTCCTCCTCTGCCTGGCCTTTACCTGCTCCTCGTTTCCACCTAGACTGCCCCTCCCTCTTGTCTGCTTGACTAACACATCCTTAAATCGGTGCTAAAACGTCCCCTCCTCCGGGAGAAATTAGTTCCCTCCCTCATTTCTCTCACCTTTGGCAATTTGTGATGACATCTGTTAACACTTACAGTATAAACGTTTGGTCAGTTGCACCCACCAGATTGCTAAGACAGGGACTATGTTCGTTGCTGTGTCCCAGTTCCCAAGTTCCTGGCCCTCCTGCCCAGGAGATGTTCAGAAATACTGAATGAATGAATGAATGAAGCTGCAATTGCCCCAGGCACTCGGAGTAGGACACAGCTGAGACACTGTGCTGGTCCCAAGCATCCTTTACATGACATCTGTGAGCCCACAGGAGAGTTCCTGCTCCCACCCCATTCCCTTTTGGTCCAAGCACCTCCAAGCAACAGAAAGATTGTGGGGAGTGAGAAACCAGGATTCTGAGAGGAGAGCCAGTGGAGTGAAAGAGCAGTGGACTCAGAGTCATGGGGCCTAGGGTCAAACTCTAGGGCTGCAAGGCCTCAGCAAGTAACTTCCTCCCACTGAGGCTGTTTCCTTAACTGGGAATAATAGGAATAATATTGACCACTTAATAGAGACTTCATAATGATTGAATGAAGTCGTTCATGAAATGCTTACTCTGTGTTAAAAAGTGTTGGATTCCTTGATATTCCAGGCAGATGACGCGAGGATCCATCTTGTCCCTTCCCTGGGGAAGAGAGCACATCCGCTAACAATCTAAGCCAAGAAGCTTAAGGGATGGAGGTTTCCAGAGCCTCTGATTTCACCAGTGTGTGTTCTGCAGGAACGCTTGGGACAGCAAGACCTTCGGCGAAGTAGGGTGGAGGTCATACCAGCCTGTCTGATGAGGGCCGTCCTCACTGCTGTTCCCCTAATGGCTACCAGGGGGCAGCACAAACCCCCAAATCACATCAGGCTGCCTGACCGCTAGAAGCAAGTACCCTCCGGGGCTAACCTCAGAACTGAGTCCTGGTCCCTGACTCTCTTGTCTGTTCTTACCATCCCCTCTCCTGTCTCCCCCGCCCCTCTCCCGGTGCCTCCTGTCTTTTTTGGTGGTTTCATGCTCTCTTGGTCAACTTACAGCAGGCTCCCAGGCCCCCTAATTGCCCGGCCTCCCCTTGATCATGGCCAATCTTGCCCTAAGTAGGCATCCCAGGACTGAGGAGGGCACAACTAAAAGCTCTGGGAACAAAACACAGCATGAAGTTCTGGGGAAGACAGACCTGGGTTCCAGGCCTGACCCTATCACTAATCAACTGCGACACCTCAGGCAATTCACAAAGGGCTTGGTCTCCTCTCAGAGTTGTGAGGTGTCAATGCCTTCATTGCATGGAAAGCTCTACTTTGCTCTGTGGGTATCTTGTTCAACAGCCCCTGGGCAGAGTCAGAAGGATCCCTCATACCAGCCCTATTTCCTGTCTGGTCTCAACTTCCTTGAACTGGTGACAAGACCCATCATCTTTCTGACATCGTCTTGCATACACATACCCCTCCCCCGCCCCATTCCACAGACAGGACATTTGGTGAAGTTGTCCCCATCAAGACTCTCATCAACTTTCTTTTATGGCGATGGTGTCCAGGAGGTGCTGGACACAACTCATGTGCCTCTCCCTCATGTGGTGCCTTTCCTTCACTCTCCACCGTACCCCATCCTTCTCACCTTTCTTTTTACTCTTTTCTTTTCCTCTCCTTTTATACACCCACTTTTCTATTTCCTCTCTCCTCTTTCCTCTGGGACTTAGTTTCGACTTAGTTTCTTCCCATCCTCTAGAAAGCCTATCCTCTCTCCATCCCAGTGTTTCCCCTGCTCTCCTAGGGGAGCTCTCCATTGTCTCCCTCCAATACCCACCTCTGTCCTCTGCGCTTCCCTCCCAGGCCTGAGACACCACCAGGGCACTAAGGATTTAGGAGCCATTTTTGGAGATCCCAAACTCAGAAACCAACATTTTCTGGTGCTTCAAGGGACATAATGTGCAACCTCACTGCTGGGACAGCCTCACTGATAAGGGTATTGAGACCGAGACAGTCCCATGCAGAAAGCAGCAGGGCAGGAAGGAGGACTGGAGCTGGGGCCAGACAGTCCAGGCAGTGAGGGTCTTGCAAACCACGCTGGTGTTCTTGGTGAGTTTCACACTTGCTGGTGACGATGGAGACAAATCCAACCCACCTCGATGTCATATCATGTCATTCGTTAAATTATGTTCACATCCTGTTCACTGTCCATCTTTCAGAAAGTCAGTGTGTGATGACCATCCTCCAGCACCAGCCGTGTCCTGGACTGTGAAGTCAGAAGGCAGGGACGACATGTACTCCACCCGCAGAGCTCTTTGCTTTGAGAAGCCTTCAGGATACTCAGGAGGAGGCAGCAGGAGGCACGTGGACACAGAGGGGACAGAGAAACAGTTGAGGCCCAGACTTATAGGTCTGGGGCTCACGAGCCTTATCGTAAGTAATGGTTGAAGTTATGAGAGTGCTTGAGCTATCTCAGGAGGAGGAAACAGATGAGAACAAGTGTTGAGGGTGGAACACGGGAACCACCACTAGTTCGAAGGTACGAAGCTGAGTTGAAGCAGCCAGAGAGGTAGAAAGGGGCCTTCCAGACCCCAGGTCCTGATAGAATTCATATGTAATACATTCATAATCATTTTATTTTTATTTATTTATTTTTAATTAATTTATTTATTTTTGGCTGAGTTGGGTCTTCGTTGCTGCATGCGGGCTTTCCCTAGTTGCGGCGAGTGGGGGCTACTCTTTGTTGCAGCGCACGGGCTTCTCATTGTGCTGGTTTCTCTTGTTGCAGAGCATGGGCTCTAGGTGCACGGGATTCAGTAGTTGTGGCATGTGGGCTTCAGTAGTTGTGGCTCGCAGGCTCAGTAGTTGTGGCGCACAGGCTTAGTTTCTCTCATAATAATTTTAAACAATAATTGTTAAGAATACATAGTGCTACTTGCATCCCACCTGGGCTACCAAAAACAAAAAAGAAAAAGAAAGAATACATAGTGCTATGGAACTATTTTATGATAAGTGAAAACATACAAAATGGTACACAATGTAAAAATAGGAATTTGTCTCCTATGGACAAAGATCTGATCCAGCGCACAAACATAGAAATATGTATTGTATTAACGTGATAGGATTATGCTTTTTCCACTTTTTTCTTTTATCAACTTTCTGTTATGATTATAAGAAAAGATAAACTATTTAGTGAAAAATGAAATAATTGTTCAACATTTCAGCTGACTCTTCTCAGGAAACTGACACCTAGAAGGGAAAATTAACTTAACCAATATCACACAGCCTGTGAAAGACAAAGCCTGATAGAACTCTCACCTAATGATTTTTTTCCAGTGCCCGGGCTGTTCCTAGGCTGGTGCTTTGGCCCCAGAGCAAGGTCAGTTGTGAGCTTCTATTGCTTCCTAACCTCTCTCAATCCACACTTTATCCTGCCACTCTCTGTGCCCTTGACCTTCCCACATGCTTACTAGCCTTGCACTAGCATGCTGCCCCTGAGGCCCTTACTGGCCTCCTTGCCTTTCCACCTGAACAGACTCAGTGCCTGCCATTTTCTGCCTCTGATCTGTATGGCTGTCCTGGTGCAGAGCTAAGAGCAGCTTTCCTTTGCCGCGATTAATGACTTCCTCCTCTTGGCCCACAAGGCACCTTCCAAAGCCCGTCCCTAGCACAGTCCAAAGCACATTTCAATCATATTCATAAATGCTTTGGGGGTTATCTGCTGCCTGGAATTACCTAGGCCATTGCTTCCCCGCCGTTAGAGTGACTGAAGTTGGACGCCATGGAATTTAACACCTTCAGATGAGCAAAAACATATATTCAGAGAGTTATACTCAAATTAACACATCCCTCCAACTCTCATACACACACAAACCCGCCATTTCCTTGGGGGCAAAATTGGAGCTGTTTGCCCCATCCCTTCTTTGGAGGTGGTAGCAATAGCTATTCAGTTCTGAATCTCTAATGAACATTAGTGCACCCCTATCTGCAGCCAATGGGGCCCCTGTATGGCCAACCCCCGCCCCCCCACCAGCGCACTCTCCTCTCAGACCCTTCCTGGGACCGCCTGAAGCAGGATCGGGGATTGAAGGGAGGAATACCAGGATTGCAGGCCCTCCACCTCCCATGCCAGTGTGGAAACAGAAGTCATTCGGGGTGCAGAAGGGCCTTCCGAAGTAACTGAAAACATTTCCTAGATTTTCAGGGTGGTCATCCAGTCTTGAGCAAAGACTGTTCTAACTCAGAACACATGAGGGTAAACACTACATTGATTCACTGCCCAGAGCTCTTCAGCAGTGAAGTTCCAGCCAGCTGCGTCAGAGCGAAGAAGACGATACGCCTGGACACAGGAGATGCAGCTTCGGAGGGCCTTGCAGGCCCCTCTGTGAGCATCCACATTCCTCGCATCTGTTCTGGCACATGGCACATGCGCCCCCTGCACATCGTGTTCTTCCAAGCCTCTCATCTCCCATCCTTCCTCATTTCATTCCAGTCTCCCAGTTTTTCACAAGGACAGCCTTGTACCCGCTTCTCTCCCTCCCTCCCTCCCTCTCTCTCTCTCCCACCTCCTCCATCCAAGCTTGCAATTTCACCCCCAACCATCCCTCCTAGCCCAGCTCCTTAATCCAAACCAGAAACCCTCTTCTCTGATCCAAACCCTCAAATTCTCAATGACTGAAAGAAGCGTGGGGTGAAGTAAAGGGAGGGGATGAGAGATCAGATCACTGTTCCTCGCCTCCCTCTACAGGCAGACTGGGCTGCCTTTTAGGGTGAGGAAGGGAAACTGGGAACCCATCTGGGTTTGACCTGCCCCATGATCCCCTAGGCTGAGGAATGGGGCAACGGGAGTCCGCCAGGAAGAAAGTTTTTACTCCCATGCTGAAAGGCTGCAACAAACTCACACAGAAATAAGGATCCAATTGGCTGAGCTGGACACTAAAAATCAGTGACTTCCTGCCTCGTTACAACACCCCAGACTCCAGTCATCTCAACACGGTTATGAAATTCTCAAAGTGATCATCTTAAACATTCTAACGGAAACATATCACACGGGGAACTGACTGTAAGGATGGCAAGGTTTTCGCTCATCTACAAAATCATAAAGAAACAAATAAAAATAGAGACTGTTTTTCAAGGTTAGGAATCCCTGTTTTAGACATCATTGCTGAGAAAATCAGAAGGGCTGAGGGTGGAGAGATGCTTCAATCCCCAGAAAGAGAAAAACGGGCGATATTCTTCATCCCCACACCTCCAAAGGGGAAGTGGAAAAAAAAAACCCGTGTCCTTTTCTTTCCCTCTCAACCCCTTTCCTCAAGCCCCCTTACTTACTTCTACTCTTAGTAACATGGAAGTAAAAAACAGAGAAAAAAGGGAAAAGGAACTGATGATAAAAAAGGGAAAAACAGGAACAGAGAAAGGATGAACAGGAGAAAAAGTCAGAGAGAGGCAGGTAGTTGGGGAGAGGAGAGAAGGGTAGAGAACACATGGAGAGAGAGCATCCTGTGTCCTGGTCTAGGAGCCGATGTGCCTGCACCCTCCCCATCCCCTCTGAGGAACAGGTAGCCCCAGCCCTGCTCTCTCCCAGGGCTCAAAGCAGCAGCTCCATCCCCTCTACCACCCAGCTTCTCCTGCAGACGGGACTGGAGTGGTAAGGCAGGAACTAGAGAAAGGGTGTGTGTGACAGAGGACAAAGGAGCACAGTCAGGCTCAGGTCTCTGAGAGCTGGCTCTCCAGGCTTTTGCCCGGAAGAGTTGAAACAGAAAGGAGCAGAGGGTTACAGCAGGGGTGAGAAGTTAGGGCGGAAACAGGCTGCATAGAGAGGTGCTGCATGGTATTGGAAGTAGCAGGAAGGAAGGGTCCATGCCGTTCCCACACAGCACAGGCAAGGGGCTTGGCGCCCCTGCCCTCCTCCCCTTCCCTACGGAGCTCACCTGCCCCCACTCCCACCCTTGCTGCAGATGTAGAAGCAGAATTTCATAAGCTGCAGCAGCTGTGGCCAATACCTCGGCTCCCCACCAGCTTCCTTCCCCAGAAGACAGCAGTGGCAGGAAGGGGGAGGGAGAGGAAAGGGTGCAATAATAACCCCAAAAACCTTTTCATCTCAGCAGCCCCCATATTTACCAGCAAGCTCAATTCTCGGCAGCTCTTTCTCTCCCCTTGGCTCATAACCAAATGATCGCACAAGGTTCTGCTGAGAAGGGGCATGAAGCCGCTGAGCCGGCCTCACCTCCCCCAGTCTGGGAGGGGGCATCACATTGTACGGAGAGATGCACCTGTTTCCAGAGGCGGTGTGGGGTAGAAAGAGCTCGTACAGAGTCCCAGGTTGTTGCAAGAAAGATAATAATTTGATGGGGTTGAAATTAAATGTCCAAATTGAGGCTGCTTATGGACTTTGAAGGGGGTGGAGAGAACATGGGGTGCGGAGACCAGAAATGAGAAGAAAAAAAAGACAAAGAAAGAGAAAAACACACACGATGGAGCAGACAAAGGGGAGGAACCGTAAAAAGAATACAGACGCACAAATAAAGACAGAAGCTGAGAGAGGAGGGAGCTGGCACCTGGAAAGCAAGATGTTACAGCTGCAGAGGCGGTGGGGGAAGCAGGAGAGCAAGGGGGAGGATAAAACAAAGGCTGAGAAGCCACGGAGCTGAGAGCCAGACCCTTCCATTCACGTGTCTTCACCGTGTCCACGACTTTAAGCAGGGGAGTCCGTGAGGGTTCTCACTCATCCTTTACCCCCAGCTCTGCTGGAGTAGCAGAGGGCACCGTACCGTGTGGCACGCTCGAACACCAGTTGGCCCAGCTTTGCTTTATCCCCCATCCACCCCGCAGGTCACACCCCAGGCTCGGGGATCAGCTCGGCGTATCCACAGGCTGTAATGGGCTCCCCTCTGTGTAGCCGCTCTCAACAGTGGGGCTCTCAGCCCCCAGCTCACACTTCCTTCCAAAGGGCGGAGGCTGCCTGGGGGGCTGCTTCCTCCTAGCAGGGCGATTTCAAGCCGTGCGCTAAGCGCAGACTCCCACACTGCAGCCCTCCATTTAGGCTGTCTGGGCCTGCCTGGACTTCCATGAGCTCTGCGGCCCTTTAGCGGAGACAAAAGGGAAGGCACAACTGGCCGGCGGGGGCCTGGCCCAGCACACAGAGGCAGGGTTCCCGGGAGAAGAGGAGCGGTGCGGAGCTCATCTGAGTGACGGCCAGGCAGGCATACCCTCTGACACGTCAGAGGGAAACAAAAACCGAGACACAGTTGCTTAGGAGTGGGAGTGGGTGTCAAAACCCCAGAGTCGTGCTTCCTGATGAGCCCAACGCAAAGTGGCACAATGGTGAGAGGACTAGAAAAAGATGGAAAGGGAAGGGGGTGAGCAGTCCCAGGCTTCAGAGTTAAGAAATAAATAACGTTCAGAAAGGTCTGGCTCTGAAGTGGACCAAATGGCTCTCCTGTCCCATGTTTATGGGGTCATGGACCATTAAACTAGCCAACCTACAGATGTCTTCATAAGACTTTACGAGATTAGACTGGGGAGACCCTATAACTCAGCAGCAAGAAGGGAAAACAAGAGGGAGAATTGCAGATAAGAGATGGTGGAAAACGAGCGGAGGTGCCTCCCGGGAGGATGTCTGGGTCCTGGGATCCCTCCGTCTTCACTTCTCACTCCTCTGTGAGTTTTTGCCCACGTATCCATTAGATTCAGAACGGCATCAGGCTTGTATCACGCAATAAATGCTTGACTATCCACACACTCTTTTTCCTTCCTAATCCAACCTCCAACTGCCCCCACCATGACCCACAGTCATTAGATCCTCCGTTTCTTTGGTATTTGTGAAATCAAAATCAAATCAAAAGCGTAACAGCTCATAAACGTAATTCACATGTATTGGGATTTTCAAACCTGATTCAGATTGTTTGTCCATGTGGTGTTCCACAAATTCTAATAACTAGGGGCTGACTTTTCTAGGGGTCCCCTGGGTTCCTAAGGGTTAATGTTTATTCTCTGAGCCATTTCGAGGAGACACCAGCTCCAAGACCAGGAAGGCATACAGTCTGAAGGGGTTACCGGAAGGAGCAGGGAACAGGATACACGTTCTCTTATTCCCTCAGGCTTGCGCCACCCTGTGGCTATCTGCGCGAAGTCAGAGACCGACAATCCTTAGAAAAAAGCCCTTGCTCTCCAAGCCTCCCAGCTCTGTCACAAACGCATGCGCAGCCACTGGATGACATTTGGGGCCCAAATTAACGAAAGAGTGTAAGACCCAGACTTTGGAAACCACCACTCAGTATCCGTATTTGAAAAGCAACCATTTATTAGAACCAATACAAGAGTATGAAAAGAGGGAAAAGAGGAGAGTGGAAGAGGGGGAGAGAATGAGGTCTGCATCAGATGTCAGTTGTGGAAACACATAAATTGCCTACTTTTAAACATTTACATTTAAAAGGCGAACATATATATATATATATATATATCACTTATCCTAAAAAAAAAAAATCAAAAGCAGACATGTTTGGCTGAAATAAAACCCAGAAACACAACCAAAACTCCCCCACAAACCAAAAAGGTCCATAGAGAATTCAATTTCCCATTTTTCCATTCAGAAATCTGGCTACAAAGTGTGATCTGTTTTGCTACTCAGGATGGCACCGAGTGCTGAAAGAAACCCAGCCTCTGGAATCTCTCAGATCCCATCCTGTGGGAAGGGGTGAGAAGGCCTGTGGCCGTGGGCAAATCAACTCCTGGCTACTTGGCAGGATGGCAGACCGTGCTCTCTCCATCCTCCAGGACTCCACAGAACCGCCTGGTGCCGCCAGTGCAGTCAACAGAGGAGCAGAGTCCACTAAACAATGAGAACCAGAATGTGACCGCAGCAAGGGGCCAGGACCTTGTGCTTTTTCAGGGGTTACACATCTAGGGCCAAGGAGAGGGAAAGGAGAAAGAGCCCTGTTGGGGAGAGGAGCCAGCCGAGCCCCTGAACTGAGACGGAGAGCAAGGCTCTTGGGCCCACACCTGGGCAAATACAAAGTGTCCAAAGCTTTCCCAAACCAGAGGGAAGAAAGGTCAAAGTCAGGTTCAGACAGTGGACACCGAGAAAGAGATGACAGATGCTGAATACAGTGAACTGGATGAAGCTTTCAGGAGCATCACTGCCCGATTCTGAGTGTTAAGCTTATCTCTAGAAAAAAATTTTCCAACATGTGGCTCTTTTTTGGTGGGGGATGGAAGAAGTGGTTATGCTTACTGAACCAGCTGGTTCCTATGGGGAGGCAAAGGCTCGGGTACAGATACCACGAAGGGGTGAAGTGACCCAGCCGTCCTGGGATCGGTTCAGGGAGCAGCAAGCCAAGATATAAATCAAACCCACTGTGTGTGCTCTGCTCCCGAGACAACCCAAGTCTGTCCCAAGCCCATGGGGTATGGGACCTTAATTCCCAACCAGCAGAGAAAGCAGCAGCAGCATCCCTGATTCCCTAATCCAATGCTCTTGGGTCTCAAACAGGCTCTCTTTGTGGATGCAAGACATAAAATAGACTAAGTGCTTTCCCCCGTAACATCCTAAGTCTGCACTATTAGGACTTCAACATTCATGGAAACACTGTCAACATCTGAACTAGCAGCTTTGATGAGGGGTGGGGGGCAGAGAATTTGCCAAGGTCACTAAGTAGTTCCAACCGTGGGACAGCTCAGTGAGGACAAAAGCCTATGGCAGGCCTAGACCTCGGCTCAGGGCATCCTCCGTCGAGGACCCTAAAGTATTCTAGCAACTTTGATTTACAATGCCTCACAACACCCCTGTGAGGTAGGTCAGTATTATTATCCCCATTTGACAGATGGGGAACTGAGGCATTGAAAGGAGTGACTTGCCCAAGGTCAGCCATTATGAATCAGTTGAGGAGGTTGGCACCATAGTCAGCATCCACTCAATTCTTGTCCATCCCCGGAGCACTTTACATCTTAAGAGTGCACTTGGGAGCAAAAGGAAGCCAGTAGCACACCTCACCCTGCAAACCAGATGAACTCAATCAACCCACAAGTATTAACTGATGGCCCATTATTTATCTAGCACAACGCAAGGAACCTTGAAGAAAGAAGTTGCTTCTGAAAGTCATGTGTTAATGGGTGTCTTGAAAATAAAATTACAGTTTAAACATTAAGGGCATGAATTCTTTTTTTTTTTTTTTTTTGTGGTACGCGGGCCTCTCACTGCTGCGGCCCCTCCCGTCGCAGAGCACAAGCTCCAGACGCGCAGGCTCAGCAGCCATGGCTCACGGGCCCAGCCGCTCCGCGGCATGTGGGATCCTCCCGGGCCGGGGCACGAACCCGCGTCCCCTGCATCGGCAGGCAGACTCCCAACCACTGCGCCACCAGGGAAGCCCAGGGCATGAATTCTTTTGTAAAGAAATACTCACTTTACCTTAAGAGGTGAAGGACTAAGTCACACCAATTTCTCAAAGTTCTATACCGAGTAACCCAAATTCCTAAAATTCAGAGTGAAGCAAGACCACACTCAAGCAGAAAGCTAAGAACAACTTCCTCAGAGGTGGTCTGGGTAGTGCTCTGAGCTCCAAGGTTGGTGGGGAAAGGCCAGCCACTGCGGTGGCAGCAGCAACATTCTCTACAGGCTAAGCTAGGAACCCTAGCACCACCAAACACCCCCTGCTGCTACTCATCCCTCCTCACAATACCCAGGGCCAGCATCTTTCCAATCTTTCTGCCTCAGCTCAACCTCAGGAATTGCAGTATCTTCAAAAACAGTTAAGAATATAGATGGTGACACTTATTCTTCCATTCAGGGAGAGGGTATAAAGTGATCTCTATAACTAGTCAGAAGACACTTGTCATATTCTTACCTCCTGCCAGAGGCATAAATCTTTAACAAAAGAAAGGCAAAAGAAAAAACATGTTCCCCCCTCCTTTGGATTTACACTGGATTCTGGGAGAAATCACTATGACCCTTACCCTAAAACGAAGGGGAAAAAAACTTAAAACCACAGACAGTCCTGGTTTAGAATCAAATCCTAAAGCTCCTGGAAACTGCAAAACAGTGACTCGAGCCTTAAAAGGGCCGTGACATGATGAAACTCTATCTTCTAAGGTCTTCTGGAAGGATCTCCAGGCAGGAAGCCCCTCCTTTCCTCCATACCTACTTGCAGTAGCCAGAGCAACAGGACCCTACGTACCTCAGGAGCTCGAAGAATGATTAATCAACACACACAGTATAATGTTCACCAGGGATGCTCTAGTTCCAGGAAGGACCAACCGTTCCAAGACCTAAATATAAACCTTTTTTCATTGATGGCTGATCACATTGGGTGAGACCAGGTGATGAGAAAGTTCAAGACTGATTAAAGCAGCAGTGACAGTTCAGGTTCAGTCTGTGTTGGAATTTCTCAGAAATCATGACAAACTGGCCACTGGGGCCTGGGTCAACTGTGAGGGTCACACCTGCCAATGCCAGGGGACATCGCCAAATTAAAAAAAAAAGAAAAAAGAAAAAAAGGAGAGGAGAGAGAATGGCAAGAACTTCATTGCATTCAATTTGGCCTAATTTCTTGATAATAGTTTCCTATTAGATTTTCTGATTAATACTGATGGCTCTTACCTAGGCAGTGATAATTAGGTTTTGATCTATTGTGACATTAATGATCACAATCAGTTGACTTTGAAATTGTTTTAATTAATGGTTCTTCCCCTGTCGACTGCCTCCAGTGCAGGTTCTGTCCCTTCCCCCACCACCTTGTTTTAACTCCTTCTCTCACTGACCTCAGAGACAAATATAGCATTGGAGGGTCTCTTTCTTCCCATGAACCAAGATTTTAAACTATCTTAAAATATTTCTCTGACAGAGGAGCAACATGTGATGATGTTAGGTGAAATGAGGACCAGGATAAAAAGCAAGAAAACACGCTCTCAACGAATAGGAAACATTCCATCTTAGAAAACCACCACAGTCAAGCATGATGTTAAAGTGGCAACGACAAGCCTGAAGTAACTCTAAAAAGACGAGATGAGGTAGTTTAAAATCCAAGAAATCCAGCGCAAGCAAAAAGAAACTAGAATTTTTATGAAGCTATCCAAGGAACCTTCACACTTGAGTCAACTTTCAATTATCCAACTCTCAATTATGCAGGCAAAGTAGCATTTTTCCTGTGATCACATGGTCAGAACTAGGACATTTCTTAAGGCCAGACTGTTTCTTCACAGGCCTCACCCTGGACCTCCCTAGGCTGATTAAATCCGAAACTCTGGGTCATGTGTATTTCTGGGAGAGGTTTCCACATAAGTGCCACAAGTCTCTGCTTAGAAATCCCCATCTTGAGGTGTTAAATAAAACTACACTGCCCAGAATAGATGCCCAGGTGTTACCAGATGTGCCCCAAGCCTTTTTTTTTCTTCTTCTTGGCAAATCTTCTGTCATTGGAAAGCATGTCCCTGTTTTAGGCTTCAAGCCAGCCTCATGTTAATTCCTTCAAAAGGGATGAGAAACTGAAAAAGGTGTGAGCAACACTGATGAAGTATCCATAAGGAATACATTTTACAGAACCCACAATACAGCAACAACACGTAACTGGATCTGCAACATAGTTAATACCTTCCACAAGCAAGGATTAACTACCTTTAAATACTTTGGCAGAGCCTCAAATAGGGACTGAAACCAGGGGTTCTCAACCTCCACTCACCTTTCTCTTGTAGTAGCATTTCTAACCAAACCCGTTATCTTTATTTTCTGGAATAAAACAACCCTTTGTTGTGGTCCATCTATGGCCAGTTAGTTCAATTCACCCAAGATCACGTCTTTTCTACACACGAACCTGTTGTCACCCTCCTACTTTAGGGCCACAAACTATACCAACCAGTCAGTTGTCTCTGCCCTCAAATATAAAATGTGTGCCCATTTGTAGCATTTACTACAATGAACTGGTAGTAGTTCATCCCACACCTGTATGAAGATTCTTTGCGGTCAGGGACTGCATCTGTTTGAACTTGGTATCCCCAGGGCCAAAAAACGTCCGTTGAATGAAACGCATGTTGATGTACAGTAAGGTGGCCGGAATGTGGATGGCTCAATAGAAATCCACCATGATTAGTTGGGGGGCAGGCAATTCCGAGCATGTGCTCTTGGGGGCAAGGCTGGTAACATCTCTATTTTTGAAAACTTTTATGATTAGTGGTAAAGCCAAAATGAAACAAATACACTGGGTCCAGACCTTTCCTCTCTCTGACCTGACACAGGTATGCTTGCTTGGTGGTCTAATTACAAAGGTACAGATCTCAACACTCTAAAAACCTAAACCAAAAGGATGGAGCCATGGGTGCAAAATGAGCTTTTCCTTTGACCTAATTTGTGAGAAACCATTTCCACATTTCAAATCTAATGATATAACCCTTCCTGAAGTTCTCAGGTCACTGCGAACTTATTTTAGGCCCTCAAATTTGAACCCTAAAGGCAAAAACAATCACTCCCCAGCCCAAACACGGATCCCTCACTGTACCTTAGGTAAGCTGGGCTACACACAGATCAGACAAAACCACAAGATGAAAATCACAGGCACCTTCCCTGAGGCCAAAGGATTTGGCCTAAAGATAAGGAAATTGGATTGCAGGGAGGCTACAGCACAAGTACGAAGAGTTAAGAAGAATCTAAAACTGCAGGAACTACAGGAAAAAGACCAACTTTTCTTCAACAAAAAAAAGTAGTACGGATATACGGCTGGGGGCCAGCCGAGGACCATAGACTTTCGAGCATTAAGGAACACCACAGGTCCAAATGCTCCTTTGAGCAGATGAAAACCGGACTGCAGGAGGAAAAATGATACGGCTCTCTCCAGGTTAAAAATGGGTGCTTCCATCAGGGCTGACGTTCTCTAACAGCTGATCTTAATGTGAGGGGATCCGCCCAGCCCAGGGCTCAGAAAAGCAGCTATGCTGACCTTGGTAGACTCTGCTGGTCAAAGCTCTGCTACATTCTCTGGAAAGAGAAATCCTTGAATGCTGATTTCAAGAAAAAATTCAGCATTAGAAAGATGTTTTGAAAGAGGACTTAACATAAGAAAAATATACTTTGAGCACCTGAGACCTAGATGTTTAAGAGCGCTTAGCCCAGGGCCACTGACTCTTCTGAGAGGAGAAAGCCCCATGAAAGCAGGTTTCTCTTTGAGGCTGCAATCCTCCAAGGGCCTGGACAGCTACTCAGCACTAACAAATGCCAGAAGAACAGGCAAGCATCCGTCTCCTTTCTGCTGAGGGCTGAGATCAGTATTGGCCTTTGGCTCCCTCTGTTCCTACAGAAGTAGCAGTGGGTAGGCAGGGAGAGAACAAGTTGTTTGGGCAGCACTCAGTACAAGACCATGATTCAGTAAACTGTGGACAGAAAAAGATGAATGGAGCGAAGACTGAAGTATTAAAGGGGTGATGAGTAGTAGACGATACTGGGGGTTTTTGTTAAAAGAAATCTGATTTTGATGAATGCCTTACGTATTACCTACAACCCTGGCAACTATGTGTCCCACGTTTCTCAAGACCAGTCTTAGTACCAAATAATTCGGTTGTGTTCTTTGTCCACAGGCTAGATTTGGGCTCTAAAAATATGGTCACTGTACTTTGCTTACATACCCACTGCTCCTGGGAGACACACTCTGGCTACATGGATAAGCTGTCATTTTCTCCACCTGCCAACTTAAGAGACCCGGATTACCTCCTCAGTGGCTCTGGCCTACTTCTGTCCTATTCTGGTATACCCTAATTGATATCCTTAGTTACTTGTATGAAAAATCTCCTTTCTGACTATCCTTTCTTTCAGATGCCCATCAGATTAAGTACTAACAACTGTCAACTATCCAGCACTTGACCTAGGCCTTTAATTCCTTCAGAGTTAAGGAAGATGGAGATGAAACCCCTACCCACCTGAGGTATGGGTTATGCGTTCTCACCCAATCACATTACCATTCAGAAGGATTTTCCTGGATGGCTGAAACCAAAAGCTTCATTGTTCCAGTCTGTCATGTCACTGCAGCAACAGCTGTCTTCTCAACCGTGCAGTATAATTTTTGACATAATTTATACAACCACACAGAATTCAATCAGCAGCTGAGCAGGGAAGCAATGTTAACAAATGCTATGAATGGGTATATGATTTGCATATTATTCGGCTCATCTGTGGACTGGAGCAATCTCTCCATTCCCCTCGTTACTCTGAATAATCTAGAAATGGTTGAATGCTCCTGGCCAGACAGCTATGTACGTTTTAAAAATCAAAAGCAACCACAAAAACCTCAATGGCTGGTGAACTCCAGAGTTAAGGCTATTTCAAGCATTTATTCTTATCTCCTCAGCTTTGGGCTGGGACAAGGATGCTCAAAACCCTGCTATTTCTTTACTTTTAGTCTTGATTCTCTAGCCCCCTTCAACTACAAGAAAAAAAGGGTAACGAGAAGCAGGGTGTTTCTTGGGGAACAAAGGCAGAGGATATAATCAGAAAAATAATCTCTCAATATAATGGTAAAGCAGGAAGAAGCCAAAAGGGAAGTATTTTGCTGAGTAGGAAGAGGTCGTGTCAACATGCTACTGCCGGGGCCTGTCACTCTCTGAGGTTGATAGTCTTCCATGGAAATGCATTTAAAAAAAAAAAAAGATACAACTAAGAGTTTGAGGGTGGAGAAAGGGAAGAGCGTTAATACTTTGGGGACTCTTGGTGGCAAATCCAGGAGTCATCAAAGCAGGACATTTATGATTATAAACACTATGAATACTTAAAATTGATACTGTGGCCAATGGCTCCCCTCTAAGAATTCCCCACTGAAAATAATGGCATGGAGGGAAACTTGGGTCCACTGAGAAGTGAGGGTCAGGTTTGAAGCCTCTTTGGTAACAGGAATGCTTTGGGAGGCCACAAAAGTTGGCAGGGCTGGAGGGTGCCTAGCACCTTGGCACAAGCAAGCACCAGGCAGTCACTCACACCTACATAAATAGATAATCCAAATGGGAGGGATGGAAGGAAATAATACATATATACCATATGTGATCATAAAGACAATTGTACCCTACCCTGTCATCCTCATGTACTAATAGCTACAAGTCTCCACAGTCAATAATCTTGTCATTTTATGACAGCCTACACCAACTTGCAGAAGCAGAATCAGGGATCGCTGAGAGACAAGGCCAAAAGTCCTGGGGCTAAAAGGAGTGCCTTGACAAATCTGAATGTAAAATTTCAAGCCCTCCAAAGGATGGAGCTATTCTGGGAGGATGGGTGAGGATGAACAACAGAGGGTGGCCCAGAAGACCACACGAGGAACCCTGTATTCTCCTGGGTACAGCTGAATGAGGCTGGGGAAGCCCCAACACGTAGGCAGTTGCTACTGGCTTTTTAAAAAGATGGGCAACATCTTTTCCAACCCAACATCTCAAAACAAAGCCTAGCTGGTCATCAACATGTTCCAACAGCCAAAGAAAGAAACCAAAATTCATCATCATTATAGCAAAATCCCCCACTAAAAAGCGACCAACCCTGAAAAGATCAAGACTCTAAGGTGATTAAAAAGTTATAACTCATCTTGAGGTCACAGGGGAGCAGAAGGAAGAGAGCAGGGCAAAGGAAAAACTGGTGAGAATTACACACAGTATGCAAATGCCTGGTCTTCACAGAGAGACACCTATCATGAATCAGACCGTCAGTTATGTTACAAGAGAACCAATACCGACATTTCTCCTGTGGAGCACAGTGATAAGCACATTTTTTATGGATGTGTTTAGGATAGAAGGGGGTGGGTAGAGGGAGAGGAGGCAGGGAGGTGAATGTATTATGTACAAAGAGAAATGGCAGAGACCACCCCCTCCTTTAGCTCTTTGCTGTTTCTTTCTCTTTGTTTTCCGCATCCTCAGGATATGCATGCCACGTCAGTCTCTCTTCATAAAATGCTATCACAATTTGTGGACATTTAACATTAGCTTCTTTTGCAAGAACCAGGTCTGCTTCATCTGTGTCTTTCCTGGAGAGAAAGAATATGAGACTTCAGAACGAGAGGAAGAGCGAGAGTCTGTCCAAACATAGATTTATGTTATTAAATTATGATTTAGCTGACTTGATTTCCTCTCCATCTTGATTTCAAAGGGAAAAGGATCCTAACAGTTCCACACTTTCAAGGAGAAATTTAAGTAAATGAATCAAACTGTCAGTAAATATCATTTAACCACTACATCAGAAAGAAACAGAAGTCTGCAGCTAGAATAGATCGAAAACAGCAGGCTTCAACAAAAGGCTGAAGACTAAACTACTATATAAATTCTGCTCCCATAATTTTTATTTGTGTGTACGAGCATGTGAATGCACACACGATCAAGCCTACATTCAGCCCTATTGATTATGCACAAATTGCTCAATCCAGTTTCTGCATCATCTGGATCGTGAAACGGTCCTAACCCCCATCTTGTGGCCTTTTTAAACACTCATCCTTTTGGTCAGAACTGTGGATTGGAACAATAAGAAAACAGAAATTTAAGTCATCAAAGAACGTAAAATCTAGTCACTAAAATGAAATGTAGGAATTAGCTGCAAATTTCAAGTACCCAAGTTACACATGCTCTACTCTCCGGTATAACAAAAAAATCTAGCAAGTTCCTTAACTAACCAGGATTCCAAAACAAGAAAAAAAAATTTTAAATTAAAATTCCACTGAGATGTGAGCAAAGACAACTAACTCCTTCTCTAGAAGACAGAGATGTTGAATTCATAGAGGTGAGCATTATGGATGAGAAGAGATGGGGGAAAACACACAGCTCAGAGCAGCTACCCAAATTTGGACAGTGGTCGAAAAAGCTACTTAATATGTGAATGTAAGTCATAAGTCCCATATATGGCTGAGTGGGAAAAGCAGTCAATACAGCTCCTTACTTCAGAGAGAGTATAGTGATTCTTTAAATATAGACTTCTGGGTAATTTACCAGCAAAATTTCGATCAGATAAAATATTAAACCTCTTGACTATACAACTTTTAATGTAATTAGCTTCCTTTGTGGCACTGTAGCACGAACCCTCTATTTAGAGACCAAACTTAAATCACAAGCCCAGAACACTTGGAAACAGAGAGGTAGTGAGGGCCACACCATAAATCACTTAGTCTTTAAGAAACCAAACTGAAGGGAAGTAACCACACTTTCCTTTAAGAGCCATTCCCTCTACCGGATGTTTTAATGCTTTTCTTTAAGATTATTTTTCTCTTTTAGACATTATTCAGTGGTCTTGGTCTTCAACGATGGCAGAAAGCCTCACTCAACTCCTATCCCATGGCCACAGGCTCATGGTGTGACGGTAAATGATTCAGAACTGTGTAAATAAACGGTTAGGTCACATTTATATTGCTTCCTACCTCAATTCTACCATTCTCTGGTATGTGGGCTAATATAATTAGGCTTCATACCAAAGCTTTACAATGTCTTAAATCCATTCTGAACCATAATTCCCATTTAATACTGACAGTTGGTATCAGTTAACAATTTAGATCACTGACGATCAAAATTCTTAGTTGGGGAATACTCAGTCTTCCCTCCCTATCTTCCATACGAACTCAAGCCACTGGTAAGGAAACACAATCGCAGAGTGAGGCCCAATGTCTCTCACCATTTCATTAGGAACATTAAATCGCCACAGGAATCTGTCGCCCCAATGATCTTTTCTGGTTCCAATCCTCTCTCAAAGCCCCGAGCGATATCATTGCTCTGCTATAAACAGAAGATGAAGAAAGGTTACAGCTTGGAGATAAGAGTAAAAAACCTCCCCATTTCTCAGCTCAACAAAGCACAACCTAAGTTAATATCACCGGACACCATTTTTGTCACCCAATTCATAAAGTTCTTAGAACTTAAATACAATACTGGGTCAGCCAGTGACAATGATGCTAAAAGATATTTTTGCAGGAAGATGCAGTTGTCCTTCAAGTATTCCTTCAAAGGGTTAGGAGTGGTCCCTAAAACTGCGTAATATCCCTTAAAATATTCTGGAGTCATCATCTAGTAACTTCTCTAATCCCCTAATCTAATCTTGATATGATAAACAGACTACCCCTAAACTGTTGCTTCTGAGATGATAAACAAGCCCACCTGAACTAAGTCCTTTTTCATTTTATAAACTTCAAATATAGCACCTCTCAATCTTTATTTTCTAGACTTTTAGTTCACCTAACACTGACCAATATTTTTAATACTTCTTTTCACATAGTCATCTATATTTATGAAAGAACAGAGATAAGAATGATTCAAGGCACTACCATAAAATAGAAAACTTCTTTCAGAGCTCACATACTGTAATAACCACACACTTGGGGAAGAGGCCCTGATCTGTGCCTGTCCCCTCCTGATGGAGATAGGTCATCAGCTTTAGAGAGCAGAACTGGACAGTGATTTAAATCAAACTGATAATTCCGTAGGGGATTATCCAAACTTGGTCAAACTGCAATCTAGATAAGGAGCATAGGGTCTGATTCAGGTGTGATGGCACTGGTGAGAGCAAAATGGTGAAATTTTATACAAACCAGGTAATTTTAAAAACCTCATTATGGAGGATAATGCCACTTATCTAGTGGCAACACAAAAAAAGATTCAGAAAGACTGCCTAAGTGAACGAAATCTCTGATTTTCATGATAAAATCTCTTTGATCTGACATTCACCTTGCTTTCTTCTGAGAGATACATTCAGCATCCAGGTGGTCCCCAAAGATACCAGAACCCACACTGGGAAGGAAATTCCATGCATGAATCAGGGGACATACAGACTCAAAAGCATAGCCTCTTTTGGGGGTGCTGAAAGGGAGGAGGTTCCCAGATGTGCACACAGCTGCTCACAGCTGGAATGCTGGTGCACAAACCAAGTCGTAAATCGTAGCTGGCGGCTGAAAACAGTTTGCCACATAGGGAGGGAAGGGAAGAAAACTGTTCAAGCTGCTGAAAAGGAGCGAGGTGAGGAAAATGCTAAAATCATTACACAGGCAGTAATCTTACATCAGGCATAACGCCGGCTAACAAAGTTCTTCTGCAGTGGTCTAAAGAAAGAAACGAAATCCCCTCCTGCACCTTTAAGATACACAATCACCTATCTTCCCAGCTGCCTACCTGACAGCCGCCAGCACTGCTGAGAATGCTATGGGCCCCCAGATGAACATTACAATGTAAGGGACACGTGGGGTGGTTCTCAAGGTCAGCAGCAACAGAACCTGGCCTAGGAAAAAAACTCTCTGCACTGGCCAGCGTCTCAAAGCCAGGTCGCTTCTTTTGAAAAGGACAGAAGCCTTAGGTTGAGCCAATACACACTATATGTCACAAATAGCTACAGAAGTCTTATCCTGCGTTATTTTTTGGTCTTTTTACTTAGCTAGAAAATGAATCAAATGACAAGAGCCAGAATACAAAGGGCTAAAAAAAAAGGAAAGAAACAAGTCCTAGCTCCTTAGAGAAGGGAAGGCATTCTCAAATTATTTACCAGTACACTGTATCACAATGATATACACACCTCACCAGAATAGGGCAGTTTTGAAAATAAGACTGTAAAACATAAAATTAACTAGGGAAACAAATAAGGAGACAAACAAAAACCTAGAGTCCACTTCCACTGGCAGCCTCCAATCTTTCACTCTTATTTCAATTCTTTTTGGAAAGCTGGTCTCCCATTTTCTTTCCTCGGGAGACCAGGAATCACTTGTGTTAAGTCTCTAGAAAATACTGATGCCTAGGTCTGACCCACAGAAATCTGAATTTAATTGGTCTGGGGTGCATCTTGGGCACTGGAGATTTTTGAAGCAACCCCCCAGTCCCCTGCCATGATCCTAATGTGCAGCCAGGGCTGAGAACTGATGCTCTAGAAAGATGGGTATCCAAGGAGAATGAAGATAAATAAGGATGCTTATGGCAGTGATGCTAGAAGATTCAGAAGCAGACTTACGCTTTTATTTTATTAAACTTTAAGGGTACAGTACATCCTTCACCACAAAAGGCTTCACAACCTTGAAATAAATGAAAGGAATGGAAGCTGAGGGGTGGGGTATGTGTATATGTGTGCCCAGAGGGAAAAGATATAGACGAAAAAAGGAGAGAGGCAATAACTGCTTATGGCTAGTTACTTGAGAGCTAAAATTCAGAAGAATTAAGGCAACTGAATCAAACCAAAATTTCATAAACACACTTTTCCAAACTGAACAATAAAAGGATTCAAAAGGAAGATGAAAATTTATTTGGAGTATGTAAAAATATAATAGGATAAAAAGAGAATATACATGCCACTGAACTGTTCACTTTAAAATGGTTAATTGTATTTTATGTGGATTTCACCTTAATTAAAAAAAGAAAGAATATAAAGGGTTGAAAGTAAGTGCTACCTTTGGAACAAAAGAAAAGTGAAGCTTTTTAAAAGCTTCTTTATATCCTTAAAAAAATTCACCAAAGACTCTCCCTCTCTAAGATAATTAGCCACTTATTCTTGGATAAGGCACAGAGTAGCTGAACGTTTTATGGGATTTATTTTTGCCACCCTAACGCAATTCAGCGAACACATATTACGTTTCTCACTCATCCAGGAGGGGGCGCTGTGGTCGATCAACATGTCTCCCTGGAAGCTCTTTTGTTCAACGATTTACCCTGCAGGCCATCCTTAGAACAGAAATAACCAAAATAATGCCCTTGTTTTGGAAGGAGGGGGATTGGGGGAGGCAGAATAATAGTTTGCGGGGGGGGGGGGGGGAAGGAGAAATAAAGCTTACCTCTCTCTTTTTTTTGGATTTGATATCATCAGCACTGTTTGAGAAATTGGATTTCCTCTTGTTACCTTCTGACTTCTCCCTGGGTTTGTTATTTTCACCCTCCTTCATCTTCTTATACTTTTTCATAAACTCAGAAATTAGCTCAGGGCAATCCAAGTTTTTCTCGGGTTCCCAAGTATTGTGCTCCCTGGGCAAAAAGAATGGAGAAAAAAGGAAAGAAATGAGGGGGGCGGGGAGGAGAGGGAATCCAATGCCTTTATTTTAAAGACGACAAGTAGGCAAAAAGGAAAGAACCTTGGCTTAAAGGAGATAACAAATTTGATCCTAGGAATCTAACCAAGAGAAAAAATATATCCACAAAAAAAAACTTGCACACAATTACTTATAGCAGCATTTTAACAGCCAAAGACAGAAAACAATTCAAATGTCTATCAATTGGTGAATAGATAAACAAAATGTGGTATATCCAGACAATGGAATACTATTTAGCAACAAAAAGAAACATAATATTAATATATGCTACAACATGGAAGAACCTCAAGAACATGCTAAGTGGGCTTCCCTGGTGGCGCAGTGGTTAGGAATACGCCTGCCAATGCAGGGGACACAGGCTAGAGCCCTGGTCTGGGAAGATCCCACAGGCTGTGGAGCAACTAAGCTCGTGCGCCACAACTACTGAGCCCGAACTCTACAGCCCGTGAGCCACAACTACTGAGCCTGCGTGCTACAACTACTGAAGCCTGCACGCCTAGAGCCTGTGCTCCGCAACAAGAGAAGCCACCGCAATGAGAGGCCTGCGCACCACAAGGAAGAGTAGCCCCCCCTCACCGCAACTAGAGAAAGCCTGCGCATAGCAACGAAGATCCAACGCAGCCAAAAATAAATAAATTTATATATATATGTATATATATAAAGAACATGCTAAGTGAAAGGAAACAGATGCAAAAGACTATACATTGTCTGATTCCATTTACATGAAACCTCTAGGAAAAAGACAAATTTAAAAACAGAAAGCAGAACAGTGGTTCCCTGTGGCTAGGGCTTGGGATTACATACAAATATTTAGATTCAAGGGAATTCTGGGAGGTTACAGAAATGTTCTAAAACTGGAGCATGCTGATGGTTGCATACTCTGTAAATTTACTAAAAATCACTGAATTTTATACTTTCAATAAATAAATCCTATGGTATGTAACTTATACCTCAATAAAGCTGTTAAACACTCAAATATAAGTTCTGCTTTGTAAGTAGCAAAATAATGTGATTTCATACATATAATCATCTATGCAAATGCTGAAGAGAAGACAACCTAATTCTAAATGCACTCCAGTTTATACTGTCTTAAATATGTTACTTATATTTTGAAGAAATTCCAACAAGTTATTAGAAGATTAAAATAATTAGAAAAGAGGTAGTAAGGGCTTAAATCATTAGAATACAGACGAATCATAAAAAGGAAAAGACTCAAAACTGGAATTTGGAGTGCATTAATTCAATGCTCTGGATTCAACCTATCGTTACTAGGTATACATTTTTCAAAATACATTTTTATATTAATAAGCAAAAACAATCCAAATTAAAAAAATTGTGTCTAATTAAACTTGGATCAAGGGAGTCCTACTATGAGGAAAACAAATAGTTGGTATTCACAAAGTTGTTCTCTGTATCCCCAGCATAGGTTTTAGAAAAGCAAACCAACTACCATCTGCAGTTTATGGAATCAAAGCAAGAAATGTCTCTACACGGGAAAAACTAGACCAGGCATCCTCTTCACTCCTAGCCAGTGGCAGAGGTTCTTTTGGTTATATAGTAAAAATTAGCTACATTAAGATATATCTGTAAATATATCATAGCAGTTTCTATAATCCCTTCATTGACTGAGGAAAATTTTTTTACGTTTATGCACCATTCATTTTAGATCCTTCATTGTTTTTGTTTTTTGAATAAGGTAGCTTTAAATTGGAATGGTTTGAACACATGCCATAATAACTAAGTAGCAGAATGATGGGAAAATCTGAGATATTTACTCTAGACTTCAACTTTCTGCAAAAACAGCTTAAGAATGAAACAAAATTTATTTCTAAAACATTTGAGCCAAAACCGGAAAAGCCTCTTCCTCATAGCTCTTCTTTCAGCAAAAAAAAAAAAAAAAAAAAACCAAAACAATTTCCTCATACAATAACTTTCTCCTAAATCCACAGTATATGTAAGTTTACTATCCCAGGAGAAATTAAGGCACGAAAATCAAGAGACATGCCAACACTGTAGCATAATAAGTAAGCAGATGCAGAGGTAGGAGAGAATCTCTGTTGCTAGCAAGGAAAGCCAGTCTTCTAATGAGATTATCCCTTTTCCTACCATATTGGTATTGTTGTTTCTACATCAATCAATTTTCACCCAAAAGATAGCACCGTATAATTTATAAAGAATCTGGGTTTTAGCGCCAAAGAAATCTGATGCTGGGTCCTTGTTTCAGCACGTACCAGTTCTGTTATCTTTGGCAAACAACTAATTTCCTCATATGTAAACTGAAAATACCTCTAAAGGCTGTTATGAGAATTAAAGAGAACACATGAGGTAGAATATGACCACTGCCTAGTAAACAGTAGGTACTTAGTTGTAGACAGTGCTGAAGGGGCACAATCTGTTCCGGTCTTTAATGATAAACTCTGGATATTTCTGACAAAGTAAGGACAAATGTTTAATCTGGGACTTCCTTGGTGGTCCAGTGGTAAAGAATCCGCCTTCTAATGCAGGGACGCATGTTCGACCCGTGGTGGTCGGGGAACTAAGATCCCACATGCTGCGGGGCAACTAAGCCCGTGCGCCACAACTACTGAGCTCGCACGCCTCAACAAGAGAGCCCGCGTGCCACAAACTACAGAGCCCACATGCTCTGGAGCCCACGCACCACAGCTACAGAGAAGCGCATGCACCCCAATGAAAGACCCGCATGCCCCAACTAAGACCCGACACAGCCAAAAAAAATAAATACTAAAAAAAAAGGTTTAATCCATCTACCCTAAACCTTTTCTTTTCCTCTTTTATGTATGTAAGGTACCAGTAGCTGAATTATATAGTCTTGAAATTCTTCAAAATGCCCAACAATTTCCAGTGGTGATGCACTGGGCCAAATAAACACCCTCAAAGTCTTTAGGTGTATTTTAATTCCTTTCTCATGGTGCTCTAGGCCTCTCAAATTTATAGTTCACGTCTCTAGAAGATGTTGTGATACCACTCCTCTTTAGAAATATGGAGGGAACATTCTGATTGCTGTGCTACCCACATTTAGTGCTGTGTATGTGTGCTACAGATGCTAAGCATCGTGCAGTGCGTAAACTGCCCCACCTAAAACACCAGCAGTGCTCCAGATGAGAAACTTGATTCACACAGTAAAATAACCTTAAATATATTCTGAAGGCTCCTGTTCATAACTTTCTCCAAAGGTACTGGCAAAACATTCAATCTTTTATCATATTTAAGTCTCACACTTCAAAGTTGTGATGTTCAGTATGGTAACTACTAGCCACATGTGGCTAATGAGCATTTGAAATGTGGCTGCTATGAACTGAGACGTGCTACAAAATGTAAGATATACATCAGATTTTGAATTCTTAAGCATGAAAAATAATGTAAAATTTTATCAATAACTTTTGTATTAATTAATTTTGAAATAGCATTTTGATGTAGTGTGCTTAATAAAATATATTATTAAAATTAATTCCACTTTTCCTTAATGTAGCCACCATAAAATATGAAATTACATATGTGGCTTGCATTACATTTTTATTGGACAGCACCACTCTGAGGAGCCTAAACCAGTTCCTAAAAGCTCACTGGGGTCACAGAAACCCATTCTTTGTTATCAGGCATCCTGAGAACAGAATTAGTGAGAAATTGAGGCAAAATGCCTAATGATTACACAGCTTCATGTATTTCACTTTTCAAGCTACCTCTCCTATGCTTGTGTGTCTAGTTCTACTTATTCCAAAGGAAAGAATAACCTACTTTAGCACTTCAACATAAAGTCAGTTACTGCCTAATTCTGAATAGTCAACACTTCAGTACCATTCTTAAAGCTCACTGACCTAAAAAGAGGGTTTTATAATAATAAAAGATAAATTGAGAGATAAAGGGATAGATTATATTAAAATGTTAACTGTAGAAACTAGGTGGTGTGTATCTGAGTGTTCACTCAATTTCTTTTGCCTTAGCTGTATGTATATTTGAAATTTTTAAAAATAAATATTGGGGGAAAACTGAGGTCTCAGATTTAAGTCTCTCATTAAGATGAGTGTTTCATCCTAGGACAATCTTGAGGTCCAAGGATCATTATCGAAAGCTATGGGCTATGGGATCAACTACGACTTCTTCTGCTTAAATGTATGTGCTTTAGCTTAGTTACATCCAAAGGAATAGTAACAGCAGCAGTTTATACTTACATTGAGCTTATGTGTCAGGCTCTACACATCTCCCCAATGTCTCTATGATATAGACTATTTCTAATCCCTATTTTATTGAGGAAGAAAAAAGATTAAGGAACTTCACCAATGTCACCCAGCTCGTATCATAAGTGGTAGAGCAAGAATCTAGACCCAGGCAATCTGGTCCCCAGTCTATGCTCCTAACCAGTTCATTATACTGCCTCTCAAAAGCATTCTCATTAGAACATCAGCTCCAAGAAGCAGGAGATTTTGCTTAGTTTATTGCTGTGTCTTCTGACTCTTAGAAAGGAGTGCAAGTGGTGAAAGAAAAAGATGGTGATGGTTCACAGGGAAATGCCTGTGTCTGTGTCCACCTGCGCAGAGTCCCAAAGCCTGAGAGAAGGCACTTACTCGGAAAAGCCTTTCCACTTCAGTAGATACTCCACTTGCCCCTTAACCACACGCCTGTCTAGCACCTTCTCCACGACGTACTCCTCCTCATCCTCTGAAGAAGAACTGTCAGCTGTCCGCTTGGTTTTCTTTCCCATGTCTCACGCTGTTCCACCTGAAGGACTAAGGCCACCGGGTTCCTGCAAATGGGAAGGACAGAAATGGTCAGAATCCATGTGAGCAGTTAAAACTGTCTGTTCTGGATGGGATGCAGGGGGTATAACACAAAGTTGCCATGTACCTTTTTCTTGCATCTTAAAGCATCCTACAGATGAGGCCTAAGAGTTTAATCAAAAATGGGCAGATCCCCACTTTCTCTTCAGCTGACAAGATCAAAATTATTAGATGGCACAATTATCTAACTCCTCTAATTTCAGATTCCATAAGACAAGTAATGTGTGGGATTTTACTCCTAGCTAATTCTATAACTGTTTACAAGTCATAAACTCAAAGACAAGTATGGAAAACCTTCAGTTAAAAGAACCGTGATAGAATTAACACATTTCCCTCCAAGGTTAATAAGGTTTTTTATAAAAATGGAAAAAAAAAAAAGTAATAAGAAAAGCCACCAAAATCTAACTTTCCTCTGCTCTGAGCATCCTGAACAGTCTCTTAGCAGCACAAAAAAAGTCCTGCTCAGGCATCTTTCGCCACATTTTCAGTGACTCAGTACATTTCCCTTAAACAAACTGAGCTTGTCCCTTCTGAGCATCCATCAGCTCACAAAAGCAAGGCTGACATCTCAAACACATTAAGCCTCCCCTTTCATTTGGGGATGGGAGGGAGGCAGGAAGGAGAAAAAGATTTTTGAGTCCTAAAAATCAAAATTAGTCATTGAGTTGTTCAATAATTCTTAAGGCTCAACTAATCCAATTATTAAGGAGGTACACCTCTCCTCTTAACTGGAGTTGACTTTGGGCCAAAGGAAGAAGAGGAGGAAAAAGAAGTCTGGTCCCAGACTCACATCAACATGAAGCCTCAAAACACAGAGGAACCATTCATAGGCCCAAGGAAAGCTGAAGCAAGGCAACACAAATGGAAATTGAGTTAAGCTCAGAAATATGCACAACCAGGGGTACTCAACAGAGAGTCTAGTTTTTTAAATTCCCACAATCATTTTTAAGAATTCTTCCTTAACCATGTTAAATGGTGCCTAGAGTCTGGATTACAGAGTAGCAGGAATTGTTTTCTTAGCTGAACTCTATTTTTATTTTGCTGTAACCTTTAAAGCTTTTTTTCAGCACTAAAAATATTTCCATCCTGATCAGAAGACCACCCCAGGAATAGGGAAGGTCGCTACTGATCTCGGAATTTTGTTCGAGTAGCATAAAAAGTTGCATTTATCAATTTACTTCAAATTAGCAAATTTTAGGGAATTATTCCCAGAATATATAGTTGGAAACCATATCTCCAAAACTTACTAGCAATAGGTCTGCCCACCCAAAAAACTGTTTGTACCCATTACTGCCTCGTAATAAAACTATGTCTTCATTAACATACTTTATTTGGAAGAGGGGGTGGGAGGATGGGGTAATGTAGGTGAGGGGTTTCAAAATAATTTTTCCATGAATTCAGGGGAAAGTCCTAAGCTTCAAGAAAAAAAATCTGATTTATTTAAAATAAAAGCAGCCTCCAACCTCACTAGAGACAGGAAATGTCATATTCCAAGGAGAGTAACCCACCCCCGCCCCCACTCACCTTGGAATTTCCGGGAGCTGAGCAGCTTAGGTCAGAGCGCCAGGGTTAAAACCAGCCCCGGGTTAGATGCATGCAGTGAAGCATTGTGGCTATGGCCTCCCCTGCCTCACAAGGAAAAACAAGGATTTACATATGTGCTCTTCAGTTTGAGGGAGAAAAGAGGAAAATCTACCTTTACACCTTCATGCAAAAGAGGAGCCCCAGAGGCAGCAGATGAATGGGGGTTCTCTCCTTTACCTACCGGATCGCCCCAGTTCTTTCTTTCCCTCTGGGCTAACAGAAGGGGCCTCCCCTCCCAGGTCTGGGGCTTGGCGGGCTGGCAGCTCCCCCGCCCCCACCCAGCTGCCTAGGCGCCACTGCGCAGCTGTCCCAGTCCGTTGCCATGGCAACTGGCAGCCTTACTAGACTAAGGGAGGGGCAGGGGGGAGAGGCAAACGGAAAAGTTAAAAGGCTTAACTTTTCTTTTCAGTGAAGACTGGGTGGAGAAGTTGGAAGGTACCTCCCTTGGCCTCAAGGCTAAGGCATTCAGAGCTCTAGGGAATTGGCGCTTGGATTTTAAACCCAAAACTTGTGCTTATTCCTCTAAGAGCACTGGGAATTAATCAATAGCATTTTAAGATCTAACAGGATTATAGCTCAACTGGGGGGGGGGCGGGAGGCGGGGAAAGGCTAGCTCCTTCTTCAAGATCAGTACAAACTACCCACCCCCTAATCCAGCCCACCAGAAGCACTTTAGACAAGGCCTTTTCTACCATCTGTCACTGAACAGTTAATTAAGATTGCTGGGGTGGGGGTGGGGTGCAGGGACTAACCGGAGAGGGGGAAGGGAAGGATTTCAAAGATGCTATACAACTTCCCCTTTGGGGGGAATTACTGGATACAGAAACAGAATGTAGCGACTTGAAGCACTACCAAAGAACCTTTCAGCTGAAATTATAGGTAGAAAAAAATTTAATTCTTAAGTAGTTTTAAAAAAGAGAAGGGAGGGAGCAGTCCAGTCACAACCATTACTATTAAAACCACTTCTCATTAGTTGTTCTTGTAATGTTATAAAACAAATTTTCAAATAATTACCCACCTGGAACATTAATTATACAGTATAGTAATCTAAAACTTTGTATATTAAGAATCCCTAATACTTGAAAAAAGGAAGACTGAAATAAAGAAAAGAGAATTAAGACTTGCAGTCCCATGAATTCCTTTCTCCTGGCCCTAAGAACATTTCAGAGAGCTCCAAAACTCTGCTCTCTGCTTTACAGATACGGGTCTTTTAGAGATAGAGGCTGCTGCCATAGGAGATTAAGAAAAAGGGACAATCAAAAGCAAAGAACCCGACTGAGGAAAAAAAAGAATGGTGGTTCTTTTACAGTTTAAGGGCTAGAGCCTGGGCCAGATAAAGCATCAAGACTGGTTATTATTTTGGTTATCAAACAGAAGAAACTGTAGGGTGTGAGGGCAAAGTGGACAGTTTTCAACTACGAGGATTTCTTCAACCTTGAATAGACCCATCAGGAAATCTGAGTAAAAACTGCCTTTCTCGATTCTTCCTAACTTTTTAAAACTTTTTGTAGTTAAGGGATATGAAAACAATGCCAAAGGAATTAGATCAGGGTTGTGATTCTGTGATTAACTTGCCATGTGTGATCTTGAGTAAATAAATTTTAGCTCTAACCCCAGAATCACTAAAGTGGGCCAAATAAATCCCCACTGCCTACCACCTAGGGAAAGAGTGAGTTTATGTTGAAACCAAAGGGCTGTTAAGTCCCCCAACGAGAAGCTTTTGTAAAAATATTACAGGGCCTAATACAACAGCAGCAGGAAATATGTGACCTTCCAAATTCCTAAGCCATTAAACCATATCACATGCAGTAACTCCTGCAGTTCAACATGTTAGAGAGCAAGAAAGGAGGAACTGTGTCTTTGTTAACCAGGTGCTGGTAAACTAATAAACCTTCAGAGAAAATGCAGGTAACCCTTTCTCTCAAGGGCAAAATTCTTACTCCTTAAAATTCAGGAAAGCATTGGAGATGGCAGAATGAAAAGACTTAACAGCAATTCTGTAAAGGGATAAAGGACATTTTAGCGAAACCTTTCAGGCGAAACAAGGGAATTCAAGGAGGAAAGGGACAAAAACATTCAGGTGTCCATCCTTCTCCTTAAAACATCAGGAAATAAAGAGCCAGATCAATTCCCTCCTTCCCACTCTTTTAAGAACTGCCTAAAAGGCACATGGCTAAGATCCCTTTCTCTTTGGGAAATGGGTTTTGTAACAGCTGACAAATCAAATTGGGCCTTATGCCAGGAGTCAGAGTCCAACCATAATATTCTGTAAAGAATGGCATGCAATTGTCTTGTAAATCTCCTGGACAGTCACAGACCAGAAGCTGGCAAGGATGACGACATAGTTCTGATGGAATGTGTCTTATCTTAACCTTGAAGTTACAGATCTGCTCAGGAGCAGCAGTAAATGAGAAATGCACTCAGACACCGGAGGGGACATAATTCTCTTTTAGACAGTGCGACCCAGTGTATTAGGGTCAAATGAAACACAGAGTCAGACGGACAATTTAAGGGCTAGAGCCTGGACCAGATAAAGCATCAAGACTGGTGGTTCACACTGAGCTTGGACGGGAGCATTCCAGTGTGAGAAATGAGACATGGCTGGCAGGATGATGGCTTGATTAAGGTAGAATCCCGATACCATGACAGAGAAAGAGAGGCTGAGCCTCTGAGCACAACCTTATTATCCTTATGGAAATCTCCATGGGAAGGGGTGAGCTTCTCAAGTTTCTAGAGTCTTTCAGACATAACAGCTCTCAGCCTTTTCTTGAACATACACAGGAACTCTCTGGTAAAGGCATCAACAACCACAGAATCCAGCAATTTAATGGCCCATCAGATCACGAGAAAGAGCAGGCCCACCAACTCTTCATATCAACGATACAAGGCAAATTCACCTTACAGGCCTCTGAGTGCTGGGGGAAAAACACCTAAACCAGGGATCTGGTGAAAATTCAGCCTTGGACAAACATCAAAGAGCTTTGCGGTCAGGCACAGTCAGAACCCACATTCCAAGTCGATGACAGGAAACTTCTTTAACACATGAATCTTCCAGAAAAAAAAAGGGGGGGGGGGAAGAGGTGAGGAGGTGAAGCAGAAAGAGAGGGACAAAAAAAGCCCCACACATTATACGGGTAAAAGAAAAAAAAAAAAAGGTAAAAACTGCCAGTGCCCAGAAATTACAGAGAAGGCATTACTGAGAGCCGGAGCAATCCAGAAGAACAAGAGACATAAAGATTAGCTGTTTGCATCAACCAGTCAATCCTGGAAACAGAGAACCACCCACATGAGATCCCTGGTATCTGTCTACTCTGTCTAGTTCAGGCTCTGCTCTAGTCCCTCCAGTCACTACTTTTCAATGTCAACTGTCCTGGTGGCTTTTCTTAGATCTCGGTGTAGCACACTGTATTTTCATCACGACTTACGAGCAAAAGCATATATATATATATATTATATATTCTAAGTTTTTCTCTAAGTTTTCTTTGTATTGTTTAAAAAGTAATGAAACCGACGGCTAAGCTGCCTCACTGAACTACCTACTAAACTGACATTAGTCAAACCAAATGTCAAAATGCATAATCAATGAGCTCTTTATTTTAGAGTTTCAATATAAATTTTATAAGCCCACTAAAAAGGCAAAATCTTCTATAAAGAAAGTCATTCTAAAGAGTAGGAAAGGGCGAGGGCATATGCAAAGGTCCCTATCACATATATTAATATGCCACTGATGGGTGACTTCAGTTGGTCTAGGCTTGAGAAACTCCCATTTCTCCCCTAAGGCCCTTGGGGAAAGCTGGTGGCTTATGCGAAGATTAAACTGTCAGCTACAACATTGTCTTCAAGGCATCCTCTTTATAGCTTTATTGCAGCAAATAAAACAGATGAAAAGCAACCAAATTTACAGAACCATTTTAATCTGGTTTGTGTTCTTTGCTCTTTATAGATCTAGAAGTACCAATGGTTTTAGGTTTGTAACACATACAGCATAAAACTAAAATACCCTCTATAAAGATGTTTTCTTCCACTAGATTTATGATTTCCAAAGTATAAGCCATGTGACATTTTAACAAAAACACAGCATAGGGACGGCACATTACAGCTGTCCCGGCTGTCTCAGGTTTTGTTAAATGGGCTGCTAACTATCACTCCACCTCCACCAAAAGCCTATGGGCACCCAACTCAAGAGGAGTTAAAAGCTTTCTAAATGTCTATTTAAGAGACTGGGTTAGGAAAGAGTTGAGGAGGAAGATTAACTGTGGTCGTTAACACCCCTGTCATTAACAAGCCACATACAGAGAACACAAACTTTATTAATAGAGAGGAGTGTGGAAAGAGGAAATGGTTCTCCCTTGGCTAGCAGAAGCTCCAGTTCATGATCCTTCAAAAATCAGGCCAAGGCACTGCTTCAACCAGTCACAGAATTATTCTGGGGGCAAAGTATCCTATTTGTTGATTATCTAAGCCTCCCACTCCAGCGAGCAAGGGAGTAAAGAGCCTTTTGTTCTTTTAGATTAAAACATCTACATTATAAATGGAGATAAAGGGTGCCTTATAAATTTCATTTGACTGTACTGTCCTCCAAGCTCTGAATGCCATTAAAAAATATAAATGAATGTGTGCTATAGCAATTCTCAGAACTGCTCAAAGTGTTAAGTCTGGTTCATTGGTATATTTACCACTAACACACAAATTCTTGATAACTCATTACCAGATCACAATTCCACAAAATAATAATTTTACATGAGATTTTTCTTTTTCCTTTATTCAAATCTACTGAATTTCTTCTCCCAAGTGTCCATCTTCTCTAAATTTAGTTAGGGCACACCTAAACCCATCGCTGGGCAAGAGGTTAGATAGTCAATTGTTCCAAGATTCATGAGAAAGTAGAATTTGTATCACTATGGGCAAATGTCTTCCAGATGGTGCTTCCAACAACTCTATCCTTGGAATGTATTGAATTCATCTCAAAGCACCACAGTCTCTAGTGAGTGTTAATCTCACACCCATTCCTCTCTATTAATTAAATGTGATGAAGCATGAACTAGTAGATCTTGTCACCTTTCATGAAGAACCTAGCAATTTCATCATAAATCTTAAGAAAAATGACTAAGAGCAACGTTTGAGTAGATTACCACGAATCTTAGATTTTTACATACCACTTTGGCAATTCATGTTCACAAAATATGGAAGGGTTAAAAGAGAACTGAAGTATCCACACCAAATAAAATTATGGCCATAGAGCAGTTTCTAAACAGCCATAAAATTAAGACTCACACTTATCTAGCTTGTACAGATTTTGGCCATCAGCAGTTTAAGGGTTACAAGGGCCCCTTCAGGTCATTTCAACAAAACCTCTATTTGAAGGAAGAGCTTCTACTATGGCAAACAATTTACATTCTAACGTAGTCTTAGTTTTGCAAAGACATTCAAGAGTCATAAAAATTAATTTGCATAACCAAACTAAAATCTCTTAACTGTTGAGATGGTATTAGACTTTAAATCAATATGCTAAAACCTGATTAATACATCCTGACAAAAAAAGGAGTTTTTATATAATTGGAATAAGAAACATATCTCAGATTGTAAAACTTCAGGAGTAAAAGAGAGCATTCCTTCAACATATGGCATAGTTTTGTGCTCTGCCATTACCTTGGTGTATTAGCAACATGAATTATATTGAAGTCATAGCCTACAATTTAGATAAATAAAATCAAGCCAGTATTGAACTTTTTCCCATCCCATACAACGGTATCCTTGGCAGCTCCTTGGCCATCTATTATGATCCTGACCAATTTCTCTCTGTGGCAATTTAAAAGCTGTAAAAAAAATACATAATGGGTGGTGACAGGAGAAACAAACCTACACCAGAAATTATTGAACCTTGTACGTCTCTGCAAGCGTCTCTATTGACATTTAAGTGTGAGTTACTATGCCACAATATCATAAAAGTGTGCTCTACACTTCAGATATCTTGATAGTTAAATGCAAAGAAAGGCCATCAGATAAACAGCTAAAGGGATGGCCAATCTCAGACCACCCAGCTCTTCCACTGAGCACTCTGACACATTGCTTATGCCAAATAAGATGTTTCTCTCTTTTTGTCTAGCTTCCAACCATCATCCCAATTTAGATCCGATGCCAAAAGGATGATACAGTAATACTGATCCTTGCTCTAAAATTGGTTATGGGACATTTATTGAGGGCCAAATAGGTGTCAAGCATTGCATAAGCAGTGAGCCTAGCCCAGTCTTCAACTTAAGGACTAAGGATTTTAAGATTCTCCTTAGTTAAGTCAGCACTGGTTAGCACCATCCCCAAAGGTTATTACAAAAAAGCTACTAAAGGGGTAACTAGTTAACAGTGGCAATATCAGGACTAGGAATAAGGAGATGTGGGTCCTATCCCAACTAGATCACTGAAAGGTTGAACTGGACAGTTCACTTAACTTTAAGGGTGCTAGCTATTTGCCCTACTTATCTCATAGGTCTGCTGTGGGGGTAAAAAAACTAAACACTTTTAAAAATATAAAGCAGGGGCTTCCCTGGTGGTGCAGTGGTTAAGAATCCGCCTGCCAATGCAGGGGACACAGGTTCGAGCCCTGCTCCGGGAAGATCCCACATGCCGCGGAGCAACTAAGCCCATGCACCACAACTACTGAGCCTGCGCTCTAGAGCCTGTGAGCCACAACTACTGAATCCCATGCACCCTAGAACCCATGCTCTGCAGCAAGAGAAGCCACCGCAATGAGAAGCCCGTGCACCGCAACAAAGAGTAGTCCCCGCTCGCCGCAACTAAAGAGAAAAGCCCGCGCGCAGCAACGAAGACCCAACACAGCCATAAATAAATAAATAAATTTATTTTAAAAATATATATAAAAAGCAGGGAAGTTAATAGTAGATGAAGTTAAAAATAATGAACACGTAGTTAAAAATAATGAACACGTTGGTGTTTCCTCCTCTTCTATTTTCTGGAACAGTTTGTGTAGAATTTGATATTATTTCTTCCGTAGAAGTTGGGAAATTCAACTGTGAAGCCATCTAGACCTGGAGTTTTCTTTGTGGGGAGGGTGTTAACTACAAATTCCATTATCCTTGATACACATAGGGCTAGTGAGGTTCTGAATTTTTTCTGAAGTGAGCTTTGGTAGTTTGTCTTTCAAGGAAGCCATTCATTTTACCTTAGACATTGAATGTATTGGCATAGTTGTTCATAATACTCCCTTATTACCCTTCCACTGTCTGCAGGATCAGTAGTGATAGCCCTTCTCTTATTCCTGATATTAGTAATTTGTGACGTTTTCCCCTGATCAGACTTGCTCGTTAATTTTATTTATCATCTCAAAAAACCAACTTTCAGTTTCATTGATTTTTCTCTACTGGTTTTTCTTATACTTCATCAACTACTTACTGCTTTTACCTTCACTACTTCCTTTCTTCTGCTTACTTTGGGTTTAATTTGCTTCTTCTTTTTTTAATTCAATAAATTTGACATGTAACACTGTAAGTTTAAGGTGTAGAGTATGTTACTTTGATACATTTGTGTATTGTAATATGGTGGACAATGTAGTGATATTTATGTTACATAACTGCAGTACAACATTATTGTCCATATTCACTATACCATGCATTAGGTCTTTAGGGTTATTTACTACTTGTTACAAGTTTGTACCCTTAAACACCATCACTCTTATCCCTTCTTTTTCTAGGTTCTTAAGATAGAAACAGACTCTAGATCTTTCTGCCTTTTTAATTAAAGCATTTAATACTATAAATTTTCATCTAAGCACTGCCTTGGCTATATCCACAAATTTTGACGTTATCATTTTTTTTTGACGTTATCATTTTTATTCAGTTCAAAGTATTTTCTAATTTTCTGTGTGTGATCTCTTCTTTGATCCATGGTTTACTTAGAAGTGTGTTTAGTTCAAATATCTGGGGATCTTCCAGATGTCTTTCAGTTACTGATTTCTAATTTAATTCCATTATGGCCAGAAAACATACTTGTATGATCAAATCCTTTTAATTTTGAGATTTGTTTTATGACAGAAGATGGTCTGTCTTGGTAAATGTTCCCGTGCACTTGAAAAAAAATGTGTATTCTGCTACTGTTGGATGGAATATCCTATGAATGTCAATTACATCAGCCTGGTTGATAGTGTTGTTCAAGTCTATTCCGTACTGACTTTCTGTCTACTTGTTCTATTAATTACTGAAAAGGGGTGTTGAAATCTTCAATATAATTGCAGATATCTACTATTTCCGTTCTATTGTTTTTTTAATTAAAAGAGGGTGTTGAAGTCTCCAGCATAATTGCAGATGTCTATTATTTAGTTCTATTGTTTTTTTCTTTCTTGTACTTTGACACTTATTATTAGTTGTGTAGAATTATTGTGTCCTCTTTTTTTTTTTTATTGTGTCCTCTTGATGAGTTGATCCTTTTATCATCTAACCTACTGTTAGCTATTTGCCCTACCTACCTCATGTCTATTACGGAAAAAGAACAAGAAAACACTCGAGAATATACAGGAAACAGAAGGTAAAATGTTGGATGTTAAAAATAACTTTAATGAATTTGCTTACTATCTGTAAGTTTCACCTATGCTTGTCTCTAACTACACATATGAGGTTTGCCTATGTTTCATCAGATTCCTAGACATAATTTATTGTGAAATACTGAACAAATTAGCAGTATATTACCCTCCACAACTCCCTGTGAGGTAGTAACTGAGTCTTACTAATTTAGGGATGAGAAACAAGGCACAAGGATTTGCCTCAGAAACCAAACTTAAGATAGATTTCCCAGCCTATTGGCTGATCTCTTTAGCAGAGGGCATTTTATTCCAACATAATTATGCCTGCTGGCTCAGATATGAACTTGCTTTATTCTAAGAATTGTAGATTACAATCAGAGAAATACTTGAATTCAATTTGATTCCTCCTCTCCATGGAAGAAATAAATAATGAGTGTGTTATGAAACTTGATCTTAAAGTAGTCCTTTCAGTGACACCATCTCAATCCTATGCTTTCTGGTGTCCTTCCTAGCAATGAAACACAATGGAACAGGCACTTAGTAAGTCTGAAGAATAAGACTGCATGTTGGGACTTCCCTGGTGGTCCAGTGGTTAAGAATCCGCACTTCCACTGCAGGGGGCACGGGTTCGATCCCTGGTCAGGAAACTAAGATCCGGCATGCCAATTGGTTTAAAAAAAAAAAAGGACTGCATGTGAAAAATTTTAAAACTAGGTCCATGACCTATTTTCAGTTAGAAAAATCTGTCAGTGCTATTTTCTTTTCTTAAAATTCTGCTTACTCCCCTCTCTTTAAAAATAATTTTAAATTGAGGTATAATTGATTGTAAGTGTTTAAATTTGATGAACTATTCTTACTGGATAGGAAATCCAGACTACACAGTCCACAGCCTCATTAGAAAGAGTGAAAAGTGGCCCAGCTAGTCCATTACATTCTTTTTAGAAAATCACACACAATTAACAAGTACAGTTTGTCATCCTGTGTTAACATCCTGAGAAGTTGACAAGCAGCCAACGAAGTCTTCTGTCCCTCAAGTCCTAGGCAAAACCACCAGTGGACTACATTGGCCCAAAATATAAGAATGAGTTCTTGATTTGCATTTAAAATTAACTTCAAAAATAAACTCCAAGACAATTTAGGAGTCACTTCATAAAAGTCCTAGGTCCAGAAGGCTATTAGTTCTCACCTATCCAATTTCTTCCATATAAGAAACTAAGGACTGGGACTTCCCTGGTGGCACAGTGGTTAAGAATCCACCTGCCAATGCAGGGGACTCGGGTTTGAGCCCTGGTCCGGGAAGATCCCACATGCCACAGAGCGTCTAAGCCCATGTGCCACAACTACTGAAGCCTGCACACCAGAAAGAGAAGCCACCGCAATGAGAAGCCCACGCACCGCAACAGAGTAGCCCCCGCTCACAACTAGAGAAAGCCCATGTGCAGCAACAAAGACCCAACACAGCCAAAAAAAGAAAAAAAAAGAAAAAAAAAGAAACTAAGGACTGAAGAGGGCAATTGGCTCACTTGGGTCTCCTGAGCCTTCCCCCGCCCCCCAGCTGCCCCTCATTTTTAAAAATAACCTTTCCTTTTTGAATTAGGTAAAATTTATTTGGATAGGAGTTAGAGAACCAGGGTATAACAGTCTGAATGATGGCCCTCCAAAAGTTATCCATGACCTAATCCCTCAAACCTATGAATATTACTTTACATGGCAAAAGATGTGATTTAAAGATGTGAAAGGAGAAATTTATCCTGGATTATCAGTGGGCCTTAAGTGCAATCACATGTATCTTTTTAAGAGAGGCAGGAGTTCTGAGACAGACACGCAGAGAAGGCAACATGAAGACAGAGCAGGGAGAGATGAGGCCATAAGCCAAAGAAAACTGACAACCACCAGAGGCTGGAAAGGCAAGAAAGGGACTCTCCCCTAGGGCCTCCGGAATGGGCTCAACACCTTGATTGCAGACTTCTGGCCTCCAGAATTGTGAGAGAATAAATTCCTGTTGTTTGAAGCCACCAGGTTTGTGGTAATTGCAGCCACAGGAAACCAAGACACAGGGGAAATAAAATTTTAAAAATCATAAACCAGACATATATAAAACCAATTACTGATACAAAAAGAATTGTGCTTTAAATGACCCAAAGAATGCCTAAACCCTTTAATCTTTCATTTCAAAGGGTAAGTTGAGGCAATCACAGGATGCAATTTATCTAAAATTATGGCAGATCTGAGAAGATAAATTCAGAAAGATCTAATATTTACACAGCTTCCAACAAGAACAGTGTAGGTCTTCCCCCAAACATGCTATCTGGTAGAGCTCCCGAACAGACTAAACATGGGCAACAGTTGTCACTGTGGGTGTTCTGCCAACACAAGTGTAAAGTTGTCATCAGAAAAGAACACGTGGCTTCGAGTGGCTTACAGAAATCCAACAAATCTGCGTCCTGGACTCTGCACAAGCCAACTCTTCTCAGGATGACCTGGACTCCTTCCCATTAGTACGATGATCAGCTAAAGCCATCCTCTACAAGGAGGGAAGGAAAATCAAAGTTTATGTCAGGGAAAAAAAGACAACTGCCCAGAGTCCAAGTTCATTGATAACAATGTGTAAATATCAGCCATACTAAGTCAGTTGTGATATCTCACACTGTAATTTATTGCTTTTTAAATCAACATCCAGAGCATTTAGGCCCAGTTTCACATAAGGTAAACGGAAATAAAAATAGACCAAGTAAAAGGACAAGAAAAAATGCTTTACCAGGGGATGTTAAATGGGCTATTTCAATAAGATATATAAATCATGCTATATGGTAAAATAAAATACCTTGATAAAAGCAAAAAATAGTAGTCTTCCTTGGAAACCTTTGTACCCTGGATACCTTTCTCTCTTTTCCAGAGGTACTGTCAAGGGCAGTGAAAATCACCAGAACTTCCCTAGACAATATAAAAATCCAGTCACTTCAGAGGTATGTTCTTTCTTTCTCTTTCCCCAGTTATCATCTTGCTCACCTCCTGCCCAGACAGAAGCTTTCTACTTACTGTATTTCAGACAGACCAGCGAAGATGTGTTATTTTCCCTTTTAGTGAATAATATTTCATGTTTGGATGCAATAAGATGCTTCTAAATTCTAAGTGCAAGTGCCTGAAATTTAATTTTTGTAACAAAGGCTCAGCATTTTATATTGTTAACAGAGAGGAACAAATTAACAACCAAACCAAGTTCTCCAAAGGCAAGAAATAAGTCTAAACTTAGGATTTTCAATGTGATAGTTTCAGAATTTCAATGAAAAATTACCCACCAGAAAGAAATGTTTATCAGACCTATTAACTGTGACACTGTAAGGGAAGTTACAATAAAACAAACAACTTTTATTTGCACACCACAGTAAACCAAAAAGTCTAGCTTCAAGTCCTGAAATTTTTCAGATTAAAATATACCATTAAAAACATCAAATAAGGTGTCACTGATTACAGCCAAGTAGGTGGGGCTGGAAATGAGATGAATCTACTCGGAGTAATCTAGGGTGGCATGATTTGGTTACCTATTTTTCAGTCAGTATTTCTTTTCCCCCAGTGTACAAGTCTCTACACAGCTGAAAAATCAGATCAGCAGAAATCGACCTGTGTTTTTAAGAAAATGAAATAGAGTACTATAGATGAGAAAATGTCAGAGAGGGGCTTCCCTGGTGGCGCAGTGGTTGAGAATCCGCCTGCCTATGCAGGGGACATGGGTTCAATCCCTGGTCCGGGAATATCCCACATGCCCAGAGCAACTAAGCCCGTGCGCCACAACTACTGAGCCTGTGCTCTAAAGCCCATGAGCCACAACTACTGAAGCCTGCGTGCCTAGAGCTCATGCTCCGCGACAAGAAAAGCCCCCACAATGAGAAGCCCACGCACTGCAACGGAAGAGTAGCCTCCGCTCACCGCAACTACAGAAAGCCCACGTGCAGCAACAAAGACCCAACACAGCCAAAAATAAATAAATAAAATAAATTTTATTAAAAAAAAGGAAAATGTCAGAGTGCTTTGCACATTTATTTGCATAATGAAACTTTAAAGGAAACAGGATTAAGTCAAATGAGAATGTAATAAGCACCTGAAGCAAAGTCTACCTCCTTCAAAAACATATTTGCCATTATTTTAGGAAGCCAAACAAACGCAAGATGTAATCAACGTTCAAACTGCAAGAAATGGTAAAAACCTTAATGAAATTTTCCTTTTATCCAATCAAACAATGATCATGCTATATCTGAAGACATAATCATGAGGATTTAGTGATCCATTTACCAAAGGACACTTCCTGAACACTTCACCCATCTTCTCCCTCTAAATTCCAATTGGCAAAATAAAAGATTTTGTCAAGATAATCAACTCTACCATCTGTCATTTCAGTCAATGGTTTTCAAGTGGAGATTTTGCACCCCTCCCTCCCAGGACATTTGGTGACATTTTGATTGTCACAAGTGGCGGTGTGGGGGGAGGTGAGATGCATTTATCAGGCTCAAAATATCAATAGTGCTGAGCTTGAGAAACCCTGTAGTAGATCAAGATTGTATTCCTTTCAGACCTAAATAAATTAGGGACAGATACCCTTAATCTATTTCACTTTAGTTCTTATAAACTAAGTAGCTGCATTATTAGCATACCTACGAATAGTTTAGAAGCAAATACAAAATAGGTTTTCCTTTTGCAAGTGCCAGAGAACACAAAAATCTCTCCTCTGGTTCACGATAAGCTCATCTAAAATCATCTTCCTTTTGTACAATGTCAGAAAGGTCTCTACTCATAAGAGAACTTCATATGTATTTGAACTTATTACAGTATTTAAACATTTTTCCCTTGACACTAAATAAATCAGTAAATATTAGTACAGTATAGACTCTGATATAGCCAATATGCAATGAAAATTTCTGTTTTACTAAAATACACTCGACTGATACGAATGGGCATTACTAACAAGATATGAACTGCATATAAAATACTTTGAAGGAAATATAATCAAAAGGCAAAAATATAACCCAGGTGATGAATGTGTCCTCCTGTCTCCAACACCCTAAGTATCATCCTCCTTAAGCAACTTCCTTTTTATCCAAATCCAGATATCCTCAATAGAACAGCAGAAAGGGCTTAGGAGATCTGTAATGGTGTAAAGAAAGAGATATATATGGAGAGAAAAGTTCCACAGAGAAGAGCCTAAGATAAAGGCACATGGACAATACTTGCAAAGCATTTAGCATAATGCCTAGCAGGTATCAATACTAAGTACTCAAAAAAAGCTACCTTTTTTAAATTTGTATTTTTAAACAGAGGATCACCTTAGTTCTTAACTGAAAAATAGAACTTTTTTGAGGTGTAAGGAGGTGTTGAGAAGTACTTGCTTATAACTGAAAACACAAAAACAATTGGCTTTTAAATTTAACTTGAATCACAAATTATTATCCCTGAAAAGATTTAAACATTGGAAATCGGACCTGTCTCCATCCCACTGTATCCCTAGAGGTAACACGCTTTGGTATGTAGCTTTCCAAAACTTTTTCTGTGGATTTACAAATCTCTTTGTCCGTGAAAATATGCATTATTACAATTATGTTGATTTTTCTTCGGTACCTTTCCACAACAATACAAAGAGATTTATCCTATTCGCTGTAACATTTCAAGTCCGTCTTCCTAAAGAAGCGAGTTCTCAAAGTCAAAAGACCTCCCTTGTTGCCCCCCCGCAAAACCTAAACATTGCTGGATGGTGGGATGTACCTACATGGGGAAATAAAGCCAAACTCGAGAACTATAGGAGCAAACTTACAGGTTCCCTACCAGAGAAGTGTGTGGCCTAGAGACCCAAAGGCTTCGTTCAAGTCATTGTGAATAAAATACCCACCCCCTCGCGCCATCGCAGGCAGTGACTCCCCATCCTTGCATCCCCAAATCTAAGACCTCCCTCCTTTGGAGCGCTGATTGGACGGCCAGCCCGAGCGCTTTCCGTGAGCTGTCCGCCTACTGGCTCCAGATTTGGTCCATCCATTTAACCGCCCGACTGCCGCATCCCCCATTGGAGTCAAACCGCTGCCTCTTGGAGGAGCCCAACCTACCGCGCGCTTCGTGCTCATTGGCTCAGTGAGCCGCTGCTCAGGAAGAGAAAGCCCGCCTCCCACATACCGATGGCCCAAGGACCGGTCAGTCGGCTGCTAAAGGAGGCTCCAATTGGCCTATTCACTCGCCAGTCAAACTCTTCGGCTGCAAAGCTCCACAGAAACTACGGGAATAAAACATCCCGCCCCTGTTCTTCCATTGGTTGGGTGGACCCACCGCTCCCCCTTCACGAGCCCCCACCCCGCGGTCCATTCATTTCACACAATAACGGGGCCAACTAGAGTCGGTTCAAGACCTCGTATGCGTAGGCAAGACTGTCCGCCACTTACCCGGGATCGAGACCGATCACTCACGCTAACGTCTCCCCTGTTCCTCGGTGGTGAGGCCGGACCACAGGCCACCGCTGCCGCCGCGTTCTGCGTAACGCCAACCGCCCGCCAAAACGGATCCTTCCCTGCGCCTGCGCGACCAATCCTGGGACTGGACCCTTTCCCCGCCCATTACGCCTGCGCAAAAAGGGGCCCAACTCCCGCCACTACGCAGGCGCCTTAGGTTCGCCGCTGTCTCCTGCCCGCCATTTCACGTGTTCCAAGCGCCAGGCGGAACTTCTTAACGCGCCTGCGTAAACTCGCCATTTTACTACACATGCGCTCAGCAGGCAGTCGCTGCCAAAAAAAAAAAATTGTTACATGCTAACTATTTTTCTGATTCATAGTATCAATCATGGTTTGACAGATGAGCTGAACGTAAAATTCGTAACGTAGAGAATTAAAAAGTTACCTAAATAACCTAAGTGCATTCAAACGTGAATGATTGGTTGACTAGCCTATCAGACTAGTTAATAATATTACTCGGGAACCCATAGACCCCCCCCCGAGGGGTGGAGACTGCGTAGAAAGCCCAAACGGATGACGTTACACAGCACTGCAGTACCAGAGACCAATAGTAGGGGGGGAGCAATTTCAAATATCCAATCAGAGCTACTCAGGGGCGGAGTCTACCAATGCTGAAAGCGAGGAGGCGGGATAAAAGAGCGAGGCCGAAGGTAGGCTGGCAGATACGTTCGGTAGCTTACTTCTTTCTGCTCGTGGACGCCGCCGAGTAAGCATCGTTGACGTCTCCCCCCACCCTCCACTGCCGTTATGTCTAAGTCAGAGGTGAGTAGGACGCTCTCTCCACCTAAATTTTCTTTTTCGCGCCTTCCTGAGTTCAGTAGGGTTCGGCCTGGTTTGGCTGCTTGCCCCAGCCGGTTCAGCAGTTCTTCGGTCTCTGCCAGGGCCTACCCCTCCCTAAGTTGAGGTCGCCATTTTGTCCTCTTCGCCATGAGGCTGCCGTCCTGCAACCCTTAGCTATCACGCAGGCTCGGTCCACCTTGCAAAACTCTTAAGTACATTCAATATGTTTTTTTTACCTTGTCTCAGTGGGCGACTTTCTTAAAGAGCATTTATAGTCGATGTTGGCGATGTACTCCTCCCTCCTAGTCCTTTTGTTGCGCGTGCGTCGAAGGGAGTGAGGGACGCATGCGCTCGGCGCCTCCCGGCCCACCCAGCACCCAACAAACCTCCCCCAGTGCGGAGAAGCACGTGGCTTGCTGCGACCAGAAGGAACAATAAGTGTTTCGTACGTTGCTATCTAGTTTTAGTTTTGGTTCTTGTAGCTGGAAGGTGTTTTGCGTTATAGCCCCACTTACCGCTTTTTTTTCCCCTACTCATAGTCACCCAAAGAGCCCGAACAGCTGCGGAAGCTCTTCATCGGAGGTTTGAGCTTTGAAACAACCGATGAGAGTCTGAGGAGCCATTTTGAGCAGTGGGGAACGCTCACAGATTGTGTGGTAAGACTTGAAAGAGACAAAGGACCGTAGAACTCGTTGATTTCTTTGGCTTAGCTTGCTGTATTACCGTCTGAATGTTAATGGGATTATAGTTTCAAGTAAGGTGTGGCTTTAACTGATTAAAAAGCTCCCAATTGATTAGCTTTAGATGGTTAGTGGGAAAGTGAAGGGCTTCATACAAAGGGTTGGTATAAAGTCTCCTATTGCCTTACTTAAGGTAGAAAAGGCAATAGCTTCTGGGGGCTTACCACGTATTAAACATTAAAGGTAATGAGAGATCCAAACACCAAGCGCTCCAGAGGCTTCGGGTTTGTCACATATGCCACTGTGGAGGAGGTGGATGCGGCCATGAATGCAAGGCCACACAAGGTGGATGGAAGAGTTGTGGAACCAAAGAGGGCCGTCTCAAGAGAAGTAAGTGATCTTTTTTTCCCCCCCCTTCCTTTAGTCATTTGGAAGTGTTGCCACTAGGGGGACTTAACATTTAGGGGTGTAACAAACTTAAAATTCTTAACTTCGGGATAGGTTTTGTTAATATAAGTTAACTTAATTTTTTCCGTGTTAGGATTCTCAAAGACCTGGTGCCCACTTAACTGTGAAAAAGATTTTTGTTGGTGGCATTAAAGAAGACACTGAAGAACATCATCTAAGAGATTATTTTGAACAGTATGGGAAAATTGAAGTGATTGAAATCATGACTGACCGAGGCAGTGGCAAAAAGAGAGGCTTTGCTTTTGTAACCTTTGATGATCATGACTCTGTAGACAAGATTGTCAGTAAGTATCGGGTGGCTGGCATTTGCTAAGGGTTTTGAAATCCATGCTGTATTCTAAATGCTGTGTTGGTGTTTTCTTTATCTCCAAATTTTTTCAGTTCAGAAATACCACACTGTGAATGGCCACAACTGTGAAGTAAGGAAAGCCCTATCTAAGCAAGAGATGGCTAGTGCTTCGTCCAGCCAAAGAGGTCAGTTTGTTACTTAATTAAACCTTAAACATAATTTTGAGCAATTCCAATTTGTACAACCTAACACTTAAAACTCGTCTCTTCAGGTCGAAGTGGTTCTGGAAACTTTGGTGGTGGTCGTGGAGGTGGTTTTGGTGGGAATGACAACTTTGGTCGTGGAGGAAACTTCAGCGGTCGAGGTTTGTGTGGTTATAGTTTACTAATGAGAGTTAATGGTAAAATTATAATTACCCCCAGATGTCTTATCCCAAGTTACATTTTAATCCAGATGTAGTTCTGGCTTCTCACTAACCGGTAGTTAGTCTTGCATACGGAAATAATTTACCGATTTAACGCTTCCTAAAATTTAGACTTAGAAGGGGGTGACTTGTATGCGATCCACATACTTCAAACCTGGTTTTTGTTTGTTTTAATTCTGCTTTTCTCCAGGTGGCTTTGGTGGCAGCCGCGGTGGTGGTGGATATGGTGGCAGTGGGGATGGCTATAATGGATTCGGTAATGATGGTAAGTTTTGTTTTATTTAAGGAACCACAGACTAAAAGTTTTGGCAACCTTTAGAATAGGCTAATAGAGATTAAAAGTCTAGTGCATGATAAGCTCAATTCTGACCTAATAGCATGTTGTGAGCAGGCCTTTAGCTGTCATGCTATCACAGAATTTGACTGTTGAATACTTTTGTCTTATTGAGAAGAATTGTATTCTTGTAGGTGGTTATGGAGGAGGCGGCCCTGGTTACTCTGGAGGAAGCAGAGGCTATGGAAGTGGTGGACAGGGTTATGGAAACCAGGGCAGTGGCTATGGCGGGAGTGACAGCTATAACAACGGAGGAGGCGGAGGCGGCTTTGGCGGTGGTAGTGGTAGGTATCCAGTGATCCAAGTACTGGTGCAATAGCTAGATTAGCCTTTTAGTATGGGGACTTGATGCTTTTGTGTGTTACGCTGCATGGTACTTTTTTAATTAACGGGCTTGCAATGCTACCTCCTCCTAGCTTTAAGCTGGGGCCGCCTCACTCCCAAATAGATAGATGGATAAGTGGATAGTGGTGTCTTCAGTTGGAATTAGATTAGATTCTAGCAGGATTTAGTGTCTTAACTCTTGGGGTCTTAGGCACTTAGTTGACGGACGTATCCAGCATGTGTTTGCTGTGCCCCTGAATGGGTAAAGGTCTTCAAGGCAAGAGGATATATTATTTGCTATACCGTCGTGAGTTGGGTAAATTTTTTTTAATTATTGGATTATTCAACTGAATGCCTTGCCCAGGAGGGATAAAATACAAAGATAAACATTGGAGCCACCAGTTTTGGGAGCAAGGCAAATCAAGCAACTTTTTTACTTTGAACACCAGAATTTATCATTTTCCCCGAGTAACAGATAAAGGTCCTCTTTTCCATTCTTAGGAAGCAATTTTGGAGGTGGTGGAAGCTACAACGATTTTGGCAGTTACAACAATCAGTCTTCAAATTTTGGACCCATGAAAGGAGGAAACTTTGGAGGCAGAAGTTCTGGCCCCTATGGTGGTGGAGGCCAATACTTTGCCAAACCCCGAAACCAAGGTATGGTGTATATGTGGTATGGGAGGGCTAAACTAGTACCGTTGAGGAAAATATTAGACCTTTAGGCAGGGCAGGTGCAGGAAAACTGACAATTTAAAATCTTGAGGCAATTTTAAGTGACTGGTAACTTGTAGTTCAGTTAGGAAAATCATGTGAGCCCAAACTTGTGAATTTGAACTTATATATATAATACAAATATGAAAGCCCCAAATATAAAAAGTATTACCGTTATTATTCATACTCCTAAAGCTTAAGGGAACAAATTTGTTCTTAGGTGGCTATGGTGGTTCCAGCAGCAGCAGTAGCTATGGCAGTGGCAGAAGGTTTTGATTACTGCCAGGTAAGTGAACAGCTTTTTTTGTTTTCACTTAATTTTCTTGTAATTGATAATGAACACAGTAACCCTAATGTAGCTGAGCAGTGAAACATAGTTAACATTATAATTACAGTAAAATTGTGGATATTAAGTTAATATTCAGATCAGCAAAATTTGTGGGAAACAACTTGCTATTGGATTGTAGCCTTGAGTCTTAATATGTTTAGATTAACAACTTTATTCCATATTGTTCAACAGGAAACAAAGCTTAGCAGGAGAGGAGAGCCAGAGAAGTGACAGGGAAGCTACAGGTTACAACAGATTTGTGAACTCAGCCAAGCACAGTGGTGGCAGGGCCTAGCTGCTACAAAGAAGACATGTTTTAGACAATACTCATGTGTATGGGCAAAAAAACTCGAGGACTGTATTTGTGACTAATTGTATAACAGGTTATTTTAGTTTCTGTTCTGTGGAAAGTGTAAAGCATTCCAACAAAGGGTTTTAATGTAGATTTTTTTTTTTTTGCACCCATGCTGTTGATTGCTAAATGTAATAGTCTGATCGTGACGCTGAATAAATGTGTCTTTTTTTTAAATGTGCTGTGTAAAGTTAGTCTACTCTGAAGCCATTTTGGTAAACCACCCCAACAGTGTGAAGTTAGTATTCCTTCAGGGTGATGCCAGGTTCCATTCAAAATTTATTTACAACCTGCTTTGGTGGAGAAGCTACTGTCTTCTGAAACCTTGGTGTAGTTGAACTGACAGTTACTGCGTTGTGACCTTGGAGTTCACCGTGAAAAAGGGTCACCCAAGCCAAGTCATGGAGTTTTTTGATTATTAATATATGATTGTTGGCACATCCTATGCAATATATCTAAATTGGATTATGGTACCAGATATAGATGGGAATGAAGCTTGTGTATCATCCATTATCATGTGTAATAAATAAACAATTTAATACCCTCTTGAATGGAATGACAACTGTATGGATTTGGGACTGGCAGAGCTTTGGACCTTCCCTACCCACTACCCCTGATAATGTTGAATGCTTCTATCACAGTTCAAGTTCAAAACTCTGCCAGGGAATAGAAACCAGATGCTGGCTAATGCCACCCCATAAATCCACAAATTAGAAGTTTTGGGGAGACCTTTTTAAACTGACCAGTATCAGTAAGGAATTTACTCTTAACACAAAAACAGGTTTACATTAAAGGAAAACTGCAGTTTTTGTTCCGGTTGGGTGGGTATATATAGGTTTCTGGATTGACACACTAGTAATTATCTGTATGGAGATCAAAATTGGGTATGGTGAGGAGCCATGTTATTTACTTTAATTCATGCTAACTGCAGTTTTCCTTTAAATACGGCACAAGATGACACAAACATTCTAAAATGTTGATTGTATAGAAAATGACTTCTAAACCTTTATAACAGTTTACTTAATATCCAATCATTGTTATTTGTACATAGCTTCCTTTGAGCCCTCCCTTTGGTACCCTCAATTTCAGTGCCATTGTACTTAGTAGAATAGAGATTTGTTTATCACTAGGACTGTGTATTCCATCCCATGGGTGTGTTACTTGGAAGTTTGGGGAGGGGGTTGGGTGGGGTTGGGTGGGAGGTGGAGGTGGGTGGGAAAGTGTGGGTAATAGTTCCATGGGCTTGATACTGGCTGAGTTTGCAATGGCAGGTGGAACCTTAACTATTGAGGGAGTTTGCAGATACCTCAGGATTCGTGACAATGCCTTTAAAGATCCAGGAGAGATGTTCAGCTACTAGGAACTGCTAGCAAGTATAGCGCGAATGGCTCCGAGGTCAGACACTCTACAGCTGAGAGTAGACACTTGTGGTATGTGGAGTACAGATAAGCCAGGGGCAGGCCACGGCACGCTCCATGAAAGCTAGGAGGGAGTGAAGTTTCAGTGACCATCGCAAGGAAGGAGGCAGACAAGAGTAAGGCACACCTGACTCTTAGGACTAGCAGTCAGAACCAGGAGAAAAGGTTTTATTGCTATGCTGGTAGGTAAGAACAGATTTTACTTACATCCATATAGCTCTCTAAAATCCAGCTTTCTCTTATATTTTCTTTAATATATTGAGCCAAAACTAGTCCAGTTAAGCTGAACTTGGTTTTTCTGGAAATGAATTGCTTAAGTTGACACCCTACTCTTGGCGGCTCCCAACTGAAGGAAGTCAGCACTTTAATTACTTCTACAGTGATACATTTTTACCCTTTAATTTCTATATTTCCTATCTTTTGACCTATTAAAACAATGGCTCAAAGTAATATATTAGAATCTTCCCCAGAATGCTGGTGGGAGGGTGGGCGGACCATTAGTGGGGGGTGGGAGGGCTTAGCCTGAGATGGACCTTGTCTCTGAGAAAAGCTAGTTCTTAAAGGCTGTTTACTTTTCTAGGGAGGAGTGTGCTACCACAGGCTTAGCAACTCTTAAAACAAAATTCCAGTTCAAGCTCATGGCTAAAAGGTAGGTTTTTATAAAGTAACAGTGCTTAGTATTCCTAAAGTAAAATGCCAGGCTGTGCCTCAGAACTAAAAAAAGTAAGATCTATTGTTCTATTATCTAACAGACTGTAGCTGGCAAAAAGCTATTAAAGCAATTGGATTCTCAGTAAAGAGAATGGATGTAGTTGTAGAATCTTTCACCTGCTTATGTATATGCTTTTTTCTTTTTTGCAGGACCATCCTTATGAGGACCTTTATCTGAGCCACTGTGCACTTCATTTTCACTGCCATGCAGTAGTCATTAGCTGCTGCGCAGCTTGAATTAATCATTCAGTTTTGTGAATGGACTTTTTAAAAATAAAATGCATTTAACTTGGTTTTAGTTCTTGTTTTCTATGTCGTCTTCATGATGTTTATGGTAAATAACTTGAGATAGTGCATGTTCTTTACTAGGTCAAGTTTGAGAATGGGAAATGCAGGAGTTAATGGTAAACCAGAAGAATTTTACCCTCATTCCTTACCAGTGTTTCCATGTAGTCACTGTAAGCTGTTTAAAGAAAACCGCATTATACATGTTTCAAGCATAGCCACGTGTTAATTCAGATGGAGGAAGTACTGGGTTTGTTGGAAGTGATTCTAATGCTGTGTATTGCTATTTTTTAAAGTTTGTCCCATCAGCATCCATGGTTTAGTGAAATCAGAGAAACTGGTTTAATTTCACTGCAGGAGTAAATCTTGACCCAGAAGTGAGCTGTTCGCTACTGCTCCTCTTGAACAGGTCTTTTTTGTAGCTCTCCTGGCAAGGGAAAATGGAGTTGTAGTGAAGGTCAGCTGTTGAGTTTGAGTCTCTTCTGAAACTGCTTATCTGTTCAGTTCCTGAGGGGCATAGTGGATCTCATCTTGGGTGAATGAACATTTAATTGGTCTATTTCAGGCTTCAAAAATATTGAGCCAAGGGTAAGAAGGTAAAGGAAGTCCATACAACAATGGTTTGGAGGGATAGAACTGAGACTACCAGTTTGCTTAAAAGTAAATTCCCTATTTTTCAAATGAGGAAATAACCTGTAGGAAGATTAATACCTTGTTCAAATTCTTGTGACCACCCTTCCGTCTTTGGCCTTAGGTACTGTTAAATATGTGTATCTGAGGGTCTTGCCTGCTATGGTGTACTCCATGGGAAGTGTCTCCTGTTGACTATCCAGTGCCTAGAATAATACCTCAGCTTATTGGGTGCCCAGTAAATATTGGTTGAATGAATGAATGTTTAAATTTGCCTCTGAATTAACCATCTTTGTGAGTTTGGTTAGAATGAAAAACTTCATTCTGATATCCCTTAAGCAAACTAGTCAAATTGAACAACTAATCTCATTACCACTTGATCCCACATGTTCAGGTTTTTGGAAAGTTGACAGGTTAGACTGTCTTCAGATCTATTGGGAAGCTTTCATTCCCTAGAGACCACTTTTTTCCTGAATCTGTAGGCATGAAGATTCCAGTTTGATCACTTCTGTCTGCTTTTTTGTCTCAACTAATGAATATCAGAACTTGGAAGTAAGGTTTCTCTATTGAAATGGAGCTAGTAAAATTGAATAGAAGTGTAAAGAAGCAAAATGTAATTTATATAATTCAGTGATTGGGAAGAGTGGGAACCACCGCAATTCCAAGCAAGGAGATGAAGGTGTGTGGAGGAGGTTTGACTGGACTTTGATCCATGTAGCTAAGAATTCTGAAACTTAGTCGTGTTCGAAGAAAAAATATACTAATAAAAGGCCCTAGATCTTCAAGGATCTAGAAAGGGGGGCGGAGACACCGAAACAAGTATTGGGTAACTTCTATCTAATGTAACCAGGGAGATGGAAGATTTCACTGAAATGCATACTGTGCTCCACTGTGGAGCAGACTTGGTACCCAGACCTGGGTGTGAAATCCCCTGAAACTTGGGTGTCCAATCAAATTCTCTCATTGCAATCAAGAGCAGCTCACTCAGTCTTCTGAGAGAGCTCTGGCATATCAGGGCCCAGGCTGAGGGAGTCCTGTAGAAGTAGGCATGAGGAGGGGAAAACGGCCTGTGGGCGTTCTAGGATTCCAGTGCCCCAAAGTTTGTAAAAGGAGTGGCCTAACACTCAGGGACCTCTCACAGAGGGTCTACTCGGCTCTGGCAACAATCCCAGCTCTATAAATAGGGGGCCACCCGAGAAGGTGTGGTTCCACAAATCACCCATGGCCCCTGGCTCTGAGAAGGGGAGTGAAGGTGGTAGATATCACACTGCTCAGGCCCAAGCGTCATGTATCCACACGTCTTCATACAGAGCCGTAGGGGAAAGAAGCAAGCTCAGCAGAACTACCTCCCTGCCACCAGCAGGCAGTGAGCTCTGAGGGCACCCCCTTCATCACCCTCCCTCGAGAAGGAAGACACAGCGGAAAGCTGTTTCTGTAGAGTGCTTTATATACCAAAGCTCAGACAAGAGATTGGAGACCTGGGAAACGGAATCACGGAAGAGAGATTCCAGCCCTCCCCTCACGTCCTCGCCTCCGGGCAAGCCTCACTGAACACACCTTGGACCTTCCAAATGCCAGGTTTCCCACTGTGGTCCCTCCTGGTCTACAGAACTCAGCTCCTTCTGGGCCTCACGGTTGGGGAGCACCTTTATCAGAAGAGAATGAAGGAAACCTCCATCACCAGCCCCAACCCTCCGGCCAGCTCAGTCTGTGGCCTCCATCTTGGTCCCCCGGGGCACCAGGAAGATGGCGCCATCAGCAGCCTGGTGCAATGCATACTCTTCAGGGGAGTAGCTGTTGCCTGCCTCATCCCGCAGGTGCTGGAAAATGTCACGATACAGCTCCGTCAGCTGTTGGCGCATGACCTCCAGGGTCCGGTCGGCCTCGCCTCGGGCCCGGAGGAGGCGCTCCCGCTCACTGCCCAGCCGCTCCAGTTCCCGCTCCAGCTGCACGATGGTCTCCAGCTTTCTTTTGCGACAGTTCTGGGCGGCCACCTTGTTCTTGCCCCGCCTTCGGATGTCCCGGACTAGTGCCAGCTGGCTCTCCGTCAGCGGGTACCGTGCCAACAGCTCGTTGAAGTCATCTACTGGCAAGTTGACGATCTTGTCCGTAGGGAAGGGGATCTTCATGGCCAGGGCTCGACGCTCATCCCGACTCCCCGCCTCCCCCCGTGCAGTGGGCTTGGCCCGCACGGGGCCCGAGGAGGGCTCTAAGGCTAAGGGGGTCTCGGCAGGTGGCAAGGCATAGTTGGGGTGGGCCAAGGAGTTGGGCATTAGTGAGTAGGGGTACTCCACTGGGTACATCTCTACGTACTCGCTGCGACGCCGACCAGCCTCCGTCCCCTCCAGCTCAAGAGATTCAGCGTCACTGTAGTTGAGGGATAATCCTGAGTCAGATTCTGGGTCTTCCTGGGGCTTGGATGGCCCCGCTGACAGCCCAATGTCCAGGAGAGCCAAGGGGTCTGGGAGGGGCTCACTGAGCAGGCCCGAGAGGGTCAGCGGCTTGGAGGCTGGTACGGTCATGTTGCCATAGGCGTATGGGGGGTCTGGGACATGAGATGTGGGTGCTGGGAGCTCATAAGGTGGTGAAGAAAGGGGAAAGCCAGCCTCCGGGTGGATTGAACAGGGGCAGTAACTTGGAGGCGGCGGGGGTCCAGGGTATGGGGCTGGCGGCTCGAAGGATGGCTCACTTGGAGCGTTTAGGCCCTGCAAGAAAAGACACCAAAAGGTTTGGAGACAGGCTGAGGAAGAGAAGAAACCAGCTGTCTCTCAGAACCAAGCCGGGTCCCCTGAAAGACCCAGTGAGATAAGCACAAGGGAAGAGAACGGTGCTGAGTATCGTTGAAAGCTTCTGGCAAAGTTGTGATACAGTTCGTTCACGAGGAAAGTGGCTTAAACAAGAAGGGAAGTCACGCAACAATTATGGAATCCCCTCCTCTTCAGGAGAAGTGCTTACTGTATTGAAATGGCTCATGTCCCTTTATTTCCTTCAGGAAGACAAGGAGTGTCTCCAGGATGACCCTCGGAACCCTTTTCCTGCTGCCACTATCTAGGGTCAAAGGGTCAAGTTCAGACCCTGGCCATGCCCTGGGTGCCCAGCAGAGGGAGCTGCTGTGTGGGAAGAGGGCTTAGGGCAGATCCTGAGGGCCCAGGCATGGTGGCAGGGAAGAGAACGGGGTGGGCACAGAGCCAGGTCTGGGGCTGAGAGTTACCTTGGGGAGCCGGCACAAGCTCTGCCCTCTCCCCTTCAGTCCCTCTGTCCCTGCCCAGGTGCAGAGAGGAGGAGAGAACGTGCTGGAAAAGGGCCCCCAACCCACATCGGGGAGCCACCCTGCTCCAGCCCAGCTGGGGACAAAGGCATCATTGTTAGGCCAACAGACACCCCTTTGTCCAACTAGCAGGAGGAGAGGACCCCGGCATAGTCTGACCCCCCTTCCCAAGGTCAGAACTACAGCTCTGCTACCTGAGGGAAAGGGGACCCCACCCCCACCCCGCCCCGGCTGCTGAGGGCAGGGGGAGGAAGTGAGGGAAGAAGATGGGCAGGATTGGAGGAGGTCAGAACAGAAGAAGGTGAGGAAGGGAAGGCGGGACAGGAGGTGGGGCAGAGAGACGTAAGCAGAGTGACTGCCAAGAGAGCTTACACCCCCAATCAGATCCTTCCTTCCCCACCACTCCTATCTCCTGCTCATCCACACTCCCTCCCCCTCAACGCTCTGGTCTTCCATCCAGATCGCCCTCTGACTCCAGCCCTTCCTTTCACAGTGCCTGGAACATTTCCATCTTGAGACCCTGGGCTCTGCTTGCTCCAGCCCCCGGCCTCAGTCCCAGCCAGACTCCCTGTTTGTCTGCTTTTCCCTCCCCCCACCCCTGCCCCCTAACCCCACTCACCTGCAGCTCAGTGATGGACATGATCTCTTGCCAAGTCAATTCCATCTCACCCAGCTCCAGAGTGGGCAACTGTGTCACCCTGTTCCTGCTCTGCTGGGGAGGACACGGGGGCATCCTACTGGGCCAGGGCCTGGTCCAAGGTCCCGAAAGCCCAAATGGTCCCAGCAGTCTGTGTCAAAGGAGAAACAGGAGTTAGGGCCTCTCTTGCCACAGGTCAGCAATTTTGTCCTCCTCCATGGAGAGGCTCCCTCCAGCTTCACCTGAGGGAAGGAGATGCCTCATTCCCCGCCCTACCCCACCCCCATTCATGCTGTACTCATCATCGGACAAACTCCTGAAGCTAGAAAGCCTTTTTCTGCCGTGTTGTCTGTATCTCACCCGCTATGGCTGTAGGCAGTTCCTTTGGGAGCACAGTAGGTTTTTATCTTCTTTTCGGACAAGATGCCTTCACTTTCCCCTACTTCTTACTCCTCAAAACTGTATCACTGGCCAGGACAAAAGTCACATCATCCAGTGTTTTTTATTTTTCCTGTTTCCTGCAGCAACATCAGGGATCACTCCTGCTCTCCTCCTCTGCCCTCACTTTTAGGATCTCAGTTTTTTCTTTCCAAGATGAGAGCGAGTGCTTGGGGATCCCCAAGGAGTGTGTTGTGGGAAGAGCCAAGCAGACAGCCCCTCCCCTTCTCTAAGATATGGCCCAGGCCTGGTGACTGATAGCAGCCCTGCCCTCTGCTCCTATCCTGGCCCTGGGCTCCCCTGCCTGGGCCAGATAAGAGGTTTATCAGCAGCAGGCAGCAGAGGAGGAATGGTCTCTGGAGACACTGGACCTCTGCCCTGTGTCCCACAGGGTCATCCTGGCTATACCCCACTCCACACAACCAGGGGTCTTTTCTCTCCTGAGGTCATATAATAACCACAGCAAAGACTTATTTGGCATTTGTCTAGAACCGAGCTGGTGGTTTATAAGCACTCGTTTATGAGATTGATTTCCACAAAGATCCTGTAAGTTCCATTCAGAAGTTGAGACTCAGGCTGATAAATAGCAGAGTCAGGTCTGGTACCTAGAGTTGCCGACTCCACTAGCCCATCCCACCTTCCAGGCGCCTTCCCAATCCTGCTCCCATGTCTCCTCCATTCGCCGAGACTCTATTGGCGGTCGACATCAATCAACTCTTTCTGTGGAATCTCAGACTCTTTTTTTTTTTTTTTTAAATTTATTTTTGGCTGCACTGGGTCTTCGTTGCTGCGCACGGGCTTTCTTTAGTTGCGGCGAGCGGGGCCTACTCTTCATTGGCAGTGCACGGGCTTCTCACTGCAGTGGCTTCTCTTGTTGCAGAGCATGGGCTCTAGGCGCACGGGCTTCAGTAGTTGTGGCTCACGGGCTTAGGTGCTCCGCAGCATGTGGGATCTTCCCCGATCAGGGCTCCAACCCACGTCCCCCGCATTGGCAGGTGGATTCTTAGCCACTGCGCCACCAGAGAAGTTCTGAATCTCAGTGTCTTTTCTCTTCTAAAGAATATTTCTTTAGAGGCTTGAATACACACTTCCCTCCAGCCCCCTTTCTTTGGATCTGGGCTCTAGCTGCAGCTCTGCCACAGGGCAGCAGCATGATGTTGGGCAAGCCATCACATTTCTCTGAGCCTCTGTTTCCTCATTTGTAAAACCAGGGAGTGAGACAAGTTGAACTTGGAGGTCCCTCTCTGCTTGGATAGCTCAACATTCTCAGTAACCCCTCACCCCACCTTCATCTTCTCCTCTCTGTCAACCTCTCTCCTCATCCCACCTCCCTATTCCCTGACACCCATCTCACCCTCATCTGTTCTCCCTGCCTTCGGCAAGAGACTTCAAGTAGATGTGACAGGGACCTCCTGATCTCTTAGGGCCAGACACCACACCCTACCTTTTCCATGTAAGTGAGGGCAGGCAGGCTGGGTGGGTGAGGGAGACTTATAGAAGGACAGAGCATAGGACTGGATGACCTTAGATCACCACAAGGTTGGCCTATCACAGCTATTTAATATGGGATCCACTCTTTGACTCACCACAAAATTGGTGAGAACTTTAAATTGTCCTTTCAAAGGAGGATCTCCCCTAGCCCCTGCCCCCTAACCCTAACCCTAACCCTAACCCTTGTTATATTGCCATCCCCAGAGCTGGGAGTTGGTATAGGCACAGGCCCTCGGCAAGTGGGCAGAGGGTGGGGTGTTTATGTCTGTCCAGGATGCCATTTCAACACCGGAACCCCACCTTCCCCCACCCAGGTTCTGGCGGAAATTGCCCAAAGGCAAAGTGAATGGAGAAGGGGTTTAGGGGGCAGGGACGATGACTCTTGCCTCACAGTCCTTCTCACACACACACACACACACACACACACATCCCATTTTGTCCCTCATAGTTTCCCGGATCTGACTCTTAGGTGCAGTACAAAGATCCTGTCCTAGGAGGCAGGAGACCAGGTTCTCTAGCCTTCCAGATGCATGATCTAGGGCAAATCGCTTCTTACTCAGACTCTCCTATTAAATGGGGACAGACTTGGAGAACCTCCTTGCAGTAGATTGCATCTGGCTCAGGCAGTCACAAACTTTACTGTGGCCTGCCTTCACCTGGGGTGCTTGTGAAAATACAGAATTCTGAAAGCCACCCTGGACCTATCGAATTGAATTCATAGGCGCAGGTACCCCGCAATCAGCATTTTAACAAGTGGCCTGGTGTTTTTGATGCCAGAGGCCCACCCTACTTCGAAAACTACTAAACTGGTCCAACCATATGGACTTAAAAGAATGCAAAGGCAGAAGAGCACCTGGCAAGTAATCTCCAGACTTCTCCTAGCTTCACACCCTTGACCCAGGCAAGGCTGGGTTCTAGGCTGCCCTAGTCTCTGAGACTAGATATCAGCCCCTCCTCATAAAGACCAGGAATTTAATCTTCCCCTCTCCCTGGGACAGGGAAATGAGAATCCAGAAGGGCTACTGGGGGAGGTGGGAGGTTAGGAAAGAGGCAGTTAAGGAGAGCCTCAGGTTCAAATGCAACCAGCTCCCTGGTGCAGTGGCAAGTTTGCACCAGGCCAGAAAGGAGTAGTCTGTTTTTCCCTAGACACTCAGAGATGGGTGGTGGTCTATACAACAGGCAAGGTCAGGAAGTCTACCTTCAACAGGTCTTAGGAGTCTCCCTTCCTGAAGACGGGCCAGGGGGCTGGCAGCCAGAGGTATGAGGGTATAGTCAGAATTGGATCAAATAGAACATCACAGAGGGTACAGAAGCTGGAGAGATACTGGGAAAGTGGAACATGCCTCCCTGTGTCCCTTTTCTTTTACAACAGACGGTTCTCACTTTCCAGTTTAGCCCACACTTTGAGGTCACACAGACATCTTGCTCCCCAACATTGCACATCAGGTAGGATGGACACCATCTCCAGAGACTCTAACCCACCCTCTTTACTCTCATCCTGATGGGATTACCCGGAAAGATCTTATCACAATCCCTGAGTACAGTACACACAGAATGACATGGGAGCTTTACGTTTCAGGATACAGAATGAGGGCCATTTGGGGAGGGATGCTGGGGAAAGGAAGATATTTGGCCTCATCAGCAGCCCAGGGCTCTATAACACCTTGACAAGGGGGAGAGACACAGAAAGGGCTCGCCTCTGGGACGCTGTTGTTGTTGTTTGTCTGGGACCGTGTACTGAGGCTTACTAGACAACCCCTCCTCTCCAGGTGTCAATAGAGGCAGGGAAAGGATGGGGAGGGATCAGTAAAACTTGGGGTGTGGTAAGGCAGATGAGCAGCCTATTCAGAAAGGTTAGGAAGAATCCCCAAGGAGGGAGAGGTACACAGAAGTGAGAGAAAGAAATAGCCTGGAGGGAAAAGGGGCTGGGGAGAGAGGTGCGGAGGGAGAGTGAACGAACAGGGTAGGTGGGGGGCCAGTTTTGATCACAGTAAGGTTCAGTCTCCTGGGGACATACATGACTCGAACAGGTGCATGGAACAAGGGAGAGAGGGACAAGTTTCTGCCATCCTGTCACTTGGTCACTAGACCCCCCAACTCCAGTCCTTCGGGGGCCAGTGACTAGAGAATCTCAGCCCCAGCAGATGTGATACCTGACCTCTTCTCTTCCACTGTTTCCCAGCCCTCTACCTCCCAAGCTGCCAAGATTTCCAGTCAGAAGAAACTATGCTGGGGTGGGATGCCTTCCTCTCCCTTCCAGTTCCAGCTACTGCCCTAGGCCCAGAGAAGAGAACGGGCAAAGGGAGGCGAGAACTCAGCACCCTCTACCCCTAGCAGCCCATCCTGCTGCAACGACACCTCCCAGCAATCCAGGCATCCACTGTCTCGGATTCCTTAGCATTCCCCAAACCTCCCAGATGGCTGGACGGGGCAGTGGGATAGGACGGAGCAGGGGAAAGGAGGGTACCATATACCTGAGAGTCTATTGGCTGCCCCAGGGCAGCCAGCCTGCTGAAGGGTTACTCAGTGTCACTCCCCAGCCCCTCAGGCGTGCCTCAGGGGACCACTGTCTGGTCCCCATCCATAGCCTTTCACCCCCAGAATCCCAGAGGGCTCAAAAAGCCATCTAGGTCTTCTCCCAGAGAAATTCCCAAAGATGTCAAATTCCTGAACCAGAGGCAGCCTGGAAAGGTCTGAGATCTCCGAGGAATGCACGGCAAGTTGCTTATTTTCTCCCGCTGCCTCCTTCACCTCCCCAGCTTGCCCCTGGGTCCCCCTGGAATCCTCCTCCCACCCTGCCCCTCAGGCACCTGTGGCAGGGTCCAAGCAGGGTGAGGAGAGAGATGTGGCTCCCGGTGCTGTCTCTGGGGAGGCTGGGCCTGGGCTGACACCTTCTGGGTGAGGATCCCTGCTACCTCTGAGAACCGGGGAGGGCCGTGCCCTGCGCCCAGGCCATCGCTGAGTGCCCAGTGTGTAGGCTCGGGCCCGAGTGAGGGGACCTCAGGGGCCGGCACACCAGCCTCCTCTCTGAAGCCCTCAGCCTGAGTTCTCCGTCCTTCCTCCAACCCTCCCCTTTCCCCGTGGCCCTCCTCTCCTCCTGCCCCTTCTGGCCAAGAGAGGAAACTTGAGCCCGGTGTGGTTTCTGCCCGCACCCCACCCCCACCTTGCTCCCAGCCAGCGGGGGCACGCATGGCTCCAAGCCTCTCCCAGCCCTCCTTTTGAGCCCAGGAGTCCAGCCAGCTCTGCGCTTCTCCCATGCATCTGATGGATTCCAACCTGATGATCCGTGGCAGAGTGACCTCTAGACTTTATACAAGTTGTAACCTCCTTCTCTTTGCCCCCTTGACTCTCTGAGGGGCAGGGAAACTGAGTCCTGGCAAGGTGGAGGGCAGCTGAAGAAAAGGACCAGATGTCTAGCAACCCAGCTGTTAGGCAGGTGGGCATTCAGGGCACTGCTTTAATTTCAGGAAAGCCTGGGCTCTGGGCAAGGGGTAGGGGAGCTTTTGGGGGGAGGAGGGGCCGGCTGCTTTGATGTGTCCTTTCACCTGTAGCCTTCTCCCCTCCCCCTGCAGCCTCAGATGTCCTAGGACAAAGGCCTCTTTCTTGGACAGGTTTGTTGTCAGTGTGTGAGGGGAGTTGGGGGTGGGGGAGGCTCCCAGCAGGGACATTATTCACCTCCCTTAAAGGGGACCCTAGATGCCCTCTGTTCTTTCTTCCAGGCAAGGCACCCCAGCCACATGGCAGCTACAAACACTGGACAGACCAGGACACGTGTGTAGGATATCAGGTCCATCCCCCAGCACCCACGGCAGCTCTGGGGCAGACCAGTAAGTACACCCCAGAAGTCAGTCATTCATCCATTTGCCTCAAACTCACAACCCAAGTCCCAGGCCAAACAGATCTCTCTGCAGAGACTAGGAGAAAAGCCTTGCTTCCTCCTAGCTTTTAGTGGTTTTCAGCTCTAAGGAAAGTCCTTCCTATGTCTAGCTTCACTCCTTATAGCTGCAGCTTACATTTTTTTTCTATTTTTTCTTCTTATGATGTTCAAGTTAAATTGGAAACAGTTAAAGACTGGGGAGGCAGGCAGGTGCCACCCTAAGGCAGAGCTGGCATTCAGCCAGCATTCTCTTAGAGGGTTGCGTTCACTATTAAAATAATGAAAATATTCTGTCCCTGTTGGTGAAGAATAGCTTCTGGGAGTCTTCCAAGTGTCCCCACCATTCCACCACTATGTCAGCCACCCCGATTCTCTCTCAGGACCACCCCCACAACCCAATAACCCAACCAAGCAACTCAAGAGGCAGTGTGATACCCACCTCTTTGCAGCCTCCTTGCAGCCTGTGTGTGGGGCTTTGATCAACACCCATGCCAAACCCATGGTTCAGTGTTTTGAATTCCATCCCCATCCCAGGAGATCATAATTCTACAGGCGTGATCTGTGTAGGGCAGGAGGTGACCCCTGGCTTCATTGCATGTTACAAGTGGGTTCAGAATCTCTTGATGACCTGGGTATGAATCTGGGTCACATACATGAGCATTCAGATAGCTTTCTCATTTATATACTTATTTGGGCCCCTCAGAGGGGATGAGGGGTGGAGATAGTCACACTTGTGACTGATTCAGTAATGATATCGGGTTACAGCTAGTCGACAAACATTTACTGAATGAAAGCTACCAGTTCAGGACGTTATTTGTGGCATTGCAGATACAACTATGGATAACACAAGTTGTTCAATGAATGAGTGGATATTTACTGAGTGTCTGCTCGTTCATTCATTCATTCAACAAATATTTATTGTGTATCTACCATGTTTCCTACTCCAGGAACACAAAGATGAATAAGACATAGTCTGTGTCCTCATTAACAGTCTAGGCAGGGAATTCCAGTAATAAAGGTCTATATAAAGTGCTGTGGAGCTGAACTGCTGCTGGTGAAATTCATAGCCGGCTTCACAGAGAAGATGACAATTGAGTTGGGCTGTGGAGAATGACTCAGGGTTCACCAGGAAAAGAAGGGGAGAAGGGTATTCCAAACAAAGGTGTGAAGACATAGAAGCATCAAACACAGAGGAGTATTTGGGGTTTCCTAGGATGGGGTGTGAGGTAGCAAGTAGTAAAAGGTAAGCCTGGGAAATTTGACTGGGGCTAGATAGTAAAGCCTTGAAAGTTAAACTAGGGAGGTTGTATTTCATCCCGTGCGAGGGTCATAGATGTGTTTGAAGCAGTTTTCTTGTTTGCGGGGACAGGCATGGTCGTGCAGGCTGAGCTAAGTGAACAGACAGCCCTCATTTAGGCAACGGGCCAGAGCGTCTCTCCCACCTCACTCCACTCCCCTCCCATAGGAAGAGGCTGTTACTGCGGTTCCCAGGCTCTGTCCTGCCTCCAGAACGCTCTTTATAGCCCTCGGGGGTGCGGATGATTCCTTTAGCTCCCTCCTCTCAGATCCCTGAGGTCCAGAGTCAACCTCCTTCTATCTTAAATCTCTTTCGCTTGATGTAAGATGAGCAGGGGATTAGGAGCCTGAATGGGTTGGATAGTGTCTGCGGCTGGGCAAGCCAGGATACCTAAGATTTTCCTATCCCTAAAATGGGATACCTAAGATTCTCCTGCTTCAGCAAAGGTGGCAGAGACAGAATATGGAGAAAAACATGACCACATATCTTTACTGTTATACCATTCTCCATCTATGCTGCTCAGGCACCCCCAAAAGGCTGACTTGTCATCACCCCCTGCCAATCCACCCCACCCTCACCCCAGCGCGTGTGCACACACCACCACCACCACCATCAGGGCAAGCCACAAGCAGTGTTGCCAAACACCCCGCTGGGTTATGCAACCAGCTTCCCGAGTAGGGCGGGGTGGCTAGAGGTGGAACCTGGGGAGGGCCACAGGTCCCGGAGGGAGGTGGCTGCCTAGCCTGCTTGCCTGCTGGGCTGACCGCAGTGGCCCCAGGGGGCGGGGGCAGGGCTGCCCTTTTATCAGTGCCCTGCAGGGTTGCACCCGCCACCCCCTGGCTTCCTCTCTCAACAGACGGAAAGGGAGGCAGCCACAGGGTGCAAGGGAGGGCTGGACGTTATCCTAGGCTGCAGAGCCCGGCGGTTACCCCGGATGGCTGGGGGAGGTTTTGGAGGGGGTCTGGGACCAGGGAATAGTGAGGCCCCTCTTACTAAAGTAAGAAAAGGGAGATAAAAACAGAGGCCCAGATGGTGGAGACAGATCTCCTAAGCCATCCACTGGTTTTTCCTTGTGTTCTGGTTTGGGTGAGGATAGAATAAAAAAGTCTTTGAAGAGGTTCCTTTCCACAGATAAGAATTCTTAGAGGATTGACTCAGGAGTTGAGGACATTGAGCCCCACTTTCAGGCCAAAAGGGTCCAGAGAGTGGGTAGGACTGAGGTTCCCAGACCTGGGCGACTATGAGTTATGCCCTGCTAGCAGAGCCCCGCACGGAATCCAAAACAGACGAAGGCTGATAAATGAGTCCAGAAGAGTCCAGAAGAAATAACCCCTGGAGCTTAATTCTAAATCGAGAGAGAGGAGTAGGTTGCATGGTGTAGAGGAGAATGAGGGAGGGTCAGATCTTGAACCTTAAAACCTCGACTTGAGTCCCTGCATTCACAGGTTACGTGGCTTTGGGCAGCTCAACCTTTCTGAGCCTTGCTTCCTCACTGGGGAAAACGGAGATAATGGAGTTTGGGAGAAGATAAAGGGAGTTTTGGGGAAGCTAAAAAGAGATCAATAAGAAAGTGAGTCTGTTATTATTAGGAGATAGAAGCTTAGAAACCTGGAGGCCAGAGTGCCTCAGGGGCTTGGGAATTGAGAACAGTCTATCTGGAAGCCAGACTCTGGTGGAGAGATACCTGGGCCAGAACTGAAGCCGGTAGGCAGCCTGGTTCTGGGAGAGAACCAGGACCAGGATGCAGCAGTGTTTGGGGGGGAGGGGTGGTACACTTCCAGGAACTAGCTGTGGGACCATGGCTCTCCCACCCCAGCACTATTGGGCGGGGCCAGTTGTAGCCACACCATGGGCATGGTGCCAGCCTTACGGGCTTCAGTCACCTTCCAGGAACCCCAAAACCCCCACCCCCACCCCACCCTGTTGCAATCTTCTGCAGTGGGCGGAGCTGCCTAGGAAGTCCCACCCTCTGCTCCTTAGAGGATGGAAGGCTTGATGCCTGACTATTTATTTCCTCCTTTAAACAGGCATCCTGCTCATTCCAGCCTCCTGTCTTTGCTCTTCCTGCCCCCTTGCACCAGAGTGCTCTCCTTGGCCCTTTTTACCAACCAGGGGAAGTACAGAGTGGAAAAGAGATCTGGGTTTGAGTCTCAGCTCACATTTAGCAGTATGGACTTGGGCAAATTATATAGCTTCCTTGAGCCTCGGTTTCCCCTTGGTAACTGGGGAGAACAGAGCTTCTTGTTAGGGATCAGATGAGACAATGTACACATAGTGCTTATACACAAAGGACATTAATGTTGGATCCCTTCCTCTGATCTACTCTCCAAGACCCAGCTCAGTTCAAGTTCTGTCTCCACAACATTTTCTCTGGCTACCTCAACACTTACACATATTTCTCTTGTCTAACTCCTTTTTGCAATTATTATATGTACCAGAGAATTAATAACCTCATTTAAATATTTTCTTTTCTGGGACTTCCCTGGTGGCACAGTGGTTAAGAATCCGCCTGCCAACGCAGGGGACATGGGTTTGAGCCCTGGTCCGGGAAGATCCCACATGCCCCAGAGCAACTAAGCCCGTGCACCACAACTACTGAGCCTGTGCTCTAGAGCCCATGAGCCACAACTACTGAGCCCACGTGCCACAACTACTGAAGCCCGCATGCCTAGAGCCCATGCTCCACAACAAGAGAAGACACCTCAATGAGAAGCCTGCACACCACAACGAAGAGTGGCCCCCACTCGCCGCAACTAGAGAAAACCTGCACGCAGCAATGAAGACCCAATGCAGCCAAATAAATAAAATAAAAAATATAAATAAATTTATTAAAAAAATTGTTTCTTTTCCAATTGAGCCATATGATTTTGTGTTTTGTTACATCATCTTGTAATAGTGATGACAGAAACAGTATTATACAAAACTTATCATGGGCATCATAGTTTAATGGTGAAGAGCACAAGTTTTAGAATCAGAAATGCCTGCATTCAAATCTTGGCTCTGACAGTCACTTTGAGATCTCAAGCAAATTCTTTAATCTCTCTGAGCCTAATTTTACCCATCTGTAATTTAGGGATAGTAACAATTCTTTTTTTTTTTTTTTTTTACAATTCTTACCTTACATGTTATTGTGAGAAGTTAACAACTGGGTATGTATGTTTAATTTAGTGATTCAGTGTCTGGGATATAGTAAGCACTATTAAATGACACATATATGGTACATCTATTATTATCAAATAAATATATTAAATTAACTTATTGTTAACTAATAGGTAAATTTCTTGTAAGGGGTTGCATTTTATGTTTTGTCTTTTTTATATATACCTCAAGGTGTCTAGTTCTGAGTACAATATACTGTCACTCACTCAACAAATATTTATAGAGTATTTAACAGATTGCTAAATTTGGAGGATACCAAGATGATTAAAGAGTGAGCTTTGGGGGCTTCCCTGGTGGCACAGTGGTTGAGAGTCCGCCTGCCGATGCAGGGGACACGGGTTCGTGCCCCGGTCCGGGAAGATCCCACATGCCGCGGAGCGGCTGGGCTCGTGAGCCGTGGCCGCTCAGCCTGAGCGTCCGGAGCCTGTGCGCTGCAGCGGGAGAGGCCACAGCAGTGAGAGGCCTGCCTACCGCAAAAAAAAAAAAAAAAAAGAGTGAGCTTTGGGACTCCCTGCTGGCCCACTGGTTAAGAATCCGCCTTCCAATGCAAGGGACACGGGTTCGATCCCTGGCTGGGGAACTAAGATCCCACATGCCGGGGCGGGAGCAGCTAAGCCCGCATGCCACAACTACAGAGCTTGCGTGCCTCAACGAGAGGGCCCACGCGGTTCAAAATACAGAGCCCGTGCACTCTGGAGCCCGCTCCACACCTAGGGAGAAACCCGAGTGGACCGCTTGCTGTAAGGAAAAGACCCCGCATGCCTCAACAAAGATCCCGTATGCCACAACTAAGACACTACGCAGCCAAATAATAATAATAATAATAATAATAATAATAGGGAAAATAAATAAGTAAAATAAATGCCACACCAACTAAAATGAATAAAGTGCCAAATTGGTTCAAATAAATAATATTAAAAAAAAGAGAGTGAGCCTTGCCTTTGAGCAGACGCATGTATAAACATGTGATGTGATATGAGAATGGATAAATTACATTCGGGGAAACAGAGAAAAAGGAGCGACTAACTTTCTCAATGAAGGCCTCAGGGAGGAGGTAACCTTTCAACTGGTCTTGAAAAAAGAAGAATCTGAATTTTCTAGGGAGAAAAATGGGGGACAGAATTCTGGGAAGAAGAAACAATATGTGTAAATACATAGCTGTGGGGGGAAAGTCTATAAGGGTTTGATCAGTTACAGAGTCTGGAAGTCCAGGGGTATAAAAGGAGGTTTGGGTGGAGGGGAAGTTTCCCACACTTTCCTGGGACAATAGGGTAGGTCATGGTGACCAGGCTCAGGGCCCACTCCCTGCCAGGAGTCTAGTTGCCTATCAAAGTTCTCAGATAGTCCTTTCCTTCCAAGGACCCTGGGGCAGGTTGGTCTGGCCCTCCCTGGGAAGACTCAGAGGGCTTTCCTGAGGTGCTTCCAGTCTCTTGGAGTGACCATCTGGGCCAAACCAACAAGAAGGGAGCATCCTGGGATTGTCTTCACTGTGTGAGCCCGGGTCCCTTTGATTCCCCAAGTCTCATGTATGGTGATGGAGAGCCAGGATGAGGGTTGTCTAATTTGCTCAGTGTCTCTGGGCCACTTCCCAGATTCTCTGGTGTTGAAAGTTCTTCCCCTGAAGGCTGTCTCCACACCACGGCCTCCCACTCTCCCTGGTTCTTGTCTGTGCTCTTTCTGGTTGCAGCTGAAACCACGTTCCTAGCCTGGTTGCTGCTAACTCTGGCCTTGTTTTCCCCAAAGAGATCATTTGCCAGAGAATGAGATACCCACGGGGAGGAAGGTCAAGGGCTCCTGGGCCACATCATCCCCCAAATATCAGCTTCCCTTTTCCAGAATGGAGAGAGAGAAAAAGAGAGATCCATCTGAGGATTGGTGGAAAGCCAGCCTCTCAGTCGTCCAGACAGGAAATGAAAAGCAGACTTCATTGCCTCTCTCTCTCTGGTGGGAGGAGAGATGGAAAGAAGGAAGAAGGGAAAACCAAGGGTTGGAAAAGAAGAGTGAGCTGGAGCAATTCAATCCAGATAAAATCCTCTGAAACTGAAAGTACGTATTCCCTTGTGGTCCAGTGTTTAGGACTCGGCCCTTTCACTGCCAGGGTCTGGGTTTGAACTAAGATCCTGCAAGCTGTGAGGCATGGCCAAAAAAACCCATTCTCTGTTTACCATCTGCCTTTCCTTCTCATACCCTAACACCCCTCCTCACATCCTAATACCTTCCTGCCTCAAGGACCTCTAAACCATTTGTACTACTTTTAATTTTATTTTTAAAATAATCCATCCACTCCCCTTCATAGCCAGAACTACAAACTTGTAGACACTGTAAATTTCCTTGCCCCTCTCCGTCTCCACTGAACTTTCCTGGAAAGCAAAACAAAACCAAACAAAACATTTCTGGTTAAGTCTAACAATTCAGCTTCTCCACATCTATACCTGGGCAGCTAAATATTGATGGAGGAAATCTCAGAATCTTGCTGACTAGTATACTTCAAATTTATGCCCCCCAAACTCAACATTGCCAAATAATTCTGTAGTTCCCTAGTAAATTCTTTTTTCTACTCTGCTCAATAACTATTTCACACTTTCTCTCTTCTAAAATCTCCAGCACCCCCTCCACTTCCCTCTCAGCAGATGACCTTGCCCATATTTCATTGATAAAATAGATGCAATTAGATGAGACTGCCCTATCTTTCCAATACCAAATCTACCAGCTTACTTGCATCTACATGCTTGACCTTCTACCTTATTAAGATGAAAGAAGTATCCCTGCTCCTAGCCATATCCTCTCAGCTCTGTGAAGAGCTGAGAAAATTAGATTCCTCTGAGTGCACAGCTAACATTCAATTCTGCACCACAGCAAAGTGATGCCGACTGCACGGATTCGGTCATGAGGAAGAATGATAAAATAATTCAGAGGTACGGCTGAATCACAAGGTGGCAGTCTTAAGAGTTCATCCAGGTAGAACTCCCCACCCATTCCCTTGGATGAAAACAGCAGCTATATAATCCCAGGAAGCTTCCTCTTTACGTCTTAAGTTCCATCATAGCTGTATGTTGGGGAGACACTTCCTACACCTCTGAGACAAAGCCAGACTGTTATTAGGTCAGAAAGAAGCTACCTTCTTCTGTTTCCTTAAGACCTGCTTCACTGTCAGGGAGTGCCCCTCTGAGCACCCAACACTTGAGGGAGGTGTCCTCACCAGTCATCCTGTAGAGGGCATGTGCCCACACCTCCAGGCCATAAGCTGTAGCTGCCAACACTGCTGTCTGTGATTACCGCTGTTTGTGCTGTTTCCCATTCTGCAGTGGCTGGAGTAAAAGCAATCTATGATTGCTTTAGCAAGAGGCAGAGCAAGCCCTGGGCTAGGAGTTAGAGTGCTCAGCTAATAGAAATGCATTCATCTCCTTTGGCTTTTTGTTTTTTTTGTTTTTGGCTGCAGGAGGCTTGAGAGATCTTAGTTCCCCAACCAGGGATTGACCCCGGGCCATGGCAGTGAAAGCGCCGAGTCCTAACCACTGGACCACCAGGGAATTCGCTTATTTATTTATTTAAAAAAATTTTAAATTTATTTATTTTTATTGAGTACAGTTCCCTGTGCTATACAGCAGGTCCTTTTTGGTTATCTATTTTATATAGAGTAGTGTGTATGTGCTAATCCCAAGCTCCTAATTTATCCCTTCCCCCACTCCTTTCCGCTTTGGTAACCATAAGTTTGTTTTCTGTGTCTCTGAGTCCATTTCTGTTTTGTACATAAGTTCATTTGTATCATTTTCTTTTTTTAGATTCCACATATAAGCGATACCACATATTTGTCTTTCTTGGTCTGATTTACTTCACTTAGTATGATAATCTCTAGGTCCATCCATGTCGCTGCAATGGCATTATTTCATCCTTTTTTATGGCTGAGTAATATTGCATTGTATTTATATACCGCATCTTTTATTATTATCATTATTGGCTGTGTTGAGTCGTTGTTGCTGCACGTGGGCTTTCTCTAGTTGCAGTGAGCGGGGTCTACTCTGTTGCGGTGCGTGGGCTTCTCATTGCAGTGGCTTCTCTTGTTGCAGAGCACGGGCTCTAGGCACGCGGGCTTCAGTAGTTGTGGTGCACGGGCTTAATTGCTCCGCGGCATGTGGGATCTTCCCGGACCAGGGAACAAAGCCGTGTCCCCTGCATTGGCAGGCGTAGTCTTATCCACTGCACCACCAGGGAAGCCCTATACCACATCTTTTTTATCCATTTATCTGTCGATGGACATTTAGGTTGCTTCCATGTCTTGGTTTTTACAAATAGTGCTTCAATGAACATTGGGGTGCATGTATCTTTTTTATTATTATTATTATATATTTATTAATTTTTGGCTGCGTTGGGTCTTAGTTGCAGCACTCGAGCTCTTCGTTGTGGTGCGTGGACTCCTCTCTAGTTGTGGCGCGTGGGCTCCAGAGCGTGTGGGTTCTGTAGTTGCGGTGCGCGGGCTTAGTTAACCTGTGGCATGTGGGATCTTAGTTCCTTGACCAGGGATTGAACCAGCGTCCCCTGCATTGCAAGACGGATTCTTAACCACTGGACCACCAGGGAAGTCCCTATCTTTTTAATTTGTTTATTTACTTTTTGCGGTATGCAGACCTCTCACTGCTGTGGCCTCTCCCGTTGCGGAGCACAGGCTCCGGATGCACTTGCTCAGCGGCCATGGCTCACGGGCCCAGCCGCTCCGCGGCATGTGGGATCTTCCCGGACCGGGGCACGAACCTGCGTCCCCTGCATCGGCAAGCGGACTCTCAACCACCGCGCCACCAGGGAAGGCCCCCTATCTTTTCGAATTATAGTTTTCTTTGGATATTTGCCCAGGAATAGGATTACAGGATTATATGGTAACTCAAGTTTTTAATTTTTTAAGGAACCTCCATACTGTTCTCCATGGTGGATGTACCAGTTTACATTCCCACCAACAGTGTAGGAGGGTTCCCTTTTCTCCACACCCTCTGCAGCATTTATTATTTGTAGACTTTTTGATGATAGCCACTCTGACTGGTGTGAGGTGATACCTCATTATAGTTTTGATTTGCATTTCTCTAATAATTAGTAATTATTATTAGTTGAACATCTTTTCATGTGCCAAACAGAGAATCTTCCTTCCTAAACATCACTGGAGAAATATTGACAACTTTTTGTTGTTGTTGTTGAGGAGGGGGATTCTTTTTTTTTTTTAATTTATTTAATTTATTTATTTTTGGCTGCATTGGGTCTTCGTTGCTGCGCGCGGGCTTTCTCTAGTTGCAGCGAGTGGGAGCTACTCTTCGTTGGGGGGCGCGGGCTTCTCATTGCGGTGGCTTCTTTTGTTGTGGAGCACGGGCTCCAGGCGCACAGGCTTCAGTAGCTGTGACTCGCAGACTCAGTAGTTGTGGCTCGCGGGTTCTAGAGCGCAGGCTCAGTAGTTGTGGCGCACGGGCTCAGTTGCTTCGCGGCATGTGGGATCTTCCCAGACCAGGGGTCGAACCCGTGTCCCCTGCACTGGCAGGCGGATTCTTAACCACTGCGCCACCAGGAAAGCCGAGGAGGGGAATTCTATGCAGACTATCTCCTTCTTTGAAGACAAAGTACAATTCAAATGATTAGGTTTCAGCTTCAGTCAATCTTGTGAACTGTGTATGGCCCTAGGCAATTTGAGTCACTTTTCTGAGTCTCTGGTTCCATTCTAGAATGGAAAAACAGAACAACAAAAACTCCTCTCACTATCTCTCTCTGAGGACATGAAATATGGTTCCTTCCACACTTAGGTTTATGTTAGAGTGGCAAGAGATAGAAACATAGTTGTTTTTTGTTTTTGTTTTTTTCTTTAAGAGGATCCGAACCTCAGCGTGAATTCCCAGAAGCTGATTTTGGTCAATTAATTCATCTTGGGAGAGCCCACTTATGATGACTAAACTTAAAAGAGCATGATATATAAGCCATACAGTTCATTTACATAGTTCGACATAAAACTTACAGTAGCCTAGGCAATTCTATTGACTGATCGAAATAGTTGGCAATTTTGGAAGTCAAATATTATAATTAGAAGGTTGTTTAGTGAACAAGTGATTCAAATTAGCTGGATAATTTTAATGTCTAATAGAACTGCATCCCTCACCTTTGTAAATATATAAGATATTCACTTGGCCAAACGGAATGCTCTTCCCTAAACGTCGCAGGAGACATAGTGACAAAAAAAAAATTTTTTTTTTTGGTTGGAGAGGGAGAATTCTATGCAGATTATCTCTCCCTTCTATGAAGACAAGGTACAATTCAATTGATTGGGTTTCAGCTCCAGCCAAGTTAATATAACTGATTCTGTTTATGTTCACTTCAGCCATTTTATTATAATTGATCAGGTTAGAGTCTGATTGTGTTAGGGCTTCAGCCATTTTACTTTAAGTGATCAGGCTGCTAGAGCTTTAGATATGTTGATAGAATTATGTTTTCCTGGGCTTCCCTGGTGGTGCAGTGGTTAAGAATCCGCCTGCCAATGCAGGCAACACGAGTTCGAGCCCTGGTCCGGGAAGATCCCACATGCCGCGGAGCAGCTGGGCCCATGTGCCACAATTACTGAGGCCCAGGCACCTAGAGCCCATGCTCCGCAACAAGAGAAGCCACCACAATGAGAAGCTTGCGCACCACAACGAAGAGTAGCCCCTGCTCGCTGCAGCTAGAGAAAGCCTGATGCAGCAACGAAGACCCAAAGCAGCCAAAAATAAATAAATAAAATAAATTAAAAAAAAAAAAAAGGGCTTCCCTGGTGGCGCAGTGGTTGAGAGTCTGCCTGCCGATGCAGGGGACACGGGTTCATGCCCCGGTCCGGGAAGATCCCACATGCCGCGGAGCGGCTGGGCCCGTGAGCCATGGCCGCTGAGCCTGCGTGTCTGGAGCCTGTGCTCCGCAACGGGAGAGGCCACAACAGTGAGAGGCCCGCGCACAGCAAAAAAAAAAAAAAAAAAAAAAAAAAAAAAAAAAAAGAATTATGCTTTCCTGAAACTACACCAGGTTATTTGCTCCTTCTAAATATGGGTCTCATCCATTACACTTTGACTTTTCCTAATTTCACTTGTGGTACACAATCTTTTGGGGGCATTTTCCTACTGTTACTATTTTGCGTTCACTGCAAACTGAAGAAGTGCAATGACTTCCTAGTCGGTCTTACTGCCTTTCATTTCTCCTCCAATCTTTCCTGCACACAGAGTTGTCAAATTAATCATCTTGAAATCTGTTCCATACAACCTGCAAAATAGGAGAAAATACTTGCAACTCATATATCTGATAAGGGTCTAGTGTCCAGTATATAAAGAACTCTTAGAGCTCACCAACAAAAAGAAAAACAATCCAATTAAAAAATGGGTAAATGTCTTGAATAGATATTTCTCTAAAGGTTATCCAAATGGCCAACAAGCACATGAAAATATGCTCAAATCATTAGTCATTAGGAAAATGCAAATCAAAACCACAATGAAACACCACTTCATGGACTTCCCTGGCAGTCCAGAGGTTAAGATTTCCAGCTTCCATTTCAGGGAACGTGGGTTAGATCCCTGGTGGGGGGAACTAAGATCCTTCAAGCCTCACGGTGCTGGCTTCCCCCGCCCCCTAATAAATGGCCATAAAAAAAAGTGAGGGCGGGCTTCCCTGGTGGCGCAGTGGTTGAGAGTCCGCCTGCTGATCCAGGAGACACGGGTTCGTGCCCCGGTCTGGGAAGATCCCACATGCCGCGGAGCGGCTGGGCCCGTGAGCCATGGCCGCTGAGCACGCGCGTACAGAGCCTGTGCTCTGCAATGGGAGAGGCCACAACAGTGAGAGGCCCACGTACTGCAAAAAAAAAAAAAACACACAAAAAACAACTCTGGTCTGAGCCTCCCCATTTTCCAAAAGTGGCAGCTGTAGTCCAGAGAGGGTACAAGGACTTTATTAAGGCAAAGTCACAACAAGAACTAATGTCTCCTATCCAGCCGGTTGTCTTCCCTCCACAGCACATTTACTCAAGAGGCTCGAGAGCTAAGAATCAGCCATCTTCTGGAACAATGTCTGACTGTTAAAATTTGTCAGTTACTCCACAAAGAAAGAGGAGCCAACCCCCTCCCCCAAACCAACCACATCACATATTTTTCCTCCTCGTGGTCCCTATAGAACATCTGGCACTGGTATAGGGTACTTCAGGTAGGACTGGGATACAGGGAGCCTGTATCACAGGTCAGAGGAGTGGATTGTGGGTTAGAGCATGGTTTTAGAACCAGACCTCCTATGCCCAAATGTATAGCTGTCAATTAATAGTTGTATGGCCTAAGTAAATTATTTAACTGCTCTGAGCTCCACTTTTCTCATTTGTAAAATGGGAGTAATAACCATCTACTTCATAAGTTTTTTAAAAAATATATTAAATAATGTATTCAAAGATTTAGCATGTGCCTGGTACATAGTAAGTGGTCAATAAATGTTAGTATTATCATTAAACTGCCAAGCCAAGGACTATCTTGTGATTCCAGGCACAATGCTAAGTGTTTGAAGGACTCCTCATGGGAATAGATAAAGGATATACCCTTGCTGGTTCCAGATTTGGGGCTTGTCACCTGGGACTTTACCAGAAAATCATATATCTTCCTTCATAGCATATGTTAGCTCTGTAGTTTGTTTTGTATTGTTCTATACTTTTCTCTTAGGCACTCTGACTCTGCTCTGAAATTATTAGTAAGACTCCTGGGTTTGGATGCTCTTCTTGGAGAGTTCCTAAAGACATAATTTTTAGAGATGGAAGAAAAAAAACCCCACAAAAACCTTTGGGGGACAATATAACGCAATAGAAGGTGTCACTGACCTAAGGGGGGGGTCAGGGGCCAAGGAACTGAGGGGTGGGGGAAAGCTAAACTTCATCAAAATTCTTCCCTGTTGTGAAATCTCTGCATTCAGTAAACTTCTCTTTTCTCATTTTGCAACGGTTTGTCCCTACTGGAAAACCGCAGGCCTTGTTCCCTATACCCTTCCTTATCCTGGACTCTTTATCCCTTTGTCCTTCCTACTCTCCCCTCTCTAGTCTCCAAAGCTCTAACATCCCGTTTCACGTCCGGCCAAAGAAAATCTGCTTTTAGAAACTCCCTGGGTCAAGCAAAGTCTAGGACTCCACCTCAGGAAGATTGTTACTGTTAGCAATCAACCTCTAGAGGCCTTGGTTTATCTAAATAACACGCTGGGCATCTTGTGCCTTTACTCTATGGCTGTGCAGACTTTCTGCGAGTATGCTGAAGGGATCTGAGCGAGTCTGAAGGAAGAGCTAGCAGTGTTTCCCAAAGCAACCGTGGACATCAGGGACCTAATGGAGGCTCTGGAATGCGGATTAAGGTAGGATTCCGTCGAGAGCTGCCTGTGTTAAGGGCTAAAGAGACACAGCGCTCCCTAAAGGGAGTGCGAATTAAAGTTGCTAAATCCGGCCGACGATATCATGTGCCCTCAGCCCGGCCAATTGAAAATTGATAATCGCTTCCTCTGTTCCCCATGGAAACAACCCCGCCCCACTGACCCTCCCGCCCCATTTATTAGTGAGGTTTTGTTGTTTTATTGAGTGTTTAAACTGACAATCAAATACCTGCGCCTTCTGGCTGGACACCTTGCTTCCGCTAAGTAAGCTAGTACACTGATTGGTTAATACAGTAATAGCTGACACCTGGGAGCCCAATAACCCTCATTGTGGGCGGGATCTAATGAGGACTTAGGGCCAATCAGCGGCGGCGTTGTCTCTGCGGCTCCACGTCGGCACCAGCTGCGGGGCAAGATGGAGGCGCTGATTTTGGTAGGAGCTGGAGGGGCGGCCGAGATGCTGCGATGTCCAGAGGGGCCGGGAGTCGGGGTTCAGCCTGAGTGGGAGGGGGTAGAAAGGGGAGTTCCGGGTAATCCTCGGGGTCCGACCGTTCTGCCGGTTCCTGGAATAAGCGTGTGGCCTAGTGCAGGAGCTAAAGCCTCGGTTTAGAGTAGGAAGCTCTGCCGTGGAGAGGGCAGAGTCAGTGGAAAGTTGAAGGGAGCACATGGAGTCCTTAGGACACATAGTATCATGAGCGTACTGGATTGGGGTCCTTCAGATTCCCTCTGATTATGATCATTGTGGATGATATCCTGATTTGAGTTTCCCCAAAACTCCAAACTCGCCTCAGATTGTCAGAATAGAGTGCAGGTGTTTGTCATCACATGCTCCTCCTGGTAGTTGTCACAGTGTGCCTCTCCGTTGATAATTCCCTGTCATATTCCTTCAAAAAACACGATTTTCTTCTTCGGCTTCCTACTATGTAGATTTGGCATCATGAGGAATCAGTGTTCCATCAGAGTTCTGGAATACCTGATAGAGTCAGCATGGAGTGTGGAATATTTTTGCTTATTCTCGACTCCTTATTCTGTTCTCCTTTCTCTCTTCATTTAAACTTTGGGAATTCTTATTGTAGGATCTGGGATGCCCACTATTCCTCTAGTTATATAAGAATTTTGGTGGCTAAAGGGCGCCTTTTCGCTCCCCTGTCCATGTGATCCTTTTCTCTTGTTCAAAAAAATAAAATACTATTACCCTTTCTTTAGAACTGAACCAGAGCGTTTCTCTCAAAAATGCGCCCCCCCTTTTTCAATTTGGGGATTTTAACATATATATATGTGGGAGTAGGAGTTTTGCTCCCAGCTCCTTCCTTTTTTTTTTTTTTTTGCTCCCTCCTTAATTGAGTTGAACTCTAGGCCTTTTTTTTTTCCTTCAGCTCTTCACATGTACACACCCAGATCCTCATCAGGTAAAAGAGAATAACAGGTTTCAATTCCCCTCTTTCAAAATGGCAAAGATAGGGATAATTCCTTCCCATCATATGGGTTGGTTAAGTCTAGGTAGAAAGCTTTAAAATCTTATTAAAGACATTTTCTGTACCAAGCGGTTAACCAGTATTCTTTTTTTTTTTGCACATGAATATTTATAGCAGCTTTATCACAATAGCTAAACAGTGGAAACAACTCAAATGTCCATCTCCTTCTGAATGGATAAACAAAATGTGGCATATCCATACAATGGAATACAATTTGGCAATAAAAAGAAATAAAGCTCTGATACACGCTGTGATATGGATAACCTTGAAAACATATGCTAAGTGAAAGAAGCCAGTTACAAAAGACCACATAGTATATGATTTCATTTATATCAAATGTCTAGAATAGGCAAATGTGTAGAGCCAGAAAACAGATTAGTAATTGCCTAGTGCTAATGGGAGGAGAAGAGTGATGGGGAGTGATTGCTAGTGGGTATGGGGTTTCCTTGGGGTGATAAAAATGTTCTAAACTTAGATTATGGTGAGAGTTGCATAACTTTATGAATATACTAAATACAGTTGAATTGTACATTTTAAATGAGTAAATGGTATGTGAATTATAGCTTTAATTTTTGAATTTAATTTGATTAATTTTTTTATACAGCAGGTGCTTATTAGTTATCTATTTCATACATATTAGTGTATATATGTCAATCCCAGTCTCCCAATTCATCCCACCACCCCCCACACCCCCCTCCCCCACCATTAACCAGTATTCTTAACCAGTTAACAGACTGGGATAAATTCTAGGGAATTAGTTTCTTTGGAAGTTTAAGAAATTTTTAGACTGCCCCCTAGATCTGTTTAGAAGGGAGCCTGCCTAGAGGTAAAGGAGTGAGGGCGATATTACTTGAGGAGCCCTTTTAACAAGGGATTTGTGTGTAGTGCTGAACTGAGGGAGTTACATGTGAAAGTCTCTCACATTTTCTCTTACCTCAATTTTTGTCTCTGCTTCCTCAGCGAAGTCTGTTTCAACCTGCTTCTTCCTTATATCCATTTTAATCTATACCTAAGATGCTGCATTTACAGATCCTTGCTGACCTGGTCAGGTACCTCTGAAGTTTGCTCTAGAAACCTTACTGATTCTTTGTCATGAGGAACCTGTTCGATGGGGTAAGGGGAAACGAAGGTTTAGGGCAAAGGACTTCCTGAAGGAAGCACAATCAAGACTAGGATTAGTTTTCGACTCCTAAGCCTCCCAGACCAAGTGTCTCTCTGATGTTATCTCATCATGGGCTTTCCACGTCTTCAGTATGCCAAATTGTACTTTCAGCTATCAGTTATATAAAGCTTTTGTTGGGGACAAAGTACCAATAGGTATCATTTCTTGTGCTGGTCACCAGAGTTCTTAGGATATTAAATTAGTATTTTCCTTCCTCTGTGTCAGCCCTTCCCAACGTGTGTGTGTGTGTGTGTGTGTGTGTGTGTGTGTGTGTGTGTGTGTGTGTGTGTGTGTGTGTGTATGTATGTGTGTGTGTGTGTGTGCTGTTTACTATTTTCAATATATTTTGGGCCCCCAATAAGAATTTATGTACCTTTCTCACCATTCCAGCCCTTCTCAACTAGAGTTCCTGGGGAGAATTAAGCCCTAATGCCCTAAGGCATCATTGTAAGTAATGGATCAGCTTCTCTGTTTACACAGTGACACTAGTTTTGTACTATCCTTGGGAGAAGTGACAAAATAGTATTTAAATAATTTTCAGTATTCAGTGGTTCAGATGAGGAACCGTGGTTGAGAATCAGGTGGTATTTCCTAAATTTTTATTTCTCTTCTCACTACCCTCACCTACTGGCCCACGAAATTTCGCTCCATCTGGCTCACAATCACCCTTCCTTACTGTTCCTTTTTATCTCATCTGCTCTGTGTACTCAGCGGCATCCCCTAATTCCTAGGTCACCATCTTTGTTATGAAAAGTATAACGAATTCCCTGGATTTTACCTTAGCTCTCCGCTGAGCTAAAGAGTTTACTGTGCCTGGATAGTATTTAACAAAACACTCCTTAGAGTGGGCAGATACCTTCTAAAGTTCCTTTAGGCTTCCTCCTCTCACATTTCTGTTTCCTGGTTTGGCTGGCCCTCTGGGGAAACCTGATCAAAGCATATTCTTGTCTCCTCACCTCTACAAGACCCATAGCCACAGGATGTTTAGAAGAAGGGAAGAGTAAGCTAGAGGGGGGCAAGAAGAACCATCATTTGAAATTTGATCTGATTATGGGAATTTCTAAATGCCAATAGGTTCCGTTCATTTAGGTACTTTACAGTGGGTGGCGTTTCTTTCTTGAATTAGGTAATCCAGCCCTACCTTTCAAGCAGATTTGTCTGATCTTTCTCGGGTCTCTTTTCATCTCCTTCCATTCCCAGTGCTTGATAATAATGCCCCCAGCCCGCATCTTTGGACTCAGCTTCCTCCTTTCCTGCTGTCTTCTGCTGGTACTCTCTTAGTTGTGAATAGAGAGGGATCTCTGCAGGTCACCATTCGCCATTAATAACCTATGGAATCTTAAAGATAATGACTTATCCCCTTCCTCCTTCCCCTCTTTACCCTTTTTTTCCTCAAAACTGAATTACTCTAGCAGTCTAGATCCTTACATCTTTCCTCATAGGTTTCATTTTTCCTAATCCTCTCTGGATTCACTTTCTGAGTGCTTTTCCAGTGCTTTTTGGACTAGACTTCTTAATTTTATTCTTACTCTCCCCTTAATAAATTTCTATCCTAAAACAATAACCAGATCCTGAATTCTAAGCCTCATTCAAAAATCAGGGCATCCAGAGTGCACGAGAGCATGTGTATGTGTGGAGGAAGAAACTGCAGAATACATCAGTGACTCTTAAAGGTTCATATGGCTCTGTGGCCTTTGCTTCCTGAATCATCTTAATGGGGCTTTTGTTAAATTCTTTTGGCACTAACAGTAAAGGTACTTGGCCTAAATGCCCCCTCCCCCTGCTCTGGGCAAAGGTATCAATTACATTAAGCCCCCAAAGCACTCCCATCTCGTTCCTGGCAGTCCCCTGTGCCCCTCTCCCAGCTGCGTCCTTGCCGGTGCCTGGCCCGTCCATTTCGTTAGGAGAAGCAATCTTCTCGTTCCTGCACTGTGGAGATATATTTCTCAGCTAGGGCGCGAGCAGTGCCAGCACTGCCCCCGGTGAGGTCCCTGGCAACCATAAAAATTTTTATTGTGATTATGTTGGTGTCGGGGTGTCCATCTGGGTTATTGCACACCTAGTTTAATTGATTGAAGTTTAATTTATTGACACTTCAAATTAAATGATCAGAATAAACTGTGCTGTTACTCTGGCCGGCTTGTTTTAATGGTTGATTGCTGGAAGCAGACCTCGGCTTGAACTAAAACCCCTAAAGAGCAATTGACGCTGCTTCTAACTCTCCCCATGTCCTGCCCTCCAAGAAGACCTCGTTATAGATTTCCGACGTATTTATATGTATTTTTTCCCTCTCCTTCACAGTGGTGGGAAAGAGTTGGTCCCCGGCAAGGTATAAATTATATCAGAGGTCTGGGGGAGCTGTCACACAGTCAAAAGAGGAGGAGGGGGCCTCCATGTGAAGAAAGCCAGACCCTTGAGAAGCCAGGTCTTCCCTGGGAGGCAGAGGATGAATGCAATTATCCAGATATTTGAGGGAGCCTAGTGGCAGATTTAGGGTCTTTTTCAGCTAGATACTTGCTACTGTTTTGTTTTTTTTTTTTTTGCATTACGCGGGCCTCTCACCGCTGTGGCCTCTCCCGTTGCGGAGCACAGGCTCTGGACACGCAGGCTCAGCGGCCATGGCTCACGGGCCCAGCCGCTCCGCGGCATGTGGGATCCTCCCGGACCGAGGCATGAACCCGTGTCCCCTGCATTGGCAGGCGGACTCTCAACCACTGTGCCACCAGGGAAGCCCTACTGTTTTTTACTTTAGTCCATCACTGTGACTTGGTTAGAGTCAGGTTACTGACAAGAAAACCGGTTATGGAAAGGGGAGCTAGAGAAGCAAATAAAGGATGGAATGGGTAAAGAATTAGTGCCTACCTACCCACTTCTGCTAGAGTAATTAGGAAGATGGAAGGCAGAGTGCCCATGGGCATCTGATGAAGCTGGATGAGGAGGTTGGGTCCATGCACATTATAAGAGATCCGTACTGGCAAGGGCCCTCTCACATTCTGCCTCAGCTGATTCTGCACAGAATAGGCTTTTCCTCAGATCAGATTATTAGAGGAGTTCTCCTGTCCTTAGATTCCCTGGCCTGTGTCACCTCTTCCGGTGTTTGACTACCCTCACCTCTTCAGGAAGTCTTTCCTGTTGTGTAACCTAAGTCTTACATGCTGCAGATGAAGCCTACATCTCCTGTTTTGGCTTTTTAATATTCCCACTATTAAGGCAGATATCCCCATCCACAGCCAGTTGGCCTGGACAGCCCTGTCCACCAATTTTCTCCAACTCCTTTTCTACTATTTGTGTAGTTTTTAGAGGGAGGCTGAAACTAGGGGAGAGGAGAGCAGTTCTGTCTCGGGGGTTGGTTTGGGGGAGCAAGTAGACTGAAAGATGAACACAGAGGCTGTCAATTCAGTCTTTCAGAGACTACCTTTTTGTTTTCAGAAGCAGATGGAGGGTGGGGTGGGGAGTAAATTATGATACCGATCATGAGCAAGGACTCATCAGAAATAGATCTAGCCCCATTTGATTTTTCCCTTTGCTGCATGATATTTAAATGAGAGCTCTTGGATTATCAAACTGGGCAGGCAGGAAGTTCTAATGTTGCTCTCAGGCCTCAGGTGTGGAGTACTGTGATTTCTGCTTGTTCAGTTCATGTCTTCCCAGCAGTGCTCCTCGCTTTGTCCCCTCATTTCTGTAATTCTCTCATTTCCAGAATAGTTGAAGAATTAGGGACTGTGTGACCCCCTGGGCAAAAAATTCTCTAGCAGACAAGCTTTTGGAATTTTAAGAAAGGACCTGAGACTTTGCATTCCTGAAGAGCTTGGGGCCTGGTTATCTTTGTCCTGCCTGTCCCACGGCTGCGAAATTTAATACTGAAAGCTGGAGGGGTGTGGTGCTGACCTTAGCTCCCCCTGCTGGCTGTGTTAGTTTTCTCAATCATTTATTAATTTATGAAGGCCACACACATACTTCTTGAAGTCATTATTTGGTGCCTGGCAGAGGACAGGGGGTGATTTACAAAAGTATCACTCATTTCCCCCTTTTTTCCTCCCCTCCCTGCACTGTGTTTTTGTCTTCAGAGAGAATCTCATTTAATTCTAAACCTAGGTCTATGAACTCCTTGAAATCATAAAAATTTGTGAATGTGTATTTTTTCTGGTAACAAGGTCCATAGATTTCGTCAGCTTATCAAAGGGGGTCTGCTGTAACTCAGAAAAGTTATTAACTGATCTAGCTCAGGCCTCTCATTTCACTGATGAGAAAGCTGAGTCCCAGAGAAAGGTGGAACTTGAGTTAATGGCTGATGCAGACTATAACAAAGGAGTTTAGAGACATTTTTTCCTGTAGTGGCAGACTTCTGGTGACCGTGCTTTCATGGTTTGTATCTGTGTCAGATAGGAAGATTCTTTCTAGGTGGCTCTTTCTGCCAACAGTTCTTCCTTCCTAAGACTTGTGTTCAGTTTCCTCTTAACCAATATTTGGTCTCAGGTCAGATGGGTAATGTTCTGTGGTACCTGTGGCTCCTCTTCTTTCCTGAGCTGTGCTGCCTGAATCTCAGCAAACCCCTGGGTAGTATGTGAAAACTGTCCTTCTGTGGCAAAACCTTTGCCTAATTCTTCTTTTCTTTTCATCTGAAGTCCCCAGGCTTGTGGCTGGCAAATTGGAGCCCTCAATCCCAGAGGAGCTTTTCATTTTAAAGAAATTGGCACGGAATCAGGGAGCAAAATACCTGCTTAGCCATGTGGGGCTGGGAGTGGTGTCTAGAAATTTCTCTTGGTTTTGGTTTTGTCTTGGTTTTACTTTGTAAATCGGGTTGAGGGAAGAGCATCTTGTTTCTAGTTGATGGAGACCCATTGCCAAGCCAGGGTACTACTTTTTGGCATGGCCATAAAGATTTCTTTACAAGTGGGGAATGAACTTTCTAGGAATCTCAACCAGATTCTTACTTGTGTCCTTTCAGCTTTGTGGATAGCATCCTCTAAATCCACAAAGACTTCTTGGCTCCCTCCCTCCTCCTCCTCCATCCCCCACAAAGGATCAAATAAAATAATTAATCATAGGCCTCAAATATCCTGTCTACCTGCTCCAAACACTACCCTAGTCCTCTTCTGGTGGCGTATCATGATCTTACCCCAGAGTGTCCTCTTACTATATACATTGTGGATAGACTTAATTCAGTGCTTCTTCAGGGCCCATCTCTCCTAGATTGACTTACAAGACACACAAATAGAGAGCTTTTCTCCAGAGTTGCCTTTTTAATGTTTTTGCTAATGACTATAATCCTGAGGAAGCTGCAGGTCATCCGAAGGCCCACAGGGGGCAGCACGAGGAATGACTCTTCCCTTCTAGTCCTCTGTGTGCTGGGGTAGGGGATGCTGGGAGATGTTGATGTTTTTCACCAGGCTTCAGAAGCCCGTGATTGAGATAAGACTTGTTTGCAGCAGGCTCGTTGCTCATTCGGTGTTGTTTCAGCTCTCCTGAGGAGTCCAGTCTAGTTTTCTTGATAATAAAAATGGACATGAAAATCTATCCGAGCCACCCACCGTCCCAAACACCAGTCTGCCTGCACATCATTTCCAGGCACCATTAGCATTTGAGGTGAAGTTCTGTTATACACTCAGGCTGTGGCTCTCTGAAAGTCAGTGCATCACAGAACTTTGTCTCGAAAGCTTTCTAGCAGCTACCCATTTGGGAATGGGAGGGAAGAATAGACCTTTTAAATCCTTTGAACATGGTCCTAAGCTTGTAGTGTCTTTCTCAATAATCAGCGTTTAATGTGTTACAAGGTCAAGCCTAGTCCATTGTCCAGGAAGCCCATTTCTCAAGAGCTGGGAGTTATTTATAAACTTGCCCTTTGTGAAAAACTTAAAATGAAATTACATTATCAGTAATGGCTTCTGGGCCCTTTAAACTGGCTGGTTATGATATGAGAGGAACTCCAGGCCCTCCCCACTCCTGAGAGGTAAAGGTCCCAGGCTGAAGTGGAACCAGCTGCAGTCAGGAGGTGGCAGGAGAAGTAAAGGAGAAGCTGCCAGTTCTGGCTGTAGCAGAGTGGAGAATTAAAGCAGCATTTAAGCTCTTGCCTAAGTTCTCAGCTGTATTTAGTGTGGTCATTTCTTTGTAAGTTTGAAATGACCAGCCTTTTCTCTAGTGCCATCTTACCCTTTTCATACTTACGGTCCCTTCTGGTCTTCTCGTTGCCTGCCTTTGCCTGTATTTTATCCTTCCCAGGAAGATCCAGGTTTCTATTTTGGGGGTTTCCTTGATTGCGTCTTCTAGGAAGCCAGTGAAAAGAGCCAGGAGCAGGACCTAGGAATCTGTCTCTCTCTTTGCTGGCTGTTTTAGGCACTCTCTCACCCTGTTGGCCACAGAGGACTGTCTGACTGTCCTAGTTGGCTGGTGGCCATAAGGTTTTTTTTTTTTTTTTTTTTTAAATTTTTTGGCTGTGTTGGGTCTTCATTGCTGTGCGCGGGCTTTCTCTAGTTGCAGTGAGCAGGGGCTACTCTTCGTTGCAGTACGCGTGCTTCTCATTGCGGTGGCTTCTCTTGTTGCAGAGCATGGGCTCTGGGCGCACGGGCTTCAGCAGTTGTGGCACACGGGCTCAGTAGTTGTGGCTCACGGGCTCTGGAGCACAGGCTCAGTAGTTGTGGCGCACAGGCTTAGTTGCTCCGTGGCATGTGGGATCTTCCTGGACCAGGGCTCGAACCCATGTCCCCTGCATTGGCAGGTGGATTCTTAACCACTGCACCACCAGGGAAGTCCTGCCGTAAGGGTTTTTCTTTGCTTTGGGATCCCATCCTTTCTAGAGATGCCAGACTTTGTGGCTGCAGGCACGAGTTACCTGCGCCACATCAATGCCCGGCTTCAACCATTGGGAAGCTCTCTAAGGTTGCTGTGAATGCGGATAGCGAAACAGAGCCAAAGATTTCCAGGGAAAATGTTGTGGGAAAAATGATTTCTTCTAAATTTCCTTCCTTATGGACTGCTTTTCCTCTGTTAAGAAAATTCATTCCCATGACTGTCTCCCTGTTGGTGAATCGAGGATCCAAGTTGCTATAGAACTGAGCTTGCTTTATGGGAAGATCTTTCTGTGGGGAATTAGGAGTAAGGAAAGCTGCTTTATCTGTGACTTTTTAGATGAGACTCTAGAGGACGTCCTTCTGCTAGACAGAGTCCCTTAGTTTGAGAGAGTGTTCCCTAGAGTAATATGTGTAGCATGGGCAGCTTTAAGGAATGTCTGTCAGAGGAGGATGACTTGGTAGTAATATCACCCAAAATGGCCACACCAAAAAATCTACCTGTACGTGGATGTCTAATTATAAGAGAATCCCCTAGATGCTTACTGCATCAATAAATTTCTACTTTACTCTCAAACTTCATTTATTCTCATAATCATTCAATAAATATTGAGAGTTTAGTATATGTCAGGCATTGTTCTGGACACTTGTAATAAATCAGTGAAAGAAACAAAAATTTCTGTCCTCAAGAATCCAAGTGGGGAAAGCTTACCTTCTTTATCACCCTGTTCTCAAAAGACTGGGTTCCCTTTACTCTCATTCTTAACTCCTTGAGCTAAGGTTGGTTCTTTGCATGGAACCATAAACCTCCTGGAGCCTTATGGGATAGTTTACCTTTGTAGAGGCTGCAGATCCTTGGCAGTGAATCTTTCCTGATCACCTTTGGGTCTTCGTTAAACATACGCTCGGAGAATATGTTTGGCCCTGTGAAGGCTGTGGGTTTCCTAAGTAGGGCCAGGAAACGGAGGTAGCAAAGCAACACTCTTGTCTCAAAGCACGGGAGAAGGATATCCACGGTAAGTAACGCTGATGAGAAAGTCAAGGAATGTGAGCCTGCAGACACCTTCCGTACACATCCCACGGGCTCCCTTCCCTTCCTCTTCTTCCTTTCCTGTTAGCTAGTTCCCTGGAAGTTGCCGGAGTGAAGGAGCTTTTGCAAAGTGATATGCTTTGAGTTTTAGTGTAACTGTTAAGGCTGAGACTCTGATTTCTTTTTCTTTTCTTTTTCTTTTTTTTGTGGCTATGCCACACAGCATGCAGAGTCTTAGTTCCCCGACCAAGGATCAAACCCGTGCCCCCTGCAGTGGAGGCACGGAGTCTTAACCACTGGACCGCCAGGGAAGCCCCTGATTTCTTTATGGAGCCAGTTTCCTCAAAGGTTGCTTTTTGGTTGTGAAAGAACACTCCACCCCTGCTCCTTGTCTCCAGGCTCCAGAGTGTTTCTTAGACGGAGCCTCTTCTTACTGCTTCTTAACTACCACAAATTCAGATTGCTTTTTGTCTTGGCAAGTTACGTGGTGGTCGTCAGGGTATAGTAGAGGAGTTGAGCTCCTAGGGGAAGTCTTGGAAGATGGATGTCTCTCTGGGCTGCATTCAGAACTGGTGTGTCTGTGTGTGAGTGTGTGCGTGCACGCGTGCTTGTTTCCATCTGCTCAGTGTGTGGGTGGTTTAGGTAGGGAAGGCTTTCTTTATACCTCTGCATTGCTACTGCATCGGGACTGCAGGAACTTCCAAGTACACTAGGGCAGTCAATGCTATTTTCAAAAAGCCTCGTGCAGTGCCTATTAATTAATCTGGTTACATTCCACATTCCATACCCACCTGTGCCTGGGAGACCAGGGAGGGAGAGTAATTTGGAAAATAACTGTAGCATAATATTTGGAAATAACAAATATTAAGCCCTCTGTGAGTCTGGCTCATAGAAATTGTTTCTCTGGTGCTGCTTTGGGTCCTTTGTTGAAATGTCTCCTCCCTCAATTCAGTTCATTTACCACTTGGTCATTCTCAGTGGGAAATGTCAAACGCTAACCAGGTTGGGATAGGGGACCTACAGAGGCACCTCTGTATCCCCTTGCAGCCCCAGTGGGGCCAGGGGAAGGTATCTGGTTTGCTAATGGTGGCAAGAGCCTTCAGGACTGAAGGTATGTTCATATCTCTTCAGGAACCCTCCCTGTATACTGTCAAAGCCATCCTGATTCTGGACAATGACGGAGATCGACTTTTTGCCAAGGTGAGATTCCCTTTCAGATTAGTTTAGGAGCAAAGACAGACTTTTTCTGAGCTTTGGATCTTGGGACTGGCCCTATTAACTCATATTCACCCACACATAATTTTGAGAATTCTTCCATCTACCTCTGACTACTCCAGATAAAACCTAAACTGCTCCTGTCTCTTAGTTGCCCTGCTTCCCTACTTGCCATCCTTAGACTTTGTCATCAACATCAGAACAGAAAAAAACTTTGGAACCTTGGTTTCTGAACAAAGCAGTGTCTAGATGTGAGAAGCAGCCTGCCCATGCCCATCACTCCTGTCCCTTTCTCTTCTACCTCATCATCCTGCCTGGGTTTTTCCAGGGAATTCTCTTGCAGCTCCAGGGTTCCAGTCCTAGGTCTCCAGTCACCACCAAGCTTGTTACCTGCTGAGTTCCCCAGTGGGATGTTCCTAACTTTGGATCTATTGAAAGAGAGGAGAAAGGACACCCGTCTCCTCTCCCTCCGTATTCTCCCCCTCCTGGAGAAATTTTTTCTGTCCCTGGTGGATTAACTCCGGGCGAGCATAGCATAAATCAATCAGCAGGTAGAGATTAGTTCAGAATTCACCAGCTGTTCCTCCCTGTAATTGGATGTAACTATGCAGGACACCTTTTGAAACAGTTATCCAGTTACTAAATGCCAGGCCTGTTATAGGTCTTCAGCTGACTGCAGCGGATTAGCCCCTAAAGAGCAGAGCGATTTAGCAGCCTGCATCTCCACCCCCTTGCCAGGGAGAGCTTGCGAGTGGGCTCCACAGTGTGTTAGCTTGCCTCCCACTTCTTCCAGTTTACTGGAAAGGAAGCTAAGATACAGGAGATCAGAGAGCACAGGCAGGGCTTGCCCTTCTTTAGAGGAGGTTTTTGCAGCCCTTCCCCATTCCTCAGCTCCGCACAATGAGGGCCTGGTGCCTTTTGTGTTCTCTAGCAGTGCTCCCTGACCTGGGGTGACGCCTGGGAATGGCCTCAGGGTTGCTGCCCTAGAATGTAGATGGGGCAGAGCCTCATCACAGGGCTTCCAGGCCTCTTGCCCTTACGGTCTGAGAACGGTGAGGCGGGGTGGCTTGTAGCATGGTCCTTAAAAACCTTGTTTTGTATCCGATTACTTGCGGCCCATTCCCTGCCTCTGTAGTTCTCCCTTCTTCGTGTCAGTATTTCTCCCTCACCCCACGCCTTGAAGGAGAGAAATCCAAGATCCAGGGCAAAACAGTCGCTAGTCATTCTGGGCTCCCAGCTCTAATGACCCAACCCATGTCCTTTCCCTCTGACCAGTACTATGACGACACCTACCCCAGTGTCAAGGAGCAAAAGGCCTTTGAGAAGAACATTTTCAACAAGACCCACCGGACTGACAGTAGGTCGTCTTCCTTTCACTACTCCCTGCAGTGGGAGAGCCACAGCGGGAAGGGGGCGGCGGCGGGCGGCGGAGGAAGGGCGAAATGACTCTGCCTCTTCCTTCTCTTTCTTCCTCCTCCCCTCATGTAATAAACTCTTCAGCAATGTAATGGGGAGGTGAGCGTACCCCACGCGGGAATACCGCGCTAGAAGGCTGGCTGTTAGCTCCCTGTCTAGCCCCCGGATTTATGGGCCTCACTTGACAAGTTTAACTGCAGCTCTGCTTGTTGTACCGCGTCCATTAGGGCAGGGAAATGGAAGTCTGTAAAGGTGACCGCTCTGCATTTCCACCTCCGAAGGATTGACTAGTATCCTGTCTCGTACACAACGAGGGAAATAAGGCTACTGGTGGCTGGGGGGCAGGAGCAGTTAGAGGAGAAGATACTTAGACTCCCCCAAGTGTACACTTGCCGCCCTCTGCTACCACCCAAAAAGAAAAAGCAGGTCCGCTTCAGTCTTTGGGGGTCATTAAGACCTGCCTCACCTCAGCCCCACACAGCTGGATACCTGGAGTTCATGGTAACTCCCTCTTTCCTACTTCTTTGCCTCAGGCCACCCACCGTTTCCACCTTTGTCCCCCCCACAGGTGAAATTGCCCTCTTGGAAGGCCTGACAGTGGTATACAAAAGCAGCATCGATCTCTATTTCTATGTGATCGGCAGCTCCTATGAAAATGAGGTGAGAATCCCCACCCCTCTTTGCTGTCTCTGCTCTCCCTTCCTGAACCTCCGGCAGGACCTCCTGACTGGTTCTGGGCCCTAGGACTGCCGCGTCCCTGTGTCCCTCTGGCGTCGACTGGCTAACGCAGTTGTCGGAGATCCCTGTCAGCCTCACAGACACGGCTGAGCACCTGAATCAACCTAGAGTGGAAGCTTTCCCAGATTCCTGTGTCCATGTAGGACACACCGTCTGTGTTTTGATCCATACTATCTATGTTTTGATCCGTACTAACGTATAATGTCAATGGCCTTCCCCGGATGGTGTTTTTGAGATGGATTTCTGAGGTGTGGTCAGGGTTCAGGGGATGCTTGCTCCTGCTGTGAAGGGTCCACACCTGACTGAGTTTGGGTCAGTTAGGCAACATTGTGGGTCACGTCAAAGCCATACGTTCTGAGTGGCTCTCTGAAGACTGTGGGTGTAGTCCTAACCTGCTTCCTAAACTCAGGAAAAGCTATTTACCTCAGGTCACAACTTCTAGGAGAGCAGATAGGTAAAAATAAGCCCCTACTTAATTTGAGGCAAAAGTCAAAGTTGGAGAGAACCAACTTTTCCTGAGTTCTTATTGCTGTAAGTGCTTTGTAGAATACATTGTTATTTAACCTTACAGCACTTCTATGAGTTTTGGGCATTAGTGCCCCTGTTTTATAGGTGAGGAAACTAAACCTTGAGGAACCATATGAAATTACTTACATTTGACCACTGTTGGACTACAAAAGTGGCAGTTTCATGTGGTTCAAACTGACAACTTTCCCAGGGTCACACATCTAGAAATGGCTCGGCTGGGATTTAAGCCCAGATCTGCCTGACTCCAAAGTCCATTCTCTTTTGACAGCAGTCTGACCTCAGCTATTGCTTGGTTAATGATTTTTCTACCGAAGACATAGGGTAACACACATACGGTTGGTAAAGACATGAAGAAGACTGCGACAGGAAAGTTCTGTTTGAACAGTCTGGTCAAAGAGAGACCTAAAATTATGGAGTCCTGAAGCAGAATTTATTTCTGTGGGAAGCCACGGGTCGTCTTCCTGTGTTACTCTCACTTCCACCTTATGCTGTTGGTCGTTTGTGGAGGCCTGTGTCTTTTGATGCTTAATGAGTTAGAGGGCTTTGTTTTCAGGTAGCAGCTTTCAGGGCCTTAAACCTTATCCTCCTGCTTCTTCTGTCTCCAAACAGCTGATGCTCATGGCTGTTCTGAATTGCCTCTTCGACTCACTGAGCCAGATGCTGAGGTGAGCAGGCCATTCTTGACATCTGTTTGCGAGAGACAGTCACTGTTCTTCAGGTCCAGGGATTTGTGGGGGATGAGCAGAGGCTCTGGGGAGTTGATTTACCTTGAGAAGTCGGGCTTATTATTTCAGAGTAATTTGCACTGATGGGGAGGACTGGATGGGAGAGTGTGTTACTCCTGTGGAATAGTTCTCCTGAGAAAAGGGACTGGGAGGGAGCAGAATCTTTGCCTCTGTGTCTACTCTCGCATCCCCCAGTGGCTCTGTCAGAGTTCCAAGCATGCTCAAGGTGCCTTCCCGGGCTTCATTCTTTACATTCGAGGTAGAGAAAGGGCAAGCATTGGGAAATGTCCCAGATGCAACACCAGCACCCTGGGAACAGAGGCAGCACTCACAGTTTTTCACGTCTGGCCCTTAGTTTTTCCTTCTAGAGAGCAGGAAGAATGTGCCTTTTACCGTCTCCTCCCCATCCACCTCCCCTCCAGCCCTCTGTTCCCCATGCAGGTGGGCAATAGAAGAGAGACGAGATACTTTTCCTGAAAACATCCAGGGCTCCCAAGTGAACCCAGTACAGACAGCCATCCGGACAGAGCAGAACAGCAGGCACTCTCAGCCCCACAGAATCAGCAGGGTGAATGGCTCAGATTTCCTCAGGAAGGGGATGATTTATTTCTTAGCCAGGTGATGGAATAGACTTCATTTCGGTGATCTAGTGAAAGAGTCAAACTGACGGATGTGACTGGCCATATGCACCAACCACCAGATCTGAGGCTGGTGGAGGCCGGGCCCTGGCAGTTCCCAGCCCCCTAGCTGGGCTTCTTTTCAAGGCCTGAGCAGAGCTGGGGGAGCTGGTGGTAGGAGCAGAGAGAAGCTTGGAAGGCTTATCAGAGCTTGAGTGCAAACAGAGTTTGCACTCAGCCCCTCCTCACCTCCCGCCACCTCCAGATTGAGTTTTAGCTCTGTGTGTTCCCTCTTTTCCACCCACTGATGTCAGTGTTCATGAGCAATGTTGTGAGCAGCATCCTGGCAGGTAGGAAAGAAACAATAGCTCTGGAAATCAGCCCTTGAATAGTCAGAAGTTGACTGTATGTATATTTTGAATCTCTTTCCTGGCATCCCTGATCATTACTCAGCAAATAAGAGTAGGAAGGGGGGCCTTCCCTGGGGGCGCAGTGGTTGAGAGTCCGCCTGCCGTTGCAGGGGACACGGGTTCACGCCCCGGTCCGGGAAGATCCCACATGCCGCGGAGCGGCTGGGCCCGTGAGCCGTGGCCGTTGAGCCTGCGTGTCCGGAGCCTGTGCTCCGCAACGGGAGAGGCCACAAGAGTGAGAGGCCCGCATACCGCAAAAAAAAAAAAAAAGAGTAGGAAGGGAGTTAGAATGGGTTAGTCAGAAAGTGCTTATTTACTTCTTTGTGTGGTTCGTGGAGACACATATGGGTCTAGTTTAGGCTCCCCAGCTCAGACAATGTCCTAGGATCCCTTTCACACTCAGGCTGGGTTTTCTCTTCTCTCGGGGACTCAGGAAAAACGTAGAAAAGCGAGCTCTGCTGGAGAACATGGAGGGGCTCTTCCTGGCTGTGGATGAAATCGTAGATGGAGGGTGAGTGCTCTGACCTCCCTGGATCTGGGATGAGGGGTGAGGCCACTGCCCCTGTCCGAAGGCAAGTGGGCCGAGTGACCAGTTTCCCCACACTAAGTTGGTTCTTCAGGACAGAGTGAACAATGGTCTCTTCTTTGTCTTTTCAGGGTGATCCTGGAGAGCGATCCCCAGCAAGTGGTACACCGGGTGGCGTTAAGGGTAAGCAGGACTGTCTCCCCCCTACATCCCCCATCTACTCACCCTCCAGGGCCAGACCTGCTAAATGATCTAAGGGTTGGGGCTTGTAGAATACATACTTGTGGAATACTGTCTCCTTCCCTTTCAAATTCTCATTGTCTCAAAGAAGGGAAGCAGGAGGAATATATTTCTGCCCCTCACCTGGTACCTAGCATCTCATACAGTCTGCACAGAGTGGACATTTAATACTTACTTATTAAATCAAAGATGAAATAAAGGGAACTTCAATACTGATGGTTCTGAAACGATAAAGGAATTTGAGGTTGGCTTCTTCTTCCTGTGGGGATGAATCCCAATTACCTGAGGCAGAGGAATGTCTTCCTTGTCTTTTAAAGTCTTTTAGGACTGAGAAAAGTACCTCTCCGTCAGGAAGTACTTATTTGCCAGAACCTCTGTCCTCTTTGGTGCTAGTGGTAGCAGAAAGAGGCCACTGAGTTAACCAGAGAAAGCTCCGAGTCAGCTGGGTGCAGAGAGAGCCTGCCAGCAAATTGTAGGGGTGCAGAGATGCCTGAGCAAAGCCAGTCTCTCCATTCACAGAATGTCTCGGCTCTGACCTCCACAGAGTGAAGGCTGACAGTGCTGGGTAATGGGAAATCTTCTCCCTTAACTGCCGTGGGCTCCATTTGCATAGTTTAATCTTCTCCTCTAACATATGTCTCTATGTGGCAAGAGAGAAGGTCCCCCCCCACCCCACCCCCCACCGCCTTCACCAACTCCCTCCTTCCCCTTCTCAGGCTGCTGTTGCAGCAGTTTATTTCTTCAAATTAACATGCTGTCGTTACCATCAGGCCTTGCGGGATCCATTAAACTACCCTGGGCTCCCCCTTATCCTCTCCCTAGTGATATTGATATTCGGGGAAGGTCTTCTCTGACTAGGGAATCTGGTCTCCCATCCCCAAGTTGAGGATCAGACAACCTGCTGATTACCTGGAATGGAATAAATCTTTTAAGAAGTCCTCCTGCCTTAAAACAGAAGATGGATGAAATGACCCTTTTTTGCTCAACAGTCCCTCTGGCCAAGTAAAACTGTGGCTGTACTAACTAGTCCCTAGGAGGGACTGAGAAGGTTAGGGCATGTGCCCTTTGCTTCAGTTTAAAGGACCACCTCTGGGCTTCCCTGGTGGTACAGTGGTTGAGAGTCCGCCTGCTGATGCAGGGGACACGGGTTCGTGTCCCGGTCCGGGAAGATCCCGCATGCCACGGAGCGGCTGGGCCCGTGAGCCATGGCCGCTGAGCCTGCGCGTCTGGAGCCTGTGCTCTGCAATGGGAGAGGCCACAACAGTGAGAGGCCTGCGTACCGCAAAAAATACATAAATAAATAAAATGACATTAAAGGACCACCTCTTCCTTCTCCATTGTCCCACCTCAGTCAGGTCTTACTCCAGCTTTCTTCCACGCTGAATGCTTGTCTCTCTGTGCCGTAGGGAGAAGATGTCCCCCTTACGGAGCAGACCGTGTCTCAGGTATGACTTTCTTCCTTTGTCCTCTCCAGATGGACTGGGTCACTAAAGAGGCTAGTGTAGTATTCCACGCCAACCCACCAAGCCTGAATTCAGGAGACTAGAGACTGAAGACATATCTTCTTGGGCTCCCTCCTAGTCCGGAAAACTGGGGCTCATATAGCCCACCGCTCCCTACCCCACTCCAACTCCTATCCGTTTCCTATGAGCAGTAGGCTGTCAGCCTTGCTCTGTACCCTTCAAACCCTCCCTGCCTGATGCCTCATTCAGTGATTTATTCCCCAGCAGAGGCTTGCCTTAAGCAGACGATCTGTGTGCGTGCACACACACACACTCTCTGTCTTTCTCTTATTATTCAAATGAGGGCTAAGCTGGAAGTGCACATTCTAGAATATGCAGGTTTTGCAGATCGATCTTGCTACTTTGCAGAGATTGTCTACCTGATGCGGAGTGGGGCGAGGGAGGGATTCTGTTTTCTACCCACTTGGAATTCTTACCAAGAGGTCCATCTGGATGTGGTAAAAGTCTCCCCCTACCACCCCACTTCAGCATATGTCCGGTAACCCCCAGTTTTTTTTCTTTCCTCCCAGGTATACCTCTTCTCTCTTCATCCCCCCAGTGGACTTGAATTTTTTTGGAATTTCCCAAACTGATAGTCCTCTAGGGCCTTAGAGAGCTTCTTCCCATCCCTCTACCCTTGGGGATTTTCTATTTGCCAGTCTTCTAAGGACAGGGAAGGCAAGTGAGGGGAAGGAGAGCCCCGTCCCCCCACCCCCACCCCCCAGCAAGCTCCTCAATGCCACCCTTGTCCCTGCAGGTGCTGCAGTCAGCCAAAGAACAGATCAAGTGGTCACTCCTTCGGTGAAGACCCCACTGTTCCTGGCTCCTCACCCCCTCAAAAAATCCACATGTCTGCTGTGACTTCTCATCCAGCCCCCCAACTGATGCTCTCAGGGTCATCTCGGGGATAACAGGGATCCTTAAATCTCCATCCTGTCTGTGGTTGCCCCCTCGCAAACCCGTATACGCTTCCCGTTCCTTCTCACTCCTTTTTGCAGTCCTGGGAGTAAAGCTCTCAGCAGATTTGGACACAGGGCAGCGGGAGCACCCTCTTCCTTGCTCGACTGGATTATACTCCCATGCTCTCCTATCCCCCATATTTTCTCCTCCGCTTCTGTGCCCTTTGCTGCAGCTACACTTCAGATCAAAGCAGGAGAAAGAATGTGCTGAGTGTTTTCCTCCCTTTGCTTTTACCCGGCCTTCATCCCAACAGTCCATATGTCCAGCAAGGGGAGAGAGAGAGAATTCTTTTCTATAGAAGGAGTGCGGGTGGGGAGAGGCAGATGAAGTCTCAGCCACAGCCCCGCTTGCTGGACTCGGTATTTTCTCCCATTCCTTCTTACTGCCCAGGCCCCCAGCCTTGGAAAAAAGATTGGGAACAGCTCATAGTCAGGGGACAGAGTGGAAGGAGCAGTGATTAAATTTTATTGGACAGGGCTTATAAAATTCTGTATTTCAGACACAGCTGCATTTTTTACCCTGATCCTGGCTTATAGCTTCAAAACTGCTATGGTCTGTGAGTGTTCGGTGTGGGAGTGTCTGTCTCTGTTTGATACCTTAACTTTCCACCTTCACTACCCGTGCGAGCTCTGCCTGGCTTGCCCTGTCTGTGCTCTGGAGCAAAGCCAGTCCGTGATCTAAAACTCCATTCCAGTCTTGGGAAGAAGAGTTTCTGCTCAGAACTGGGGACAGGGTGGAATTTATGACTTGGGCCTCTGGGCTCTCGCAGTCCCCTTCTCTCTCCCACATGCACCTCACTCCTCTGCCTTGGGTCTGCGTTCTCTGCTGCTTAACCCTGTCCACTCTCTGCCTCAGCCTTACATCCAGGCAGTAGGTCTGGGCGCCTCCCTTCCCTAGGTCGCTGAGAGAGGTGCCTTTCTTCAGAAGACCTTTGGGATTTGGCTTTCCCCAGGAAGACAGAGGATGGGACACCCACTGTTGGGTCATCTCTCCCCTTGACCCAAAACTTCCCACAAAAATGTCTCAGGAAACCTTCCTGAGACTTAGCGTCCTGCCCGCACCCACCAACTGCCGGTTCTCCAAGGGGGCGGGTAACTGGGCGGGTAACTGGGCATCCTGGACCTGGAGGGGCATTTTTGTGGAAGAGATGTGCGGAGTCAGCATGATAGCCACCTTCATATACTACTCTGCGCAGAGAGGAATAAAACATTTCTTTTTCCAAACTGCCTTTGTGTGATGTTTCCATTCCTCTTCCTCTCTTCTCGGCAGCTGCTCCTATTCCTCTAAACAGCCCCCCCCCCACGCCCGCTCCCCCTCTTGTAATATTCCTTCCCTCCCACCTCAGAGAATCCCCAGCATTCTGCCCCCCCGCCCCCCATCCCTAATTTACGGGGCTCTTTGCCTCCTTGGCATCTCCCGGGCCACTCGCCTGGAAATCGGCGCCAGGGGTGGGGTAGGGATGGTATTTTCTCAGTGGGAGTCCCAGGGAACTGAGTGCTACCCCACCACCCCCGAAGCCAGCTGCCTGCGCCCGCCTCAGCCATTAGTAACCTGGAGACGCGCACCTGCGTGGGGGCCGCCTGCAGCCCCGGCGCCCTCCCTGCACCTCCCTCTCCCGCTCCGAAATGGCGCTGAGCGGGTTATTTATCGGAGCCAGTGGTGCTCCAGAAGGTCAGGACAGTGGTGTAAATAACCTCTCCTCGCCATTTCCCCGTCCTTCCAGAGCCTGCTCCCCTCCCCCTCCTCCACCTTTCTTCGCACAAATGAATGTGGCTGGGCTGGCGCGGAGCCTGGCCCTGCATCTTAATGGGGCGGTGAGCTCACAAGATGGATTTAGCTGGGGGTTTTATGGTTGCCGCGGCGACAGGAGAATGCTTTGGTTTTCTTTACCCCTTCCCCTGCAGGATTTGAAGCAGAGGGGGAGCGTGGGGAGCCCTTCTCTGCACTGCAGTCTGAAGGGTCTCTGTCACCTCTACTGCTTGTGAGGTAGGCCTGTTAATTCTGGGGTTAGGCAAGAGGGACTGCATTAGGACCTTAGATAGGAAAGGATGAGGGAAGAAAGGCAACCAGAGGGGGAAGGCTCTCCAGCGTCAAGGCATGAAACCTACAGTTGTCCAGTCTCGCCTGCTGTTTGAGAACCTAGCAATTCAGTTCAGCAACTGTGGGGCAACTGGGCCCAGGGTCACCCTCAGCAGATAGAAAAAGAAAAATGCTTGGGTATAGCACCCTGCAGTGCTGCATTGAGAGTTAGGGTACAGGGGGCTGGATGAGGGCTAGGGATTTTTGTCTTTGCCTCCCTGAGGTGGGGGGAAAGCAGTGTTCAGTAATTAAGGTCGCTGTCCTAACCTTCCTACTCATCACCCAGCATTGGCCCTGCTGGGGGGTGGGCCGTGTCAGTTTGAGAGGTGAGGGCTGCTGATCAGTGACGGGTGTGGAGAATGGTGTTCTATCCAGTTCTCAGACTTGGAATTCTCTGAGCTTGTTTCCCCAGCCTGGCCTGGTTTGAACTTTTCCTGCCTTCTCCGTTTCCCACTAGGAATGGAACTCTAGTTCCCCGGCCTACCCAGTCCTCTGGCCAACAATTTCCTTTCAGGACTGTGAGCAAAACCATTCCCAGCCCTGACTGAAGCAGAGACTGGGGAGTAGGGTCGGACTGTCTCCCTCCTTTGGTCTCTTTCTGTCTGATTCTGGGCCTCTGTCTCTGTTTGTGAGCCTTTCCCTCTTCCCCAGGGGATCCTGGGAACTCCTCCTCCCCCATCCCTGTCCCTCCCCTTTGGCTGGGAAAGTGACTACAGCCTGAATAGTGCCAGACACCTGCCTGCCAGATGTGGCGATTTCCCATTCTTCTCTCCCTCCTCCCCAAACGTCTATCCTCTCCCCACCCCACTGAGCAGAGGGAGCCCCCTCAACAGAGTGATTTAGTGCTGCAGCCCCTCTTCCTCAGTACCCCTCTCCAGTTCCTCTCCCTCCCCCTGGTGCCCATGCCCCCCTCCTCCCACCCCGGGGTGCTGGCTTGTGTAAGCCCCAGCTCCTGGACTGGAGAATGAATGGGTGGGGCAGAGGTGATTGGCCTCTGTTTCACCCATGGGAGAGTACATCAGCAGGGCTGAGGTCAGTGGCAGCCAGAGCTCATGTCATTCCCACTGGTGGGGCAGGGAGTGGGTAGGCGAGGAGGAGGTGAGTGGAGAGGGAACTGGCTCTCCAGGACTATCTGCAGAGGAGAAGGAGGTCTGTGAGACCTTCCCAGGTAGGTGGGAGAGCTCGAATTGTTCGGCTGCCTGGTGGACATGGCATCTGTGTTCCTCTGGCTGGGTCTCCAGATCTTGTCTCTCGATCTGTGTCTCAGTATGACTCAGTAGATGCCCCTCGGCTCCTACCCTTCAGACTGACCCAAAACACACACTTACAGGGAACCCTTAGTCCTTACCCGTCTCTCTTTAGTGTTTGCCCTTCTGTGTCTTCTCTGTATCGATCTCTCTTCCCTCCCATTTCACCCTCCTCAATTTGTCGAACTTGTCTCGCAGTCACCTGGCCTCCCCCACCTCCATCCATCGCATGTCCTAACACAGTATGATCCCAGACCTCCCATCAAAGCAGAGACTCTGATTCAGAGTCACTCATTTCTCCTTGCCATCCCTCTTTGCAATCTGACTGTCCCCCCGGGCCAGACAGAGGGCTCTGGGGTGGCAATGGGCTAGAGGACGGCTGGGCTGAAGAGCCACAGAGGCTGGACAGGCCGATGGAGAGTTCAAGGAAGTAGGAGAGGTGGGAGGAGCGGGACAGGAAGATGGAAAGAAAAAGTGACTGAGAGACAAAGAGGGCAGGGGCTGAGGGTTAGCAGAAAGCCAGCATAGCAAACTGGAAGAGTGAGTGAAACCCACACAAAGAGAGCAAGGCTGGGAGCAGAGAGAAAGAATGGAGGTGGAGACAGGAAAGTCAAAGCAAGAGAAGGCAGGGAGGGGGGCCGGGCAAGGGGCAGGCTGGCCCTCCTGGGCCCCCTCACGCTGCTGGGCCAGAAATCTTACGTGTATGCGCATGTATGTGTGTCAGTCTGTCCGTCTATGCACGTGCATGCAGGGCACAGGCGTGGAGGGGTGTCTGGTGGGGATAGAGATGATCCCCACAATATTCTCATTCTCCCATTTCTTTCAGCAGCCTCCTTCCTTGAGGCACCCCATACCAACCCCCCCACCCCAGTATTCCTGATGCTCCAGGGGCCACCCCCAAGATATTTCCAGGATTCCAAGGAATCCTGGCTTTTTCACGTGGAATGCAGGCCTGCTGGAATGTGCAGTCAGGATCTGCAGCATCAAGAGGCCCCATCCCCTCACTGCCCACCCCCATGCCTGCTCACCAGCTGCTCTTGTCCGTCTTCTCCTCCCACTCTCCTTGTATCTCTCCCTCCTCCACACTGACCCCTCCCCCAGCCTCTGACCCCCAGCCGCCTGGGGCCTGGGTTGGAGGGAAGACAAAGACAGGATTTATCACCAGGATTGAGAAGCATCCCCGAGACTAGGGCTGAGGGCAATGGCTGACCTCCCTGGATGGGAGGGAGTGCTTGGCCAGATGCTGGGAGGCAGGAAGCCTGGGTTCCAATGGCTCCTGCTCACAACCCTCACCCCCCGCCCCTTCCCACTATAACCTTGCTCTCTCCTTTGTCCCTGAAGACTGAGGAAACAGAGACGATGGCCTCGACGTGGCTTTAGGCCTCTGAAGGAAAACCTGGGCGGAGGGAAGAGATGAGATTAGTGTTTTAGGGTCGTTCTCTTATGGATACTGGGGAGGATTTGGAAACCAGGTAGAATCAGGTGCCAGTTATTTCCAAGACTAGAAAGGAGTTCAGGTTTAGCCCTGCGACAGGCGAAACGAGATGAACTTCCCCTAATCTAGAAGGACTTCTCCAGAACAGGCCCTGATTGCCAATAAAGAGGGAGATAAAGGTGATTATGGGTCCTGAAAGATGGAAGATACCGTCTCACCAGGAAGCGGAGAAAGAAATGGAATCCCCCAAGGGTTACTAGCTCCAGGCCCCGTGAGAAGGCCTTCCTCGGGCTTCCCTGGTGGCGAAGTGGTTAAGAATCCGCCTGCCAACGCGGGAGACCCGGGTTCGAGCCCTGGTCCAGGAAGATCCCACATGCCGCGAAGCAACTAAGCCCGTGTGCCACAACTAGTGAGCCTGCACTCTAGAGCCCACAAGCCACAACTACGGAGCCCAAGTGCCACAAATACTGAAGCCTGCGCGCCTATAGCCCGTGCTCCGCAACAAGAGAAGCCACGACAATGAGAAGCCTGCGCACAGCGACGAAAAGTAGCCCCCGCTCATCACAACTAGAGAAAGCCTGCACACAGCAACGAAGACCTAACAGAGCCATAAATAAATAAATACATTTATTTATTTTTTAAAAAAAGGGCTTCCCTGGTGGCGCAGTTGTTGGGAGTCCGCCTGCCGATGCAGGAGACGCGGGTTCGTGCCCCGGTCCGGGAAGATCCCACATCCCGCAGAGCGGCTGGGCCCGTGAGCCATGGCCGCTGAGCATGCGCATCCGGAGCCTGTGCTCCGCAACGGGAGAGGCCACAACAGTGAGAGGCCCGCATACCGCAAAAAACAAAAAACAAAACAAAAAAACCCTTCAGATTGGATTTAAAAAAAAAAAAGTAGGTCTTCCTCCCTGAGACCTCCAACTGCCTCCTGAGAAGATGAGGAGCAGCTGGACCCTGCCTTTACAGTAAATAGATTATTGGCCCGAAATTGTCTCTACTCAGCAGGCAGGGTGTGTGCTCAAGGAGAGGGAACGGTATGATCCAGGAGTTTCCGAGAAACCAGACCATATATCTTTCAGTGGACAGCTCCTGCAGCTTCCCGAGCCACCCCTGGAGGCCCACTAGCCCCTCCAGAATCTCAGTGTGTCAGGGGCCTCCGCAAACCCAACTCTGAAGCTGCACCACTTCCAGCTCCTGGCACCCAACATCCTGCTTGCCGCCTTCACCCTACTGTCCCAGGAGAAGGCTGCTCAAGTTATCTCCAAGTGAAAAGAGGATGGAGGGAAGAGAAACCGAGGCACGTGGGAGCTTCCCGTCTATCAGCCTCTCACCACAATCCCACCAACACATTCCCACCCAGGGGCTGATGAGGGAGACCTTCTCGTGGTTTCTTTTTAGGCTCTTCTGCAAGCTGAAACCATTCCCTCAATTCTTGATGGAAAGCCAAAAATTGGAAATTTCAGTGGGAAGCATTCACGGGTTGGGAGGAGAGACTGGGAGAGGACAAAAGAACTGGAGGTGGGGTGGGGATTTGCACAGGGTGAGGAAAAAAACAGGAAAAGGGAGAAGTGAGCATCTCGTTTTTCCTCGCTCCCTCTTCCCCCAATTGAGAAGGCAGATTTACAGCACTGGTTTGGGGAGGGGGGTGAGCATGAGGAAGACAGATCTGCAGTTCTGCCCTCTGCGTGTCTGGGTACTTAGCTTTAACTCCCCCATTAGCATCAATCCCCATCTTGCTGCCCATCCGTCTTCTGACATCAGCTCCTTCCTCTCTCTCTAGCCCAGGCTCTCTGACCCTAAGTGGCTCTTAAAGGGCCAGTCTAGACCTTTCTCTCCCTCCCTTCTCCCACTCCAGGCAGCACAGTCCGGCGTGTGTGCTGTGGCCATCGTTGCTGAGGCCACAGTGGATGGGAGGCACAGTGTGCGTGTGGACGGAGGGGGCAGCTCTTCCCCACCTCCCTCTGTTCTCTTTAGGTCCCCCTATATCATGGACCCCCTCTTTGTTCACTACCTCCCCAAGCCAGAGCAAGCCCTCTGGTTGGGCTGGGAGTCACAGACACGGCTCCTGGAGCTGAGGGCTGGAGAAGTCATGTGGACTCACAGGACAGATCCTCTCTCCCTCCCTCATTTCCTGGAGGCCCAGGGGTATCGTGAACTACTGGCTGTTTTTAATTCCCAGCCAGCAGTGGGGGTGGACAGGTTGGGGGCTTAGACTCCTAGGAGATGCCCTGAGCCCTGCATTCCCAGCCTCCTTTCCCAGGGACCCAGGCTGTGGTCCGTGGGGCGGTGGAGGATTTCAAATCTTCCTCTCCCAGTGAGCAAGGTGACAAGCCAGAGAAACCTGCCTCTGAATTTCCTGGCTCCTCTCCCTTATTCCTCAGCAACTGAGTTTAGGGGGGCAGAGGGGAAACTGGCTTCTCCCCATTTCTCTCCGTCTTCTGCAGAAATGCTGTAACTGCACTCAAGGAGGGGTGATAAGAATGCCAGGATGATTGGAAAGTTCCTCCCCCATCTGCCTTCAATCCTTTCTGCTGCAAAGCTCTGCAGTCCTCTGAGGGGCTCTCCTGGATAGTCAAAGGCCCTTTCTGATATCTGAGAGCCGTTCGCCACCTCCCTCAGTGCTCCTTTCTCTGGCTCAGAATGAGAGGGAAGTGGTGGGTGGGGGCCTTGGGAAAGCGTCCGTGCTAAAAATAGGAGCCCAGCGCTGCAGCCCCTCCATGGCCCCTTATTTATATCACCTTCCAAACCTCACTCTCAAAGCAGCATAAATATTCCTAATTCCTGAAGGCCAGCCCTGAACTCATAAATTTAAGCAGGAGGAGTGAGGTGTAGGAAGGGGAGCCTACTGCAGCCTTGAGGAAGTAGAACATCTCCTGGGGGTGGTGTCTGACTTGTCCCCCGGGCAGACGCCTATGGGTCTTCACTGAGAGGAGGAGTTGTGGCTCTCAATCGTTCCTCTAGGGATTAGCCTTTTCTCACGCCCCCAAATAAAAACCAAACTTAGTTCTGTCTTCTCCATTAGTTTCTATCCTTCTCCCTCTCTCTTTTCTTGCTATTACCTTCTAGTTCTTTCCTGCGCCCCTCTCCCCTCTCTGCTGCGCTTTTCTCTACGTGTTTGCTCCTCCAAGTCTCCCCCTTTTCAGAACCGTTGTCTGAAGAGGAAATTTCCATCTCGTTCGGTCTGGTTAGTGAGGTTTGAAAAGAAAAGTCTCTCTCCGTGCCCGGAGCTCCCCGCTTCTGCCCATTTGCCCCCCTCATACACGCCCTTTCTTTTCAGTCTCTCCCGTCTTCTCCTCAGAGCCCCCCACCCTTTCTCTCCCTCAGTCTTCCTTTTCTCCTCAGCCTTCCTATTCCTTGGTCACCCCCTTCGCCCCCTCAGTTTCCCCTTCGCTCTTCAGCTCAGGATTCTCTCTCCCTCTCCAATCTCCTCTTCTCTCCCTACTCTACCCCATCCTACCCCTCAGATTCCTCAGCTCCTGTTTACCCCTTCAGACCTCCTCGTCTGCTTCAGTTCCTACCACCACCACGCCCCATTTTCCCCTCCCAATGGATGAAAGAGGAGGAGAGGTCTTGAGGAACAGGTAGAGGGAGTGCGGTTCCTTGAGGGAGGGAGAGCAAGCAGGGGATAGGAAGACGGAAGCGGTGCAGAGGGGAGGGGCAACCTCATTCCCCAGCGGCGCCCCCCCTCTCCTCCGCCACCGAGCCATAAATCAGGGCCAAGGCGTTTTGGCCAATGACAGAGTGACTCGTAAATCGGCCTGTCAAGCTCAGCCAATGAGAGGCAGCGTTAAATCAAGTCCTGTCAGCGCTTGGCCAATGAAAGGCCCTGGGCTGACCATAAATCTGCCTGTAAGAGACAGCGAAAGAGAGAGAGTGTGCGGACGAGCGGCAGCGGGGTGAGGGACCGGGGAGGGGGCGCGGGGAGAGCGGGCGGGGGGCAGGCGGGAGAGAACAAGCTCGGGAGAAAAAAGGCGATAACGGAGGTACAAACGATGAAGACAACCTACAGGAGAGACGGACAGATGGAGAGAGACAAAGAGAAGCCTCGAGAGATAGCGTCAGAAAGTCCGCGATAGAGCCCGAGACTGACAGAGATAAAGAGAAAAGAGAGACAGACACTGACACCCTCAGGAGGGCCCCCGTGACCCACTTCCCCAAGACAAATGCATACACTTCCCCGAGACACGCGTGAGCTCCGCACCACGAGGGACACGCGCGCAGTGCACACCCGCAAGAGAGAAAAAGCCTGAGAGATCATCTTCCTCTTCTTTAACCTCACTCAGCGCCTATCGAGATTAGGGGTGGGGTATGGGTGTGTGGGCTGTGGAGGGTGAGAGAGGAGGGCGTATCTTTCTCGCTAGGATCTGTCCTCTCTGGTCTCAGACTCCAGGGTTTCCTTCCGTGTTCCCTGAGCCATTTTTTCCCAGCGACTGATGATTGGGAAGTCCCTCCTGAGGTCTAACCTCAATCCCTATTGCTGCTCCTTTCTACTTGCCAAAGCTTTTGAATCGCCTTCAAGGAATATGAAAAGTGAAGCTTTTTACGACCCTTCAGAGAACTCTCAACTTTCAGAATCTTAGGTCTGAGCAGGAAGGATTTTTAGGGATCATCTGGTCACTTGATTCGAGTTATAAAAAGGCTGCTGTGGGCTTCCCTGGTGGCGCAGTGGTTGAGAGTCCGCCTGCCGATGCAGGGGACACGGGTTCGTGCCCCGGTCCGTGAAGATCCCACATGCCGCGGAGCGGCTGGGCCCGTGAGCCCCGGCCGCTGAGCCTGCGCGTCCGGAGCCTGTGCTCCGCGGCGGGAGAGGCCACAGCAGTGAGAGGCCCGCGTACCGCAAAAAAAAAAGGCTGCTGTCCTATAGTGGTTAGACATGTGGGCTGGTACTAAAGTCAGACTTTCGGCCCTCAAATCATGATCATATCACTTACTAGCTCTTGGACTTCAGACAAATTGCTTACCCTATTTGTGCTTCATTTTTTTCATTTGTAAGCAAGAGATTATAATAGATACTTTTTGGTAAATTTTGTAAGGATTACACAGAATAATATATTTATAGGATTTAGGACAGCACAAGGCACATGATAAGGGTGCACCCCACCCCCATCTTTGTACAGATTCTAAAACCTGAGGTCCAGAATGATCCAGGGTCCTGCTCAGGCTCACAGAACTAATTATCAGAGAGCCTTGTTTGGAGCCCTGGTCCCTACACTCCCAGGCTGATGTTCTTTATCGGTCTGCTGTTCACCCCACCTGTCTGGACCCCTGCCTTAGCCATCTGAATTTGACTCAGTATAGGCTGCTGGGATTTTTGCGGGAGGAGGACACTCCGAAGCACACGCTCCTCATTAGGAGGCAGGATTCCTGGGCCCTGGAAGTGTGTTGAATGTGAGGGTATCAATCTGTCCACCCTGACTATGGTTCTTTCTGCCCTTGTCTTAATCTCTCTGGACTTTGTTCGCTCAAACCATGGACTTGGGGGCAGGGAAGGGACGGCACGCAGCCACAGCAGTGTCACCATCAACATGACTCTCACATTCTATCCCCAGTGCCCACCCTGCTCCCCCCAGCCCAACCAGGTAGACAATAAATATCTCATGAAAAATAAGTGTCTAATTCTTCACTTTTCTTCCTAAGCTTTGGGGAAAAGGGAGGGGTGCGGATTCCTGGGTCTCCACCCCTGCTGGCCATGAGGGTGGTGTATCTCTGGATTCCCAGTCTTGCTGACACCTTCGGTCCTCAACAGGGAAGCCAGAAAGGAAACACAGAGAACCAGCGTCACCTGGTGGCCACAGGTGCTTTAAATTCGTGCGTGTGCATTCGCGAGCACATGGGTGACAGGATGTCAGTTACACTGGAGGAAGGGAATGATATGCTCTCCGCTCAGCTTGGCTCCTGAGCCTTCTTTTTTTTAAAAAAAAATTTATTTATTATTTATTTTTGGCTGCATTGGGTCTTCGTTGCTGCACGCAGCTTTCTCTAGTTGCAGTGAGCGAGGGCTATTCTTTGTTGCGGTGAACGGGCTTCTTATTGAGGTGGCTTCTCTTGCTGTGGAGCATGAGCTCTAGGCGTACGAACTTCAGTAGTTGTGGCACACGGGCTCAGTAGTTGTGGCTCACGGGCTCTAGAGCGCAGGCTCAGTAGTTGTGGCGCATGGGCTTAGTTGCTCCGCAGCACGTGGGATCTTCCCGGACCAGGGCTCGAACCCATGTCCTCTGCACTGGAAGGTGGATTCTTAACCACTGCACCACCAGGGAGGCCCCCTGAGCCCTCTTAACTAGAGTCTCTGTTCGGCTTTCGTAATCCAGGATGACAAGAGCAAGTCTGGGGGAAGGGAGGGGCCAGGACCCAGGTGAATTAGCTCCAACAAGTGTGACCTTGCTAGGGCGGCTAGCACACCCTTCTGCCATCGCCTCAGCTAAGCTCAACTCCATTTCCACAGAGCGAGGAGTTCTTCCCCGTGACCATTCTCTTTGGATAGGGCAAGGGCCAGGAGGCTGGACTCACTGGAGGGCCTATCAAAGCTGGATTTCAAAACATTTTTGAGCTGAAAAAACCTGTTTGCAGTGATGGGGGAGCCTGGCAGCAGTAGTTGGAGGTGGGGGCCATTTCTGGGAAGTTAAGCAAAAGGCAGGCCAATCCTCTTAAACCAACTCACATGTTTTATACCTGAAAACCCTTCAGCTGAAGGCTGTGTCCCAGGTCTTCTGCATCCTGCCCCTCCCTTCTCTGACCTAGGTCCCCCCAAACGCTTAACTATTAAGTTCCAGCTGCAAACCAACCCTGGCCTGTTTCCTTCTTCCCCAAAGATCACACCCGAATGTGAAAAGGACAGGTTTTGTTTATTAATAATTAATAATGCACCTTGAGCAGCCCAGGGCTGAAATGTTGAGCGAGGGGTGGAGAGGCCTGGTTTGGGGCTTGGGGAGAGGTTGTCTGTGCAAATTCCCAAAGGTCTTTCATCTCCTCTCATACCAGCTGACCACCTTAGTTCTGGAGGAGACATCTCCAGATTCTGGTGACTGGGGACATAGTTCTAATGGAACCTACGAAAATTCTGGGGCCCTCGTTTTAGGAGGGAGCCATAGGCTTGGCGGAACTGGCGGTTCATGGCTGCATAGAGCACAGGGTTGATACAACCGTTGAGCCAGGTGAGGTTGGCAGCAAGCATGTGGACAACCCGGGGAGCCCGGACCTTGGCATCCAGGATGTTGAGCAACAGGAAAGGGATGTAGCTCAGGGAGAAGCAGAGGAACACAGCAAAGCACATCCGAGTCACCTTCCCAAACTCTGATGGAGAGTCCTGAGCTCTCTGGGCTCTTTTAGTTGTCCTGGCTTTGGCAGGCTCTCCTGGAGGACTTTTCTCTGCCATTTGCTTAGCTGCCTTGCTGTTGCTCTTGTCCCCCACTGCTGATGAGTCCCCTTCCAGGGTCTGGGTGGTGGCAGCACTGACTGGCTCAGATGAAATCCCCTCGCTGTGCCCTCCTGATGCCAGCCCACTGTCCAGCTCCCGGAAACGACCAGGCGTGGCCTCACCTGTCCCAGCCACGTTGTTGGAGTGGATGCTCGCCTGGCGCAGCTTGTACTGATCCAGCGCCTGTGCTGCTCGCTTCACCTGGCGGTGGATGAGGCAATAGAAGACGCCGACACTGCTGAGCCCAACCACAAAGTAGATGCCCATGAGGATGGTGGTATAGGGCCGGCCTCGAATGCGATCAAAGCTGCAGGTGCAGACTACGGGCACCAAGACATAGATTGGCCAGAGGGGAGCAAAGCTGGCCACACCCACCACCCAGGTGCTCACCAGGGCGAGCACGATGCCCTTGGCACTGAAAACATGGGGAAAGAGCTTCGGGTGGGCAATGAGGAGGTAGCGTCCCAGGGCGATGAGGCAGAGGGTGAGGATGGAGACAGAGTTGGACGCAAAAAGGAGGAGCCCAAAGACCCTGCAGAAGGTGGCACCAGTGCGCCAGTGCAGGTGGAGGTAGGTGTCCACAGAGAAGGGCTGGAGAAGGGTGCAGTAGAGCAGATCGGCCACTGTGAGGTTGGCGATGAGCAGGTTGAAGCGGGTACGGAGACTGGGCTGGATGGCCAAGGCCAGCAGAGTGAGCACGTTGCCCACAGTGCCTGTCACGGCCACCACCACGCCCCAGCTAACTGCCACATAACGATAGCCCAGCACCGACTCATGGTAGCAGGAGAAGTTGGCATCAGAGGTGTTCCACATGATGGAGGCTGAAAGGGGTGGGGTGGGGGGAAGAGGGAGTCAGAACCTGATCTTGAACTTAGATCGTTCTCTTTTTTTAACGAAATTTTATTTATTTATTTATTTGGCTGCTCTGGGTCTTAGCTGCAGCACGCAGGAAACTTTGTTGTGGCGTGTGGGATCTTTAGTTGCGGCCTGCGAAATCTTAGTCTCAGCATGTGGGATCTAGTTCCCTGACCAGGGATTGAACCCGGGCCCGCTGCATTGGGAGCGTGGAGTCTTAGCCACTGGACCACCAGGGAAGTCCCTAGATCCCTTGAATAACTCTGGGCTCCTGAACATCTGAACCACTCCAGGATCTCACCAGCCTCCTGAGCCATTCACAGGTCTCTTCATCCCAAGATCCCCAACCCCTTCCTTTCACATTTTCAAAGATTTTCCCAAAGTTTTATCTAACTTTAATTTCTGTCCACTCCGAGCTCCCAACCTTTTCAATATCCATCCAGATACTCTCAGTAACCCCAGCACCCTCCGACCTTTCTAACTCTTCCCCTGTCCCTTAAGACCACCCAGGAGTCCCCTCTCCTCTGTATTCAGGAGAATAGTACCCTCTGTCTGTAGTCCCAGGCCTCAGGGTTTTTTTTTTTTTTTTTTGCAGTACGCGGGCCTCTCACCATTGCGGCCTCTCTCGCCGCGGAGCACAGGATCCGGACGCGCAGCCCCAGCGGCCACGGCTCATGGGCCCAGCCGCTCCGCGGCATGCGGGATCCCTCCGGACCGGGGCACGAACCCGTGTCCCCCGCATCAGCAGGTGGACTCCCAACCACTGCGCCACCGGGGAAGCCCCCAGGCCTCAGTTTTTTCCTGTTTTTACCACCTGGGAGATGAGGAGACAGAGAACGTAAAAGTACACCCACCACCAAAGTACTCACCTGAGTCTCCCAGCCTTCAAATCGCTCTCCGGTGGAAGATGTCCAACTCATTCAAAGAGCAGTCCTTTCTGGTGGGCAGTCAGGCTTCAGACAGGAGGTGCTCTGCTCTCCTGTCTCCTATTATACTAGACGGAGAGAACAAGTAACTCCCCAGTTACACAACCTCAGCCACTTCCTTCCTTGCTTCCTTCCTTGCCTCTCTGGTCCTACTCACTTTGCCTTAGCTAGTGAAATCTGGGCTTTTCTGTTGAAATTTCCCTGTTACTCACCCCAAAGCCTTATCACTCCTTCAGTTCTCCTTCCTGAAACCCAAGCTCTGTTTCCTTCCTCTCTTTGCACGGCAGGACACCTATAAGATCATTGCTGAGAATTGCTGGGACAGGGAGACAGAGCATCAGAGTATCTGGGCCACTTCTCAAGGGGTCAAAGGACAAGACCAAGTTCTAGGAGCAACTCTAGGCACCCCAGAAGTCTTGAGTTTGTTTTGGGAGAACACTGCCTTCCCTCTCTCCAGAACTTGGAGATAGTTCACATCTGAAAAAGGATTCAGACGAAGAAAGGTGGGAAATGGAGCATCTAGGATGCTGGCTTCCCGCCCCACAGGGCCTCAGGCTCCCAATCATTGGTTCATTCATCCATTCACTCACCAAAAACGTATCGAGTGTCTACTATGCATTGGACTCTGAGCTAGACCCTGGGATGGTGCATGGCCTTGTGAGTAGTCTAGGGGAGGAGACAGATATGTAAATATATAAAGGCCTAATTGGTCCTCTGAAGCAGCTGTCAGCAAAGTTTGGCCTTTGGGCTAAATCTGGCCCACTATCTATTTTCATATGGGCCATGGGCCAAGAATGTTTTCTTTCATTTTAAAATGGTTACCCGGGGCTTCCCTGGTGGCGCAGTGGTTGGGAGTCCGCCTGCCGATGCAGCGGACAAGGGTTCGTGCCCTGGACTGGGAAGATCCCACATGCCGCGGAACAGCTGGGCCCGTGAGCCATGGCCGCTGAGCCTGCGTGTCTGGAGCCTGTGTTCCGCAACAGGAGAGGCCACAACAGTGAGAGGCCCGCGTACTGCAAAAAAAAAAAAAAAAAAAAGGTTACCTATGTAGGTACCTACATAATACCCTCAATTTTACCTCTTGGCCAATACAACCTGAAATATTTGCTATCTGGCTGGCCCTTTAAGAAAAAGTTTGCCGACCCTCTGTGAAGTACATCAGAGACTTGGAGAAAAGAAGCGAACTGCCAAGGAGGGGATCAGGAAAGGGTTCACAGAGAGACACCTGAACTGGATTGTGAGTGATGAACAGGAGTTTTTTGGGCGGATAAGTAGAAGGACATTCTAGATAAAGGGAACAGGATGCACAGAGTCACGGAGGTTTAGGTAGAGGTGAACAAAGGATGTGAAGGAGGGGCCAAGAGGGAAGATCCTGGAGAGGTGAGTGGGGTCAGAATCAAGGAAGGCCTTGTGCGCCATGCTGAGGAGCTGGGGTTATATCCTGGAGGAGATTTACGCTTGGAGAGCTGTGAGTAAGGAGTGAAAGCCTGCAGGCCAAAGGGAGAGAGACCAGTAAGGAGGCACCAGTTCAGACAAGGGGTGGGCAGGGCCTGAGTTAGGGCCAGGGCTGGTTTGGTGGGCATGCTACCTGCGCGTGTAATCGCACAGGGCCTTGTGCTGAGAAGGGTCCAGTGCTTGAGTTAATGCTCTGCAGTCAGCCTTGAGATCGTTTTTGAACACTTTGCTTTTTCATTTTGCACTGGGCCCCACAAATGATGTAGCCGGTCCTGGTTAGAGCGGCGGTTGTGGGAATAGAGAACAATGATCGGGATCCGTAGGTCCTTAAGAGGTCAAATAGGGTTTATTATTTATTTATTTATTTTTTTTGCGGTACGCGGGCCTCTCACTGTCGTGGCTTCTCCCGTTGCGGCGCACAGGCTCCAGACGCGCAGACTCAGCGGCCATGGCTCATGGGCCCAGCCGCTCCGCAGCATGTGGGATCTTCCCAGACCGGGGTACGAACCCCTGTCCCCTGCATCGGCAGGAGGACTCTCAACCACTGCGCCACCAGGGAAGCCCAAATAGGATTTATTTAATGACTCATTAGATAAAGGGTTAGGAAGAGGGAAGGCTAGGAAGACTCCCAGTTTTCCAGATGGATGGTGGTTCTCTTAATCAATGAGATAGGGAATGTGGGAAGCATAGCAGGCTTACGGAAGGAGGTAAATAATGAATTCAGTTTTATACCAGATTTGAAGTACCTGTGGGACATGCTAATATCTCAGCCCCTCTAACCCCGATTTCTTCCAGCCCCCCCACCCCACATGTGATCGAGCCCCGGCTTTTCTCATTCCACTCTCCTATTCAGCCACTCCTGCCCCTCAGACTTCTAGATCTCCAGTCTCTTTTTTTGAGCTAGATCGACCTGAAACAAAACAAAACACACACACACAAAAACCCCCCAAACTCCTTGTTGGGTTCCATTTCTGAGCCTACCGCAAACTCCCCCCAACAACTTCATAATTGACTAGCTCAGGAGGCCCCTCTTCCCCCTCTCCTTCCTCTTTGACAGTCGTCATGTCATCCCGTCTTCCCTCCCCCTTTCTTCAGCAAGACTGAGAAGTGGGTAGAGAGGTGGAAGTGAGCAAAGAGAATGCAACTCAGGATGGGCCCATGTAGAGACTGGGTTCTGGTCTGGCCTTTCTTGTTGACCTTCTGCTGCCCAGCTGGACTAGAGCAAGGGGGGGGGGGTCACAGAATCACTGGCTGCTCTTGTGAGTGTGTGGTCGAGTCGAATTCTGAAGACAGAGAAGAGACCCCTTCCCCCAGCATCACGTGGGAGGCAGTGAGCGATGTGTGCTCTCTTGTCCCATAGACCATTTAGGGAACCAGTTGAGAAGGCACTCTAGCATATCTGTAAATGGCACGGTCCCAACACTTTAGTCATGGATCCATCCATGAAGTCTCAATGAACTTTTAAGAGACCCAAACCTGCTTATTTTGCAGATGGGGAAGTTGAGGTCTCGAGAGGGTAAGGACTAACCCTAAGGTCACTGTTTACATTGGGGCCGAGCAGAGCCTACAGCTCAGATTCCCAAGTCCCTGCCCCTACTTATTCCCATGCCTTGAGGGTTGCTGGCGTGCGTTTCCCACCAGAGGTACAAAAACCTGGATTCTTCCTTTGTCTGAGACCGGGTCTAGACCTGTCTGCCTAGAATCTAGAGACACGCACTGCAGCCTAGCGGTCTCCTTTTCCATGTCGTTGGCGCCGCCTGGTGGAGTTGCGGCGAATTCCCAACAGCCGTGGCTGCAATCCGAGACCTGGACTCGAAATGATTCCCCAGGGCCAAGTTGACACTTGAGCTGGGCCGGAGTAGGCGTGAGTGGGATGGGGAGCTCTGCTCACTTTGCGCAAGCCTCGGATCTTGCCTCCTCCCAGCCCCGTTTTCCCGTCCCCCTCCTTCTTCTGGCCCTCTTTCCTGTGTGCCCGCCCCCCCCCCCCCGCCCCCCGTCACCATACACATACACTTCTGATGGAATTGCTCCCATCTCAGCGGGCAAAGATAGAGTCTGAGTCTGGGGGACGGAGGGCAACGAATCCAGATTTTATTGTCAGGGAGGGGGAAAAGGGAAAGACGTGGGCTGGGGGCCGGGATTGCTACATCGTCAAGCATTAAGAGTTGATGGGGAGGGGAAGGCCGGTGGGGGCCTGTCCCCCTCCCGGGTCTGTGCTGGAAGGACTGACGATACGGAAACCACAAGGTGGGGTGGGGAGGTCACGACCCCGCCCGAGTTGTGCAGTGGAGGTGTCTGGTGGGAGGGGACAGCCATGAGGTCTAGGAGCTGGGATGGGGTAGGCTACAGACTGCAAATCCTGCGGAAAGGGGCGGGGCGGGGGCGAGGCTTCTATTGCTTTTTGCTCACAGTTTTGCGGAAGGCGAGGCGGGGGTGGGCTTGGACTGGACACCCCTTGCCCCCCTTGGTACCCCTTGGGCGATGGGTGCTGGTGAAAAGAATGGAATCCGGACTGGGAAGGAAGAAGGTGAGGGAAGGGTCTATAGGGGCATCTACTTGGTCCCACCCAAGTGCCAGAGATGCCACCAAGTGCTGCCCGTGGGCCCGGCTAGACCTGGGCTGGGGCGTGATGCGGGGCGGGCACAGTGAGGTTGCAGGCGGTAAAACCAAAGTGCTTATGAGGGACCCAGGATCCCGCCTGCTCCCCTCCCCCTGCGGAGGACGGGGGTGTTCACGGAAGCGCTTCAGTTTGGGGGTAGGGGGCCGGAGTCCCAGAGTACGCTTATTGCCAAGAAAATCCATTTCTGCCCCCTGGACCCCGATCATGGCTTGTGAACCCCGTTTTGTGCTAGGTTTGGGGGGAAGGGCTGGATGCACATGGCTTTTGGGAGGGGGTGTCTCCAAGGGGGCCCGGGGGTGAGACAGCCCCCCCTTTTCTAGGGGAGAGGGAAGGGCAGGGGGCGGGGTTCCCTGAGATCTGGGGTGTTCCCCCCCTTCTGAAGCCCCCCTCCCCCGCTACCCCTCCCCTTTCCTGGAACCCCGTACCTCGGGGTGGGGGGGAAGGAGAGAGATCATTCAGGGAGTGCCGGGAGGAGGGACGGACTGGGAGCCCGGAGGCCTGGGTCCCGGCTGGAGGTGGGGGGTTTGAATGGGAGGGGGTTCAGGGTTCAGGTCAGTAGGGGGAGAAGAGGATGGGTCCGTGCGCAGTTCGGATGGGCCCGGGGGCCGGGTGGAGCAGGGGGTGGGTGATCGGCGGTCCCTGGAGAAGAGGTGCGGCGGGAGCCGGGCGCAGAGACAGCGGGGAGCCTGCTGCCGCTGCCATCACCGCAGCCACCGCGAGGGGGCTGGGGAGCAGGCCTCCGGCCAAGGACTTGGGCAGCTCCTTGGAGAAAGTCAGAGTGCCCTGCAGGGGGGAGAGGGGCGGGGAGAGGGAAAAGTCCTTCTGTGGCCCCGCAAACTCCACCTCTCCCAGGGCCGGCCGGCATCCCCTCTCCTCCCCGCTCCGGTCCCCGCCCCTAGGACGAATTCTCCATCGCCCAGGCCTCACCGCCAGCTCCCCGGCGCCCCTGGGCTTCTTGTGACGGCTCAGTAGGGGGTTGGGCTTCCCGGCCACGCCATCTCGGTGCCGCCGGCTGGAAATGTGCTGCAGGGACCAGTGGGTGGGGGGCTGTGAACCACGGGGAAAGGAGCAACCGCCAGGGAGCGGAGTGATCGCACCTCAGCACCTGGCCCCGCCCCTTCTGTGGCACCAAAGGACGAGCCTGAAGAAGAGTCTCACCCAAGCTCCCTGTCCCCCCTCCTCCCTCAGCAGGTGCGCTCTCCAGAGTCCTCGGAAAGGGCCTTGGACCCACCTGTTTCAGTTGGACCTCCGAGTTGACCTTGACATTGCAGATCTCACAGTGGAAGGTTCGGTCCTGGGCAGGGGCCTCTGGTTCCCCGGGAGTGGGAGGCCCCAGACGAGGGTAAGCTTTGATGGGGCCCAGTCCACTTCGGGCCTCCAGAATCGTCTTGTGCTTAGTACCTGGAGCCCCCAGAGGGCGGGAGGTAAGAGGTGGAAAAAAATTCTCCAGGCTTACTACGCCTCAAATACCCACATTTCCAATTACTATATTGGGGGGGGGGCATCAAGCGTGGGGGCTTTCCAAGGCCCTTGGGACCCTTCCAGACACAAGGTGGGTCAGGGGAGAGTCACAGTTACCAGAAATAGGGCGGGGGCGGGGAGGGAACCGAGAAGGTCAGGGGCTAAGGAATGAGGGAGATGATTAGGGAGGGAGATAGGCTGGTGAGCCTTCGAGGGTCCAGGGATGCTGGAAGCCAGGAGGGTTAGGACATAGCGAGCAGGAGGGGATGGGGGAGGGGAGCCCATACCTTTGTTATGTGCCTCAAGCTGGGACAGGGAGTTCACTGCCACCTTGCACAGAGCACAGTAGAGCAGCCGCTTGGCCTTCTCCTCCTCTTCCTTGCTTCCCCCAGGCAGGGAAGCTGGGGCTGGAGTCCCCCCTTCACCCTTGGTCACACCCTGACCAGTCTCCGGAACACTGGGAGGGGATGGGGAGCCAGGCTGTTTCTCTGGGGATCCTGGGGCTGGACCCAGTCCATTTTCCATGGAAACTGTCACTGGGGGAGAAACATAGGGATCATCCCAGATGGCTTTCGGAGAAGATTCTTTATGTGGAGGAGACCTAGCCCCGTTTCCCGGAGGGCAAGGGTCCAGGAGTCCCCACCCTGTGACAGCACACATGCTCTCATGCCCTGGACCAGAGCCAGATGTGGTCCAGCTGCCGCGGGCTGGGTGTGAGACTCCAGTGCCTGGCTCATTCTCCATGAGCTGGGAATGGCCGAGGGGTCCAGCCCCACCAGCCTCCCCTCAGCCAGGGTGAAGCTGGCAGCCAGCCTGGTGAGGGGGAGAGGGGCACGGAACAAGGAACCTCCCCTCCGAGGCCTGCCAGCCAGCCTGGGCTTCCCGCCCGGCCAGCCCCTTCTCAAGAGGCCTGCCCAGTCCCCAGGGAGGCATGCCAAAGAACTCTAGGAAGGGGCAGAAGCGAGGTGAGGAGAGGTTGGGAGAGACAGGCACAGACATGGCAAAAGGGAAACAGAAACAGCAGAACCAGAGAGGGAAGAAACAGGGATGTGGGCTGCTCTATAATTCATGGCTTGATTAAAGATGCACAGGCCCCAGGCCTCAGCGCTGGGTTCTGGCCTCTGCACAGGGGAAACTCTAGCGCTCCCATTCTTGCTCCAGCAGCTGATCCAGTTTCCGGGTCAGGGGGAGGCCGGGGGTGGGGCTGGGGAGCTGGTGGGAGGGGACCTCCTGAGCCCTGCCAGTGTCCATTTTGCTGGTCCATCCTGTGATCTTTCCTTTTCTTTTCTCTTCCTCATTCCTGACATCATTTATCTCCATCCCAATCCAGACAGCACACTCACATCTCTATCTGGACAGAAGCTCCTGGCTTCCAAAAGCAGGGCAGGTCTCCTTACCTCCTTAGGGAGATACCCTAGGAACTAAGTGAGGTAATATGTATCGAGCACCTAGAACAGGGCTAGACAGAAAAGACTAGCTACACCGCCACCATCATCATCCCCCTTTGACAGAGACATTACCAAGTTAACCTGAGATGTTCAGGCTGAGAAGCAGCCAGAACACAGTTAGAACTCAGCTCACCCACTCGCCCTGTCTGTGCATCCCCGAGGGACGGTGTGTGTGTTTGTGTGTGTACGTGTGGTGAGAGTGGGGCCTGCTTCCCAAGCTGGTGGTGCAGCTCCTTGGTTTTCTTTCTCCTTAGGGTAGGGCAGGAAGGACAGGCAAGGACAAGGAGGACATGGGGAAGTCAGGTCTCTCTGGAGTTGCCATGACTGACATCTGATGTAATCCCAGGATGGGGGTGGCTCGGATCGTCCGTCTTGATGTTCCTTCTTTCCAGTTTCTTGGCTGGGAGTTAAGGTTGAGGATGGCCACCAGCCACGAGGGAGAAAGAATCTCAGAGTTGCTTTCTGTAAACCCGGAAAAGACCTCACAGATCTTCAAGTCTCACTCCCTCATTTCCGAGGGACAAAAAACTCTGGCCCAGAGAGGTCGAAAGATCTACCCAAGATCACACAGGGAGTTGCCTGGGTTTCCTGGGCTCAGTCCTCCCTGGGGGGAGCCCCCATGGGCAGGCCCTCAGATATCCTGATTCTCTCCCCTGCCCCTCTCCCCAAGATGAAATGGTCTCTCCCTGGATTTGGTGGTTCCCTCTTTCTTGAGGAAGTTTGCCAGGTAGCCTCACCCTAGCCCCTGTCTGAGTCACTGGGAGGTGGGGAGGACAGACAGTGGGGACTCTGCTGAGAGGAGCTGGGGCAGCAGTGGGGGTGACAGGATGGAAATTTCGCGTCACTGGCTTTGGCTGCAGGACTCACCTTGGGTGGGGCTGGGGTGGGAGCTGAGGAAGAGAGAGATGAAAGCAGAGGAGAGTTCTGGGAACTGGGGACAGAATGGAGGAGGCAAGTTCAGTTGAAGGATGCTGGGGGGGAGTCAGACATACCTGGACGGGGGGCTACACCCTCTCCACTTGGGGGCGTGCCGCCTGGGGGAGCTGGATCTCCTGCTTCCCGGACGCTGGGCTCCCTGCCTCGAGTCTTGGCAGCCTCGATGCCTTTGACTCTTCGGGCATGGCGATTACCCTTGTAGTGGGCCTCAGCCTGGCTCTATAGGGATGGAGGAAGAAAAGGGAATCTGAGATCGTCTTTCATCTGAACGTTCTCCCCATGGAGCTCCTTCAGGTGCTGGGGTGGCCTCAGCAGGCTGCACTTAACCTCTCCCTACACCAGGGAGAGGTAGAGCCCCATGTCGAGGACCCTGGTTACTCAGTCGCTGGGAACCTGGATCCCCACCTAGCCCAGGCTCTACCCCACCACCACACCCAGGGCCTGCCTGCTGACTCAGGCTTCCCACCTTGTCCAGGGGTGAGGGAAGGGGACCTCACAACTATAGGAGAACCCTAAATGGGAGGGGCCGAGCAATCTAGCCAGTCCGCATCCTCTTCGACCCCCGGCCTTCTATGCCTGTGTCCCCTGGCCCCAGGATCCAGCCTTTGCTGCTCCTGGGACTCCCACCCTCACGCTGGGAGTCCCAGGAGCTCTGCAGCCTGGGCTGTACCCTGACTACTCCCCTCTGGGTCTCATTTTCCCCGAAGCCTCTGCGGACACCCTGGAGGACCCTGGCCCCAAGCCCAGCTCTGGAGACAGAGAGAGCAGCAGAGACAGCTGTCAAAACAGAGGCGCTTGGTGGGGGAGGGGAGGGGAGGGCAAAAAGAGGAGAGGGCTGTTTACTATTGGCCCCTGGCCCCTCCAGTCTCCCACCCTCCAGCAGTGAGCAGAGCCAGGGTTGGGAAAGGGGATGCCTGGGGTCGAGGTCAAGGGGAGGTCTAAATCTGGGTTGGTCCTGGCTCCACCCCACACTCTGTGCACCCCCTGCTAAGAACACACAATCCTGGAACCACAAGGTCACCCAGACAGGCAGTAAAGTAGAAATAAAAGGTGTGGATAGGCAGGAAAAGACTGACAGCCCAGGGGTGGGCCAGGGGTGTGCAGAGCCTGGAGGCATGGTGTGGCGTGTGTGTGTGTGTGTGTGTGTGTGTGTGTGTGTGTGTGTGTGTGTGTGTGTGTGTGTGTGTGTGTGTGTGTGTGTGTGCTGGGTAGAGAAACAGAACATGCTTTCTTTTTCCTACTCAGCAGAATGAGGCTCTGCTGTTTTTCTCCAAAACTTCTCTCAACTTCTCAGAACCTGCACGCCACAAAGCCCCCTCTAGACCCACACAAAAGTCCCAAGGGAGCCTCCGAGGGAGAAAATCTGGGAGGCCAGACACCAAGGTTCTGAGTTTGGGGTGGCTTCTCCCATGGGAGAGGCTTTCCCTTGGGAGAGCAGTGGGGGCCAGGCCTTGTGTGTAATTTGGAGGGAGGATGGCAGAGAGAGGAGGAAGCCAGGAGGTTAGAGGGAAATGGGTGAGCCGGGGAGGAGTTTAGCAGAGGCCAAGGAGGGCACAGGCTCTGCAGGGAGCCAATGACATAACTCAGCCCTGTACCCAAGACCAGAGGACCAGAGGCCACACTCCCACCCAGACACAGATGGCCACCTGTGTTCCAAGAAGTTCTGAGCCAGGGATGCCTCAGTCCCCAAGGGAGGGAGGGGTCAGCCTTAGAGGACTGGGCTATATACTTCATGTCAAAATATACAGCCATCTCTTGTCCCTCCCGAGTGCTTTCCATCAGCCCTGCCTCTCCTGCAGTATCCCCTCATATCCCCTTAATCCCTGCCCCTCACCCAGAGCTCCCAGACCCTGCCCTCCCCTAAGATCCCCTGGTTGTCCCTGCCCCAGCCAGTGGATGGGTGAGCAGCTGGGTTTCTTACCTGAGAATTGAAGCGGATCTGACAGACATTACAGGAAATGATGGGCCGCTTGGTCTTGAGTAAGGGTCCCCCAAAAGTGTGGGACAGTACAGCCTTCTGCACAGGGTCCATCTGTGGAGGCAGGCTGGGGTGAGCCAGGAACCCCAGCACAAGCTCATGTCCATCACAACCCCACTGGCAGCAGTTGGGTTGAACCAAAGTCCCCAGAGCCTCCTCCCAATCCCCCAGCATGCCAGAGGGCTCTGAGCCTCAGCTCCCTGATTCCCTCCCAGCCCAATCTTCATAGCACTGGGAGGGACCTGAGAGATCCCCTGGCCCAGTGCTCCCATTTGACAGAAAGTAGAAGTGGTTTGCCCAAGGTCAGAGCATGACTTAATAGCAGAGCTGGGACTTGAACCTGGACTGTCTCCATCCGTTATACCATGAAGATCAAGCTCTGTCACCTTGACCTTTCTCCGGGGCTGATCCACCAGAGGCCCACTCAGGAAGTCTCAAAGCATCCCAGACCCTAGGGCTCTCAGCTGAAGCCTTTTTCGGCCTCCTCTCTGGGGCAAGACCATCAACCGAGCCAAGCTTCTGGTCCCAGGAGGCAGATGTTCCTAGCTTCCCATCTCTGCGCCCCAGGTTGCCCTGACACACTCATTCCCTGGACCTCTTAAAGCAGTAGCTTCTAGAAGGAGCAAAAGAACCCAGGAGAGAGTAGGTGGCTCCAGCGGGAGTCAGTCGAGAACGTAAGAAGCTGGGCTGGCCTGAGGCAGCCCGGGGATCTTCTGAACTCCCTCCCCTTGGTCACAGGGCTACGGGGCTGGGAGGGATCAGGAACGGCCTCTGCCCCCACCCTGGGTCAGCAGATGTCTTTGCAGTCTCCCGCCAAGAGTTCACATGAGGCGGGAAGAGGATGGGAGTTTCTGTCTGAGGCTTTCTGCGATGAGGATAAAGCCAGGGGCCTAGAGGCATGAAAACTGCCTCCCTGCCCCGTCCTCCTCCCTTCTGGCCCCCAGGCGGCCAGGGAGAGGCGAGCCTGGAATGCAGCTGAGGCTGAGAAGAACTGGGTGGTGGCTGGGATCTCTCATAAGCATGGAACCAGATTAGAGCTGAAACCTTATCTTCTAGGTGGAAGGATCAAGTGAAAAAAAAGTTGCTGGGGGTACCCAGCTCCTCAGCTGAGGCCCTCCCTGCGCCCAGGTCTTCATGACTCCCCATGAGACACCGGTGAGAGACAGGAACACGGAGCAGGGGGAAGAAGGTGGTCTGGAAAGGGGCTTTAGCATCCCTGTGAAATGCGCCATCCCATTTGGCAGTGACAGAGGCAGGAGCCAGGTTCAGATAACCAGTCTGACAGACCAGTGTCAATTTCCTGGCCTGCCGTTGGCTGGAAGCAGCCCCTCTCAGTGGCTTACTCTTCACCTCCTGGAAGCCCAGGTCCTTTTCAGGGAAAAGCCAAACAGGGGAAGACTGGGTGTGTCTGTGTGTGTCTAGGCAGTCTATGATCAATCTGTGCAGGGGTGGAGTGTGAAGGCGTGTCACGTGCTGTGTGTACATCATTTCTGTATCAACAGTTCTGTGTCAGGGGCTCTGCCGAAGCCATGAATGGTCAGGTTGTGCAATCTTCAGCTGTGTGTTTATCGGTGTGAATGTATGATGTGTCTGGCAGGAAGACAGACCGAGTTGGAGACAGGCTTTAATCAGAAAGGGGAGACAGAGGTTGCACTCAGCTCCCAGCCTCCGGGCGACAGTCCTCCCTAACCAGGGACCCCCCCAACTCTGCCCCAGGGTTCTCCATAGCCCCTGGATGTCCTCACATGCTGGGTGGGGAATGGAATTCAGCCCAAACAGAAACCCAATCTGGGCCAGGAAACCTAAGTCGATGAAAATGGTAGGGAGAGAGGAGTGGGATGGAGAGGGGAAAGCAGAGGTCCTGGCTCTGTCTGTGCCCCACCCCAGGACCCCAGCCTGCTCCCCAGAGTGGCTGAGGACCCAGTGCCCTGAGGATGACCTGTGAGCTGACTGTCCCAACATCCATCCCCTGCAAATTGGTCCCTGTCCCGCTTGGCTCCTTCCTCCAGGTGAGAGCCTTTTCCTTTGCACAGCCCTCTCCTCAGGCTTAAGTCCATAAACACCAACTAGGGGTGGGAGGTGGGCAGAGAGGAGGGCGGCAACCCAGTCAGGTAGGTCCTTCCCACCCTCTCCTCCGGGAACTGAGGAGACACCAGGCTGAAGGTGAGGGTTCCTGGGCCCAATCCCTGCGCAGGTGGAATATGAGCCACTGAAGTGCTGCTCCAGGCCAAGGTCAAGAGGCCCTGGTGACCTAGATGAGGGCTCTCTGGGGAGGGGTGAAGGCCAGCATCTCCCAGAGCCCTCTCACTCCAGAGCCCCTTCCCTAGGATTTTGGCCTAGACACTGTCTGGAAAGGTCCACAAAACAGTCTCCTCCCACCTGCCCTCCAATAGCAGACATGAAAGGGAATCGCTCTCCTAAGCTGGGGCAAAATGAATCAGGAAGGGCAAGGGGGAGGGAAGGGGGAAACCAGATCAGGAACACCAGGAGGGGCTATGATTATATTTCCTTCCATTGCCCTTTATCTGATGGCTCCACTGCCCCTGTCTGACCACCACACCACCTCCCCGCCCCAAATAAAGGCAAAAAGGGAAGGGGGATGGAATCTCAGGGATGGGAAGACCTGAGGGACAGGAAGGATTGAAACAGGAAAGAGAGGGAGCTAGAGGGTGTCTAAAGAGCAGGTGGAAGCTGGTGGGGGAGGGATGCTAGGAAGGGGACTAAGGCTGAGATGGGGTCAGGGCTGCATAAGGGATCTGACCGGCGGCGTGGCAATTTGAGGGTAGGTGCAGGACCTGATGGGAAGTCTGAAAATTTGGGGGACTTCAAGGATCTGAGAAGCAGAGGCCGGGGTATCCAGTATGGTGGCAGCAGTCTGGGGGGCGCCAGATGGGATCCGGAGATTGGTTGGGGCCGCGCCGGTCGTGGGGGATGGGCCGGATAACCCGAGGACCAGGCGAAGGGAGAGGTAGGGAGCCGGGCAGGGGCGGGCGGGGATGGGGTGGGGGGGCGCTGCGGCAGCGGCGGGAGCCAGGGAGAGAGGAGGGGCCGGGTGGCTTACCCTGCGGGACCCCGGGGGACGCGGTTCCATGGCCCGGGGTGGCGGACCCGGGAGGGGAGGCCGAGCCTGGCCGGGCCGGGCAGGCCGGGGACGCGGCGCTCGTTGCCCGGGTGGCTCGGGGCTGTGCGGCCGGGCCGGCCCGGAGAAGGGGAGGCGGCGCCGGCCCGGCCCGGAGCCCGCCCCAGAGGCGGGGCCGAGGACGGGGGCGGGGATAGGGAGCTCGGGAGGCTTGAAGGGGCGCTAGGGCGAAAAGAAGAGAGGACGGGGTGTCCATGTCCAGACACTGGTTCCAGAAAGACCTGGTCCTGGCGAAGGGCCCCTCGGCCTGGCGACGGGGCATTGACCAGATGCTCCACTGGACTTCCTCCAATGGGGACCCTTGCTGGGTCCAGTATCCCTACCAGTGGCCGACCCTGTTTCTCTAGCTTGGACCTTTCTCCTTTCTTTCACCCCTTCCACCCTCGCTCTTCTGCTGACAGCTTCTCTTTCGAGTCCGCAGACGACCCTTTCCCTGCTCCCTCTGCACACGACCCCTGTGCCCCTTATACATGTTACTTCCCCTACTAGGGATGCAAGACCGAGCCCAGGTACCCGGGTGTCAGGCACTGCTCTCTTAGTGACTCCTCTGAACGGTGGAGCTGGGGTCGCCCAGGGCAGAAGCGACCTCAAACTGGGGACATCATCCCTAACCTCTTCCCACCTCCTCCTCTCGCCCGCCACCTGCTGGAGAACCAGGTTCCCGAAGGGCTTATGCTTCGTGCACTTGCTGCCCTCTGGCGGTAGAGTGGGGGCAGCACTGGGGGACGAGGGACAGGAGGGCAGAACAGCCCACTGCCCCAGACACTTCCTTATCCTCTCTGGATAGGTCCTAGGATTCCGGCTATCTCATCTCCGGATCTCATCCCCTCCGTTCCACCTAGGGCCGAGAGATGAGCGAAGCAGGGGCCTGGATGTAGAGAGAGGCTGTCTTTGGGAGACAGTGAGGGATGTCCAAGGGCAGAGGGACGCATAGTTCAGGGAGGGGTCTAAGGGGTAGGAATTACCCGAGTAGGAGACATCTGGAAGTATTAGTGCAGGGAAGGAGAGACTCTTCCGTGAATAATAATACCATCACCACCACCTAATGTTGACTGAGCCCTTGGAATGTGCCAGCGTCTGGACTGAGCTCTTTGCGTGGATTATCTAATTTAATCTTTACAACCACTATTATAATAGTAAATACTATTATTATCTTCATTTTATAGATGAGGGAACTGAGGTTTAGAGAGGCTAAATAATTTGTCCAAGGTCATAAGCTAGTAAGTGGCTGAACTGGGATTTGAATTTAAACCCGGGCGTTCTGACTCCAAAGCCCTGTACTTAACTGCTGCACAGTACTGCCAGGGCATGTCTGCAGCTTTTCTGCAGTCCTCATTCCCCTGCAGAATTTGGCACTATTGATGCAGCCTGCCACACTCTCTCCCTTGGCTTCTCCAACTCTATAGGAACTTGGTTCTGTCCCCACCCCGTCCTGTGGCTCCTTCATTTCCTTTGCAGGGGCCTGCCTCCTCCTGTTCCTACTGCCTAATTCTGCTTATTACCCAAGGCTTGGGCCTTGGAAACTACCTTTCTCTCTCTGATCCTCTATTAAATAAAAACAATGAAATAACGTAATAATCATAGCAGCTTACACTGATTGAAAACTTACTTTGTGCTAGGTGCTAGGCATTATGATTATGTAATACGATTCTCACAACAACCTTGCGAGTTGCTATTACTGTCTTCTTTTACAGCTGATAAAATTGAGGTTCAGAGTGGTTAAGTAATTTGCCTAAAGTCACACAGCCAGTACTTTTGGAAAATCAATTCAAATCCTGCCAGTCTGATGCCAAAGCTGGTATCACTCAACACCTGGCCACACTCTCTCCAAGCTTATCCACTCTCATGGCTTTAAATAGCTCCTCCCCACTAGAGGCCGTGGAGCCATGAACCTGGGGAGTCAGAAACTTGGGATTATCCACGTGAATCAACAAAGTAGCTTTGTGATCTTGGGAAAGTCACTTAACCTCTCTGGGTCAGTGTTTCCTCATCTATAAAATGGGGACAAAGATAGGAGACCCAAGGTTAAGTGTAAATCAGGTATGTAGACTGGGGGGAAACTATTCCCAGCACCTTCTGCTCCAGTCACACCCAGTCAACTGCAGTTTCTCAAGTGCTCTTTTTTAGCCCTTGTTTCAGTCTGCAGTGTTCTCTGAAATCCCTTTTAAAATCCTACTAATAGTTCTTCAAAGCCCAAATCATAACGTCATCTGCTCCAGCTTCAATCCCTTTTTCCTCTGCTGTTTCTTTTTTTTTCCTGCTCAGCTCTGGTTGGTCCCTCACCACATGCAATAAGTCTTTCCTGACACCCCCTTGGGCTCCCCTACAAGCTACCTGCCTCCAGCACAGCTCTTCTCACACTATAGGGTAAATGCTAACTTACTGTCTTTCCTACTACACCGTGAGCTCTCCAAGCACAGACTGAGTCCTGTGTCCCTGATACCAGTGCCTAGCACATAGTAGGTGCTCAAAATTTTTTTTGTTCAATTGAATTTTTGTTAGTGTCTCTGTCACAATATTTATAACACTTCCTCTGTTTTGCATTGTAGATCACTGCATACACATCTATACTTCTTTCCTGAATATAGCGCCTTTAGCATGGGAGCATGTCATATTTACCCTCATGTCTCCCTTTTATCTAGGACAGTGCCTTCCTGATCGTCATTACTCAATTTTCTCGTCTGTAAAACGAGGATAAAATGACAGCTACCCCATAGAGTTGCTATAAAAACTGAGATATGAAAAATGCTTCGTAAACCTCAAAGCGCATTGCAAATGTTGGTTTGGATTCTCTGGGAGGAGTTTGGAGGAAGCAGCAGGTATAAAGAGAACTGTATTTGGAGTCAGATGCTCTGGGTTCAAATCATACCTTAGGCACGTACTGCGTCCACTTAGATAAATCCCTAAACCCTCTGGGCTTTAGTTTCTGTCTTCCAGTATGTCAAACTGGAATAATAATGTCTACTTTGTTGGGTTGTGGTGAGGATTAAATGAGATCAAGTATAGAAACATCTACTGCAGGGAATTCCCTGGCAGTCCAGTGATTAGGACCCCACATTTTCACTGCTGAGGGTCTAGGTTCAATTTCCTGGTTGGGGAACTAAGATCCCACAAGTCACACAGTGTAGGCAAACAAACAAACAAACAAAAACCACACACACACACAAAAACACATCTGCTGCAGTGCCTGGTGCGTAGTTGATGCTCAGTACGTGTTTGTAACTGAATATGGTTTGATGGTGGGTTACTTGAATTGAATAAAGCTGACTTCCCCCAAACCTTTAGCTCCAGCCCACTCTCCAGGACCCAGATTCCAACTGTCTGCTGGACATTTTTGGCTCAACGTCCCACTGGCCCACCAACTCGCCATGTCCTAAAGTGCGTTCAGCAGCCTCACCCCAGGCCAGCCTCCTCCTCTAACCCCCTGTCCCTGGCAAGGTGAGTTCTTTCTCCCGGTCACAGAGGCCTGAACCCCGGAGTCATCCTTGACTCATCTTCTCTCCCCTACCCCCAAATCCTGGTTGGTCACCGTGGCCTGTCAAGATTTCCTTGGAAAAACCTCACCCACCCCGCTTCCTTCACGCACTCTTCCGATGCCGCGGGCCCAGTCTGGCTCTCCAGGTTCCCCTGCAGGCGCTTATTGCTGGGACAGCCTCCTAACTGGCCACCATCCTCCAGTCTCTGCTCCCTTCCATCCAGATGCCCCACTCACCTGCCTCAAACACTGCCCCTTCCCACTCACTCTCCTGCTCAAGAATGGATAATGCCTCCCTACTTCATAGTGATTAAATCTAGACGACTTTGCCAGCCCTCCAAGCCCTACCCCACTGACCCTACCCTATCCACCCAACGGTGGGCTCCAGAGAGCTGCAGCTTACAAACAGCCTGCTTGTGCCCTTGAAGAGTCTCTCTTTCCACCTCCCTGTACTCACTACCACCAGTCAAGGTCTTGTGACTTCTCTCGATGGTGGACTGAATGAGATGATTCATATAAAACACCTAGCACAGTGTCTGGCCCATAGCCGGATTTCAGCAAATATTAGTTATTATTGTTATTGTTGTCAACAGTATACCAGAGAGCCAACAACACTTGTAACTGACTAGAAGTAAAGGAGATGGGGCCCTAAGAAGACATAAGGAATTAGATACAAGAGGAGAAGAGGGCAGGGACGGAAGCAGCGGGGGTGGCAGAAGGGTGGGGAAGGCAGGCAGGCTGCTACTCACAGTGCCGTAGTTGCTGAAGAGGCCCAGGGTGGGTGCCGGCTCCAGTGGGAAGGGCAGGATCTGCTTGAGGTCCAGTGGGGGCTGCATGATGGGGGGCTGCCGTAGCAGAGGGAGGGGCCCTGCCCGGCTCAAGCTGCCTAAAGACCAGAGAAAACATCATGTGGGGCAGGAAGGCTGAAGCTCAGGAGCCCAACCCAAGCCTGGCAGTCCCACTTCCCAGCTGGGGGCCCACACTCAGAAGCGTGACCCCCACCACACACACTTCCCCTGCTGGCTGGCTCCGGAGCAATGGAGCACGGTGCCCTGTGGGCCTGGGGGAGGGCGCAGACCTGTTGTTCTTCCCTTCTGGGTGATTTTCACTTCCCCCTTCTCCAGCCTCCCTCCCCCAAGACCTTTAGGCATTTTACAGACCCAGGAAAATCACAGGCCTTCTCTGCAGGCCGCCTGCTGGACCACAAGGACTCGGGAGTCCCACGCCCCTGGCTACTCCCTTCCTCTGGTTTTGCTTTCCCCCAGGGAATCCCAGAGGCTAAGTCTTACCCCAGGGAGAACTGTCAGGTGAGTGATTCATCCCACTGCTTAGAGAGGAATATTGAGGCCTGTATTTGGAGGAGGGCTGCTGGATCTCTCATAACTTTGGCTCCCCAAAGTTATGATTTTGTCCCAGTCGTAATTCTTAATTAACTGTCGACGTCTCGGGGTAGGAAAGTGGCATTCGATCTGGGAGGTGGACTGCCTGTGGCCATTCTCAGAGCCCCTTCTCCCCACCTTCCTGTCCTCCCCAGGTCCCTCTGTCAGCCGCGGGAATGTTCAGCTCAGGCTCTGCGGGAGGAACTGCGACCAGTCCCTGGGAGGGGAATGCCTGGGTCTGACCCCAAGGGGAACTGAAACTCCACTACCGTCCCTGAAAGCTTCTCCTCCTGCCCCAGAGCCGTGGGAGGAGCCCTGCCAGGCTCCGCACGGCTGGCCCCTCTGGGCTTCTGCTGGCCCAGCTCCCTTCTGCGACTTCTCTGTCCACCAGTCAGGGAACTCTGGCTGCCCTTCATGGCTCTGGCAACCCCCTGCCAGCAACAGGGGTCCCCAGGAACAAAGGCAAACCCAGGAGGCTGCAAGCTTAGCCCCGTCCTCCCATGACCTTACTGGGGCAGAGGGTCCCCCTGGGATCCTTTCCTACTCCCTCCAGAGACGGCCCCTTTTCATACCTTCAGTGTCTGGTGCCTGCTGCCCCCAGGCAGTGGCCTGGCCCTGGCCCCCCAGGGGCCTGGGCCTGACAGCGTCCCCTTCCCTTGGTTCTGCCCCCTGCCCCCTCCCTTGCCAGCCTCCCCCCCAGTCCAGTCAGTAGAATCAGCCAATCAGAGTCCTGGAAAAGTGGGGCAGAGGGGAGGGCGGGGGAGCAGGGATTAGGGGAATCGGATGCGAGAGGGTGGGGGTGGGGAGGGCTCAGGCACAGCTGGGGGCAGGGAGCTGGTCCAGGAAGGTCTGGAGGGGTCTGTCTTTTCCACCCACTGCTCCGACTGGGCAGCTAGGGTGCCTGAGGCAGAGAGGGGTCAAGGCTGCTGGGAGCTTGGGCTGCAGACATCTAAGGGTTGAAGGAGAAGGCCAGGATGCTTGGCTTTGGCCCTTGGACAGCTGGGGGTCTGTGTGTCATGTCCGTTCCCTCCTCTGCCACCTCGGGGTTGAGATGGGGTAGGGGGAGAGGAGAGAGAGAGACAGACAGACAAAAGTGAGTGAGATAGAATGGGAAAGACTGACAGAAGCAGGAACAGGCGACTGAGAAAAGGGACATAGACACTGAGAGAGAAGAGGACAGGGGACGATGGAGAGATGAAGAGAGTGAAATGAGAGAGAAACAGAGACACCGCTGAGAAGCTGGACACAGAGCTAGAGACGAGGGCAGAAAGACCAGAGAACAGAGAACGAGAGAGGGAGAGAGGAGAGAGTGGGACCGACAGACTGATGGGGCAGGGCGACCATCTCCCCTTCCCCTCTGTCCGCCCATGGCTTCTCCCCTCTGTGCCCGCCTCCTCCTGTCTGGCACACAAGGCCAGGGCAGCCTTAACGAGCCCCAGGCGGCATCAGGAATGGTGAGAGAAACCTGAGCACTCCCAGAGCCCCAGGCACCCAGCACCCACCCCAGGCAGCTGGCCCGGGGCTCGTGCTTGCTCCGGCCCCAGAGAGGGAGGCAGCTCAGCTCCTTGACCCTTTCCTGGCTCTGAACTCTCCAGGCCCCCACCCCTCAAACAACCACCTCAGAGGAGAGAGGTGAGTTCCACAAAAGGCAACAGAAGAAAAGAATGTTTTCAGGTAAAGCACTCTGAGTAGTAGCACATGTAACCTCTGAGGTAACTATTCTATGGGGTAGCTGCTGCTAGTTTTTAACCATCTGACACTCGAAGAAACTGAGGCTCAGAGAACTGAAAAAGACTCGGCTGACGTTACACAGCCTGTAAGTATCAGAGCTGGGATTTCCATCGAGGTCTGCCACCCTCTTTCTCTGCTACGCAACCCCAAAGGGCTCCCATTTAACCCTGAATTCAGCAGAGATCTGAGAAAGGCTTCCATCTTGTCCAAGGAGAGGACGGGGAGAACAAGTTCCATGTACTTCCTGGGGTTGGAGGAAAACAGGTAGCAGCCCGTCAGTTCCCTCTAGCCAGCAACTCATCTTTTCCACTGACAGGAGCCCTGGGGTCAGGGGAGGGAAGGGGAAGTGGGAGGAAGGAAGGAAGGATGCAGTGAGGCAAGGAAGCAAAGTGGGCAACTGGAGATTCATGTGTCTCTTTCCCAGATTCCTGGGTCCACTCCACTGAGATCAGAGGTGGGAGGGGGCAGATGGCAACTTACGGGCCACGTGGGGAGAAACTGGGCCCTTGGTGTCAGGTAGCCCACGCCTCAGTCCCCTCTCGGCCATCCTGAGAATAATAAGGGCCCACTGTATGCCAGGCGCTTTACATATATGCCCCCCTGCGGACGGCTCTACTGCTCACTAGCTGGGTGACTAGCTCGTTTCCGAAGCCCCTCTGTCTCATTTCTCCTTTGTCAAATGAGAGCAACGGTACCTGCGTTGTGGAGTTGTTGAAAGGATTGAACAAATCCATGTAAAGTGCTGGCCTGCCACAAAGAAAGCTCAATAAATGTTTGCTAAATAAACGAATCCTCATCTTATAGATGACTGTCAGCTCAGAGAGGGGGAGTTAATTGAGCAAAGTCACACAGCTAGTGAGGGATTTGAACCTGTCTGGCTGGCTCCAGACAGGGCTTTCAGGCACCACACTTTCCTAGGGATGGAGGGGGAAAAGGCAGGAATATAATAAGGGCTGTGAAGGAGGAAATCCAGGGCTTCATATGGCTAGGTGAGGGCTTCAGGTGGGTTTGGAGGAGGAGGTGGAGAGCAAACTGGAGTGTGTGTGTGTGTGTGTGTGTGTGTGTGTGTGTGTGTGTGTGTGCGCACACGCGTGCGGGTCTGCACACCATGTCAGGCGTGACAGGGAGGAGCTGAGGCCTGGCTGGGACAGGCCACTCCAGAGGGAAGCTCATTAGCTCCAGCAGATAGAGCCCCACCCAGCTCCGTGGGGAGCTGCCAAATGCTTTATTAAAGACAGTTCCCAACCAGTCTGGGGGAGGTGAAGTCTCAGTCCCTTGGATGGATGGCCGTCTGTTCATTTCTGCACCCCACCTGGACCTAGGCACTTTGATCCTGCTCCGGTATCCCCCCAGCACCAGGCCACAACCAAGCCAGGTCTGACTCCTTACTCCTTCCATCCCACTCAGAGCTCGTCTTTTCCTTCCTCTCTTCCCCAGAAATTCTGGCCAGGTGGGAGTCCCAGTCCCTTGGCTGTCTCCGGTCGGGCCTAGGGCCTGAAGCCCCTGTGGCAAAGAATGGGAGTGTCTGCCAGTGAGCTGGCTCTGGGAGCAGCAGCGTCAGGGTAGGAACAGGAGCCAGGAAGGATGTGAGGGTAAGGCTGCAGGTTAGCGTTCGTCTGGAGATTGGGCCGCGATGAGATTCAGATCCCAGAGAGGTATCGGGGATAAGGTTGCACGTAGCGTTAGGGCCCAAGGTGGTGAAAAACATGGGGTCAGCACTGGGTTAAAACGGGAATTACGCTCTGGGGCCAAAGGAGAAATGAGATTTGCGTCTGGACTGGAATCTCATCTCTAATCCATCCCCTTTTCACTTTGGGCCTTTTGGCCTCTTCTAACCCCAGAAATGCCTAAAACTGGGGGATTAAGGGGAGAGCCTGGAACCCCTAGATCTTGCCTTCTTGACCAAGTCTCAGGTATTTGAGGTATTTGTCCCCTTCTGCTGCAATTTCCCCCTTCTTGGCAGGAGGCCGGCTGAGTGCTGGAAAGGCTTTGAAGTCAAAGATGAAAGCAACAAGGGGATGATTATGAACAACTACTCAAAACATCATCCCTAATAACCCCGGGGGAGATGTGGGCGGGGGCAGGGCCTAAAGGGGGGAGGTGGCCAGGAAAGGCAGAAGGAAGACCCCTGGGGAATTTTCCCCGGGCCTGATGGGAAAAGCCTCCCTCAATGCCCCTGCCCCACACACCACACCAAGGGCCCAGTTGGAGAGGAGGGTAAGCAAAGTTCAAACGGTGAACCTGAGTCCAGAGCCACCACCTTAAACCTGGGCCCACAGTCTAGCTCTTGGGCAGGCAGGCTGGGCCTCACCTGCCGGGCAGAGCACCTGCACACAGATTCAGTGGACCTCAGCGTTCAGAACCTGAAAACCTTAGAATGGGCCTCAGGCCTGGCCGGGAGCTGCCTCCCTCTCGCCTTCCTTCGTCAAAGAGGGTTAAGGTATGTGGCCCGCCAGGCTTCCCACCCCTCTGTGGGCTGGGCACAAGGAGGGAGTTAATCGCAGTGTCCTCAGGGAGGTGTGGTGGGCGTCCAGTTGGTGGCCCCTGGCATTCCTCCTGTGGTGGGATCTTGGGCTGGTTCGAGCAGGTTCCCGAGGTCCTCTCCAAGGCCTACTGACCAGGAGAAGCACGACTCAAACTGGCCTGTCCTGGACAAGCATGATGTTGCCTCTGGGGCCCGTGCCCAGGCTGGGGCCAGGGTGCAGGGATTGCACAGGTTGGAGGAATGTGGAGCCTGTGCTCTGGGAACCTGAGTCCAAGTGTGGTGGTGGGGGTCACGCCAGGGTCGGGACAGTCTTCATAGATGGGCCTGGAGTCTCTTTCCTGCTAGAGACACTCTTGGGAAGAAGGCAGGCAACCAGTCATTCGTGCCTCTGTTGGCTCATTCATTTAATGGATTTGATGGGATGCCAGGTGGAGAGGGGCAGATGTAGAGGGGTAAGAGCAAGGAGCTACAGGAGTGGGGGGGCGAGAAAGGGGTGGAGGAAGGAGGGCAGAAGGGGAGAGAGCCACCTAGTGGGAGTCAATAGGGGTCAAAGGAAAGAAGAAAAGCAAGAGTCAAGGGGGCCCCAGCAGAGGGCTGAGGTGGGAGCCAGGCGAGCCCTGGGGTGCCAGCATGCAGCCAGGTGTCCCCGGTGGGGGGCAGGGAGACCACAGGTGTCTGGGCCTGGTGGGGGGTCTCCCACCACAAACAGGGCCCAGGAACCGGCCTAGCCAGGACAGAGGGCAGAGGTCAGAGGTCAGAGGACAGAACAGGCCTGTGGACTATCGTGGAGGCAGGGGCCTGGAGCCCGACTGATGAGGAGTCCTTTCCTCCCCCTCCCGGGGCTCCCTTCCCATGTAGGTCATGAGGCTGGGGTGGCTGTGGGTGAAGGGATGTCAGAGCCCCGCGGGAGTCTCCCTCCGCCATCCTTGTACTCCCCGGGGCCCCTTCCTCTGCTGGTGCCCCCGGCCCAAGGCAGGGGTGGGGGTGGGGTGGGGGAGGAAGGAAGAAGAAGGCAGCGGGGAAGGAAGGGCCCAGGCAGCCAGAGCACGGAGACAGAGGGGCAGGTCCCGGCGTGTTGGGGCAGGATGGCTGCGGAGACAGGATCCGAGCCGCAGGGGCCCTGGGATGGACAGTTTCCCACCCCTTTTTCTCCCCAGACCCCTTATCTTCAGCCCTCAGGTTCCCACCTCCCACCACACACCTCGAAGCTACACCCACCATCTTCTCCCCCCGCCCGCCCCTCACTTCCTCCTTTCCCTCTTATCCTGGGCCCAGAAGGATGTCGGAGTGTTTGAGCTAAGGGTGGGGGAAGGCCCCGGGGCGGGGCGGGGGGGGGGAGGGGGGGACGGGTCAGAACCTTTCGCTCAACTCCGCCAGGCCAGGACCAGCCCCTCCCCCAGCCTCTCGTAGACTGTCATATAATATTCATGAGCCTCATGAATACGCAATGTTCTCATTACGGGGCGGGGGTCTTACTCGGCTCTGTCTCCCCCTTTACCACTCCCTGGATCACCGGGAGAAGAAGTGGCAGTTTGGGGAAGAGGGAAAGAGGGGGCCCCAGATGTGGAGCCAGATGAAGGGGGAGGGGGAACCGGTGGCTGACGGGCGGCCGCAGTCACCGCGGTGCGGGAGGTTGGGGGGTGACCTACTGAGAGGGACCCAGGAGCCTGGAGCCGCGGAGCCGCAGAGCCCACTCACCGAGGATCATGCTGGGGACCCAGGCGTCCGCGGTTCCGCGTCGCTCTGTCCCGGGGGCCGTTCTGGCCGGGCTGGGGGTACGGGGGGTGGAGTCGGGGGAGGAGCAGAGGCCGACCGAGGCGGAGCGGGGGCGGAGCCCGCAGCAGGTGAAGACGGGAGGAGGGGGGACCCGGGCGCCCAGGGCTCCAGGAGAGGGCGTCCTGGCGGCTCCTTGTTTCCTCCCGCTTTCTCTTCTACTTGCTGCCCTGGGTCTTCTGGATTTACGGTGTCACTGCAGCCAGGGCTGGGGGAACAAGACATCTAGAGGACGGTGTGTGTTGATACAGGAAGCTGGAAACTAAGATGCCTGGGATCCCGGGAAGGGCTGAGTCTGAGGGCGGGAAGTCTGGTCACAGGCTGATATGGGGTGGGGAATGCCTAAGTACTCTGGCGAGGGATGGGGCCTGGCTGGATGGGACACCTGAGTCCTCTCCAGAGTGATGGGCTGGGCAGGAGCAGAGGGTGGGGCAGAGAACGTTTAGGTACTAGTTTGTTTCCCTGGCTCTGGAGCAGGATGCCTGGGGGCTGGGTCTCAGAGGTGAAACGTGGGGTTGAAGATGGACCCCGGGTTGATCTCTGGCTGGGGTCCGAATGCCTAGGTCCTTAGGGAAGGTCTGAGGGAAGAGATTGCAATCAGTGGACCCAAAGAGGTGGAAATAGAAGCTTGCAACTGAGCTCATTAGGGCAACCAGAGATGACAGAAGATCAAGAACTGAGGCTGAGCCTGGTAGAGATGACCTGGATTGGTGGGGATGGGAGCATCTATCCAGGGCATTCCCCATTAAGGTGAACTTGGACTCAAGAGGCCTGGTAGGGGGTCTTTGATGAGGTGGAGGGGAGGATGGAGGATAGGACAGAATGTATGGGCTGGGGAGAACGTCAGAGGAGAGGCGGAGTACAGGACACCGGATGTATTTTGAGGACCAACAGGATGTATTCCAAGGCAAGCAACTGGGACCGCGGCATGAGGCTGGAGTCTGGGAGTCTACGAGGTGTCTGGGGAAGATGCAGCTGCTGCAGCCTGGACCTGTCTGTACCTGCCCCAAGAGGGAGGGCAGCAGGAGGATTTCCCAGAATGCCAAGCAGCCAGCTTCAGGCCAACCCCAGCCAGAGGGAAAGGAGGTGTGAGTAGGAACTAGAACACTTGGGATTTAGGGACAGTGGAGGCAGGGAGGAAGAGGTCGGTAGAAGGGCGGGGGGACTGGAGTCTTGGAACACTCTAGGAAAGAGCAAGGGGACTGAAGACTGGCATTCCTGGGTTCTGCAGGGAATTTAGGACCATAGGGCTAATTAAGGTACAGGAAGTTCAAGTTCCTGTTTCTGGGCCCCAGCAGTCTCTTGTCCTCACTCCACTGATCTGGTTTGAAAAAAAGATCTGTTTCTGCACCTGCCAAGATGCTCCAGCTCAAGGGCAAGTGAATCCTGGGGGTGCTAATGCCTTGGCATTGTTCTGATCCAGAGACCCAGAGATCTCAGGGGACTGTGGCCTTGCTGCCCGAATCTGGCCTTGGGGGGAGAAGGTAGGGTCTCCGAGCCCATCAGAGGAGGTCCTCTTGCTCCAGAACCGACCTACCACCATGCTGTTCGAGCCTAGTATCACAAAGCCTGCTTCTCCCACACCTTGTTACCTACCCCCCCTTGCCTCTTCCCACTCTTTCTCCTGGGTGGACTCAGAGGACAAACCAGAGTCAGCATCAGGCCTGGCTGATCAGTGATAGAGACCCCTTTGCCCTCATCCTCATCCATCCTCCCACTCTACCCCCAGGGACTCTGAGTTAGGGAGGTCTTAGAAGAGGGGTTCCTTAGCTCACCAAGGGGAGGCAGCTGGCTGGAGGGCGGGGTGACCTTGCAGGCAGCTGGAGGGGGACAATGTGTGGGATGAATTCATTATTGATGAGCCCTGCACCCTGGGCTACTAATGAGCCCAGGCCGGCTGCTCTAATTGATGTCAAGAAACTTGAGACCCCCAGATCAGCTTCCCGCCTGCCAGCTGCCTCTCCTGAGCCCCCTCCCCCTTCTGTGCCCCCAGCTGCTCTGTTCCCTTCCCAGGGCCTCCTTTCCATCTCCACTGACACAGACGAGGCTAGGACTCAGGACTTCCCCTTCCCCTCTTGTCCCTTTGCATCACTCAAGTCTCAAGATGGGAGGCACACAGGCTCTGGAGGGGCTGGGAGATTGGGAAGGGGAAACAGACCAGAGCCTGAGAATTACAGTTCAGGGACAGAGAGGCTGGTGCTGGGTTACATCTGCAGCATTGCTGAGCCCAAGGAATTCTCATCTTGTTTTGTGCATCCTCGGGAGAGACCTTGTCACTCTCTGAGACTCAGAGGTACAGGCGCTATACAGACACACCCATGATACTAGCCCAGTACTCACAGCCCACTTCCCCTCCTCATTTCCTCCTCATAATCGTATAAGAAATCTCAGATTTGGCCCCTGGAGTTCGGCTGATGCCATTCCCACCCATCCCCCGAGAGGGCGAGTATGGGATTTCCTTCCTGGAGAATTCCCAGTGCTTTGTTATGCCACAGCTGTCATCCTCGGAAATACTGCGTGTCTCTTTGCCTCGTCAGGTCTCACCCTGCCTGTCAGTCCCTCTTCATTTATGGGTTCTGGGAAGAAGTTCCCAAGTTACAGAATTATCAAGACGTCACAGATTGGAGTGTGGAGTGGGCTTGGCCTCCTAGGAGAGATATTTTTGAGATCACGTGGGTACTGATAGGCAGGAGCCTAAGTTAATAAGAATAGCCCTGTTGATGGGGGAAGAAAGGTGAGGAGGACCTCATTTCCTCCCCTCCCCAAATTCCCATGAATTTGTGGCTATGCTGCCCTCTGGTGGCTGAACTCTGGTTTAGCAGGACATGAACATCTTTGCCTCTAACGATCCCGCTAGCATTTCAGCACCCCTCTCTGTCCTCTTCCTGGATATTAGGACAGTCCTAGAGGAGACAGGGGATCCTGAGGGGTTCCCTCACTCTGGTTTCTCTTCAAAGACCTCAAGGCCATGTTGGTTAAGCATGAGGGCTTTCACAGTCAGGCAAGGCTGAATTTGAGTCTGTGACCTTGGGCAAGTTACATAACTTCTCTGGACCTCAATTTCCCCTTGTGTAAATGGGGTTAATTGTACCTACTTCACACATTTAATTTCTATCAAATTAAATGAGATACTGTATGTAAACTATTTAACACTCCCTCTATGCACCAGAATACAATGGGCAATGAAAACAAAACAAAAACCCAGCTGGCTTTCTTCTGATTTAGTTCTGCGGCCTTTTCTCGAAACCCATTTCATTATTTTGATTTAGGAAAGCCCAGGTGAGTCTCTGGACCATGGTCCCCCACCTTCAACTTGGACCTCCCCCTTTGTATTCTTCCCTAACCCTCAAACCCAAAGAGAAGGGATTCCGCTCCCTTCTCTCCTGGAGGTGCTGGGGCCAGATCTGGCGGGGGCTGGGTGATGAGCAGAAGAGTCAAGCCTTTCTTTCACCCCTTCCATCATCTCTTTCACTTAAGAAAAGGGAACCCCCAAACTAGTTCCACAGTTGCTGGGGGTCATACTCTTGGCTCCCAGTGGAAGGAAGCTGCAAGAAACACAAACATTTCCTACCCACCAAGCGGTCTGGTTCCAGGAAAGTTCTGGAAAGAGTGGGGATAGGACAGATTCCAGCTCTGGTCAGTGGGGGCACCGGGCCGGGTTTATTGCACTTGCAACAGAGTTTAAATAAGTCCCGGGTGTCCGGAGCCAAGGTGAAGGGAGGGCTGGGCAGGGAGAGGAGGGGCAGCGTCAGTGCAGCTGGCGGGCAGAACCCAGATCCTGCAGGCCGGGGGCAGCGGGCTCCCCCTTTCTCCAGGGGACTAGTAGGGCCTGTGTCCGGCCAGTGTTAAGGTTCCAGATCTGTTGCCATCGTGGCCCCTTCAGGGTCCTGGGCAATTCCTGACTTCTCCTGAGTCAGAGGTGGATTGGGCCTCCAGGCCCAGGTCTGGAGCAGGCTCAAATGTAGTCCTGGATCTGCCTAGTTACGTCACCAATGTCTGAGTCTGGGTCCCAGATCAACCCCAGGCCCCAGGTTCGATCTGGCCCTGTTAGAGTTCTGATTCCCCTTGCAGCTGGTTCTGGGCCAGCGTGGATCCTGGTGTGGGATCTGTCCTGAGCGGGGCCTGGGGCACCATCCATGGTTATTGTTCCTTGTTGGCCCACCGGGGTGGGGGCTGTCCAGAGCTGCCATGTCTCGCTCCCCAGGTTCCCGGTTCTTAGCTGGGGGCTTCTGGCAGGGCTGAGGACAGATCTTTGCAGGCTGGAGCTGGACAGGAAGTCCTGGTGGCACGTCTGAGCCGGAGAACTGGGATTGGATCCCCCAGTTCTGGTTCCAAGTTGTTTTCAGGAAACTCTCCAAAATGCAAAGGCTGCAGGGAGGCTGGGGCCTCTGTCCCTGGATCTGAGTTCCCCCATCCATGAGGAGGGCATGTGTAAACGAGGGTCCTTCACAGTGCATGGGGGGAGGGGATCCCCAGCTCCACACCTCCCGGCTCTGGCCCTTCAAGTATGTCTCTGGGCTGGGGAGAGGAGCTTCTCCCTGGCCCTCAGCACCTTCAGGAAGCACCCAGCCCCCTCCCCGTCAGTAGACTGAGGGTGGGGGGACTGGACCTTCAGGATTGGGAGTCTGGGATCGGGAGAAGTCAGGCATCAGAGGTGGCTGGAGGCTTGAGCTGAGCTTTTTCCATGGCGGTGCCGTATGGGAGGGAGCGTTTGAAGAATCCGAGCTAATGAGGGGAAAAGGAGGGAGAGTTGAGTTACTCTGGTTCCCCTTTCTCCGCAGATCTTATCCCAAGGCGGGATGAAGATGACTCTAGTGCTTCCAATCTCCCCATCTTGCAAAAGTGGCCCAAATTCAGGCTGTTAAGACCACCTCTCCAAGAGGTCCAGTGGGTTAAGAGGGCTAAGGTTGGGGGTGCTTTGGTGCCATAAGAATGCCCCCAGTTCAGCCAGAGACGGCACATAGGTGTGAAGTCAAGTTCTAAGTCTCATTGCCTAGGAGTGGCTGCCTCTCGAGAAGGGTTCTGAGGCTACTTCTAGGGTATGAACGATCAGTGACGGCTGCCATGGCTTTCTGGAGGAAGTGACAGCACAAATGCCACATACTGGCCACTTGGGAGTAACACTGATTTTGAAAGTAGAAATAAACTTATCAGCTTGAGTCAAGAGAACTTTTTCTAAGCTAGGGGCTGTAGAATGAAGGAAAGGATCCCATAGGCAGTGTCCAGACGGGATGCCTGTGGCCAGGGAGAGGTGGGGACATGTGGCTGGAGAACTGGTCTGGAGGCAGACGCTTGGGACTGTGCTGCCTCAAGGGCAGAACCTGGTGAGAGAGAGGCCAGGTCAGGTAGGATGTGGCTGACCTTGTAGAGGATATAGATGAGCAGACCTAGGAGCAGGAGGCCAACGAGGACGGCTAGGATAATGATCCAGAGCGGGACGCTGTGGCTGCCTTCCGCCTTGATCCACTGCACGGCTGTGGCCACCTGGGGAGCAGGTCAGGAGAGGTCGCTGAAAAGCCGTTAGTCCTTCCCACCCTACACTTGGCTCCCACTTGCCACTGGACCTAGACCCACCTTTCCCCTTCCGTCTTGGGCTAACAGAATTCTGATCTTCAAAATTCAAATTCCTACAATGTGCATTATTGTCTCTTACTTTTGGGCTTTCACACCTGCTCGTTCCCTCTCCCCAGAGAACATTCCTTTCCTGACTGGTTAGCCCGGTAGATCCTATTTATCCTTCAGGTTTTGCTTAAACATCACTTCTTCCAGGAAGCCTTCCCTGACTCTGCAAGCCTGTGTTCGAGTGTCCCTATGATGTGTTCCCATAAACATGCTGGCACTTGTCACACCGTCTTCTCACTGCCCTGTCCATCTTGCTTATCACTGTATTCCCAGGACCTAGCACAGTGCCTGGCACACAGTAGATGCTCAATCAATATTTGTCACCATAATCAGACCAGCCCCCGTCGCATCCCAGTGCTAGCGCCAGGCCCAGCACTCCATCTTCCTTGGCCCAGACCTCTGGCCCGGGACTCACCTGCAGTTCCTTTCGGGGAAGCTGCCGAGGCAGGATTCGGTAGGGCATCTTCAGGGCTTCATACACAGCCTCACACTGCAGACTAAATGGCTGGTGTTCCCTCTGTGGGTGGTGGAAAGGTGTTCAGGGTGGCCTCGTATGGTATCTAGGAGGTCACTGGGCTCCCCATGGTCTGGCTCTGGTTATGATCTTTCCCTATTTTGGAATCATTCTCTTCTGAATCTCTCTCTGTGTTCCTTATGTGAGATAATAAATGTGTAACTGAAGAGTCACAGTTAGATGACAGCATGTTCAATAGAAAAAGCATTGTTTTGGAATCATGAATATGGGTGAAGCACCCAGGATGATGCCTGGCCTATAGGATGCACTCAATAAATGACTGCTCTCTACTGTTCCTACATCTGCTTGCCTCTCTGTGATGGATATGTCTTCGTCTCTGTTTTCTATCATTCTCTGCCACTGGTCTCCCTCCCGCCCTCCCTCCTTTGAATGGGCCAGGAAAGGGAAGCTGTCGGTCCCAATGTGGCCACTAGGTGGCGCCAAGGACACACAGCCCTGTCCAAACAAGGGTGAGGGAGGGGAGCGCGGCTGCCTGGGTCCCAGTCACCAAAGCGGGTGGCTAGGGCAGTGGGGAAAGGAGCGTCAGTCCAGGCAGGCCCGAAGGTCGGAGGTCAGGACTGAGGTGAGGCTCCCTCACCTGGAGGAAGGTCTTGGCCCAGACGCGGAAATGGAGTAGCAGACTTCGGCTCTCTTGCCGGTGCAGTGGCCCCAGCTCGCAGCGCAGCCGGAAACACTCGGCCTCCGGGCATTTCTGGGAAGAAAGCGGGGAGGCTTGAATGCGGCGTTCCGCCCTGCTGGTGGCTCTGAGGATGCAAACAGATACTCAACGCTTCGACCCAGACCTCATTTCCAGGAGGACTTACCAGGATCTGAGGCCCTGAGGAGGCAGGGCTCCGGCCTGGAGCATCCCGTCTTTGCAGCCGGTGGTGCTGGGAACCCTCGGGATCCAACTGGAAGAGGAAAGGGACCATTAGCTGCCTCTCTCACCTCATTACAGCCTCTAAGTCAGCCTGCCTCTGGGGTCCAGAGCAGCTTCGACCTGGTCTTCCACCCATACAACTGACCACCTCCTGTGGCAAGGCACCGACCTCAGCACTGAAATACCGAAACGGGTGAGACTTGATCCTTGGAGTTTACAAGGAGGAGATGTCAATAGATAATTAGGGCCCCGTGCCTGCCTTGGGGCCTTTGCCCCGGCTGTCCCCTCTGCTTGGAATGCTTTCTCGAGTCTTCACACACAGGTTCACCCTTGCCTTTCATGCCTCAATTCACCTGTTCTCTCCTCAAGAGGTTTTCCCTGATGACTCAAACAGGCTCCCAGCCGGGCCCTGCCCTGCCCCAGCATTTTAGCACTGCACTCTCAACACTTCTCAATACCTGTTTCTCTCTCTCTCTCTCTTTTTAATTTTTATTGTCTCCTACCCTCCACTAAAACATAAACCCCATGAGAGTGGGGGCCTTGTGAGTTTTGTTTGGTGCGATCTTTCCTGAGCCTGTAACGTGGCTCAGTGCATTGTTGTTTATGTGTAAACGAGCTTTAAAACAGGCAATGGGGCCCAGGCGAGCGGCTCTGAGGAAGGCTTTCCGGAGGTGGTGGTGCCGAGCTGGGCCCTAGGAGTACGCCAGGGCAAGACGTCAGGGAAGGATACTTCAGGCAGAAAGACAGAAGGGCAGTGCATAAAACAGTCTTTTCCCCTCCCAGGGTCTCAAGGTGTCTGTGGGCCTTCGGACCCCCTTCCTGTGGCCTAAGTCCTAGCTCCAGGCACACCCTACTTGGCTCTTCTAGTTTCCCGGGGACCTTCCCCAACCACCCTCGACTTGGTCCCCTCACCCCCAGGCCAGTCCCCAGGCCCCTCACCTCTAGGCCCTGTGGGTTGGGGGGGTGACTGGTGGTGCAGTTGCTGAGTCCTGTGACCCTGGTCACGTAGAGGAGCTGCTGACCTTCCAGAGCCTGGGGACAGCTGAGCTCCAGCACGCCCCGGCTAATGGAGCTGGGGCCCAGGTTGATGAGCTGAGGAGAGGAGGGCACGGTGATCATGGGAAGGGAGGCAGTGATTCTGCCCTGTTGCAACCCAGGTCCTGGTGGCCCGCTCATGCCTGCTGCGAGTCTCCCATCTCAGGAGCGAGGGAGGAAATCAACGGGCAGAGGCGAAATCCTCCCCAGCCAAGCCTCCTGGAGGAGGCGGCTCCATCCTTCCCCCACCACTTTTTTTTTTCTTTTTTTGCAGGAACTTAGCTCCCCAACTAGGGATTGAACCCGTGCCGCCTGCAGTGGAAGCGTGGAGTCCTAATCACCGGACCACCAGGTAAGTCCCCATCCTTCCCTTCTAAGTTGCTCAGCTGGCCAGTCTCTCACACTGATCCTGCCCAGGACTTCCTCTCTCACTCCCCACTCCCCCTCTCTTGCTCTCAATCCCTCAGGCTGGTCCCAGCCATCTGTCACTCATACAGCCCCTCCTTCCCTGTCATTCATTCTAGTCCGGCCCTCCACTCCCAGTAGCACACCTGGGGACCAGGGCCTCCCTGCCTCTGTCCCTCCTCACCTCATACACATGGTGGACAGCAGGGCCCACGTCCCCCTCCTCCTGCGGCTGGTCTCGGGGATGCCAGTCGGTCACAGGGAATAGCACTGCCTCGGGCTTGGAGACACTAAAGAGGAGGGTGGTTTAGAGGACAGTGGAAGGTACCCCATCCCATGTGCATCCTTTCCTAGAAGTCCATCTTGCCTCCCAGAGAGCCCCATTTTGCCCGGAGAACTGACCCGTTAAGGGAGACCTGGGCCTGAGCTTCCACAGAGAGCTGGAAGGAAACCACTTCGCTTTGAGAGTTGTTGAGATTCTTGCTGTGGGATGGAGGAGAGACTCAGGTGGTGCTGGAGACCAGCCAGGAAGAATTTCACCTGCACCAGACTCCGCCCCTGCCCCACCCTCCTCGGCCCCGCCCCCAACTCAGCCTCAGCCTGGCCCCACCCACTCCCTACCTGAGGATCTGGAAGTCAAACTGGATGGTTTTCTTCATGTCCCTGAGGTGCGGGACTGTGAACCGAAGGCCACCCCAGAGCTGGAGGACAGGGAGGGAGGACAAGGGGGCTGTTAGACTGGGCGTCTGCCAAATCCCAATTGCAGCCCTCCTTCCCTATCCCACAGCTCTTCTCAGGATGAGCCGGTCACTTTCCCTTGGGTCCTCTCTCCTGTCCCAGACTTACACTGGCTCCCGCCTTCATGGGGTTGCCCAGGTCACACACCAGCAGGCGGCTCTGGTTCACAGCAAAGTAGTCACAGCTCAGGCTGGAGAAGTTCTGGAGGTGGGGTGGGTGCAGGTAAGGCTCTGGTGTCCCTGTGGCAGGATCTCCCAAGCCCTGCCTAAGAGTCCCCTCTCACCCCTGGGTGTCTGACGAGTCCTGAGTACTCAGCCTCCGGAGGGGCCGTGACGCGAAGCTCTGCCTCGTAGGCGCCGCCCTCACCCACATTCTGGGCATGGAAAGTGAGGTTCAGAGAGTTCTTGTCGCCCAGGTACACGTGGTTCTGCTCCCTGGAGGGGACACACAGGGTCAGGGACACTGGGGAATTAATCCGCAAACCAACACAATGGGCCATAACAATAATAGACACCGTTTACTGAGTTCCAACTCTATGGCAGGCACTAGGCTAGATGCTTTATGTAGATTAGTTCATTTAATCCTTCCCCAAAGCCAGAGAAATAGATGCTCTTATTCTCACTATACAGATGAGGAAGTTGCACAATTTCCCAGGGTCACACAGCCAGCTAATACGTTCCTATTCTACTTTTTCACATGCCAGGTGCTTCCAAGCTCCATGTGTTCTGCTAGGAGACCTTGGCATCTGGAACCCCCCAGCTTGACGTCAGCCTTCACTTACCCAAACACTTCCAGCTGTAGGTCTGGCACACAGATATTGTCTTCTCCACAGTCCAGCAAGATCTGAGCCTGGGGAGCAGGGCAGCCTTGAGAGGGGGAGTTGCGACCCCCTTCTAAGCTGTCGGCTCCCCCCTCCAGGGCCCCACCCCTAGCGGCCCAGGCCCCTCTCCTCCCGGCCCGTCTCCCCACCCTGCCCTCACCTTGTCCTCTATGCGGCTCTTGCTCTGGTAGTGTAGGACTGGCCGAAGGCCGTGGCTGTCCACAGGGGCTTGGGGGTCCAGGGAGAAGTTGAGGGCGATGTGAATCGGGGAGAGTTTGTCTCGAAACTCTGACTCGTTCTGGGGCCGGGGGAGAGGGTTCACAGATTCAGGGGACACAGGGGACTTGGTCCTCATCCTCTCACATCTCCCTCTGTCCACTCAGGACCCTCCAGAATTCAGGTGTCCAAACTTGACCATGCTCATTGCTTCAGAGGCAGCCTGGTTCCCAGCTCCTCCAACAGAAGGGCCCCCTTCCCCAGCCTCCCAAAGTCCCAGACCCTTCATTGGAATCTCCCTGTCTCTTTCCCTTCATGAGGGGCACCCAGTTCTACGTGGCCACTCTTCCCAGGCCAGTCCCGACCCTGCCCCCGGGCCCATACCCTGAGGTAGATCTTCATCTCTCTGCAATCCTCCCGAGCCCCGTTCTGGATGAGCAGGGTCTGGGTCAGGGTGGCCTGTCGGGAGGCCAGGAACAGTGCCCGCCGCGCTCCACCCTTCTGCTTCTGCCAGTCCAACTGGAGCTCCACCGTGAAGCCTGCAGCCGGGCACATACGTTAATGAGCATCTGCCCCTCCCTTCTAATCTATCCAGAGAGATAAGAGGTCCCCGAGTCCCCAGCCCCTCCATCCCCATCCCAGTGCCTGAAAGGTTCAGGCAGTCTCTCCCTCACCGATGGAGTCAGGAACGTGTTTTCCAGAAGCATTGAGGCAGAAGCTGAGATTGATGCTGGAGGAAGACCAAAGGGAAAGCTGGTGTATCCAACTGGAACAGGCATCCTATTCCCTACCTGCCTCCCAGACAGACCCAGACTGGGACAGTCCCATTTGTCCACTTTCAAAGACCTGGTCTCCCTCCCCACTTCCAGGCACAGATGAAACACCCCCAGACTCCATCCCCGCAGTCTCCTGGGCACCCCACTCACCAAGACGCAGGGTTCCCCCCCAAGCTGCAGCTATGCTCCTCTGGGTTGAACATGGCGGGAAAGATGGTGAGGGAGGCACTGGCAGACACGATGGGGCGACCCCTGCCAAGAGTGGGTGTGGGGTCAAAGAACTAAGACTGCTCAGGAACCTGGGCACAGGAAGCTGACGCCCAAGCCCCAGGATCCCAGTCTGTGCACTTCCCCAAACTCGGCCCTGTTGAGAAATCCCCCAGTTCCCACGTCTCCCAGGCTGCCCCCTGCCCAAGTTCATACCTGTACACCACAGCCTTGTCTACACCAAAGGACCCCACAATCAGATCTGCAAGAAGTCAAGAAACTACCCCTTACAGCAAGCCCCAAATCAGAATCCTTCCCAACCCCTTCCAGTTGCATTGTTCAAGGAGGCCGAAGTGAGGGGACACCGCCATCTGGTGGCATCATCCTAGAACTGCACCCAGGAGCTTAGGAAAGTGCATTAGAGGGGCTAGGGTTCTGAGACCAGGGAATTCTAAGGTGAAAGGGGCCGCTGGCACAACTCACCAGGGTATCCGTTGCCATCCAGGTCTCGGCCTCCTCGAAGGGCAGAGCCAAAGAAGTCCGGCGTGTGGCCAGCTGCCCACAGGGGCAGCAGGACCTGGGAAGGCTTAGAGGCCAGGCCCCCTGGGCCCCCAGGGAATACAAACACCACTCCCTGCTGGTTCTCCCCACCAAAGGCAGCCCCAACGGCTACATCTGCAAGACACACAACACACAGCAGTCAGCAGGCCAGGAATCCAGGAGTTCAAATCTCTACCATCGGACCCCAGGACCCGGGATCCTATTTTCCCCATCTGTCATTCCCAGTATTCTAACCTCTTCAAGCCCCAAGATCCAGACATTGGGATTAAAATCCACACACCTCCTGGAGGAGTCACTGGGGGTCTTGGGTATCTTATCTGACAGCCATCTCTCCCCAAATCCCTTCTGACTCAGGCCCCCACTCCTCCTCAGCAACTTGAGCCCACGGTGCTTACCATTGTAGCCATCCTGGTCCAGGTCCCCCAGGGGGGTCAGGGAACTGCCGAATCGACCAAACTCATCATGGCCAGTGAGGGTAAGGGTGGGCACAGGCTCCATGCCAGCCGGCCGCTGCAGGTAGACGTAGACCCTGCCCACCTCCTGCGGCCGCCCGTCGGCTGTCCGCTCCATGAGCAGGGGCGCCCCTACCAGCAAGTCGTCCAGCCTGAGGGTACGGGAAACGCAGTTATCCTGAGGCCCTGCCTTGCCATGTCCCCTCCTCAATCCCAGAGCCAGGAAATCCCAGGCCTCTTGGATCCGGGCTCCTTCCCACCCAAGTGAGAGACCTGAGGTCTTCTGGTCTTTGGTTCTCAGCTCTCTCTTTGCCCCTGAGCCTAGGGAATGCAGGCAGGAGGAGGAGAATGCAGAGAAAAACTCTCCTTGCGTTTTTCTGTCCCGTCCCTACTCCTCGTCCTGTGCTGTGCCCCTTTCCCACTACTCACCCGTCCCCATTGATGTCTGTGGCAGCCACTGCATAGCCAAAGTAGGAGGCCATCTGGGAGGGACAGAAGGGCAGCAGTGGGTCAGAACTAGGGGGTCAATCAACAAGGGCTATGAGGGGAAATCAGGGACTCCAGGGAGCCTGAGAAGCTGGGCTGAGCTTGTGGGCTCAGGGCAGGGGCTTGGTTGGCAAAGGGCCAAGCTGGGTTGTGTGTGTGTGTGCGGGGGGGAGAAGGTGTCCTCACCTGTTCCCCTGAGAAGTTGTAGAGGGACCGGATGTCTGAGCCATTAAGGATGGTGACCTGGGGACGAGGAGATATACCCATTGGTCCCAGACCCCCAGACCATCCCATGGGTACAGGATACCCAGGGGCAGGCATTCCTTGAAGACATAGATCACTTGTCTCCTAGTTCCCTCCTTTGCTTTGCCTCACATTCCCATCTCTATATTGGGTAGCTCCATCCCAGGGAGACTTCATTATTTTCCTCCATGTCACTTATCAACTACTACTGACAGATTTCGTACTTATCTCTCTGTTGTGCCTGTCTACCTACTAGAGTGTCAGATAAGTGAGGGCAGGAGCCTTGTTTTGTTTTTTGCTTTCTCCTCAGAGCCTAAAGTAGTGCTTGGTGAGCAGCTGACACTCAATAATTATTAGCTGAAGGACATCCACCAGCCCTCCCAAGTCACAAACACTCATGGCTCCCCCGACGTGCCCCCCTTAGTGATGGGCCCTTCCGGTCCCCTGAGGCTCTCGACTCCCTCTTCTCTTCCCCAGTCTTGCAGCTGTTCCTCTGGTGTGAGCCCTCCCCCAGGACTGCTGGAGAGCCCCCTGGCCTCCCCCTGCCTCGGGCTCTCCCTTCCCCTCAGCACCCTTCCTCCATGGCAGCGGGACCGATCGCCCTAGAGCCGGTCTAGGAGGGATACGGCTGGCTTGCAAATCCGTGGTGGTTCCCTGAAGCCACGGCCCAGTCTCAGCTTCTTGGCTGGTCCTCTGACGCCCTGGAGAATCTGGCCCCAACCTATCTGTTTCTGCCCAACCTCTCTTTAGTCTCCTCATGCCCAATCAGCCCATGCTGAACTGGCTTGCATTTTTTCCCTTTCCTTCCCTGCCTCTTCTCACGCTCCCGCCCAGATGCTCTCTTTCCTCATCTCCACTGGTCTTTCATAGGACATTTTCTGTCCATCCCTGCCCTAGAAAAGAGGTTATTCTTCCCTCTAAACTGCTATATCATCTTGACCACTTTTCTGAAATTTATCCTAGTGCAGAAAGAATGCTGACTTTGGAATAAGACAGGTCTGGTTTTAAATCTCTATCCAGCCACTTACTAACTGGGTGATCTTAAACAACTTACTTGGTCTCTTTGAGCCTCAGCTTTCTCATGTGTAAAATGTGATGGTAATATCTCCCCTGATAAGCTTGTTGCGAAGAATAGAACTCATGAGTGGACAGTGCCCGACGCACTGAGGGGTTCGTGAATAGGAGCTGCACCTTCGATTACAATCACTTGTGTGTCTTATCTTACATACTTGATTAGAAGCGCCTTACAAGATGGGGTATGATGTCTTATTCATCTTCTTATCTCTTACCTTGCCCTCATAAATGTTGGTAATTGAATGGACTCCTATAGCGTTCTTATCTATATCCTTTTTAAAGCACTCGCCATGGTCTAATAATAACAGCTACAGTTGTACACTGCCGCACAGTTCGCTAAGTACTTTCACGTGCATTATCTCGCTTCATCCTTACAAGAGTCTTGTGAGGTCAGAACTATTATTATACCATTATAAAGAGAAGAATGAGGCTCAGAGAGGTTAAGCAGACTCAAGGTTTTTATGGAATGAAGTGGGGTAGGAATAAATCACAGATTGATTCATCCAGAGTGAGTACCAGAACTCAAACACTGGTCTGACCCAAGAGCCCGTGTTCTGATCCACTTTTTTCACCCCCCCAAACTGCCATGCATGGTTCTCTGTGATTAGCCAGGGGACGGGAGAGCAGAGGAGGGAGGGAGAGTCAGGCTGGGCCTTACGTAACCATAGGTGAGGTTCCCTTTGGGCACGCCAGCAATGAAGTCTGTAGAGGGAAGAGAAAGTTGTAGGCTAAGGGCAGGGAAAGGGGAGTCAGACAAAAATGGTAAGTGTCTCAGTCCCTGTGGCTCTGGGTCCTGGGTCTCCATCTGCCCCCTCCCTTGGCCCCAGCCTGGGACACACTCACCTTCTGTGTCATCGCCACTGAATTCACCTACAGCCACAGAGTATCCTAGGAGACAGGGTGGGCGGATATTAGGATTCCTACTTTGGGGACCCCTCTGTCCTGGCCCATCCTCAATCCCTTCCCCACCCCTACTGGGCCTTCGTAGTCAGCCTCCACATGACACATAGGGCAGGAGGCTGGGGATGCCTGGGTGGGAGAAGGGAGGCGGGGTGGGGGGGTGAGCGAGGACAGGGGCCCCTGAGGTGCTCCCCCTGCAGCTCCCACCCCGTTTGCTCCCTCACCCAGGTAGCTGTCATCGTAAATGGAACTGGCCTGGCGAGTCTGCAGCTGCCCCCGAACTGGGTTGATCAGGTACCCGGGGTAATAGGATTCTGCAATCTGCTCCTGGGTGGCGGACAGGATCTGGCCTGGGGAAGGGGATAAGGAGGGGATGGCTGGAGGAGGAGGTGGCAGGGATGGGGGCACTGGGGGCTGACTGGGTAGGATTTCAGAAGTCTGGTTCAAGGACGGGAAGCTTGTGGAGGGGTAAGTCTCAGGAAAGGGAGAGGAGAATTGGGACGGGGGCAGAGGAGGGAAGGATGGTGATCTCGGGCTGGGAGAGGGATAAGAGGCCAGGTGCGGGAGACAGACGCAGGGATAGAGGAGGAAGGGCTTACCTTGCCAGAAATAGCTCCCTGGTCCGCCCAGGACCACACGCCCAGTCTGTGGGGGGAAGGAGGTGAGTCCACATCTGGTCTGATTCCCCTGCATCCAGCACCCACAGCCACTCTCCTCCCAGATCCCTCCTCACCTTGGTGAACTCGGCACTGAAGCCCCCTTGGCAGTAACCCTGCCCTGCTGCCCGGCTGAAATCTGCAAGGGGAGAAGGTGGTGGGAAGGAGCTCCACACAGATGGGTCAGGCAGGAAAGAGCAGGAAGCTTGGGGAAGGAGAGGGGAGAGGGGGCCAGAGAAAGGACCTCTCTGGACCAGACAGTGAGCATCAAGGCTGATGGGGGGCAGGGGACCGTGGGGATTCACAGAGAAGGCAGACTCAGGGCTCGTGCCCCCTCTTGCCCTACCTGAGCGGCACGGCGCATACTCCAGAATCCGGGTGAAGTTGTCTGTGGAGAGGTAGCAGGTGCCCACGGGATCGATCAGCGGCTCCTTCTCGGTGCGCCAGCTGTAGAGGGGAGCACAGGCCTGGGAGGGCCCAGGAGGAGGGAGGTCCAGGTTTAGTCCAACAGGACCTCTCTTCCCCGCCTCCCCCACTGTGCTCCGCTAACCGCAACCATTGCCCCTCCTGCCCACCACGCCACTCAGCCTGCTGGCCCTCACCAAGATGGAGGAGCCATGGGCTCGCACCGTCGCTCCGAACCACTGCAGGGACTTGTACTCCACAGGCTCCTCTCCCTCGAGGCTGGACGGCGGCGAGGACTCCAGGATCCGAGAGCCTTGGGGGAGTGAGAAAGGGGAGTCATGCCAGCTGTGGGCAGCTGAGCCCTAGAGCAGCCCGTGCCCTCAGCCTGGGGGCACCCAAGCACTTGCAAGCCCTGAGCCCATGACTCATGGGAGGGGGAGTGGGGAAGGTCCTTACAGTCTGCCTGTTGTAGCCTGACTCAGCTTCCCCTGCACGCGTGCACACAAGCCCATGTGCACACATGTGCACACGCACACACACACAGAACCTGGGGTTTCTAGAGGTGCATTCCCCTGGTCCGCCTGCCTCCTCACCCAGCTGGGACAAGGATGCTTGTGGTGAGGTGGGGAAGAATGGCTAGTTCCTGAGAGGGCCACCCTCTGGCTGCACTTCTCTGTCTGTACCTGGGCCTGTGTCTCTAGCAGCACGTGTTCTATGTCCTTGACCTTTCTCACGTCACTGAATCTCTGCCCCTCGTGTCTGCGTGTGCGCATCTGTCTGTCTGGCTGTCTCTCTCCTTCCAAACCCTCTCTGCCTCTATGGGGCAGCCTTTTTTATTCCTCCGCTTCTCATCCGTCTTCCAGGTTTTAAAAAGAAATCGGTCGCTTTTGTGCTCTTACACCACCCCTCCCCCACCGTCTCCATCTTTTGATGCTCTCCTCTTTTGTCCCCTCACCCCAGTTTATCTCTGGAGCCACACTGCTCAAGTTCATGTCCTCGCTCCACCTTCTACTAGCCGTGTGACCTTAGTCAAGTTACTTAACCCGTTTCCTCACCTATAAAATGGGGATAATAACACCTCGCGCCATCGTTGAAAGGATTAAGTGCGTTAATATATGTAAAGTGCTTACAACAGTGCCCAGTATATAGCAAGTGCTCTTGAAGCGTTAGCTGCTGTTATTATTCTTTCTCAGCCTGTTTCCTTCCATCCCTCTCTGCATCTACTCCGGACCTTAAGCTCCTTGAGGGCGGGGCCTTAATCATGTTTCAATCCCCTGCAGTACCAGCACAGAGCCTGGCACGCATTATCACTTAGTCAGTGCTTAGTTAAATGAATCGAATAGGCTCTGTGACTCTCCCTGTCTTTGTCTGTGTTACTGCCCTGGCCTCCCTGAGTTGTGGGTGATTCAAGGAAAATGAGAGCCACATGTTTCTGAATCATGCCCGCCCTCCTTGGGCTGGGCTGGGCTGGATTGGGAACGTGGTGTGAGTGCCACGGGGAGCCGCTGCACCGCTGCACGGAGCTGGAGCCCCAGAGCCTCAGAGCACGTGGCCGGGGAACTGGTCAGGCTCCGCCCCTCGCTCCAGACCCCGCCCGGGCCCCGCCCCCTAGCCTCAGCCCCACCCCTTAGTCCCTCCCTGAACCTCCCCGACCTACGAAGAGGGTTACCTTTGCTGTCAAATTCAATGGGGGTGCACTGTGCTGGGCTGGTGCCCCAGGGGCAGAGGTAGACGGCACCGCCCTGCAGCACTCCCGGCTGGCTGGTGTTAGCCTTGGGCGCTCCCACCAGCACGCTGACCCTGCGGAGGGGAAAGGAGAGGCAGCTCAGGGAGGCTCCTAGCTCTTCTCCAGTCTCCCCAGGCGGGAAGGACCCAGGCCTCTGGGCCAGGGTCTGGGTGGGCGTGGCACAGATGCCCCCCGGGTTGTATTTATATCTCAGAAGATGCCACAGATGCCAGAGGCCCAGGCCGGAGTCAGGCGGTCCCCATGTGCCGCTGTCACTAACACAGCCTCTCTCCTCCCCCCACTCTCTCCCCTCCTACCTTCCCCTGTCATTAGAAGGAGGAACCAGAGTCAGTTCTGGCAAGAGGCCGGGGCCAGAGCTTCTCTATCTCCTCTATGGACCTGCCAAGACTGGAGGTGCAGCCCCTAGAACCCCAGGGTCCTCTTACCTAGCCTATACCCTCTCCTCCCAAGCCAAAGCCCTTCTCTGGGCAAAACCCAGGCGTCCAGCTGCCCAGCCCTGGGGCATGTCAGAGGAAAATGTGAGTCTTGGAAACCAGGCAGAAGTGGAGAGAGGAACTGGAGAATGGTGAAAGCAAATTGTTCCCCTGGGCCTGGGCGTGGACCTGCCCTCACCCTGCGCTCTGGTGGGACCTCCCCATCCTGGCTGGGTCTCTGTCTCAGCCTCTGAACCCCTATCCCATACACCATTGGTCAGAGTCTGAACTCAGATCCGGGTCTTCTTGGGTCTTAGTTTTGGACACAGTGCCTCGTTCCCCCTGAGACGACGAGGAGAAGTTTGCCTTTGCTGGGGGTCCTATGTAATGGGGTGGTGACAGCTAAGGTCCTGGATAATTTTGCTGCCTCTGGCTCTGCCTCTATCATTTCTGGGTCCCTTGCCTCCAAGACCTCTGTGCAGTAGTCAGCCTTCTGGGCTTTCTCCTCCAGAGTCTCCCATGAGGCTGCATCTGGCAGCCGGGGCAACTGAACCAGTGTCCCTGCCAGCCGCCAGCCTTGGCCTCTGCTCTCCTCCCATAACTGGCTCTGGCACTGCTTCTCCATCTGTCCCTCTGCCCCTAGGACTGCTTGCTCTCTTGGTTTTGGTTTTAGGAACCCCCGTCTCTCTCTCATCTCAGATCTTGGGCTTCTCCATCTCTGTTGGTTTCTGGCCCCTTTCAGCTTTCAGCACTCCCAACACCCACCCTTTTCCCGCTATTTGGATCCCTTCATTAGCCTTTCTTACCAGGAGTCCCCAAGTCAGGGATTACGGTAGAGGTCACAAAAGCGGGTGTGTGTGTGACGGGATGGGAGACAAGAGATACATCAAGTAGGGGTGGGGTGGGGGGTCCAAGAGGAATAGGAATGGGAACACCAGAGAGAGCAGCTCCAAGGGGCTGAAGCAGAGAGTGAGGGTGGTCTAGCAGGGCCAGAGGGTGAGGATGGGAGAAGAAAGGGTCCAGAGGGATAGGAGGGAGGCCTGGAGTGAGAGTTCCTGGAGTGGTGGGGGGTGGGGTGCCAGCCTCGGTTACCCTGGGGACAGGAAATGTTTACTGCCTGCGGCTTCCTGTCTGTTTCCAACCTCTCACTTCGCCGTTTGTCTCCCACCCACCCGCCCGCCTGCTGGGCCCCACCCCTCTCACTCAGGCAGTACATTCAGTAGGGGGGTGGGAGCTGGCTACTCGGAGGCACAGTGACCTGGTTGGCTGCCAGGCCTAGTAGGTGAGGTTGGTGGTGGGGAGAGACTGCATTGCCCCCGGGCTGGGGGAGGAGAGAGGGGTGCATGCCTCTCGCAGAAAACAGCAGTGGTGCAGGGGTTCTGGGCCGGGCACTAGCTCAGTGTGGACTTGGGAATACCCTCTCCCTCCTCCTCTGGGTGAAGAGGTTGAACAGGTTATCTCAAAGTCTTCCGGGAGAGCGTAGGGGCTTGGCCAAGGGACCCTGCTCCCACCCCCAATTTTCCCACCACTCCGTGGAGGGGGGCTGAGCCTGGGTGCTCCTGGGATGGCCTGAGGAAGAAGCTTGGAGTTTGGCAGGGCGGGCAGGTGAGAGAGAGGCCTTACAAGGCTTAGAAAGCCCACAGACTTGTGGGCCAGGCGCATATGCCATGGCTGCGTGAAGGTTCAGGAGATCTGGGGTACAGGCAAGGGACACAGATCCCGACCCAGACTTGCCCCGTGCCGCCCATGGCTTATACCTGAGGATGCAGTGGCCCTTCCTTCCCAGCTCCTCCAAGTCAGTCCAGTAGCTAGTGCCCTCCCCTACGTGCCAAGAGAGGCGCCCAGTGTCAGGGGTGGCACGTCACATACCTTATCCTTATTCTCCCACTCCTGGTTCCTGCCTCCTAAATCCTACAGCAGTTGGGTCCTACTAGGGGTCCAAGAAGGTAACGATGGAGGGTCCTTGGGCTCTTTTCAATATTTCAGAGAGCCTAACGGAAATCATGCATTTACCTGATAAGGCAGCCCAGGCTAATTAAAACCTCAAGTGTATTTGCTTTGGGCCGGAATTATATCAACTCCTGTGGGGAACCTAGTTATCTCATATTGGTCAGAAGCTCTGATTGGCAGCTATAGACGTCTTCTTGTTCTAATTTTTGGTGGATAAAAAAAAAAACAGGAAAAAGGAATGAATTATTCCTTCCTAAATGCAGCTTGGCAGATAAACTCTTCCAAAATATAGAGACCAAGGGAAGAAATAAATTGCCGTAATTTATTTTGAAGCCTCGGAACTCTGATGTTCTAGAGCTGCTTCTTGGAGACCCAGGCTGCCTCAACACCGTGGTTTGAAGACTTTCTTGTCGATGCCTCAGGGCTGCCACATGGAGTGAGCAGAGGCCAGTTCGGTCCTGACACTCCTCTCCATCTTCTTTCAGAGCAACCTCTTTTCTCTGTTTTTTTTTTTTCTTTTTTGTGGTACGCAGGCCTCTCACCGTTGTGGCCTCTCCCGTTGCGGAGCACAGGCTCCGGACGCGCAGGCTCAGCGGCCATGGCGCACGGGCCCAGCCGCTCCGCGGCATGCGGGATCCTCCCGGACCGGGGCACGAACCCGTGTCCCCTGCATCGGCAGGCGGACTCTCAACCACTGCGCCACCAGGGAAGCCCTTTTCTCTGTTTTATATAGAATGCCCTGATAAGATATCATTTGAATTGAAAGAAAGAAAGGAAGGAAGGAAGGAAGGAAGAATGAAAGGAAGAAGGGAAGGAAGAAAATAAAAAACTGTAACAAAAAATACTGCTGACCTAGTCCCATGTCCTCATTGTACAGATGGGGAAACTAAGTCCCAGAGAAATTAAGTCACACGTCCTGGGGTCACTTAGAATCCTTCTCAACCTAAGAACAGAAGCCAGGAATCCTGATACCTAGGCCACTGTTCTGGTCTACCCCGTTGCCAATTTGTTCCCTCCTCTCCTCGCCACTATCTCCCCAGCCAGGCTTCTGATTAACCAAGTTCCTGTTCAATACATGGTTACTGTTTGACTCTATTGGCCTGACAAGGTCGGGGGTGGAGAGTAGCAAGTGGACTGGACCCAGCTCCTGCAGGTCCTACGGCAGCCCTGGCCAGGCCAGAGGAGACACCTGGTTCTGGGTCCCCCAGTGTAGTCTCGAGGGAAATGCCTGGCTGGCTGGGAAGGAAGAGTTGCCTCCACTTGTGGCAGCTCCACATGGCGAAGGAGCTGGGCTAAGGCTGGTGCACCTTTCAAGCGCAGGTCTTGGGTCAAGTCACTTGCCCTCTCCAAGACTTGAATTCTCTACCCATAAAATGATGGGTTGCCCTTGAATGGTCCCTAAACAAACTTCTAGTTCTAAACTTCTATGATTCCTGAAGCTTCAGTTCATAGACACGCATAAAATGGGAGCCGTAATGCTTCGTCTGTCTAAGGCAAGGATTTTTGTAATGATCCGACAGAAAAATTGATATGAAAGTGCTAAGGAATGTGAGGCACTATTATGACTATCTCTGCCATAAGCAAATATTAGAAGTGAGTAAGAAATAGTGAAAATCTGAGACAAAGAACTAGGTGGTGTCCAGGGAAGAGAGAACCAGAACCAGAAAATAGCTACCTCATAAAAGTCCTACCTCCACATACCGATCACCCTCCACGGACCAGGCGATTTTTATATATATTGTCTCGTTTAGTCCTCAGAACAGCCTCATAAGTTAGGTGTCTGATTTTCATGAGAAGACCAGGCTCCAGTATTTAAGTCTTAAGTAACTCAGCCCAGGTCACACAAAGAACAAGTAAGTGGTGAGGCCTGGACGCACACCCAGCTTGGCCTGACTTAAAGCCTGCCCCTTTCCTACTGTGTAACCTCTCTAGTGCTTACCCTGCCCTCTGATGCTGTTTCGGTTTCCACAGTGAGAGGTGATAAAGGGGGCCAAGAACACTGAGGCCCTCCCTCTCCAGAAAAGGCCCCAGGTGAGGGGCTACATTTGTCCCCCACAGGTAGGAGGGGTTGAAAGTCCCAGATGTGGTGGGGAGGGAGGTCACTGGGGAGGTGGAATGTTCCGAGTCCTATTCTAAGAGTGCTTTGTAGAGAGAAAATGAGAGGGGGAGGTGCACAAGCTGGACACCTGGGTTCTCTTGGGAGAAGAGATGAGCAGAGGGGAGGGGGAGGGGAAGAGACTGCTGGGTCCTGCTTTAGAAAAGGGCTTTTGGGACTTTAGGATCAGGCCAGGGGCCAGACAGACACCTAGGGAACCAACTGGGAGTGTGTGAAAGTCCAGATGTTTCAGAGGAGTGTTTTAAAAGGGAGATGACACTCTTGTTAGGTGGGAGTGGGGGTGGGATAAGAGGAAGGTTAAGATACAGATAACTGGATACCCTATTGTGGGGGAGGATCCCTTCCCCTCCCTCCCTCCCCCTTCTCTACCCCGTTAGGTTTGTGGTAAGGAGTTGCAAGGGGCCTGGGGGAGGCCGGGCCTGGCAGAAGCTCCAGGCCAGGGTGATGCAATGGGGTTTGGGCAGGAGGCCAGGGGGGTGGGGTGGGGGCTGGGTGGGGACCTTGAATAGCCCAGAACCAACAGCTGGGGCCTAACCATCCTCCAGACAAAGGAGAAATATGCCCCATACCCCAAGTGAATTACCTAGATTAACCCCTTTTCTCCAAAAATTAAAGGAAATGAGTAGAGCTCAGTTAACTGTATCATGTGTAGGAACAGCTCACCTCTGACAGAGGTCCTATCAAAGCTGGATACCAGGGGTGGTTGTGCTGGTGGCGATGGTGGGGAGCAGTGGCAATCTCAGAGCCCAGAGATGCAGAAAGAGGATTATTCCAGACATCGTGGAGGATCAGGCATCTGGCACCGGGGAGTCCCCGTCCCACCCCAGGAGCAGCTTCCTTCCCCTCTTACTCCCCCCCCCACATTTAAACAAACACCCTTGTTCTAATGTTGCCTAGCTCGTTTCCCCAAGCCCGTGGGCTCCCCATTTTCCTGGCACACAGGGTCCGCTCTGCTTGTCACCCTGCTGAGCTGGGAATGGGGATCCTCCTTTGAGACTTCCCCGGTCTCTGAGGTCCTGTGTTCTGACGCTCTTGGGCCCTGCGAGCCCGCGTCTCCCCAGCTTCCGACCCCAGCCCCAGAAGTCCCGGTCTCAGCTCAGCTCCAGCCGACAAGCTACAGGAAATCAGTTTTTCTCTTCCTCCCAAGAGCTAGAGGAAGAGGGAAACCGCCCACCCCCCTTCACGGGCGCACACACACCCCTCCCGACACATCCGAGCCCCCGCCCTTGGCTGAGACAGCCCCCAGCCCCGGCGCCCCCCAGGACCAGGGTCCCGGGACTCTCCCCAACTTCCCGGATCCCCTCTTCTGAACAGAGATTGGGGGTGGCGGGCGGAGTAGGAGACCGAGGAGAGAGGGGAGGGAGCCGCCGTCCCCCTCCCGAGTCTTTCCCAGTCTGAGTTGAGGGGGGAGGGGAGGGCTGGCCCCCATTTAACCTCCGGACCCCTTCAGCCTCCGACTCCCTTCTTACTACACACAGCTCATTCTGCTTCGACCCGTTCTCTCTCCGCACAATGGCCCTCAGGGGTCCCGGGGTTCCCCAGTGCTCCAAAATGCCCACCCTGGCCTCCGCGCCCCCTCTCCGTCCCCATCCGCCTCCGGTCCCGGCAGCTCTCGGATCTCAGCCAGAGACCCTCTGCTCTCCATTCCCGCGCCCTCCTCTCTCTTGGCCCCAAGACCCCGGCCCAGACTCCTCCAGCTTGCAGCTTCGTGTCCTCTCCCCACCCCACACGTCTCCCTGCTGATCGCTCTCAAACTCCTGGCCACCCTCCACGCCGGCCACTGTCCCCTCCCTACTCCAGCGCGGGCCCCCAACTCCGGCGAGGGCCCCCAACTCCAACCCTAGTCCTTCCAAACTCCGCCTCCCAAACTCAAGCCTTGGTCCCCTCCAGACTCCAGCCGCGCCCCCTGTCTCCAGGCGCGCACCCCCGACCCCGCCAGCCCGCCGCCAACCCTCCTCAACTCACCCGTCTGTCCCCGGCCGGTAAAACTCCACCGAGAAGCCGAAGAAGGAGCCCGGGGGCCCGGAGAGCACTGCTGGGGCCTCCGCGTCTAAGTTGAAGCCCCCGACCCTGGGCGGCGGCGGCAGCAGCAGCAGCAGCAGCAGCGGCAGCAGCCGGGATCGGCGCCGGGGGCCCCAGCGCAGCTGCACGGCGAGGAGAGGGGACCCTGGCGTCCGGCTCCCCATAGCACCCGCTCTTCCCTGTCCTGGGGCCACCGACCCGGAGCCGCTTCCTAAACCTCCCAGAGGCGAATGACTCAACGCGGGGAGGAGTTTGCCAAACTCCCGGCTGAGCCCTCCCCCCGCCTGCCGGGGGGGTGGGCGGGGGGGCATTCCTGGGTCCCTGGAACGCTGAGCCCGCGCCCCCCACCCCGAAGGGGCGTGGGGGGGGACGCACCTCTCCACTTCCCTCGCCCCAGCCCCAGCTGGAGGCCGGTTGTCTGGACTGGGTCAGACTGGGCTGCTTTGGGCTCTTCCCCCTCCTTCTCGCTGCTTCCCCCTACTTCCTCCCGCCTCCTTTCCAGATGTACAACGTAAACGCTCGGAAAAGGAGTCGGAAAAAGGGAGCGGAGAATTTCCTAATGAGGAAAGGAATCACCTCCGGAGGGCGGAGGGAGTCTGAATATGTGTGTGGGGTCTCCCTCACCAATTCAGGGAGGAGGCTTTGGGGTCTAAAGGCAGAGGAGACACCTCTGGCATCTGGCCAACTGGGATTCCCCCTTTGCCTTCCGGGGCCATGGGGTGCCTGGGTTCCAGCCAGCTGGATTTGGGACTCAGGAGTTGAGGTACAGGGTGCTCCCAGTCAGGCCGATCCGATGGAGGACCTACACCGGCTCTCGGCTCCCTGCCCCCTCCCCCCGCCCAAGTTGCTAGAATTGAAAACCCAGGAGTCCAGAAATTTGGGGTTACTTCACCAGGAGGATTCCGGTCCAGGCCTCCCCCTTTCTCGGTTGCAGGATATGGAAACCTCTGCTGAGTCCCTTCCTAGAACCTGGCAGTTGACCAAGAGCCTGGTAGTGGGAGGGGGAAAGGGTTGCTTTGGCCCTTCAGTGTCTTCTTGATCAAACTGGCCTGATTCCTACAGACCTGGAGAATTGTAGGATGGGGTGGGGTGGTGTCTTGCAAAGGGGCCCAACCTTTAGCTTCTATTGTCTTTAGGCTCTGGGAGCTGGAACCCAGGACCCCATTCTCCCAAGATGCCCTGTGGATGTAGAGGAAGGGACTGCAGCAGGAGAAGGCAGTGACCCCCTGCCCATCCCTTCCCCCAGCCCTGGCTCTGTGTGATGAGATCACCTTTCAGGATTCTAGTCTTTATCTTAGTCTGGGGGAGGGGGACCAAGGGGCCTAGATCCTCTCCTAACCTCCTCTCCTTTCCAGCCCTCCTCCTGTCTTTTTCCTCCAGGACTCCTCCCCTTCCAGAATAATAATCCCCCGAATCGGAACCCTGCCCCTTCTCTTCTCCAGTCCCCTGCCCCACTCTGGCTTGGGGGACTCAGAATCAATGCTCTTTCCTTCGCCACGAGTCTCCTCCTCATTCTACTACTCTACTTCCTGTCCCAAATCGCCCAGCTGTTTTTTTAAAAGCCCCTCTCCAGAGCCAGCTGCAGCCCAAGGGAGAAGGCAGCTGGTCAGACCGTGGAGTGGTGCTGGCTCCCATCCCACTCTCACATCTGCAGGTCCTGACCCCCTCTTAGGCGAGGAACCCAAAGAATCTCTGGGTCAGGATCTTAAGCACAGCACTGCCGCGAAGGTAACCTCTAGGTGAAAACTACTCAAGCCAAGGGCTGAGACCCTCTCTGGGAGGAAAGAGGTTGCGGGCTGACTGCTGTATAACCCAGCAGAGCATGTGTGTGTGAACCCAAATCTCTCCTGTTTCAGCCCAGGCACAAGCTCTTTAGATTTTCCCAGGATTTGGGAGCTTGGGGTGGGGGTGGGGAGGGATACAGGGAGGGAGGTGTGTGATTCAGCTCCTCCCAGGAGCCTTGGTGAGGGACAAGGGACATAGCGTCCTGCCCCAGTTCTCCTCCCCACTCCTCCTCCCCACTCCACCCCCCCCCCACCCCGCTTGGCCAAGTCAAACAGGCCCCCTCCCTGTCCATTCCCCGCTCCTGTTTACACCGGGAGCCCCTTAGTCATTCTCTGGCTGGCTTTTCTACTCTCCCCAATATCCCTCCTCTCTTGGCTCTCTCTGCCCTTATAAGTCCTCTCCCAGTGGCCCCAACACCTCCTGCCTTCCATCTCACCATGCCTGCCTCTGCCTGGCCCTCCCTTCCTCTGCTCCGGGTCAGGCCTGCACTTGGGGTTCCCTCCCAGTTGGAGCTGCTTCAGGCAGCCCTCCAGGCCTGGAAGCTGGCCTAGAAAGGTCAGCCAGGAGAGGGTTCCTAGGGATCATCAGCCCAACCCTCTCCTTCAGAAGAGGAAATGGGTGTAGAGAAGTGAATTGACTTGTCCAAGGTCACATGGCTGCTAGTTAGTGGTGAGCCTGGAACCTAAGTGTTTTGACTCTAAACCCAATACCCTCTCCTCTCAGCCCACTGCCCACTAAATGCTCTGTCTCCTGTCAGCTTTTTCTCTGTGTATCTCTCAGCTTGTCTCTGGCCAGTCTGTGTGTCTCCAAGTGTCTCTGTTTTCTCTCTCGGCTCTGACCTCTCTGCTACCCTCTGTCCCTTCATTGCTCAGTAAGAATTATTTGCTGTGATGACTGATTATTATTAATCACGGTCTGCTTGACAGAGGGGCAGAAGGGGTGAAGGGCAAGGGCAGGACACTCACCAGACTCCTGCTGTCACCAGCCTGCCTGCCCTGAAGGCTGGAGCTTAGAACTAGGAGACTGAATTTCCGCAGAGGAGTTCAGGGTAGAGGTGCAAGTTTTAAAGCCGGGAGCCACGCTGAGTGTCAGTGGCATGGGAGAGGGCTGAGGAATATTAATAATAGTTTATTTAGCACATGCTCTATGCCTGGCCTTGGGCTCGACCATTAACCTGCCTTTGTCCCATTTCATCTTCCGAATATCTCCAGCACTGCAGGTATTATGATTCTCATTTTACTGTCAGGAAACTGAGGCCCAGAGAGTGACGTGACTAAGACAAGATCACACAAAGAAAGGGGCGGAGGTAGAATCCAAATTTCATCCCAAGTGATCCCGAAGTCCTTGCTTTTCCCACTGCACTGTTAGTTTAGTCCTCTAAACTGGGCTGGGTTTCTACAGGGGGAAGATTCTGGAGCAGAGATATTTAACATAGGACCATTGTTCCTAGGGTGGGGGTGGGGAAGATTGGGTGCACAATTCATTAATCCTCGGAAACAGGATGGAAGTGTGTGTGTGTGTGTGTGTGTGTGTGTGTGTGTGATTTCTCTGGGGTTGCTTCTTCCAGATTCTCAAATGCCTGGAAACTCTGAGAGCACTGAGGCTGGATATCCTGATTTCGGGGAATAGACTTGAGCCTTGTGGGGCCTGTAAGAAGCCTGGTGGGGTGGCATAGGCTGGGTGAGGTCTTCCTGAAATAACACTTCCCAACTGGTGTGTGTTCACACACACAGATGGGCTGTGGGTGTGCTGAGGCAGGTATCAATCCCCTCAACCTTCGCAGCCTGGTAAGACCTGGGAGCACCAGAGACCCCAGGCTAGTGGCTTCTGGCCAGAGCGACTTCTCTCACTACCTCTGGGGATGGTCCAAATCTAACGTTCTCAATGTGATATGATGCAAAAAAGAGTGGGAAGACCTCGCTGGACAAAGGCATCAGAGGAGCTTATTGGTTTGCGGCTCCTGGGACCCCCTCCTCCTGCCCTGTGGTGGGGTGATGAGTGGGAGTTCGGTCTCCCAGAGGGAAGGACGGAGGGATAGGTATACAGATTATGGAGCTGCAAGGGTTGGGGGGGAGGATTCTGGAAGTAGAGTAAGATCCTGGTTATCCCAGGAGTCTGGGTCTGGAACCTGCTAAAGTTGGAGCATTGAAATGTATGTGTGTCCAAGAGAGAGAAATCGGAAAGTACAGGAGTGGGCCATATGAACCCTAAAGCTCTTTCGCCACCCTGACTCAGGTCTCTGCTTAGGGGAACTGACGGTTCCATCATCTGTGACTCACCCACCACCATCCCCACTCCCTGTCTGACCCGGGGGGGGGAAAATCCCTCCCCCATGTCCTGACCTAAAATAAACGCAGACTCCCCTCCCCTTTCTACCCCCACTTTGCTCACAGCACAGGAGGGGTGGATGAAGGATGTTTGCTAGACATCATGGGGACAAGACCAGTCCTGGGAGATGAGATGCTTTGGTTCTCTTGTTCTAGGGCTCTGAACCTAAGGCTTGAGACCGTGCTCAGGTATCTCTGTAGGGACAAAACTGGGACTTTTTCCAGGCTGGACTAGGTTTGGGAGGGGCAGAGGGACAGGGATTAGGGGAAGGGCACTGGTGGGAGAGGGGCAGGGCTAAGGGAACACTGGGGTAAAAAAATACAAGGCCCAGGGGTCCAGAGCAATCAGATTAATGGGAAGGAATTTCCACCATCCAAGCTAGTGTCTTCTTTTCCAAAGCCTCTTCAGTTTTCCTATTCTACTTTTTGGCATTTTTTTGAGGCAACAGAATTCTGCAGGAGAATGTAACAACTTCACATAGGAAGTTAAAAGGGAAATAAGATTCTCTGGGGTGTCCTAAGCATTGACCTCATTTTATTTGCTCACCCACCCCACCCCCATTGCTGTCCATCCTTTTTCTCTCCTTTGTTGCCATGTACCTACCTCTAGAGAAGAAAGGAGTGCCTGAAGCTTCTGGGCTCAAGGGCCTGGAAGCTGAAGGAGAGATCCATCCGGGGTGGGAGCGTGTGGGCGGGAGCGTCGTTTCCTGGGATGGCCTTTCCAGATGTAAGCACATCTGGAGCCCATCAGGGAGGGACCTGAAGCACCAGGATTCCCAGTGCACACCCAGCTGGGGCTGTGAGGAGCTGAGGAGGAGCCAGGCGTTCCCTCCCACCCCCACGACGCTTGCCATTTCTAGCCTGCTCTTGGGAAAATATTACCAATGCCAGACAGAAAGTTAAGGCATTGGAAGGGGCCGGGAGGAGGGCAAGAGGGCCAGAGATTGCACCCACAACACAGACATACTATTTCACTAGCTTCAGCTTTTTCTGGCTCTATAAAGAGGACAGCGGGAATTCCCTGGTGGTCCAGTGGTTAGGACTCCTCGCTTTCACTGCCGAGGGCCCGTGTTGGGGAGCTAAGATCCCACAGGCCACGTGGTATAGCCAAAAAAAAAAAAAAAAAAAGACAGCATCTCTGATCGGTTTGGAATCAGGATGTGCGTGTGCGTGTGCGCGCATGCATGCACGCGTGTGTGTGTACAGCACAGGTATGCCATCTGTCCTTACACACACAATAAATTGGCTTCGGCATCAGGTTGGGGATGGGGGCTAGCACGTGCCCCTTCTTGCTTTTCATGAAAAGGTGTAGGTCTTCCCACGAGCTCTCTGGACTTCTAGCACTTCTCACCCCTCCACCCCCAAACAAACACACTCCTTCCTTGGCTGCCAATTCCTTCCTGTCCATCGTCACCTCATAATGAGCACACTTGTTTGCCCGGCATCATGTACAGGGCTAAGAATAGGTCCCTCCCCTTGCCCTTCCCTTCAGGGAGATATAACATGTTGGGGTAATGAATTAGGGGGTAAATGGGGGTATACCGTGATCCCTGCAAGGGATCCAGGTGTTCCCCGCAGCCAACCCCAAGGGTAAAATGAGAAGTCCCTGGGGCCGAGATTCAGGAGCGCAGTGAGAGGGAGAGCTCCTCTGCACAGCCCTCTCTTCCGTAGCTATAGCTGGAGGGGGAACCAAGCCCTAAAAGATTTTTAAACAACCTCTGGACTTCAAGCTTGTGGCTTTACTGAGCTGAGATATTAATATAATAGAAGGTAGTGGTGGATACAATTTACAAGTCTGATGTATAAAAATATCTTGGGCCTCCTGTCTTACCTGCAGCAAGGTCGAATGGACTATGCCCTCTCAGCCTCCATCTCTTCTCACCTCTGGCCTCAACCCTAGATTGGACTTCAGAGCCCCAGGGGAGAAGCCGAGGAGCGGAGCTCCCTGACCTTCTGGCTTAGATCCCTTTCAATAGCTGTCCAGCAGTTCAGAGCCTGGGCACTGGGACACCTCTCTGATCTAGGTTTGACTAGAGTGTCCCAGATGACGGAATTGTGGGGTTAGGGGCAGGGCTAGGGCCTTCAGGTCTCAAAGATAGAGGAGGGGTGTGTGGTAGAGATTGATAGGGGAAGAAGGAAAGTTTGGGGTTTGGGTAGAGAGCTGAGTGGCTGGGGGAGGGGAAGGTGGGATGGAGCTCTAAGTTTTCACCTCCTGGAGATCAGCCCTTCCTTTAGGCCACACCCTCCACAGCTGGCTGGGAAGAGCTCTCAACCCTACCACCCCCCCACAAGCCGATTGCTTACAGATGTTCTAGGAAAGGGGGGGTTGAGAGAAGGGAGGGTGGAAAGGGGGTGCAGAGAAGGAAAACTGAAGGAAGGAGAGGGAGATCCATGGAAGGGAGAGAGGGAGAAGCTGCGGTCAGGTGGGGAAGCCTGTGAGGATGAGGAAGAGCCAGAGAGAAACAGCTGGAGGGGGAGAGAAAGGACGTGAAAAAGGGTCTCGTCTCCCCGCAACTCGTCCTACTCATTGCAGGCAGACAAATTAATCTTCTTCACCAAGGCTCTAAGGATGTTCCTTGTCAGCTCAAAACCTTCCCTGGCTTCAACTTTTTAATCAGTAAAGATCTGTCTACTCTAAAGTGTCTAGAACTGGGACTTCCCTGGTGGCGCAGTGGTTGAGAATCCGCCTGCCAATGCAGGGGACACAGGTTCGAGCCCTGGTCCACGAAGACGCCACATGCTGCGGAGCAACTAAGCTCGTGCGCCACAATTACTGAGCCTGTGCTCTAGAGCCCACGAGCCACAACCACTGAGCCTGTGAGCCACAACTACTGAGCCCGCACACCTAGAGTCCATGCTCCACAACAAGAAAAGCCACTGCAATGAGAAGGCTGTGCACCACAACGAAGTAGCCCCCGCTCGCTGCAACTAGAGAAAGCCCGCGCGCAGCAACGAAGACCCAACGCAGCCAAAAATAAATAAATTTATAAAAAAGAAAATAAAGTGTCTAGAACTGTGCAAGTCACATAGTAAGTGTAGTGATCCAATTCAATATACATCTTTGGGTGCTAATTATGTACAAAGCTCAGGGGGCCATGCTGGGAGGCATGAAGAGGGAGAAGAAGAGGGGGAATTGGGCTGAGGTGGAGACACAAATAAGAGCAAAGAGGTAGAGAGAGGCTTCCAAAGAGACAAAAGGCAGAGTGACCAAGGAGGGTGAGCCACGAGTGACGAGTGGGGAGTGAAATGAAGGTGGTGGAGGAAGTAGGAAGGAGGGCCCCCGAAAGATGGTAGGAGGGAGGGAAGGGGAAAGGAAAGGAGAAGGAAAGAAGAGGGAGGGGAATGGAGGGAGAGGACCAGCAGAGAGAGAGAGGCCGGGTGCGGAGCCATGGGGAGTGGGAGATGGGTAGAAAGGGGGAACACTCCCCTCTGGCCTCTTGTCGGCAGTTTCGATGGTCAGACAGCCCGCAGGCCACCTGTCTGCTCCCCACCCCCTTCCCATTTAGGACTTTCTATGTCCTTTGGGGGTCCTTGAATTGACTCTTCCTCCTCTGGTTCCCTTTCCTCCCCACCCTCATCTCTTGGGCACAGATTTCTGAAGTCAGCGTCCTTCCCACTCATCACATTGCGGGGCAGTCTCCCGTGGCCCTCTTTTCTGGGTTTCTGTCTTTGAAATGGGTGGGCAGGGATGAAACAGACCAGAGGTGCATCCAGGTCTGGCCTAGTCTGCACTCAGTGGTCCCCCTCCTTCTCCAAACCAGTGCAGGGCTGAGAATGTGTATCAGAAGTCCCTCTGGCCCCCTTCCTGCTCCAGAGTCCCTGGGGTGGTATTTGCGGGTGGGGGAAGGGGAAACGTCTGAGGTGGAAAGTCTGACGCTGAGTCCAGGCCCCCAGCCCCACTCAGACTGGCTGAGCTCATCTCTCCAGGCAACCACAGCTGGACATTTTCCATGTGATCACCTCAGGGAGGGGGGCTGGGTTCCAGAAACCCAGACAGTGCTGACCGAGTCTCACAAGCGGGCTTGGGGATGGGGCAGCCTCAGGTGGCCCCAACGCACCTCTGCTGTGCTCAGCGGGGAAAGCCCCGGGGGAGGAGCAAGGAGAAACTGGCCTTGAGAAGCGCCAAGGCTAGGATAGATTTTGGGCCCACGTTGGCCCAGGTTTTTTTATCCCTACACGTGAATGTTGACCATTTGCACTGGCAGGACTGGGAAGATGCTGTGTGATGTGAATGTTTATGTGAGGTGAAAACCTGTGTGTGCGTGCGCGTGCGTGTGTGAGACCACCCTGCTCCCTTCCCAGTGCAGTGGGAGGTGAGACAGCTGCCTGCCCTCCCCGTCACCCCATCCCTTCCCTAACCCAGGACCTTCTCTTTCAACCACAGACAACGGGAAGGCTAGAGAAAGTAAGCCAGGGAACAGAGAGAGGAATGGGTCACTCTCGTCCCCAGTGGAAGAAACTGGGGCAAGGGGTTTCCGAGCTGGCTGGGGGACGATGATCACCCAGCAGCGGGTGCAGGCGCTGCTGTGAGAGTAGCCCCTGGCGCCCTGCCGTGAAGGCTATGGAGCTGGAAGCATTACTGGGTGTCCGGTGTGGGTCTCTGCACCCCTCTTCTCCCTCTCCCCAGCCCCAAGATGCTGGGGTAGGCTGAAGGAGGCTGGTGGGGCGTGTGAGGGGGAGGCAGGGATGGGGGGGCAGGAAGCCTTTGGCTCTTTGTTCCCTCTCTTTCCTGACTCCTCGGTGGCGGCAGACTGGCTTCCTTCCTCCCCACGGCACCTTGGCTCCCAGCTCATTTCCGCTCTTATGCCCTTAGCGCAGCCCTCGACCTGGCACCGTAGAGCTTTTCCAAGCTGGATTTCTGGGCATGGGGACCCCTAGATGAGTGGGAATGGGGGCTGAGGAATGCAAATGAGATGCCAGTGAGCCCCTCCCTCAACCCATTCAAGGTCTGTAAGCTGACTTGAGCGGATCTCGGGAGGGGCTCATTGGCCAGCAAGTGGGAAGCTCTCTGAGCACAGCAGGGACCCAGGTGTTTGGTTACCTGGGGCCTGCCTCTCCTTCAGCCTGGGGTGCACAGAGATCAGGGCTGGAGAGACACCCCACCCCCACCCCAGCCTGGCTTCCATCTCTGTGTCCCTACTTGGCTGTCCTTGCCTCAGTCTGCCCCTGCCCCACCTCCCACCTCCATCCACTGCCCTACAAGTCAAGGAATGTAAGTTTCCTCCCTCACTCTCCCATTGATTAGTCATGGGCGCCCCGATCCCCATGGGAACTGTTACTCACCCTTGAGCCCCCCCTCACCGGCAGTCGTCTCCCCAGAACTGGCTGAATTCCTGTAGGAGGAGCTCCGGTGTTGGACGTGGAGGGGAGGTAGCAGTAGCAGGGGTTGTGTCTGGTGGGCAGTGTCCCAGAGAGAGCCAAAGCAGGAGCCCCCTGCTTCCAACACACACACACACACACACACACACACACACACACACACACACACACACACACACACACACACACACACACACGAAGGTGGTACTCCTGAGTCCAGCCATCTTAAGGGCCATGAAGGTTTAGGCAGAAGGGGTGGGGTTGGCGTAGGAGACAGTGCTTTGACTGCGGAGAAGGGCCCAAAGCAACCGAGCATCTAGTCCCTCCACTGGTGCTGCCTTCGGGGCCAGGACGAGGGCCTGGGGCCCGCTCTTTGCACTTGGCTGACTGCCCAGGCCTGGCCTCTGTCTCACAGAATCAGACAGGGGCCTTTCCCAATAAGGAGCCTCGAACTCCGGGTCCACTCCCCTAACTCCCTCTCCCCTCGAACAGCTCCTCTGCCCTAAAATGGCCACGTTTTCCCTCCTTTCCTCCTTCCCTCCCCAACACCCCAGTTTGGGCCCCAGGGGAGAGAAGGGGGCTGGGTAAGGGTAAGACTGCACAGGGGCCAGATGGGCAGGTTTGGAGAAGGGTAATGGGATCCCGGGAAGAAAGGGGAACTGGGCCGCATGACCCAGGTATGTATGGGGGCGGGGGTGAGGGCACAGCTTCCCGGAGTTATTGTCTTTCCTACGCTATGTATTCTAAGAGCTTTACATGTATTAACTCATTTAATTGGCACTGCCGCTCTATGAGGGAGGTACCGTTGACCTATCTGGTAAGGTGAGGGTACCGAGGAACAGCGAGGTTAAGTAACTTGCCCAGAGTAAGTGGAAGAGCTGGGATTCAAACCCAAGCGATCAGGCTTCTCTTTAGGAGAAACCAACCCACTCGCTTTGCCTATGGAATCCTTGAGACTCACTGGCGGAGGCATAAAGGATGCCCGAGTGGCTTGTGGGATGGCGATGCTTCACAGAAGCTGCCGGTCACAGGGGCCCTACTATGGCCCCTTGGGTGTTTGCATGGATTCAGAGTATATACTCCCAGAGAGCCACTGATGTATTAAAAAAATACCAAAAACTAAAACCAAAATCTATTGTTAAGTGACAGGCCGAGGATATGCAGGTTAGCACAGAAGTTAAATAAGTGTGACTGGGGAGCAGGGAGGAGATGGGGGAGTGGGGGAATGCACGAAGGGGTGAGAAGTGAGAGTTAGGGCCGAGCTGAGAGAATGAAGGAGAAGCCACAGGGAGTGTGTGGAGGGACTTCCTTGAGCCCTTCCCCAGCCTTTGCTTCTGTTCTAGGCAGTTAAAAATAGTGATTTATTCTCCCCACTGAGGGGGAGAAAGGAAGAAAGGGATGAGAATTCTAGCCCTGACAGCAGCCAGGAAGCCCCTGGGATAGATCCAGGTATTTGACTTGGAAGTACCAGTTTAAGCAAGACTCTCCCCTTTTCTGGCGCTCCATTTTGTCTTTCATAAGCCAACGGAATTGAACTAGATGATCCCTGAGGTTCCATCCCCAACACACTCAGATTCCTCTATGGGAACTCAGCGGGGAAAACCAGCGTGGAGGCTGGAGTCCTTGTGTGGGGCTACAACTAAACAAACATTTGGTAACTAGGATGAGCTCAGGGCTCTGGGGGAAAGGCTCTGCAGTGGGGGATGGGAAGGAAGCCAGGCCACGCAAGGCCAGACCCCAGAACAGTGAACGGAGGATGGACTCATTCATTCACTCAACTGTGTCCCTTCAGAAATTAAAACCTAGAGAGCTGAGCTTCCCATCTGAGGAGGCTGTACGAGAGTCTGAGCTCTAGATGTCTAGGAAGGGCAAACTCTCAGGTCCCTCCTCAATTTTTGAGGTATTATGGGAAAAATTAGCGAATAGTTACCAAGTACCAGGTACACATCTAAGCATTTTACATGTATTACCTCATTTAACCGCCCCCCCCCAAAAAAAATCCTGTGAGGCAGCATTTTATATCTTTCAAATCGATGTCCCTATTTCATCTTCCTAACAACCCTCTAAAGTTAACAAGGCCATTTGGTTAATGAGGGATCTGAAAAAGTCGGAAAAAGGGAAATTAGATTTCTAGTAGGATTTTCTAACTGGTAAAGGTGGGAGACCCTGGAGTTAGGGGACCCTCACTTCCCAGGAATATCTTTGCTGGCTCTGGATTTCTAGATTGGTTTAGCTGGAGGGAGGGTGGGGTGTGCTTTCCAGCCCTTGACAAATAGGGAGATGAAGATACGCACCAAGGCCACATGACATGTTACTGAGTAGGAGGGGGAAAATGACACTGATATCTTGGAGAATGCGCCTTAGAAGTCTTTAGCGATAGAAACACCCCCATAGGGTTGGGGGTTACCTTAAATCTGCAAAAGGAGCTTGAGAAGCTAGAGGGAGAATTCTGAGTGAGCTAGCTGCTCTTTGTTTTCACTAACTACTGGGCCCAACAGCAGGAGAGAAGGCAATTAGATATATAGAGGGACTTCCCTATTGTTTGGGGCCAATAGGGGAATCTCGCCTCCTATGGTGATTGTAAAGTCAATGCATTCCTCCATTACCAGTCTGTGGGAGGTGGAGGGGTAGTGGTAGTGGTGGTAGAGAAGGGGGATGATAGAGAGGGGGATGGTAGTGGACACGTGGACACGGGGTGGTTCGCCCGCATGACCTCTGACCAGCTAGAAGAGCCTGAGATTTCCAGGAGGAGGAGGAGGAAATTTGCCAGAAGGGTACTCGAGGGGAGGGTCCATGTGTTTGGGCTCCAGCCTGGGGTGAAGTCAGAGACACAAATCACACCATCACACCTCCCAAACTGCCCGTTTCCGCTTTGAGCTCAGTTCTCAGCCAAGAGCCAGCTCTCCTGCCAGAGGAGTGAGTGTGGCGATGGGGGAGGGACCAAGGAGCTGGAGGCCGGTGGCTGGGAATGGGAATCAGCTGCGACCGGGAATCTGGTCTCATCAGGGTCATGAAATGGGCTCAGGGTCAGGGCTGGTAGAACAGGGAGATCTTAACTGAGTAATGATGAGAAATGCCTGCGAGGGTTGTCGCCCTCATCCCATTCAGGACACGCCCACTGCCACACCCAGTCTGCCATATTCTCTCCCAGAGATAAACCCCCTATGACATGCCTAGAGGCACAGATACCTATGTAGCCGCAACCCCCATCCACCTCTTCCCCCATCCAGCTGTTGCTCACTTTTGCCAGAAAACCCCAGATCTTCCTGTGAGCTGCAAGTGGGGTTGAAAGAGATAAGGGTATCCTGGATCTCCTTTAAGATCTGGAAACAGCCTCCTCTCGTGATCTCAAAGGCCTGCGACCATGTCATGTCTTTTGCCCCTCCCCACTGGGGACAGGTCTGGATGATGTCCCCTCTCACTTTAGGAGAACCTTGGTGGTCTGTTGTCCTCTTGGTCTGTGGTACCTGGGAACCACAGTGACGGAGCGGGAGGCCTGAGATGGAGTATGCACGTTGGGAGGGGGGCAGGAAGTTGAGAAAGCAACTCAGACAATGGTGGTTTCCGCTGGCTTGGGTCCAGGTTGCTGGGTCTTGTCTGACCCTCACAGCACCTCCTACCTCTTCCTTTGGTCAGTTTCCTACTCAATGCTCATTTGAGGGGGGGAGAGAGAGGAGAGGCAGGGTTCCTTTGGAGGAAAGGTACCCCTTCTGTCAGCCCCTTTCCAGGTGACCGTTCTGGATTAATCGCAGGGATTTGTGGGCATAAGTAACCCCATCCAGTCTGGAACCATCCCATGTCTAGTATTCTCTTCCATGTAAAGAAATTTGTCATGGCCCGTCTGTGGTGTAGCTATAAGCACTTTGACATTTAAGGGGAATCATGATGCTCTTATTTTGGACTAAGGTTACCCCATTCTTTTCTCTGAATTGTCTGTTTGTAGCCCCATTAGTCCGGAAACTTTAATGGAACAAAGATTGTGTGTCTGTCAGTTGGTACAGGCCCCAGACCAGCATTAGGAAAATAATATACTATACATCTTTTTTGTTTTTCTTCTTTTTTGCATTATGCGGGCCTCTCACTGTTGTGGCCTCTCCCGTTGCGGAGCACAGGCTCCGGACGCGCAGGCTCGGCGGCCATGGCTCACGGGCCCAGCCGCTCCGTGGCATGTGGGATCATCCCGGACCGGGGCACGAACCCGTGTCCCCTGCATCGGCAGGCGGACTCTCAACCACTGCGTCACCAGGGAAGCCCTATACTATACTCCTTGATACGCAAAGTGACAATATGATAATAGAGGAGCAGGGGAGACCTTGGGAATGCTGGGATATATTTTTTCCTAGAAAAGGGGAGGGGTTAGGGCCACAGCTACCAGGACCACTTAAACGAGGGTAAACTGACATCGAGGCCTCACTCTTCCCCCACCTGTGAGGACCATAAAAAGCCTCTTTCCAATACAGCCTCTAGTCCAGTCACTTGAGTCTCTGTGTTTCCATATTGTCTCACTGTTGTGCCCAGTTTATCTTTAGCTTTGCTCCTGTGATTCCCACGTCTGGAATGCACTGACCTCTGTATCATTCATCAAGGCCCACCCAAGCCCTGCATACGTTTCTCCAGCTCATTATAATTCTCAGTAACGTCCCACTCTTCTGAATTCCTGCACTCATAGTCTGGACTACACAGTCCAGCACTTAATTATGCAGGGAATTTACAAAATGCTGTGCGATTTAGAAATGGAATACATTTGGATGTACATACGATAGAAGCAACTATAAATATTTTATGAAAGCATATTCCATAGAATTTTTAATGCTAACGTTTGCTTTTAATTGAAGTACTTTTAATTTGCAAAGGAAAGGTGTATACTATACCAGAAAGAAGACCTGGGTTTGAATGCCTCCTCCCTCACTTAATAGATATGTGACCTTGGGAAGCTACTTAACTTTCCTGGGTCTCAGCGTCTTCCTCTGTAAAATGGAGATAACAACTTCCTCATAGATTTATTGGGAGAATTTAATATACTATATGTAAAATTACCTACCACAGCGCTTGACTGCACAGATTAAAGCCTCGTTCAGTTTGTCTGAGGAATCTGAAAACTATTCAGTCTGATGCGCTCTCTGAATAGAATGGAATGTATTTTATAGGTCAGTTCTCAGCACAGATATTACTTCCCCCAAGAAGCCTTCGTTAATCCCCTACCCAGGACCCCAGATTTCACTCGTCATAGCCCTTACCCCACTGTATTGTGTCTCATTGTTTAATTGCGTCCCCCACTAGACTCAATTCTGTGAGAATCTTGTTTACTTCTGTTTTCCCATCATTGCCTAACACTTTGCCTAGATCAGTAAACATTACGTGAATAAACTGAGTCTTTTTATAAAAAGTAACGGTAAACATAACAGTGATATTATAAAACTAATTTCTGAACTCTATGACAAATAAGTTAAGGTTTTTATTTATTTATTTTAACAAGATAGTCTTCTAGGGACTTCCCCGGTTAAGGCTCTGTGCTTCCACTGCAGTGGGTGTGGGTTCCATCCTTGGTCAGGGAACTAAGACCCCACATGCTGTGTGGTGTGGCCAAAAAACCACAAAAACCAAAAAACCAAGAAAGTCTTCCATCAAGATAGCACTTCTTCTTCTTTTTTTTTATTAATAAATTTATTTTTGGCTGCGTTGGGTCTTCGTTGCTGCGTGCGGGCTTTCTCTAGTTGCGGGGAGCGGGGGCTACTCTTCGTTGCGGTGTGCAGGCTTCTCATTGCGGCGGCTTCTCTTGTTGCGGAGCATGGGCTCTAGGCGTGCGGGCTTCAGTAGTTGTGGCTCGCGGGCTGTAGAGTGCAGGCTCAGTAGTTGTGGCACACGGGCTTAGTTGCCCCACGACATGTGGGATCTTAGTTCCCTGACCAGGGATGGAACCCATGTCCCCTGAATTGGCAGGCAGATTCTTAACCACTGTGTCACCAGGGAAGTCCCAAGATAGCACTTCTTGCTATTGTGTTTTAATGTACATCCAATTCTTGAAATGTATCTGGAGGGACTTCCCTGTTGGTCCAGTGGCTAAGACTCCCCGCTCCCAATGCAGGGGGTCCGAGGTTTGATCCCTTGTCAGGGAACGAGAGCCCGCATGCCGCAACTAAAGATCCCGCGTGCCACAACGAAGATCCCTCTCATGGCAACGAAGATCCCGTGTGCCACAACTAAGATCCGGTGCAGCCAAATTAATTAATTAATATTAAAAATATTTTTAATTAATATTAAAAAAAATGTAGCTGGAAATGTGATCCAATTACGTGTTAACCTCGGTCACCTGACCTATCCCCAAAGAATGAAATTTTGTAGGTGTAGCAGAGAGCACTGTAGCCCAGGATCTAGTCCCCTCTTCCTTTTAGTAATATGACCCCCTCCACCTGGCCACCCACACGCTGAGTTTAGCAGGGTGTGTGGCTGCCAGCTAGGGTACTCTGCCCAGCCTCTCCAACAGTTAGGGGGTGGACACACAACTAAGTGCTGGTCAATGGGATGTGAATAAAGCAACGTGTGTCACTTCTCAGTCACGTTCTTAAAAAGGAAAGCTGATGATCTTCTACTTCCTCTTTCTTCCTTCTGCTTGTTGGGACATGGTGACAAACTAAGCAGCCACCTTGGATCAGCAATGCAAGCTTTCTTCACCAGTCAAGGACTCTCTACCTACCTCTGGACTATTACTCTATCTGAGCCCCTCTATTTGCCCATCTCTTGGTTATAGCCGCATGGCTTACATTCTTCGAATAAAGATTAAGATCGCGATGCAATCATGCAATCTCTTAGCCTACTCTGAAGAATGTTCTCAAGGAGTTTAAAGGTAAAACTGAAGCAAGTTTCAATGAAAACAGAATCTGCTAAAGTCATTTGCTTAATGGCATTTTGTGAAAAACTATGAAATTTGCCCTATCATGGCGTATTCAAATTTCTTGTAGGTTTATAAATATTCTACCCCTTTTGTTTAGCGTAATGTATTATTTATGACAACATTGAGATCCCAGATGGTTTATATGGTAGCCAGACTCCAAGATGGCCCAACAAACCTCACCTCCTGGTATTCATGCCCTTTCTGTGTTCCCTTCCTACACTGAGTCATGGCTGGCCTGTGTGATCAGCACAATACTGCGGTAGTGTCGTGTGTAACTCCCAAGGCTGTCATGAAAGACACGGCAGTTTCTACCTTGGTCTCTCTCTTGGATTACCTGCCCTGAGGAAAGCCAGCTGCCATGTCAGGGGGGGCACTTAAGCAGGCCTATGGAGAGACCCCTGTGGAGAGGAATTGAGACCTTCCGCCAAAAGCCAGCACCAACTTGCTAGAAGTCAAGTTCACTCACGCGAGTTATCTTGCAGTACGTGGTGGCCAACCCTAGTTCAGCTTTCAAATAACTACAGCCCCAGTTGACATGTTGACTGCAGCCTCATGAGAGACACCAAGCCAGAGCCACCCAGCTAAGCGGATTCCGAGTCCCTGACCCACAGAAACTGTGTGAGAGAATAAATGTTTGTTTTAAATTTTAAATTAAAAAAAAATTTTTTTAGAGTAAATGTTTATTGTTGTTTTAAGTCACTACATTTTGGGGGTAATTTTGTTATGTGTTAATAGATAAATAATATAGGCTATAAATTCCTTGAAAGTGGGATTCATGTTTTATACCTATTTTACTTCAAGCTATTGCATCTCCCTGCCCCGCCCCGCCTTGAAGATTATAGCATATTCAAATATATGGTGGAGTATGAGTGGTGAAATTAACTTCCCTTTGAAATTCAGCACAATGCAACATGATGTTAATCTGTCAGACTATTCCAACCATTTTTTCCTCCCTGAGGGTGTTATTTAAGATTCCCCAGGGTGGAGGGGAGGACAAGGGAGTAGCACTCAGGTCTCAGGTGAGTATGATTATTTGTCATTTTTGAATCTCCCCAAACTCCCTGTTCTCAGTTCTGAAGTGGAATATTTTCTTAAGCCTGGGTATATAGGGAAGCTTTGGTAAATGAGGAGTTTCCAATATCCTATGGAAACTCACCTGGGCAAAGAAGTGAGACAATGCTTGGAGGGGAAGTAAAGGGACACCTCTCTTCACAGGATAAATTCAGGCACAGGTCCTATCCTAGGGACCAGGTGAACCCTGCACAGGCAGCCAGAACCAGCACTCAGCCCACTGTGAATCTGAATGGGCAGGAAGGGACCTGAGTGAGGAAGGGCAGCTCTGGGGGCAATGGAGCAGAGATCAGAGACAGATCTGCATTCGATCGATCCAAACTCAGTAGATAGGAATTCAATGGATGTTACCCAGATGAGTATCACTTTCTTTTTGACACAGGAGTTTTAGATTCTCTTAGTTACAAGGTTGACAACAAGAGCCTCCAGCCTTCTCAGTAGACAGAAGATTAGGAGGTCTGGACCTCTGAACTTCATGTCTCTGTGGTGGTGGGGAATCCCTGTGGCGTAGTGTGGGAATAGAGATAGTGAGTCTGGAGGCACTTTGGGAACCCAGAACTTTCACTTCCCCCACTCCTCTAGTACTTGCTTCCCTTAGCTCAGACATAGCTTATGTCTAGTCACATGGGGGTCTGTGGTGCTAGACTAGTCACCCTCAACAAGGGAAAGTCAATCAGTTCTCAAAATTGAATAGCACATGTCGGAGAAGGAAGATATTCTAGATACCATCCAGCCCAATGTCCTCATTTTACAGACAAGGAAACTGAAGACCAGAGAAAATAAATGACTTGCCCAAGGTCATGCAGCTAACGTGGGATAGAATCCAGGTGTCCTTATCCCAAATTAGCTCCTTCCACGATGCCATACTGCCTTCACTCTACTTCCATCATACATTGTTTTATCCTACTAACTTGTAACTTCAAGTTCTGGGTCCTATTCAGAAAGGTCCGTTTCCAGACTCTTCTTTTCCAGTGGAGGAGTGAAGAGCCTCTGCTACTGTCTTTAGGTTAAGCAGAGCATTACCGCCCTTCCCTGCTTCCCTTTCTCCTGCTGTTCTCAAGGAGGAACTGAGTCTATGGAGGAGGGCTCTCGTAAGTTTCGGGCTCCATTCAGTTTGTGGCAGGGGAAGCTGATGGGCACAACATCCTGGGATGCCCTTCACCTTGGCAGGCTGATTGTACCCAACTGGTGGCCATGACCTAGTGCCCGATGGCAGGGAGGGCGCCCACCCATATCTTTACCTGTTGCCTGGCATCCACAGATGCCAGAAGGTTAGTTAGATACTTATGCTGAATCCTGCCTGGTCTCCTGGTCCTGGTTTGTGTCACCATTTGTTTATTTGAGTTTTAGGGGGGTGGTCCCTCCATGGATTTAAAGATACTGACATTTCCAGATTGGCAGGAATGACACCTCACTGCCAACACAGAATCTGTGCTAAACAGCACAGATCCTGGACTTCAGGAAAGTTCTTCAAATATCTCTATGATCCCCCTCTTCCCATCTCTCCTCCACCATAGAGTTCTTTGTATCACCCCTTCCTAGTCTGAAACCAAAAGCTGACAGGTCATAGTCTCAGGCTAAAGTTTCTGTGAAAGGGAAGGAAGAGAAATATGCAGGTTAGGATGACTGGGGACTGGTAAGCAGCAAAGGCACCCTGCTTACTGTCTGCCACAGGCTTCAGAAGACTCTGGAATGTACCTATTGCCCAGGAATTTCCACTGCAGTCCCGGGCAGCCTTAGACTGTATCTCCACCTGCTGGACACCAAGGAGATCGACAACTCTGCGTCAACTCTTCAGACATAGGATTAAATAAAACTTCACAGTTACTCCACCTTCATTCCAAGGTTAAATTATTCCTTCTCAGATCTGTTGAAGTTACAGTTTTCTCTCGGAAGACTGCCTTTTTCGGAGACTGGATTCAAGGGAGACCTGGGTACAGTTTCCCCCATATGCTGTCTTTTATCGAAAACTCAGAGGCTGAATACAGAGCCCTGTCTCCTTGTTCAGCTGCCAGAGGTGTAGGGAGGTTGAAATCTATGCCCCTCCTCACACAGGTTAGCTATGTCCACAAACAGAAAGCAGCAGGCAGGTGGGCTTATGCTTGGGCATAAATCACTAGGTACTCGTTAGCCTTAGAGGCCAGGAGAAGGAAATCCTAGATAAAGAATTGCCCTTATTTGTCTATCCCCTGCCTGACCCAGGTATGGGAGAAAGTGGGGGCATCCTCTACTGTTCTCTTTATACTCACTGGCTGTTCTCATCTTCCTATGCTCCTAGCAGAGACAACACCACTACAACCCATTAGCGTCATTCAGTCCATGTTGAAACCATGGGCTAGCTAACCCCTAGAGTCCTCAGGCTATATCTTCAGAGGTGAAGGTCATTTATAAGTAGCGATAGCTCTCAAATGAATCTTTTATTGGTGAAATGGGACAATGTCAGTAAATACCGTCAGGATTGATCAGGACATACAATAACATCAGTCTGCGGCGGTTACAGGGCTAGGCAAGCAAACGACAGCAGCTCTAGAAATCTACTCTCCTTTCCCAGGTGATATTGTGATTTACCCAGGTTAAGTAAAAAGGAGCCATTGCTTTACTTTTTGGTTGCCTGACCTTGACTGAGAGGATGTCCTTTAATGGCTTTCAAATTTTTGTTTTAGAAGGAAGAAATCGAGGCGTTAAGACCGCGTATGGGGATAATCTTGTGCTCCATGTACGTCACGTCATTTGTGTATTAGGTGCCCTCAGTTTATTCATTACGGCTAAAATGTATTGAGGGCTTACTGTGAACACTCTTAAAAACCTTAATGCATTTTCCCCCATTTATACCTTTAAATGATCTTATGATTCGGGCACTGCGCTGTATTGTACTCCTGTTCTTAATTGCTGCTATGCTATACTCTTTACTTTGTGATTAATGTGCAGATTTTTTAAGGACTTGGAGCCTGAAAACTCAAATAGTATAATTATCTTCCTTGTAAATTCCTAAAAAGCCTTTATTCAAAGTAATATGTGGTTTCAGAAACTTTACTGTACCTAAGAATTATACGAGGTGTATTGTGAAAATTAGATTCCTCTGTGCTGCTTCCAGATATTCTGATTCAGGAAATCTGGATGAAAGCCCAGGAATCTGCATTTTAAAATACGCACCCAAGTAATTATGATGTAGGTGATATTTGGATTATGCTTTGAGAAACACTGCCTTTGCCTATAAACGGCTTGAGGGTAGGGCTGTAACTATAGCAAATCTTCATGTGTACATCCCATTTAATTTGGCGGCATGTAGCAATAGATGTATCATTGGGGTTTGTATCATCTGTGGCTAAGAACTAAACCCTGCCTATTCACTCTTAACTCTCTTTTTTTGTGTGTGTATGCACTGAGGAGAGGCAGCCCTGGAACCTCCCTGTCTGTTAGAGGCCCTTGTGCTCTATGTGAAGTGGCTTTTTCTTTTACTAACCTGAAATACCTCTGGGCTAAGGTTTTGTGAAGGCTGTACAATTTGACATATTGGCCCTGGTAATTCTGCTGTCTTCACTGGAGACGGCTGAGAAGAGGCTGTTATTTTTCTCTACCTTTTGAAATGCACAATGCAGGGGGCAGGGTGAAGGGAGGAGAGTCCAGGGACCAAGCTAGAGTTGGTAAACAAGCTTTGAAGCAAACGAAGGAAGCATATTAGCAGGGGAGAAATGAACGGCTGCACAAAACTCCTGTCATGCCATAGCATTCTCTGAAGACAGCACCAGTCTCTTATTTTGAAGGAAATAACAACAACAGAAAACAGTATTGGCAAACTGACCCTCCGCTAACACTTGAAGGTTTGTCTGGGAAGTTCTGAAAAGCCATTTACATCAGAGAAGCAAGAAGATGAAGGACAAGTCTTGCAGGAAAAAAAAAAAAATAGGCCAAAAAATACAGCAAGCACCTCAAATAGCCCAAAGGAGGCTGCAGGGACCTGGGAAGGCTCCATTTAATCTCTGGCCTAGCTAACATAGCCTAGAGGATGCTTCTTAATGCACTTTTTATAACAAGCTTGGCTTCTGAGGTTGTGATGAGCCCTTCTAGCTCCTAGAATCTTTGAAGAATCTCTTTCCCCCTTAACTCGGGGGACAGGTTAACCAAAACTCCAAATTGGGAAATTAGGGAACTTCGAAGCTGCTCTGTGTGTTTTAAAAGACTGTATTTGATTCGATATGGTGAAGGCAAAATCCCCTCCACTTTCTAGGTTCCTTTCTTTCCCACTGCTTCTCTCGCCTCATCCGGATGGCCTCAGAGAATGTTTTAAGGTTGACAGGGAACTTTTACAGAATGATCAAAAGTACAGAGAGTCCTAGAGATGGTTGCATAATCTTCCTCCTCTTTACTTTAAAAATGCTTTTTTCAGTTGAATAACTAACAAACCCAAAATTTAGGGTTGGATTAAACCTTGAAGGTCAGAGAAGAGAAGAATGAAGGACAAACAGTTTAAATGATGTTTCCAAGGTCACAGGGCTGGTCTTCGATTCAAGGTAAGTTTGTACTGACTCCCAGTTTAACAGTACCTCTCTTAATTGCTTTCGTAACCGCTTTTCTCAAATGGTTTTGCCTGAGCACTTAGTACTCAAGTACTGTAGCTACAGAATTTTTGGCTTTTTTTTTGGAGTGGGGAGGTTGGCATATGGTTATCTTTTCCTGTGGACTTTGAAAATAACTATTTCCTTAAAAAAAAAAAAAAAAGTCTTACCTCAATCTTACTTTTTGAAAGCAAACATTCAAAAACCCCAACCCACCCTAGAACAAACCCTCAGTGCTCCAGGTTCTGATTATGCAGTTTCCTTTTTCCTCCCTCTGCTGACTACGCATTGGATGTTTACACTGGTCAGTAGCTCCGCAAGAAGTCTGACACTATATATGTCGTGGGATTGTTTGTCAGCAGCTTCCTGATCCCTGGGTTGTACTAGAGTGCTACGTTCTCACACTCGGTATCCCCATGGCCATCAAGGCTGTAGCTCCGTTGGTGGGTTAGTTTTTTTTTGTTTTTTTTTTTTGGTGGGTTAGTTTGGTAGTGTTCTGCGAGTCATTCCTGGAGGCCTCAGCTACAGCCTGCTTCTCCAGCTATTCCAAGGATTTGGTAAGCACTTCATAATTCTCTGTATTAAATTTCTTTTCTGCTTAAAATATGGAGATATGGAGAGTGGTTTCTGTTTCCTATTCTAAACTGGCGGGTACAGGCATTTAGAAGCTAATCACAACGCAACTCAAAATGAGTACTAACAGAGAACAGCAGGAGCCTAGACCACAGAGCCTGGAGTTACCCAGATAACACTTGAGTTGGAACTTGAAGGTGGAATATGCTAAGCAGAGAATCACTGGAACGCGAGGGAAACAAGATGCACCAAGGTGTCGTCATTAAAGAGCACAATGCGCTAGAGGGATGGGCAGTTCACTATGGCTGGACTACGAACAGGGTCGGGAGAGATGAGGCTGGAGCAACTGTAAAATGTGGTGGGAGTAAGAATACTGCCTTTGCGGGGTAGCAGACCTGACTCCAATTCCAGTTCCTCCATGGAGTGACTAATGGCCAAATCTTATATATTCTATGATCCTCAGTTTCCTTATCTACCAAGTGGGGACATAATAATATCTACTTCATGGGGAATTAAATGTGACAGTTCATATAAAGTGCTTTGTACAGTGCTTGGCACAGACCAAGTGCTCAAAAAGCCTTTGCTATTATCATTAGGTAAACTGGAAACCGATTACTAAATATCTTGAAGGCAGGTGGAGGATAAACTGAAATGGGAAAAACCTAGTGGCTGAAAGACTACTTAGGAGGTTACTGTAATAATCCAGGCAGGGACGATGATTGGAAATAAGGCAGTGGCAGTGGAGATACAAAGAACTGGTTGGCTTCAGAAGTCATCATTGGTATTGAAATTCCAGGATCTGGTGACTAATTGAATGTGAGGGATTCTGAAAAGACTAGGCGAACAGAAACATCATTAACCTAGATTAGTCACGTATGAGGGAGAGCAGGTCTAGATAGCAGCTGAAGCTCAAGGCTTTAAGTGCCTCCAAGTCCAAGGCCTGTTCCAGGAGAGTGGCCTTAAGTAATTCTTTTGTGCATCACATCAATATGGCTCTTACCACAAGCAGCACAAGAAACAACCTGCTGCTTCTTGAATGTCCAAGGGAGTAGGACTAAAATAGACCACTGGTCCTGCAAATTAGTAGGTTGGGTGGAGACAGAACAGAGTGGGCAGACTGCAATGGATTAAGGGATAAGTGGGAACTGCAGACCAACTATATATAGGCAATTCTTTCAAGAAATCAGGCACTGAAGGGAAGAAGCAAGCAAACAATAGCTCGAGAGGGAGTGTGGAGGTTTCTATATATTGATTTGCTTAACATGATACTCTTCTAGTGTACCGCTCTGGAAAGCTGGACTACATTTCCCATAATCCCTTGTAACTAGGGTTCAGCCGTGATTTCGGTTCTGCCAATCAGATGAACCATTGTATGATTCTAAAGCCCGCAGCGATTAAGAGAGGGTACAGGGCATCCATTTGGGGATGCTGACAGTGGCAGAGGTAGTGTGCTTCCTGAACTGGCAGCTGCAGTGGCAGCTTCCTTACTGTAGTAGAAGCAGCAGCTTCCTGGGTGTTATTTCGGGGAGTCCAGTCTAGAGTTTGTTTCTTCAGTCTTCCCAATAATTCTGTGATCCATTTACTGCCCCGTAACACGTCCCTTCCTGCTTAGACTAGCTCAAATAGATGTTTTCTGCAACCGAACCCTGATTAATACGGGGGAGAGTGTACGCGTTGTTGTTGTTGTTGTTTTTAATTTATTTTTTGTCTGTGTTGGGTCTTCGTTTCTGTGCGCGGGCTTTCTCTAGCTGCAGCGAGCGGGGGCCACTCTTCATCGCGGTGCGCGGGCCTCTCACTGTCGCGGCCTCTCTTGTTGCGGAGCACAAGCTCCAGACGTGCAGGCTCAGTAGTTGTCGCTCACGGGCCCAGTTGCTCCGCGGCATGTGGGATCTTCCCAGACCAGGGCTCGAACCCGTGTCCCTTGCATTAGCAGGCAGATTCTCAACCACTGAGTCACCAGGGAAGCCCGTATTTTTTTTTTTTTAAAGAATGAAATGTAACATTAGCATTATTGTAGTTTAAAGAGTTAAAGATTAAAGAAGACAACCTATTTATTACTGAAAAATATAACATATAAAGTAAAAGAAATAGAATTAAGGTAAAGAGAAAAGAGGGAATAACTTCCGGAAGATATTGGAAGACAGAAAAAGTGTCTGAGAGCCAGCCTCCAGGATGCCTCAATGATTCTTGCCTCCTGGTATTCATGCTCCTTTGACTTCTCCTCCTACAATGAAAAGGGCTCACCAGTGTAACCAAAAGCATGTTATGGAAATGATGGAGTGTGACTTCTAAAGTTGTTAGGTCACAAAAGAATTCACAGCTTCCTCCTTGCTCTTAACTTACTCACTCTGGGGGAAGGCAGCTGACATGTTGTGAGGGCACTCAAACAGGCTGTGCAGAGTCCCACACGGCGAGGAACTGAGGCCTTCTGCCAACAACCAACACTGACTTGCCAATTATGTGAGGGAGCCACCTTAGAAACAAAGCCTCCAGCCTGTCAAGTCTTCAGAAAACTGTGGCCCTGACTGACACCTTGACTGCAACTACATGAAAGATCCCAAGCCAGGATTACCCAGCTAAGCCACGCCTGAATTCCTCACCCACAGAAACTGGGAGGGTAATAGCATTTAGTTTTTGTTTGTTTGTTTTTGCAGTACGAGGGCCTCTCACTGTTGTGGCCTCTCCCGTTGCGTTGCGGAGCACAGGCTCTGGACACACAGGCTCAGCGTCCATGGCTCACGGGCCCAGCCGCTCCACAGCATGTGGGATCTTCCCAGACCAGGGCACGAACCCGCGTCCCCTGCATCGGCAGGCAGACTCTCAACCACTGCGCCACCAGGGAAGCCCTAGTTTTGTTTTAATCCACTGTGCTTTGGGGAAATTTGTTATGCATCAATAGCTGGGATATAGTACAGGGATGAAGTTAGCCTTGGAGAAGAAGTATACCTCTGACGTAAAGGAAAAGATGGATGTCACAAGAGTTCAAGTCTAGGGATGGGAAAAGAGGAGGTTAAGTTTGATAACTAGTATTTCCTCTAGAGAGTAAGAGGCAATGCCATCTGCTGAAAGTAGGGGTGGGAAGTAGGGACTATAAAGTTGAGGAGAACAATAAAAAGGGTGCAATAGTTACCAGGTAAAGCTGAAAAAAGCCAAACAGGAATGGGTACTTAAGAAATCATACATCTGCAGTGGAGTCAGTTGGCATATTTATGTGATTTTTCTGTCACTATGCTTGATAACCTAGAGGAAATAAAGTAAGAGATGGCGGGTTTCGCTTGACTTGAGAATTGGTGAAGCGGAGACAGTAGGAGAACAACAGGGTCAAGGGAACTCAGGGTGTTGACTTAGGCCACTGAAGTGACTGACCATGGAATCCAAACTGGTAGACGTGGAAATGAGTTGCGGAGGAAACGCACAGCCTGAGAGAATGAGAGGTTGAGTGCAGAATCAACATTTAGAGAAGCAGAATGGTTATAGAAGCCCAAAGCAGCAATTTAGGAATCAGAAGTTGCAGGTTATGGTCACTATTAACAAGCTGTGTATCCTTGGTAAAGAGAAAATTTTCAGGGCCTGTTTTCCCCTCATCCTTGGTTAAAATATGTAAAACGCTAAGAACAGTGGCTTGCTTACAGTAAGCACTCTGCAATGATTTTAGCAAGTATTCTTAGATGTTTTAAAATTATATACTATTTAATACAAACATATGAAGCATAACAAGATAAACACTGGGAAACCCACCACCCAACCTATTAAACAGAATACTACTAATATACTGTGTTTTTTCCTGATCCCATCCTCCTGGCTTCTCCTCTAGAGAAAATAACTATCTTGAATTTTGTATTTATCATTCTTTTTCCTTAAAAAAAAATGTCATGTTCCACATTTGTACAGGGCCTGTTTCTTTATAGGTAAGATGAAGCTTTGGATTAGCGGCTCTCTAAACTCCCTTCTAGCTTTAAGAGTATATGAGATATGATAGGTGGATAGGAAAACTACATACCTAGCAGAACCATATTAATGTTTATTTTTCAAGGGTTTTATAAAGCTAAAACACTTGCTCTTCTGTTGAAATCTCCAATTCAACAAAAGGATATCTCAATGGAACTTTTTTTTTAAGAGTCTGTGGGTTTTTTTTTTTCATAAATTTATTTATTTTTGGCCGAGTTGGGTCTTTGTTGCTGCATGCGTGCTTTCCCTAGTTGTGGTGAGCAGGGCCTACTCTCCGCTGCGGTGTGTGGGCTTCTCATTGCGGTGGTTCTCTTGTTGCGGAGCACAGGCTCTAGGCGTGCAGGCTTCAGTAGTTGTGGCGCATGGGCTTAGTTGCTCCACAGCATGTGGGATCTTCCCGGACCAGGGATCGAACCCATGTCCCTTGCATTGGTAGGCATATTCTTAACCACTGCACCACCAGGGAAGCCCAAGAGTCTGTGGTTTTTTTTAAAAAAAATTATTTATTTATTATCTTCGGCTGCATTGGGTCTCTGTTGCTGTGCATGGGGTTTCTCTAGTTGTGGCGAGCTGGGGCTACTCTTCGTTGCAGTGCATGGGCTTCTCATTGTGGTAGCTTCTCTTGTTGTGGAGCACGGGCTCTAGATGTGTGGGCTTCATTAGTTGAGGCACGTGGGCTCAGTAGTTGTGACTCACGGGCTCTAGAGCACAGGCTCAGTAGTTGTGGCACACAGGTTTAGTTGCTCCACGGCATGTGGGATCTTCCTGGACCAGGGCTCAAACCTGTGTCCCCTGCACTGGCAGGCGGATTCTTAACCACTCTGCCACCAGGGAAGCCCCCTCGATTGAACTTCTAATTTCAAGATCAAGACTTTCCATCACTTTCAATTTGCACCTCTGCTATAAAGTTATACTCTAGAGAAAACCAACACGAGGAGCTAAATAATCTAAGCCCCTGACACTGTCCAATGAAATCCTGAAACTCAAGCCTGAGGAAATAGGACTGAAACAGATGAACTGGGAAAGCATACTTTATTTCAGTGACAAGTATTTCAATAAAAATTAAGAGGCATGGTTGGGTTCATATGCAGTAGCTTTTAATACAACCTGGATTTGTTTCTTCCACATATATGTGTATATATAAGTAGTATAAAGTAAAACAACTAACTTTGTCTTTTTAACTTTCATCAAAGGTGCTTACACTATCTTAGTTTCATAAAAAACCATCTTTAGGGCTTCCCTGGTGGCGCAGTGGTTGAGAGCCCGCCTGCCGATGCAGGGGATGCGGGTTCGTGCCCCAGTCCGGGAAGATCCCACGTGCCACGGAGTGGCTGGGCCCGTGAGCCATGGCCGCTGAGCCTGCGCGTCCGGAGCCTGTGCTCCCCAACGGGAGAGGCCACAACAGTGAGAGGCCGGCATACCGCAAAAACAAAAAACATCTTTAAATACGATAAACACAAATGCAAATCTGCTGACCATATGGCTTTCCTCTAGGGTGCCTGTCTGGCCTAGGATGCTGTTCTCCCTATCTGTAAACAACCTGAGATTTTGTATTTGTCACACCAGTTACCAAGTTGATAAGAGTTAAGTGAGTTGGACCAGGCAGTGGAATTGCTATGTCAAGGGCAAACAAATGCCCCGCTCGTACACAGGTCTGCGTTTATCAGACTTCAGTATGGCTGGAATAGAAAGTCAGCTGAGACTGTTGGTACGAGGTAACCGCTTAATGTGTTTTCAGTGGCCTTTGAAGAGGCCATGACTGTAAAGTAGGATGTGAGTATGTTCTGAACCTTAACAGTACCAGGACAACAGTGGTCGAAAGAATGAGCATTCACTACAGTAATTTTTTCATGGAATTTCAGTAGTTTTCCTTATTCTACCCATTGAATTGGCACAAGAAAACAGATATTTCCTTAGAGGTATCTTCTTCCCAAGTCCAGTCTTGCTTCAATCAATTAAAATATAGCACACAGGGCTTCCCTGGTGGCGCAGTGGTTGAGAGTCCGCCTGCCGATGCAGGGGATGCGGGTTCGCGCCCTGGTCTGGGAAGATCCCACATGCCGCGGAGCGGCTGGGCCCGTGAGCCTGCGCGTCCGGAGCCTGTGCTCCGCAACGGGAGAAGCCACAACAGTGAGAGGCCCGTGTACCGCAAAAAAAAAAAAAAAAGAATATATATATATATATATATATATATATGGCATACAAATCACCTTGATTTTTATAACCTGCCTCTTTAAAAATGGTAGTAAGAAGTATAATGTCATCTCCTTGGTTTCTGTCTACTTTGGAGCTTAATATGAATTGTGAAAAGTACAACTAAAGGACTCTAAGAATGTCAGTATAGGTATTAAGAGACTAACACAAGCAGCTACTGTTCTCTCTCAACAATGAAAGGGTACTGCAGTGCACTATTTGAAACTGAATCCAAATACTCTCCTCGTTTAGCTCAGGTACAGCTACCAGGAGAGCTAAGCATCATTTATTACCTACATTTGTTTATTCCCGGTAAGAACATTTGCAAATCACAGTGTCACTTCCAGAATACCTACAGAGAAAGGTAATCTTCCAGAAAGCAAATGCTCTTCTTGGGGTAGAGTGTGGAAACCCTGGATAAGATCAATATGCAGGATTCAGAGGCTCTCTAAGATAAGCTCAAAATTTTGAAACATGTCTGCATTTAACCTTTAACCATAACACTTGACCTTAACTGAAATTAAGGTACAATATTCAAGTGTTTACCTTCCACTGTTCACATTCCAAAGGGAAGGCAGCCTCTGAAGAAGGTCTCAAAAATAAGTAAGTTTCTTCTCCCAACTCCCAACTTCTGACAAGAGTTAAACAGTCACTTCTTTGTTCTAGTTTTTAGGAATGTCCAAAAATCTTCAGCAACCTAAATCCAGTCTAGTGAATCCTAGGCCCAATAAAAATCCTAAGCAGTCTCTGAAAGCTCCTGGACAAGACAAATTGGCTGCTTTAATCATTGGTTTACTAAAGAAAAACTGGGTTATCTATTTTGTAAGCTAACAAAATTAACATAGGCAGGCATTCTCCCATAGTGAGTGTTACACTCGCAAAGGTCAGATGTGTTGTGGTTAAGTTTTCGTAGTGGTGAGCAAAGAGGTGTCCTCCTAAAATAACATAAGGTTTTTCATGAATGACATGCTAGCCTTTCTTGCCCCTTTAGATATTTAAAAAACACAAAGTAACTATGTTCTATTTAATTCCTTTGTTGAGTTGTACTCAAGTAGCTAATTCTTTGCAATATGACTCATACCCCTTTTTCCTAAACTAGGAAGGAGCTCTGGGTTACAAGTGTAGTGTACACAGTTTGGGTTGTCATTACCCAAACGAAATCAAAAGGGTTTTGTATTTTCTAGTTAAAACTATTTTTAAATAAAGTTAAATGTGAGTTGCTGACTGATACTCAAACGTAAGTAACCAGAATTAGGAGAATAATGGGTGTTTTTTCCCCCTCCTCAATACATTATACCACCCACTCCAGAAGAAATGGTCTACTTACTCACTTATTCATACAGGTAGAAGAAGAAATACTATTGTACTAGGGCTTATCTTGAATCTGTTTTTAGAGATTGGAACTAAATAAACAGATAGCTCTGCTTCATTAAAGACAGAATCCTGTTTTGTGTGAAACTTGTGGAAGAGGCATTCCACAAGAGCCCACTCCCCCTACAAACAATGCTCAACAGATCAGTTCTGGAATTATTGGTCAGTATGCTTCATCTGACTCCCTATCTATACCAGATCCCAAATCTCTTCCCATGCCAAATGGCTTTAAAACCAAACCACACCAAACCTGAAAAAAAACAACCAAACAAAAAACTGGTCTGGGAGGTTATGAAGTCTCCTTGTGAGGGTCAACAAGATGCTAGGATAGCCAGAGCCTTGAGTTCAGAAATCTAACTTATTATACACACGTCCCAGGGTAGTCAGCAGAGCCTTCACACATTTCAGCTTTGAAGCTTAATCAAATTTCACACACAGATGAAAAGCCTATCTCTTCTCCACATGTACATTGGTTCCTCCTCTCCATTCCAATCTTCACTCCTACGCAATCCACACCTGGTTTGACAGCTAGTACAATTTCTAGCTGGAATGTGGGAAAGAGAAAAGAAATAAAAGAAACCTACCCTAGGTTACAAATGTTCAGGGAACAAGATGTCCTAAAGATTCTAAACAAGAATAGGGTATATTTCTATATATAAATGCTATCAACATCAAAGACTCAATAAAAAATGCACTAATCAGAAAAGGTCCATTCCTATAAATGTTAAAAGGAATTTGGTTCATGTGTGTCAGAGAACACAAATACATACACAGTTACTTTTTCCAACCCAAATTTCTTGCCTGCTTTAGCTGGATTCTTTAAGATAACTTTAAATGATTTTGTTTCATTAATGTAGAATGAGATATGAGTTCTGATCTTGCGGCTGCAGGTACTTAACCAAACTATCAAGCTATTTACAATGATGGTTTATTTGAAACAGTTCTTCTGAGCATGAGGATTCTTTCTTGCATCAAATGAGTAAGGACTCAAAGGGGGGAGGAAAAGAAAGGTACTTGTCAGTTTGAAAGTCACAAACAATTTATCTTTCTATAATTAGATTAGGAGAAAAAAATGAAGAACCCACTGTAGCAGGAAGAAGCAAAGAGTCTTCTAGGGTCTGGCATCTGCAAGGAAATAAGAAAAAAAAAAAAGAGTTCTTAGTTCCTATCAACGACAAAAGCATCAACTACATCTGACAATGGGCCACACAACTACAGCCCAATTAGTCTCCTGGTCTGCTGGAAGAATCTGTTGTTGCTAATGGCAGAACACCAAGTACTTTCTGACCCTTAGCTCTTTAGTATCACTAAGCACACAGAAACTTGTTAATTGAATTAAAAACATTCTATACAGAGATCAACGCACACTTGTTGTGTCAACAGTTTTCACGGGTGAGGAGAAAATCAGAATTGACCATCCAGGCAATTGACTTCTGCAGACAATTCTGGATTAATTCCAATTAACTTATATTGATCTTTTTCTCTTCTCATATACCCATCTACTCAGTAATTCAATCATATTTTTGAGCTGTTACAATGTACATCATGGTATTACCTGCTTTTGAGGCACTTACCTAGTAAAAATTGGAGTTGTTGATAAAAACACAAATGGGATAAAGCATTTAAGTGCAAGGTGAACAAACCCTTTTCAGGCATGTGCATTAAAAAAAATTCTCCACCCATTCTTAAGTTTCTTAAGGGAATAAGTCATGTCTTACATTTTGTGTGTGTGTGTATCTATCCAAAGAAGAGAGTTCTGCAACAACAGGTATTCAAAAAATGATGCTTTATTTTTATTAAGGGGATAAGAAGGTCTTTGGCTGTTAAAGGATTCCTTTTTTGTTGTTGTTAAAGGATTCTTACCTATTTTTTTCCCCTTATTCCTCACGGGTTACATAGAAGAAAAAAATTATCAGTGTGTAAGGAGTTTATTAGCAAAGAGTTAAGTTCCAAAGCAGAAAAATGTTTAGTCTTAAGTGATAGAAGTTTCTCCTAGGCTTTCACCGTAGAGTAGCCATTTTTACTAGGTAACTATCCACACTCTATGAACACAAGCATCTCATGCAGTGTGTCAGAGAAGGATTCAAAGTTCACCATTTACCCATGTCTGTGTATGCTTTCTTGACACACCCCAGTGCAGTTGTGTCTTTCCCTTCTGGGATCAAATCCAACTTCTGGCTTCCAGATATATTCAATAATTTGATGTCAGAACCTACCAAGAAAAATGGCCAGTACCTACAAGCAACTGATAAATATTATTGTTCATAGCTAAGGGGTGTTTGCTTTTAGAATCTCTTTTCTGCTTCTTACCAGAAGAAACATCAGTTTTGGTACTAAAATGAACCCTAACTTGCAGGAGATCCATCTACTTCACTGTCCAGAGAAAGTAAATGGACTAGAAGGCAACAGGCCAATTACTCATCCATTCAATAAATATTCGCTGAAGGCCTACTATCTGCAGGACAGTGGGGATTATCAACCCATTCCCAGCCCAACAGTATTCCTTCTGCCAGAAGCAGTGTGGCCGAGCAGCCTCTGCCAAGACAGCATCTGAAGCATCAAACCTGGCTCTGCTATGGGTCCATAGGGTGACCTCAGAGAAAGGCTTCATCTGTGAAAACTAAAAGATTCTGGACTCTTTATATAGATTTTGTGAGGTTCTGCTAAATCAAATATTCAGATAAGATCAACAGTGAGAGACTCTTAGAGACCCAAAACTTTAAAGTTCTCATTCAAAAGAGTATGAATTTTTTGATGAGTACTAAACTGTACTGCACAGGGGAAGAACTGCAGAGCAGTGAAGCACAGTTGTTTGACTAATCTCAGTCCATTAAAAAGGCATGATAGATCTAGAATGCAACTTTGATAAAAAAAAAAGAAAAAGGAAAGAGGCAGTGCGCACTAACATTAGGGAAAGCAACTTGGCATGTAACAGAATTCTAATTTAACTAGTAAATGCCTATTCATTAGTGTGTAAAGCCATAACAGAGGATATATACTTAAAAACACAGGCACATACAAAGCTTTAATTTGGTACCATAATCTGAAAGAAAATTGGACCCAAATTGCTTTATGTCCAGTTAAATCTTGCTACCATCTGGAAAAAAAAATAGTGAAATAAAACTGGAATACTTACTTGAGATAGATACTCAGTTACTGTGCATTTCCATCTATGGAGTAGAAATATTTCAAAATAAATACGCCATGTCAATTGAAAATCACTCCATCCCCTATTCTTACTAAACACGAATGACTTATTCCTGGGGTATATGGAATTATAATATAAAAGGAGAAGAATTTAAAATTAGCAATTGGATTCCACTCAAGAGCATGGAAAAAGGAAACAGTCCTCTACCTATCAAGCCTTATGGCATATGATTTGGTGATCTCATTTTTGCAGAAATGCAAGTATCCAAAGGGAAATGTTTTAAAGGGGATACTCTAGCCATTTAAAAATTAGCTCAAACAGTAGCAAAAACTGAAATCAAGAGAATCTGAATTTGGGGGCAACATTAGGAAAAGAAAGTTTGTATTAAATAAAAATGACAGCACCTTGGGTGTACCATATGTGGGAATTTCTTTACTAGGGTGGTATGACATGAATTTCATACCTGTTTACTCAGCATGGTCTCTGAAGCCTAGGAAAGACATCTGAATACCATTCTTATGGTGGTTCTTACGACTTATTACTTTCATTTTGTCTCTACCCATTACCTTTTAGGCCCCTGCAATCCAATTTCTAATCCTAATTCCCTATCAATATTATGGCCTGAAAATCAGGGATGATTTCCTCCTAGTCAAAATCAATAGCCTTTTTACTGGTCCCCAAATTTACCCATGGTATTCGATGTCAGTGATCACCCCATCTTGAAAATATTCTTTATGCTTCTGTGATCTTGTCCTTTCCTGCTACTAACCAGGAGTAGGGGGAAGTGAGTAAGGTGCTTGGGGTGCAAGATTTAAGGAGGCACTCACTCTCAGGGTCATGTGGGTACTAGGTGTTCAGACTGAACATGTCCTTGAATAATCAAGACCAACTGTATTTAGCACAACAAACAGAGTAAAAGCATTTTGCCTCTATTTCACTTACTGTTTTTCCATGGCAGAACATATGGCAGAGACTTGGGAACACGCATGCCTGAAGCCAGGTTACTCTTATGTTCCATAACTATGTTGCTTGCGGGGCTGCAAAAAGAAAGATGAATTTGACTATATGTATTCTTCAGGCAGGCACACACAAGACAATCAAATGTGTTTTTTGTAATTTGGGGGAAAACAACAACCTACATTCTGAAATGTAAACACATTTCCATCAAAACATTCTCACAATGAGAATGATTACCAGCTTCTCTGGAAAGCTCAGTCTTCTGTACAGGCATTAAGATGAGTCTAACCATTTTCATTTTCCAGAAATTGAGATAAACAGCAATGCCATCTACTGTTCAGTTGTATGACAGGCTCATGAACTCAACAGATAAAAGAGATAAAATGCCAAGACAACCAAACTAAAGGCAACAAATCTCACAGAACTGAGATAAAATTAAAATTGTACCAATGGAATTCATCTTTAAGTTTTTCTATCTCAGTGCATACACAGACTAAGATACATTTATTATAACTAACTGACTTCAGGAGCTAAAAAATAAAAATTGATAAGTGTTCTATTTGAGGAAAAAAATGAAGTCTAGCATCTAATTCCTTCATTTTCTAATCCAGAAGTATTCTCATTTGGGTTTGAAACATGATCTTTTTTTGCCACGCAGCTTATGGGATCTTAGTTCCCCAACCAGGGATTGAACCTGTGCCCTCGTCAGTGAAAGCACGGAGTCCTAACCACTGGACTGCCAGGGAATCTTTTAAGGTTTGAAGATCAAATAGTAATGAAAAATCTTAAGAGGTTTAAATTAGATACAAAATCAGTGGGAAGAAGAGATGCGTTTGCTTTCCTACCCATTTGGTATTATGGATTGCCCAATCTCAAGTCAAGAACTTCTGGGCTTCCCTGGTGGCGCAGTGGTTAAAAATCCACCTGCCAATGCAGGGGACACAGGTTCAAGCCCTGGTCCAGGAAGATCCCACATGCCGCGGAGCAATCTAAGCCCGTGCACTACAGCTACTGAGCCTGAGCTCTAGAGCCCACAGGCCACAACTACTGAGCCTGCGTGCCACAACTACGGAAGCCCGCGAGCCACAACTACTGAAGCCTGCGCGCCTAGAGCCTGTGCTCTGCAACAAGAGAAGTCGTTGCAATGAGAAGCCCGTGCACCACAACGAAGAGTAGCCCCCGCTCGCTGCAACTAGAGAAAGCCTGCACACAGCAACGAAGACCCAACGCAGCCAAAAGTAATAAATAAATAAAATAAATTTATTAAAAAAATAGAACTTTTAAGATTACTTTTTCCTTAGACACTAGTTACCCAGAGTAAAAATGATACATGTGGTATAGCTAGAGAATTTTTTCAAAGCATTAAAATAATGTGAACTTAGCAAAAACTCCAACTAAGACATAAGAATGGCTGGCGCCACTGTCTCCCTTACTAGACTATAAGCTAGTATTTTTGTGTTCCCGTGGTAATTAACACAAAGCATGTGACCTTTTTATGAATCAAGGAATAAATAAGGAAAAAACCCCACCAAAACTATATCTAGACTAAATTACCACCAAGTAACATCATCAAGGAAAGAGGTCAATACATGCTTTGGTGGCTTCTATTGGTAACAGAGCACTGTGATTCTGGGAGGAAGAGGTGGGAATGAGACCCTTTCATTTACCTGTTGTTGCCACAGTAGTTGGCTTCGCCCCAGACAAATGGGGTGCTGGTCTGTTCCCACAAATCTGCCAAAGGAAGCAAAACATGGTTTGTGGTACTACTAGGTAGAACACCAATTCATGCTAGTTGAATTTGTAAGATGAGAAATAATAAACATAAGTTTAGAGAAGCAAGTAATAACTGATCAAGTACCTGGCCTAAGTGACAGAGTAGCAAGAATTTAATTGAAGGATATAAACACAAGTGACATAAATAATAATAAATGTGCCTAGTAGCAACCAAACACAGATGGTACAACACAATTTATGGAAAAAAACAGATGTAAAGAAGTGCTTTTTCCAATCAAGAGGGATAGGCTGTTCCACGTGTCTGCACAGAGAGAAATATGTGCTTGTATTGGGGCCCAATAAAAATAACAAGTCATTCTGAACAACATGGTATGTTCATAAAAAAGGAAAATCTTCCTTCTGTCTAAAGCAAATGACTTGAGATTTTGACATTGTGAAGAAAAAGATGTAGAAGCATTTCACCTTTATCCCAGTCTTCATCGCAAGGAGGGCACTGCCATGTGCTCTCAGCCAGAGCCTCTTGTCCAAGGTACCTGGTTTGGCTGACTGCAAGACAATAGAGATTCTGACTTAACAAGGGAACACTGCCAAGTTATTATGTTTAAAGGGGTTAGTGGCTTAAAAGGTTGCAGGGTCTTTGTTTCTGAAAAATGGATGGGATGAAAGCTAAACAGAGAGGTCTTATCCCTTTGCCAACAGAAGACAAGAAAGAGAAGCAGAAACAAAGATGTTTGCCATATTTATGGTAATAAAAGAATTTTCATTTTTAGATGAATTATTAGCAAAATGAAATCAGGTTGTTCAGAAGAGAAAGCAGTCTGACAAACACAACCTGACAACCTTTTGCTGCTAAAATAAAAATCTCAAAGGCAGAAAACCATTGTTCTTCTGAAATGATGAAAGCCAAAATCAAGGTGATAACGTAGCGTCATATAAATTTGAAGGGGCTAACCTCCAACACTGAAACATTTAGCTAGTCAGTCTTACCTACATCCTGCTCAATACAGCTTTTGTCATCACAGCTTGAGATATGATGACTGATTTCAGCCCGAGGAACCTGATGGCGAGCATTGAAGGGACAAGTAGCCAGTTTGTTTGCGATGTCAGGATGATTCTGTGAAAAAAATTAAAGGGGTCCGTCAATAAACTTGTGGCTTAACTTGGTAGGTAAACTCATAGTAGAACATTAAGAGGGAATTATTTATCACTCATATGGACCATAGAGACATTACCTCAGAATCATCAAAAGCTAAGCCTCTTTGTTATGATTATAAAGACTGACAACACAGATATTGGGGTTAAAGTGGCTTGTATGGAAGTAAGCAGTGAATTTAGGATGGGGTATTTGAAACATATCTTCACCCCGTTTACTTCTCAGGGTCACAAGATTCAGGTGGCACAGCCTGTAATGGTAGAGCTCTCTGGACATCTTTGAAAGCTGATATTCAGGACGAACAGCAACACTAAAACACACTTAGTCTGCATTGCAGTAGTGCCCCTGCTACTGCAGTACAATAGTGCAGGAAAACAGCTGTTGGAAGGGAGCTGCAGAAGAGGCAAACCCAATGATTTTTCAGATTAACACAGGAACGCTTATTTAAAGTAATGATGCCTGAAATGAGGCTCTGAACAATTTGACCTTTATTTCAGCTATTTCACTAAGGAAAAGTCCAAATGATAGAGAACTCTGCTGACCAAGTTCTTTATTTTAATACAAAACAAGAAAACAAAACAAAATGTTTAATATCACCCAAATCCTATGGTAAGTTTACCAGCAATTAAGAAATTTATTAGGAGAAGCAAAAGATGTATCATAAATGATACTCAAAAAAGTAAAAATAATGTAAAGTGGGGAGAAGGGTGGAAAAATATAGGGGATGGAGAAAATTGTGAGGGCAGGTATCTCCATGATTTTTGTAAGGGATATCAGGCATTCGAATGCAAAGGTTTTGTAGCTGAAGATTAAGAGCATTAGAATAGGGGAGTTATGACAATGTCTTCTTACCACTTGGACCCCTTTCCCAACCTTTATCCTTGGAACATTTTTGAGAGCCTAGGGGAGGAAGTTGTGGTAGTATTTGCTAGTCCATATTGCCCAGGTTCAACCTTAAGGAATCCTTGCTCTAGAGATTAAAAGGAGCTGAGAAATAATCAACAATGGCATTATAATCATGCCTCCAGGACTGCAAGAGAAACATCCTTTGAAGAATGTTAATGCATACTTGAATTGTATGCAGGTTTAGATTAAATACTAAAATTGTTTTCCAAGCATAAATCCTGGCAGAACTTTGGCCTCTGTATCTGACATCTATATTCTAACAATCCTTTCAAACTGCCTCAATTAATATATCAGCATTAAACTAGCTTACATCAGCTAAGTCTACAAAAGGGTGACCAGAGGAAAAAAAAATCTTTGAGCTGTTTTTTTTTCCCCCAAAGGTGCTTACTGTTGAAACTTGGAGAAAGTTATTTTTAGGAATGACCTTTTCTTGGGTTAACCTCTAGCTGTTCAACTTCTCTAAAATTTCTAAACAAACAAAAAAATCAGAAATAAGTGTATTACAATACTCAATCCTTATCAGGACAATGAACACATCAAATTCACAAGGCAAGAGGGATTTCTCACTGCTAGCAAAAATTAGTGTTTCCTCTTTACAAAGGCTGCGAAGATTCTTGAGAAGCTGTTTATGAAGGGTGCTCTGTCACTAGTGGGGGGAAAACCAAAATAAGAAAAAACTTACATATCCAAGAAATAAACAAATTCTTTTCTATAAATATTGGTATTTAACCCAAAGCAATTCTGGCATTCAGTTAAAACATTTATGCTAAAATTATTTGATAGTTACAAAATTTGGCTTTTAAAAAGAACTCAGGAGGGCATCACAGGGCAAATTAAGAAAATAATACCCTACCTTTCTGCACTTGATAAGATGATAAGGAAACCTGCAGGCCCTGATCTGGTGGTTTTTATCATAGGGGCATTGTAACAGCTTTTCAGGGTCCAGGGTATCGACTGAAAGAGAGAAAAACAGGGTAAGTATAAAGCTTAACAGGCCCTTGTAAAACTTCAGCATCCCCGGCACACTGGATTTTTTCAACAGAATCTGTAAGAGTTCAACAAGACAGCCTAACGACAGCTTGGACTTTTTTTTTGAAAGGGTGACTAAACATCTGAAAATAAAAATGTAACTGTGAGAAGATAAAACTGCGTTATCATCGAATCTTCATTAAGTCCAGCAAAACCAGCAGTCATGGGGTGGGGTCTTGGTTCAGATTTGGTTGTACATGAATATTGTTGTTTTCATTGTTGGTTACCCTTATTATAAACAAAAAAATTAAATGAAACATCTTTTCCTTTTCTAAAAGTGCTAATTCAGTGTCATAGGACTTGCGTGGTGGCGCAGTGGTTAAGAGTCTGTCTGCCGGTGCAGAGAACACGGGTTCGAGCCCTGGTCCGGGAAGATCCCATGTGCTGCAGAGCAACTAAGCCTGTGCACCACAACTACCAAACCTGCGCTCTAGAGCCCGCGAGCCACAACTACTGAGCCTGCATGCCCAAACTACTGAAGCCCACATGCTCTAGGGCCTGTGTGCCGCAACTACTGAGCCCGTGTGCTGCAATTACTGAAGCCCGTGTGCCTAGAGTCCGTGCTCCACAACGAGAAGCCACCGCAATGAGAAGCCCACGCACCACAACAAAGAGTAGCCCCCGCTCGCCACAACTAGAGAAAGCCCACGCACAGCAACGAAGACCCAACACAGCCAAAAAGAAAAAAAAGTGCTAATTCAGGGTCATTCTTATCTCTAGCTAGTTCAACCAGAGCTTCCCAGCCAGTATGTTGAAGGTTGGAATGGACAGTGTACTGATACACTGCCGTGGGGGTCCATTGCATGCGTGTCCCCTATTCCCCAACCAGTCCTAGGGTAAGTTGAGGGTAGTTAATCCCCTACACTAGCATCCCTATTTACTAGTATGCTATGACATGAAAAGAGTTGGTAAGCATTGCTCTATATCAGTTATACGTTCTATGGAAGCTTGAGAAATATTCATTGATAGATTTCTTTTTCGTCTGTCTGCTTTAATGTACTTCTATAAGTAGTTCCTGATCTTGGTTAATCTAGTTACCTCTCAAATGAAACCAATACCTTTACCAGATCGGTGGTTTTACTTTTCATATTTTGGAACATAATGAGAGAAAGACAGAGAATTCTTTAACCTAGTGATTATCAAACTGGCCAGATAAAAAAGTAGAATAATCTGCAAAAAGAGAACCCGAAGTTATTAAGACAAATGCAGATACCTTAAAGGGGCTGCTGTGTGAAAGAAAGCCCCTAACCTATATCACGCTATTTAAAAGTACCCTTAGAAGACTATACTTTTAGGGACCATTTCAATAGTTTGAATAGAAACTAGAGAAGTTTCTCTGAACGTGTACAACTATCCTTATGTTCTGCAAAATGTCCAGGCTGAGCCCCAAATTTTAAGAAGCCTGGTTAAAGAAGGGAAATTAAATGGTTAAGCACATTCTGAATATATTATGAGGACAAGAGGCAACCTAATAAAATGCTGTTGCCACCACTGAAGGCAATAATAAAAGTGAAATAAGATAAACAATTCACATTTGATAAGAAGCTTATAAACCAGGAGACTGCTATGAAAATGAGAAGCTAGTGGGGAATTGAAACAGACAGCTTCACTGGAAGAGTGGTAAACATGGGATAAATTGCTAACCATGATCGTGATGCAAATGAGCCAGAAAGGTGACTTGAAGGACAGAATGAATAGGAACGAAAAGTCTTAAAGGACAAGCAGGCTTATTATGCCAGCCAGGCTCATCCTGACCAGCAATCTTTTCACATTTCTGAAGCTTCAGGACACCCGGGAAGAGTGTACGGATGAAATTCTTGTTAGTTTTCCTTCATTTAATCCATTCCATCACTAGCAAACGATACACCATGTCAGCAGCTGACAGAGACTGGACGTACTTTATGATTCATACACATTTTACTGCCCATACAGTGGTATTCATCAGAGTTGATAATGATAGCTTCCTACCAAAATGCTTTACTTTTTGGTCTCTGATAACTTAGGTCAGCTCTAAACTGTTTTGTGTTTTTTTTTGTTTTTTTTTTTTTGTGGTACGCGGGCCTCTCACTGTTGTGGCCTCTCCCGTTGCGGAGCACAGGCTCCGGACGCGCAGGCTCAGCGGCCATGGCTCACGGGCCCAGCCGCTCCGCGGCATGTGGGATCTTCCCGGACCGGGGCACGAACTCGTGTCCCCTGCATTGGCAGGCAGACTCTCAACCACTGCGCCACCAGGGAAGCCCTAAACTGGTTTTTTAGATTAAAATTTTTTAAATTTTATTTTTAATAAAAAATTTTTAATGGTAATAAGATACACATAAAATTTATCATCTTAACCATTTTAAAGTATACAGTTCAGTGGTGTTAAGTATATTCACATTGTTGTGCAACCAACCTCCAGAAATTTTCATCTTGCGAAACTGAAACTCTATACCCATTAAATAACTCCCATTTCCTCCTCCCTGTAAACCCTGGCAACCACTATTCTACTTTTTGTTTCCATGAGTTTCACTATTCTAGATACTTTATATATGTGAAATCATATGGCATTTGTCTTTTTGTGACTGATTTGTTTCACTTCCCACAATGTCCTCAAAGTTCATCCAGAGTATAGCCTGTGACAAGCTTTCCTGTACCTAGTTTGCTATTTGCTTTCTTTTAACTTAACATATCTTTGAACTCCTTCTATGTCAGTATGTTAAGAAATGTTTCACTGCTGCATACGGATGTACCATAGATTCTTAATCAGTTCCCTTACGGATAGACATTTAAGTTGTTTCCAGTTTTTTACTCTTATATACAATGCTGTGACTAGCAATATAACATATACTTCTTTGTGCATTGTACAAGTATTTCCCTTGGGCAGATACCTAAGAGTGCTACACGAAGTATACACGCATTTAAAGTTGTAATGAATACTATCAAACTGCTCAGCAAAAATCTTGAGTGGCTTTCTGGGAATATAACTTAATTTGGAAAACAAAGCAGGCCCTGTGGACAACCTTCCTCCAAGAGCGTAGACTCAGATGTTCCTCACACTTGCATAGAGCCCAGAACCCATGGTGAGAAATGGAGGAAACTTCACAGAAATAAGGAACTAGACTTGACGAGAGTATCATCAGCTAAGAGGTACTGCCCAAAGACAGAAGCTGGAGATCTTCAGGAGTCTATCAGATTAACGTTAGAGTTTTAGGTCACTTTGGGAAAAAGGTCAAACATATTCTAAAGCACTGTTTCTCACTTTAACATGATTCCCGGTGCTAAATCACTTAGGGACTGTGTTAAAATACAGATTCTGATTCAGCAGGTTTGAGATGAGGCCTGAGGTTGTGCATTTCTAACCTACTTCCAGGTGATATTTTTCTTTTTTTTAAGTCTTAAAACAATGAAGCTTTATTAAGAAAGACATAGATAAAGAAATGCTATAGACTTAAAGGAGTTGTTTCTTCACAAGCCAACTTATTTATTTATTAAACTTAATCACAAAACTTAAATAAAATTGTAAACATACAGCAAAATTCACCATTTCCTTCTTTCTTTAACAAACATCTACTGATTATCACTACGTAAAAAAGTCTGTTATGTAGCAATACAGTAATTAAAAGAACCAGGTGATATTTTTCTAAGAAAAAAAAAATCACCACTGACAAAAGTAATGAATAGAGATATAAAGGGGAGATGTTGCTTTCTAATTTAATAGAGTAGTAAGCTTCCAAGAATAAATAAATATAAATCTCTCATATCTATCTCACATGGAAATCTCAGATTTTAATTAACACATTTTTAGAAAAATTAAGGGGGTGAAGGAGGAAGCCCTAAGGAAGATCAAGGAGAATCAGATCCATTATTCTCAAAGTATGGTCCTCAGATTAGCATCATCACCTGGGAACATGTTAGAAATGCAAATTCTTGGGTCCCAGACCTTCTGAATCAAAAATTTTGGGGGTGGGGTCCAGCAACCTGTGTTTTAACAAGCCTCCCAGGTGATTCTGCTGCATGCTAAAGTTTAAGAATCTCTATTGTAGATATTTAATAAAGATTGTTTCCATGTAGTTTCTACATGTTGGTGATAAAGATTCTATCGGACTCTTCCTTGAAGGTAGAATGGGACTAAAATACCCTTTAGTTAGAACTTATAGAGATTCTGAACAAGACAGAAAGTAGGAAACAAAGGAGGCCTTGTTGACGAGTTTTATCCACTCAGATGTTCCTCAAACTTGGTCAGGGTCTAGAAACCATAGTGCTTTGTAGTAGCAAGTAGGGCACTACATATAAACAACATATAAGACTCTGGTTCTGACTCTGTCCCCAACTACCTATGTAACTTTAAGGCAAATCAATTAATCTAGGTTCTGTTTTCTCAGTTGTAAAATTCGAATGTTGAATGAAATGATTTTTCAGGTCTCTTTTGGTGCTACACTTGTATGATCCTAGGTCTCCTGGTTCCCATTTGATTTGTTGGGCCATCTAGATTCCTGGATCACTCGAGAAACAAGAATCCTCCCTAGGATTTCTTTAAGTCTAAAAACTCAGCGTACATCAACATTATGTATATCATATTATCCCACAAAATAGAAAGAAACCAGTTAGTTAATGACTATCCCTGTGTCATTAACAGGAGAAACTGAAGTCCTGAGGAATGAAAATGCTTCATTTAATAAAAATATAGTTTAACACAGGTGTCCCAACCACAGCTTTCTCAAAG